>NC_088228.1:16567837-17175337 GCF_036934945.1 Oncorhynchus masou masou | reverse complement strand
CTGACAGACTGGGTCTAGGGGACAAACAGAAATCCTAACTTCTGTGACATTATGATCAACCACATTCATCTATCCAAGCTAGCAGGGGCAGAGAGAGAGTCCTCCTTCCATCAGCCCAGTACAGAGCAGAACAGAACAGCAGGTATGGAGACAGATTTCACCTCTCTTTCAATTGCTTACTTTCCCTCTCTCTATTAAATACAAATACAAACCCACACACACACCCACACACCCACACACACACACACACACACACACACACACACACACACACACACACACACACACACACACACACACACTGCCGACAAATGATTGCAGTCGACACAATCAAACTCACAGCAGGTACTTGAAAACTCTTGATGTTTTATAAAGAGAAAGAATAATCACACCTTCACCAGGTATGATAATGACTTTGCCCATAGTGATGACAACACACACACACACACACACACACACACACACACACACACACACACACACACACACACACACACACACACACACACACACACACACACACACACACACACACACACACACACACAGTCACTTCTTAATTGGCTGCACATATATACATATATACACATATATACCTATATATGTCTAGCTCGTTAACATGGTGGAATAAATCCCTCTCTTGTTAGAGGAGAGGAGAGTGGTAGAGGTCATGTCCTCATATTTGTTCCCTCAAAGGTTGCAGAGTACCACATGTATTGACAGGGCTAAAGGACAGTAACATCCCTAAACAGCCCGAGTGTAGATCCCTCTATCACACCTGCTTTAAGAGCATACCTCTTAGAGTGGAGAGAATGAAGCCAGCATCAAGACACAGTAGATCAGGGGTTTCAAAATCATTCCATGGGGGGCTTGCAGGTTTTTGTTTTTCCCTTTCAATAAAGCCCTAGACAACCAGGTGTGGGGAGTCCCTTAGTAATTAGTGACCTTAATTAATCAATCAAGTACAACGGAGGAGCGAACTCGGCCCTCCGTGGAATGAGTTTGATACCTGTGCAGTAAATAGAAGACTGTAGTCTAGTGTACTGTAGAGTTTCCCTGCAGGACACATTTGTGTTCTAGCCCCGGACAAGCACACCTGATTCAACTTGTCAACTAATCATCAAGCCCTCAATGAGTTAAATCAGTTGAGTTTGTCTGAGAAAACAACAAAAATGTATGCTGTAGGGGGTCCTGGAGAACTGGAGCTGGGGAACACTGGTCTGATACGTGGTGTTATTCTGGGCGGTGTAATTCTGGAACACTGATGCCCTCTGGTGGTGAATAGATATATCACAGGCATTATTTCAACGTGTCGCGTGTACCAGCGGCTGGGTGTGGAAGCATGTAGGGATCTAGGTCTGTACTGTCAACTCACCGTGAACGGGACCAGCTGCATCACCAAACCAGTGGAGTATGAGCCAACAGCAGACAGACCACACACACTGCTGGGAAAAGCCATGTGGGGAAAGATGACGACGCCCCCAAAACCACATCCTCACCCTCTGCTCTCATTATAGCTTTCTCCCCCTCCTCCTTCTACTCACCCACATCCCATGTGTTCATAAACACACACACACACACACACACCCATACGACCACATGCTGTGCAGGGAAACATATGCTCACGTACAGCATAAACACTCTAAACACACATTCGCATGCAGACATACATTTACAAACACACAAAGACAGACAGTGCATTCAGAAAGTAAACAGACCCCTTCCCTTATTCTAAAATTGATTAAATATATGTTTTCCCTCAATAAATTACACACAATAACCCACAGTGAAAAAGCGAAAACAAGTTTTTAGAATTTAAAAAAAATGTATTATAAAAACAATACAAATAAAATACCTTATTTAACATAGTATTCAGACCCTTTGCTATGAGACTCAAAATTGAGCTCAGGTGCATCTTGTTTCCATTGGTCATCTTTGAGATGCTTACCTTTGGTAAATTCAATTGATTGGACATGATTTGGAAAGGCACACACCTGCCTACATAAGGTCCCACAGTTGACAGTGCATGTCAGTGCAAAAACCAAGCCAGGAAGTTGAAGGAATTGTCCGTAGAGCTCCGAGCTGTGTCGAGGCACAGATCTGGGGAAGGGTCCCAAAACATTTCTGCAGCATTGAAGGTCCCCAAGAACACAATGCCTCCAGCATTACTTAAATGGAAGAAGTGTGGATCCACCAAGACTCTTCCTAGAGCTGGCCGCACGGCCAAACTGAGCATTCAGGGGAGGAGCATTGATCATGGAGGTGACCAAGAATCCGATGGTCACTCTGACAGAACTCCAGAGTTCCTCTGTGGATATGGGAGAACCTTCCAGAAAGACAACCATCTCTGCAGCACTCCACCAACCAAGCCTTTATGGTAGAGTGGCCAGACTCCAACGTAGCCTGACAGCCGACTTGGAGTTTGCCAAAAAAGCACCTAAAGGACTCTCAGACCATGAGAAACAAGATTCTCTGGTCTGATGAAACCAAGATTGAACTCTTTGGCCTGAATGCCAAGCATCACGTCTTGAGCAAACCTGACACCATCCATATGGTGAAGCATGGTGGTGGCAGCACCATGCTGTGGGGATGTTTTTCAGTGGCAGGGACTGGGAGACTAGACAGGATCGAGGGAAAGATGAACGGAGCAAAGTACAGAGAGATCCTTGATGAAAACCTGCTCCAGACCTCAGACTGGGGCGAAGGTTCATCTTCCAACAGGACAACGACCCCAAGCACACAGCCAAGACAACGCAGGAGTGGCTTCGGGAAAAGATTTTGAATGTCCTTGAGTGGCACATTCAGAGCATGGACTTGAACCCAATCGAACATCTCTGGAGAGACCTGAAAATAGTTGTGCAGTGATGCTCCCCATCAAACCTGACAGAGCTTGAGAGGTTCTGCAGAGAAGAATGGGAGAAACTCCCCAAATACAGGTGTGCCAAGCTTGTAGTGTCATACCCAAGAAGACTAGAGGCTGTAATCGCTGCCAAAGTGCTTGAGTAAAGTGTCTAAATATTTATGTAAATGTGATTTTTCCGTTTTCTTTGTTGTAATTTTTATCAAATTTGCAAACAACAATTTTTGATTTGTCATTATGGGGTATTGTGTGTAGATTGATGAGGAAAAACAAATAAATCTATTTTAGAATAAGACTGAACTCACACAATCTCACACACACACACACACACACACACACACACACACACACACACACACACACACACACACACACACACACGTTTCCCATTCCCAATAAAGGGCATTGGATTGAATTGAGAGAGAGATGGGAGGGTTGGGCTCAGAGGAGAGGAACAAAAAGTGGAGATATTAAAAGGAGTTCCAGTATGTCAGATAGAGAGGATGTTTTTCAGCTGCTTTCTCTTGTGAAAGTGAATAGACAACTGCTGGGTTATCTGGCTCTGGAATGAAGTTTCCCCTAGGTGCAGATCCAGGGACAGCCCCACCCCCCAAACCTAGGGAGGGAATTCAAAACTGACCCATTATCAGCATCAAGGTGCAACTTTACCTGACACTGCTTTTCTACTGACTTACCAGCAGGTGGCAGCAGTAGCATGATGTATACAACAGGTCAAAGTGATTGGTGTGTGTGTGTGTGTGTGTGTGTGTGTGTGTGTGTGTGTGTGTGTGTGTGTGTGTGTGTGTGTGTGTGTGTGTGTGTGTGTGTGTGTGTGTGTGTGTGTGTGTGTGTGTGTGTGTGTGAGTGTGTGTGTGGAGCAGTGTGTGTGTGGAGCAGTGTGTGTGTGGAGCAGTGTGTGTGTGTGTGTGTGTGTGTGTGTGTGCGTGTGTGTGCGTGTGTGTGTGTATGGAAGAGAAGGAGTAAAGGGACTGAAGCAGACCCCCCCCCCCCCATCCTCTGTAGTGCCTACCCCCCATCAGCCCCCTTGCCTCCCACACCCACATGCCGAGGAGGCCCCAGATAGCTGAGGTTAGGGGGGGGGGGGGGGCAAGAGGGGGCATGTGTGGGTGGGGATAGGGGAGAGCGTGGGGGTGTCAGTTAATACCTGCTGCGGTTGGACCACCTGTCTAATTGTCAGCCCCCAAGGCTCTAAGCTGACCATTTTTGACAAAATGTAGGCACACAAAAAAACATTTAGCAGCACAATTAAAAATATTTGAGGTAATTATAATTTTCGGGCTCCCGAGTGGCACAGCGGTCTGGGACACTGCACTGCAGTGCTAGTAGGCGTCACGACAGGCCCAGGTTCACCCTGGGCTGTATCACGACTGGCCGTAATCGGGAGTCCCATAAGGCAGTGCACAATTGGCTCAGTGCCGTTAGGGGAGGGTTTGGACATGGGGGCTTTACAAGTCGGCCGTCATTGTAAATTAGAATTTGTTCTTAACTTACTTAATTTTTCGAGGCGCACTGGTGCAAATGCAAGTAAAATGGTTGTACTGTAGAACCCTGCCAGACCTGTGTGTGTGCATGTATGTGTGTGAGTGTGTCCAGAACTTACACTCCCCATGTAAACAGCAGTTAGGTAAACACACATACAGAGAGAAAAGCAGATGTACACAAATGTCACCATCACCATAATAAACTCCATACAACCCCGCACACACTCACCACTCACAGGTCTCAGAGAGAGAGAGAGAGAGAGAGAGAAACAGACCCCACCGAGCCCCAGTACACCAACACAATTAGACCCAACCAAATCATGAGAAAAACTAAATGATAAAAAAATCGAGCAAACTGGAATACATTGGCACAATACCTGACCACTGTGGCACAATACCTGACCACTGTGACTGATCCAAAATTAAGGGAATCTTTGACTATGTACAGACTCAAGGAGCATAGCCTTGCTATTGAGAAAGGCCGCCGAAGTCAGACCTGGCTCTCAAGAGAAGACAGGCTATGTACACACTGCCCACAAAATGAGGTGGAAACTGAGCTGCACTTCCTAACCTCCTGCCAATGTATTACACCGACCGAACAAAGAATTTGAAAACAAATCCAATTTTGATAAACTGCCATATATTTTGGATGAAATACCAGTGTGCCATCACTGCAGCAAGATTTGTGACCTGTTGCCACAAGCAAAGGGACCGCAAACACCATTGTAAATACATCTCATATTTATATTTATTTATTTTCTCTTTTGTATTTGAACTATTTGCACATTGTTACAACACTGTATATAGGCATAATATTGTGTGAGTGTAATGGTTACTGTTCATTTCTGATGGTTTATTTCACTTTTGTTTATTATCTATTTAACTTGCTTTGGCAATGTAAACATACGTTTCCCGTGCCAATAAAGCTGTTTGAAGAGAGAGAGAGAGAGAGAGAGAGAGAGAGAGAGAGAGAGAGAGAGAGAGAGAGAGAGAGAGAGAGACAGAGAGACCCAATTACACAATGTATACATTCCCGAAAACAAAGGGAGTAGTCAACTCAGACACTCAATCCTTGTCTTTAGCACACATGCACACATACACATGCAGTGCAGAGTGGGCTTTGGGGGTTATGAGGGTGTTGAGTGAAGGGGGTCAGGGTTCACACTCTCAGCTGCTGTAAGGGCAGAGGGGAGCACAGCTCTACTTTTGCACATCCCACCATAGCCAAGCACCAGTGGTGGAAAAAGTAAAGAAAATGACTCAAGTAAAAGTGAAAGTAACATAGTAACATACAAGCAGTAGGCACTTGGCCAAAAGGCTCCACTGACAGTATGTTGTTAAAGGAGCAGCTGTAGCTAATGACAAAATGTAAATAGAGCCAATATACAGGTTGGTCTGTCCTCCTGGTCTTATCAGACGCGGAGAATGGAGTCGTCCTGTCAATATTACTTGAACTGGGAAGTTGTGTTTCTTCTTGTGCATGTATAGCGTGACACGACCAGTTAACTCTGGTCCTGGAGTGCCACAGTCAAATACTTCAGGTTTTTGAGTTGATCAGGATTGCCTATAGCCTGGATCCAGATCTGCCTGTGTTCCTGCCATTGATGTCATTATCAAGACAAACTTGTTTCAGTGACATAATTGAGTTGGCATGATAGCACAAACAGACTTAGGTAGATTCCTCCCTGTTTCAGTCTGTTTTCTTCCATTTCGTAACCAACCGAATATGACCCTGGCCAATACCACTTCACTACATCTCTACATCTCCAACCTGTCTGTGTGTATTCTAAAGCAGTTCAAAGGGCAAATCCTCTCCCAAACCGCTGCTTTGATCCAAACACGGGGTGTAGCTGGGTGGACATGGGATTATGGCCCTATAGATGGCTATAAACTATTC
This sequence comes from Oncorhynchus masou masou, assembly GCF_036934945.1. Taxonomy (NCBI): domain Eukaryota; kingdom Metazoa; phylum Chordata; class Actinopteri; order Salmoniformes; family Salmonidae; genus Oncorhynchus; species Oncorhynchus masou. Next base: position 17,169,078 of record NC_088228.1, on the reverse strand, counting down.
CTGGGCTACTGGCTTGCACGCACAGGCAAAATGCATAGGAACGCACGCAAGCACACGAACACCTTTATGACATAGTTCTATCTGACTACACTTATGTAGCCTACTCTATGAATACTATTCACTAGCCACTGTTATCGTGTTAGGGACAGAGGAAGTAGTGGTGGGTTGTGTGTGTGTGTGTGTGTGTGTGTGTATGTGTGTGTGTGTGTGTGTGTGTGTGTGTGTGTGTGTGTGTGTGTGTGTGTGTGTGTGTGTGTGTGTGTGTGTGTGTGTGTGTGTGTGTGTGTGTGTGTGTGTGTGTGTGTGTGTAGTAACCTGAGCACATGGTGAAAGCGTTCCTAGGATTCCAGGCCTGTTTGGGGTGGTGTGACTGGAGCCTGCGGGTCTCTGGGGGAATGTGGGCTGTGCAGGGAAGAGGCTACGGAATAATAGGTGAGTCACATCCCCCTAACACACACACACACTCCAGAAGCCCCAATGTATAACCAATGAAGAAAAGAGAAGCCCCAATGTCTAACCAATGAAGAAAAGAGAAGCCCCAATGTCTAACCAATTAAGAAAAGAGAAGCCCCAATGTCTAACCAATTAAGAAAATAGAAGCCCCAATGTCTAACCAATTAAGAAAATAGAAGCCCCAGTGTCTAACCAATGAAGACACGAGAAGCCCCAACATCGAACCTCTGAAGAAAAGAGAAGCCCCAGTGTCTAACCAATGAAGAGAATGGAAGCCCCAATGTTTAAACAATGAAGAGAGGATAAGCCACAGTGTCTAACCAATGAAGAGAAGAGAAGCCCTAATGTCTAACCAATAAACAAAAGAGAAGCCCCAATGTCTAAACAATGAAGAGAAGAGAAGCCCCAATGTCTAACCAATTAAGAAAAGAGAAGCCCCAATGTTTAAAGAATGAAGAAAAGAGAAGCCCCAATGTCTGAACAATAAAGAAAAGAGAAGTCCCAATGTCTAAGCAATAAACAAAAGAGAAGCCCCAATGTATAACCAATGAAGAGAAGAGAAGCCCCAATGTCAAACCCATGAAGAAAAGAGAAGTCCCCGTCTCTAACCAATGAAGAGAAGATAAGCCCCAATGTCTAACCAATGAGGAGAAGAGAAGCCCCAATGTATAACCAATAAAGAAAAGAGAAGCCCCAATGTCTAAACAATGAAGAGAAGAGAAGCCCCAATGTATAACCAATGAAGAGAAGAGAAGCCCCAATGTCTGACCAATGAAGAGAGGATAAGCCCCAACGTCTAACCAATGATGAAAAGAGAAGCCCCAACATCTAAACAATGAAGAAAAGAGAAGCCCCAATGTCTAATCAATTAAGAAAAGAGAAGCCCCAATGTCTGAACAATAAAGAAAAGAGAAGTCCCAATGTCTAACCAATAAAGAGAAGAGAAGCCCCAGTGTCTAACCAATGAAGAGAGGATAAGCCACAGTGTCTAACCAATGAATAGAAGAGAAGCCCTAATGTCTAACCAATAAACAAAAGAGAAGCCCCAATGTATAACCAATGAAGAGAAGAAGCCCCAATGTCAAACCCATGAAGAAAAGAGAAGTCCCCATGTCTAACCAATGAAGAGAAGAGAAGCTCCCGTGTCTAACCAATGAAGAGAATATAAGCCCCAACGTCTAACCAATGAGGAGACGAGAAGCCCCAATGTATAACCAATAAAGAAAAGAGAAGCCCCAATGTCTAAACAATGAAGAGCAGAGAAGCCCCAATGTATAACCAATGAAGAGCAGAGAAGCCCCAATGTATAACCAATGAAGAGAAGAGAAGCCCCAATGTCTGACCAATGAAGAGAAGCCTCAGTGTCTAACCAATGAAGAGAAGAGAAGCCCCGATGACTAACCAATAAAGAGAATGGAAGCCCCAATGTCTAACAAATGAAGAGAAGGGAAGCCCCAGTGTCAAACCAATGAAGAGAATGGAAGCACCAGTGTCTAACCAATGAAGAGAAGATAAGCCCCAGTGTCTTAACAATGAAGAGAAGAGACGCCCCCATGTCTAACCAATGAAGAGAAGAGTAGCCCCAATGTCTAACCAATTAACAGACAAGAAGCCCCAATGTCTAACCAATGAAGAGAAGAGAAGCCCCAATGTCAAACCAAGGAAGAAAAGGGAAGCCCCAGTGTCTAACCAATGAAGAGAATGGAAGCCCCAATGTCTAACCAATGAAGAGAAGGGAAGCCCCAGTGTCAAACCAATGAAGAGAATGGAAGCCCCAATGTCTAACCAATGAAGAGAAGTTAAGCCCCAGTGTCTAAACAATGAAGAGAAGAGACATCCCCATGTCTAACCAATGAAGAGAAGCCTCAATGTCTAACCAATGAAGAGAAGAGAAGCCCCAATGTCTAACCAATTAACAGACAAGAAGCCCAAATGTCTAACCAATGAAGAGACAAGAAGCCCCAATGTCTAACCAATGATGAAAAGAGAAGCCCCAATGTCTAACCAATGAAGAAAAGAGAAGCCCCAATGTCTAACCAATGAAGAAAAGAGAAGCCCCAATGTCTAACCAATGAATAAAATAGAAGCCCCAATGTCTAACCAATGAAGCAAAACCCCAATGTCTTACCAATGAAGAGAAGAGAAGCCCCAATGTCAAACCAAGGAAGAAAAGAGAAGCCTCAATGTCTAATCAATGAAGAGAAGAGAAGCCCCAATGTCAAACCAATGAAGAGACAAGAAGCCCCAATGTCTAACCAATGAAGAAAAGAAAACCCCCAATGTCTAACCAATGAAGAGAAGATAAGCCCCAATGTCTAACCAATAAAGAAAAGATCAGCCCCAATGTCTAACCAATGAAGAAGAGAAGCCCCAATGTCTAACCAATGAATAGAAGAGAAGCCCCAATATCTAACCAATGAAGAGAAGATAAGCCCCAACATCTAACCAATGAAGAAAATAGAAGCCCCAATGTCTAAACAATGAAGAGAAGAGAAGCCCCAATGTCTAACCAATTAAGAAAAGAGAAGCTCCAATGTCTAACCAATGAAGAGAAGTTAAGCCCCAGTGTCTAAACAATGAAGAGAAGAGATGCCCCAGTGTCTAACCAATGAAGATAATGGAAGCCCCAATGTCTAACCAATGAAGAGAGGAGAAGCCACAGTGTCTAACCAATGAAGAGAAGAGAAGCCCTAATGTCTAACCAATAAAGAAAAGAGAAGCCCCAATGTATAACCAATGAAGAAAAGAGAAGCCCCCATGTTTAACCAATGAAGAGACGAGAAGTCCCCATGTCTAACCAATTAAGAGAAGAGAAGCTCCCGTGTCTAACCAATGAAGAGAAGACAAGCCCCAATGTATAACCAATAAAGAAAAGAGAAGCCCTATGTATAACCAATGAAGAGAAGAGAAGCCACAATGTCTGACCAATGAAGAGAAGAGAAGTCCCCGTGTCTAACCAATGAAGAGAAGATAAGCCCCAATGTCAAACCAATGTTGAAAAGAGAAGCCCCAATGTTTAACCAGTAAAGAAAGAGAAGCCCCAGTGTCAAACCAATGAAGAGAAGAGAAGCCCCAATGTCTAACCAATGAATAGAAGAGAATCCCCAATGTGTAACCAATGAAGAGAATGGAAGCCCCAATGTCTAACAAATGAAGAGAGGAGAAGCCACAGTGTCTAACCAATGAAGATAATGGAAGCCCCAATGTCTAACCAATAAAGAGAAGAGAAGCCCCAATGTCTAACCAATCAAGAAAAGAGCCAAATAAAATAGTTTAAAAAAGTGATATCATCATGTATTATGACTTCCTGACGGGCCGCCCCCAGGTGGTGAGGGTAGGTAACAACATCTCCTCCCCGCTGATCCTCAACACTGGGGCCCCACAAGGGTGCGTTCTGAGCCCTCTCCTGTACTCCCTGTTCACCCACGACTGCGTGGCCATGCACGCCTCCAACTCAATCATCAAGTTTGCGGACGACACAACAGTGGTAGGCTTGATTACCAACAACGACGAGTCGGCCTACAGGGAGGAGGTGAGGGCCCTCGGAGTGTGGTGTCAGGAAAATAACCTCACACTCAACGTCAACAAAACTAAGGAGATGATTGTGGACTTCAGGAAACAGCAGAGGGAACACCCCCCTATCCACATCGATGGAACAGTAGTGGAGAGAGTAGCAAGTTTTAAGTTCCTCGGCATACACATCACAGACAAACTGAATTGGTCCACTCACACAGACAGCATCGTGAAGAAAGCGCAGCAGCGCCTCTTCAACCTCAGGAGGCTGAAGAAATTCGGCTTGTCATCAAAAGCACTCACAAACTTCTACAGATGCACAATCGAGAGCATCCTGGCGGGCTGTATCACCGCCTGGTAAGGCAACTGCTCCGCCCTCAACCGTAAGGCTCTCCAGAGGGTAGTGAGGTCTGCACAACGCATCACCGGGGGCAAACTACCTGCCCTCCAGGACACCTACACCACCCGATGTTACAGGAAGGTCATAAAGATCATCAAGGACATCAACCACCCGAGCCACTGCCTGTTCACCCCGCTATCATCCAGAAGGCGAGGTAAGTACAGGTGCATCAAAGCTGGGACCGAGAGACTGAAAAACAGCTTCTATCTCAAGGCCATCAGACTGTTAAACAGCCTCCACTAACATTGAGTGGCTGCTGCCAACACACTGACACTGACTCAATTCCAGCCACTTTAATAATGGGAATTGATGGGAAATGATGTAAATATATCACTAGCCACTTTAAACAATGCTACCTTATATAATGTTACTTACCCTACATTATTCATCTCATATGCATACGTATATACTGTACTCTATATCATCGACTGCATCCTTATGTAATTCATGTATCACTAGCCACTTTAACTATGCCACTTTGTTTACATACTCATCTCATATGTATATACTGTACTCGATACCATCTACTGTATCTTGCCTATGCTGCTCTGTACCATCACTCATTCATATATCCTTATGTACATATTCCTTATCCCCTTACACTGTGTATAAGACAGTAGTTTAGGAATTGTTAGTTAGATTACTTGTTGGTTATTACTGCATTGTCGGAACTAGAAGCACAAGCATTTCGCTACACTCGCATTAACATCTGCTAACCATGTGTATGTGACAAATAAAATTTGATTTGATTTTGATTTGATTTGAGTCATGCATTTTGTTATATGTTCCAACCCTCTCACCGCAGGGTTAGGCTGCCCTGACTGGGCCTGTTTGAACAGATCAGTCTGCCTAACCCTGGAACTTGACCAGTGAGTCTCATCATTGGTTTCTAAATCGTGATGAGACATAGGGAGCTCTGATCCAGAAACATTCCTGGCCCGAACCCGATGATGTGTAATCGTGACTGTATAATGGGCCATGTCAAAGAATTATATACCCCACAAGACCTTGGTCAAATAACCCACGTAATAAATACAATACTTGTCTCTGAGATGCGCTTGATTTAGCTTGGAATTTGCACTTTGGGGACATTCCTGTGGCTCCATTGTACCGGGCAACCTAAACCAAGCGCATTAGCTCAAGTATTTGAAAGAATTGAACATGTATTTGACCCAGGTCTGTCCCCCACCCACAAAACCACCTATGGCTTCAGGAGTAAATCATTACAATCCCTGTTTCATTGTCTTTGCTAGTGAACCACACACACACACACACACACACACACACACACACACACACACACACACACACACACACACACACACACACACACACACACACACACACACACACACACACACACACACACACACACACACACACACACACACACACACACACTAGATTGAGATCAAACACTCCGGACTGTATAGTATAACAACCAGCGCTTCATTTCACTGGAGCATCTTCAGTTCCAATATATTGTTTTGATAGAAGAAAAAAAATGATCCAAAGCTAAGTGGCTTTCATCTGTGCAGACTATCATCTTCGTGTGTGTGTGTGTGTGTGTGTGTGTGTGTGTGTGTGTGTGTGTGTGTGTGTGTGTGTGTGTGTGTGTGTGTGTGTGTGTGTGTTTAGGAGCTAGGAACAGTGAACAGCCACCCGAACTACGGCCTGTTCACCAGCTACCATATAAAAAGGCGGAGACAGTAGGTGTGCATCAAATATGGGACCACGACACTGAAAACAGCTTCTATCTCCAGGTCATCGGGCTGTTAAATTGTTACCACTAGCCAGCCGGTCCTTAACTTTAGTCACTGTTACTAGCCGACTACCACCCGGTACTCTTACATTGCTCGTTCTAATATTTCTTTAAATTTTTGGGATTTGAGTGTATTGTTTTGTATTGTTAGGTATTACTGCACTGTTGTAGCTGGAAACACCAGCATTTCCCTACACTTGAGATAACATCTGATAACACATATACACAGACACACACACACACAGACACACACACACACACACATATACACAGACACACACACACACACACACACACACACACACACACACACACACACACACACACACACAGACACACACACATATACACAGACACACACACACACACACACACAGAGACACACACACACAAACACGGTCAAACACACATCACATGCGCACGCATGCACACACACACAATCACTTTGTGTGCATGCCATGCACACACACAGACTCGCACACGCATGTACACACACACACACACACTCACACACAATGGCATTGGCTGGCACCCCGGGCATGCTGGCAGCTTGGAGTCGGCGGTCTCAAAGAGAGGCTTTTCAAACAACTTCATACAGGAAATTAAACCACAAAGACACAAAGACACAGCCAGCCCTCCAGTATAGCTACTGTTACAAACTCCCCCCTCCCTCCGTCCACCCCTCTATTTCTCCCTCCATCCATACATCTCTCTCATTCCTCCCTCCCTTCTTCTCCTTCCTTACATCTCTCTCCCTTCATCTATTTTCTACCCATCCCAACAGCTTCCCCCACTATCCTTCCCTCCCTGACTCTCTCTCTTCCTCTCCCTCCATCCATCCATCTCTCACTCCCTCCCTCTGTTATTCCCTCCCGCCCTCTCTCCACTCCGCACTAGTTTTAAGCCTTGTCAATGAGAACATTGTGAAACATTGACAATGCATGTCAGTCCAATGTAAACCATTCTAGTAATATATAATTGATGGTCCATTAAATACCGTTTATTGCATTTCCTGAGCACATCCAACTTTCTTTGCATACTGCTCAAATGAATGCAAAAACACAAGTTATATATAGGGAGATTACAAGTCATGACATTATACAAGCTTGCTGAATATTTCTATTTTTTATTTTTTTGGGGGGGTTGATCAGCTTTATTTTTTAATATTTTCTTCATTGTAGAATAATAGGGAAGACATCTAAACTATGAAATAACACATATGGAGTCATGTAGTAACCAAAAAAGTGTATATTTATATTTTTTATTTGAGATTCTTTAAAGTAGCCATCCTTTGCCTTGATGACAGCTTTGCACACCCTTGGCATTCTCTCAACCAGCTTCACCTGGAATTATTTTCGACAGTCTTGAAGGAGTTCCCACATATGCTTAGCACTTGTTGGCTGCTTTTCCTTCACTCTGTGGTCCAACATATCCCAAAACATCTCAATTCAAATCCAATTTTATTGATCACATACACATGGTTAGCAGATGTTAATGCAAGTGTAGCAAAATGTTTGTGCTTCTAGTTCTGACAGTGCAGTAATATCTAACAAGTAATCTAACAATTCCCCAACAAATCAAATCAATCAAATCAAATCAAATTTTATTTGTCACATACACATGGTTAGAAGATGTTAATGCGAGTGTAGCGAAATGTCTGTGCTTCTAGTTCCGACAATGCAGTAATAACCAACAAGTAATCTAACTAACAATTCCTAAACTACTGTCTTATACACAGTGTAAGGGGATAAAGAATATGTACATAAGGATATATGAATGAGTGATGGTACAGAGCAGCATAGGCAAGATACAGTAGATGGTATCGAGTACAGTATATACATATGAGATGAGTATGTAAACAAAGTGGCATAGTTAAAGTGGCTAGTGATACATATATTACATGAGGATGCAGTCGATGATATAGAGTACAGTATATACGTATGCATATGAGATTAATAATGTAGGGTAAGTAACATTATATAAGGTAGAATTGTTTAAAGTGGCTAGTGATATATTCACATCATTTCCCATCAATTCCCATTATTAAAGTGGCTGGAGTTGAGTCAGTGTCAGTGTGTTGGCAGCAGCCACTCAATGTTAGTGGTGGCTGTTTAACAGTCTGATGGCCTTGAGATAGAAGCTGTTTTTCAGTCTCTCGGTCCCAGCTTTGATGCACCTGTACTGACCTCGCCTTCTGGATGATAGCGAGGTGAACAGGCAGTGGCTCGGGTGGTTGATGTCCTTGATGATCTTTATGGCCTTCCTGTAACATCGGGTGGTGTAGGTGTCCTGGAGGGCAGGTAGTTTGCCCCCGGTGATGCGTTGTGTAGACCTCACTACCCTCTGGAGAGCCTTACGGTTGAGGGCGGAGCAGTTGCCGTACCAGGCAGTGATACAGCCCGCCAGGATGCTCTCGATTGTGCATCTGTAGAAGTTTGTGAGTGCTTTTGGTGACAAGCCGAATTTCTTCAGTCTCCTGAGGTTGAAGAGGCGCTGCTGCGCCTTCTTCACGATGCTGTCTGTGTGGGTGGACCAATTCAGTTTGTCTGTGATGTGTATGCCGAGGAACTTAAAACCTGCTACTCTCTCCACTACTGTTCCATCGATGTGGATAGGGGGGTGTTCCCTCTGCTGTTTCCTGAAGTCCACAATCATCTCCTTAGTTTTGTTGATGTTGAGTGTGAGGTTATTTTCCTGACACCACACTCCGAGGGCCCTCACCTCCTCCCTGTAGGCCGTCTCGTCGTTGTTGGTAATCAAGCCTACCACTGTTGTGTCGTCCGCAAACTTGATGATTGAGTTGGAGGCGTGCGTGGCCACGCAGTCGTGGGTGAACAGGGAGTACAGGAGAGGGCTCAGAACGCACCCTTGTGGGGCCCCAGTGTTGAGGATCAGCGGGGAGGAGATGTTGTTACCTACCCTCACCACCTGGGGGCGGCCCCAACAACTACCTAATACACAGAAATCTAAAGGGGTGAATGAGAATAATGGATTAAGGTTGGGTGATTGTGGAGGCCAGGTCATCTGATGCAGCACTCCACTTTCCTTCTTGGTCAAATAGCCCTTGCACAGCCTGGAGGTGTGTTGGGTCATTGTCCTGTTGAAAAACAAATGATAGTCCCACTAAGCCCAAACCAGATGGGATGGCGTATCGCTGCAGAATTCTGTGGTAGCCATGCTGGTTAAGCGCGCCTTAAATTCTAAATAAATCACCAATAGTGTCACCAGCAAAGCACCACCACACCATCACACCTCCTCCTCCATGCTTCACAGTTGTAACCACACATGCGGAGATCATCCGTTCACCTACTTTGCGTTTCACAAAGATACAGTGGTTGGAACCAAAAATCTCAAACTTGGACTCATCAGACCAAAGGACAGATTTCCACTGTTCTAATGTCCATTTCTCATGTTTCTTGGCCCAAGAAAGTCTCTTCTTCTTATTGGTGTCATTTAGTCGTGGTTTCTATGCAGCAATTCGACCATGAAGTCCTGACTCATGCAGTCTCCTCTGAGCAGTTGATGTTGAGATGTGTCTGTTACTTGAACTCTGTGAAGCATTTATTTTGGCTGCAATCTGAAGTGCAGTTAACTCTAATGAAAGTATCCTTTGCAGCAGAGGAAACTCTGGGTCTTCCGTTCCTGTGGCGGTCCTCATGAGAGCCAGTTTCATCATAGCGCTTCATAGTTTTTGCGACTGCACTTGAAGAAACTTTCAAAGTTCTTGAAATGTTCTTTATTGACTGACCTTCATATCTTAAAGTAATGATGGACTGTCACTTTGCTTATTTGAGCTGTTCTTGCCATAATATGGACTTGGTCTACTACCCCTACCTGTTACAATAATTCTAGTACGAACTCGAACCTAGGTGCAGAGAAACACTGCAAGCCGAGGTAAGGGTTAATCCAGAACTTTTACTTTGAGTCTAAACATAAACAAGGCCACCACACTAAATAAAACATGAGACCGAAGCAAGGATACAGGCCAACAGAGGAATCTAAATGACAACCAGGTGAACAGAGAAAGGTAATTAAAAACAGGTGAATCCAATAAGAAATAATCAGGGTAACCTGGAAACCAGAAAACAGGGTAAGGGTGCCCTCCAGCGGTAACCAAAGGAAACAACCATCAAATAACACAGAAACTGTGACATTACCTTGTTACAACACAATTGATTGGCTCAAACGTATTAATTAAGAAGGAAAGAAATTCCATAAATGAACTTTAAACAAGGCACACCTGTTAATTGAAATGCATTCCAGGCGACTACCTCAAGAAGCTGGTTGAGAGAATGTCAAAAGTGTGCAAAGCTGTCATCAAGGCAAAGGGTGTCTACTTTGAAGAATCTCTAATGTTTTTTCTTTGGTTACTATGTGATTCCATGTGTCATTTCATAGTTTTGATGTCTTCACTATTATTCTACAATGTAGAAAATGGTAAAAAATAAAGAAAAACCGTGGTAAGTGAGTAAGTGTGTCCAAACTTTTGACTGTTTCCACAGTTTGTTAAGTTACAGCCTTATTTTAAAATGGATTTTAAAAAATGATCCTCAGCAATCTACACACAACACCCCATAATAACAAAGCAAAACATTTTTGTGGCAAATGTGTTAAAAATAAAAACATAAATACATTATTTACATAACTATTCAGACCCTTTGGCTCAGGTGCATCATGTCTCCATTGATCATCCTTGATGTTTCTACAACTTGATTAGAGTCCACCTGTGGTAAATTCAAATGATTGGACATGATTTGGAAAGGCACACACCTGTCTATATAAGGCCCACAGTTGACAGTGCATGTCAGAGCAAAAACCAAAGTGACCAAAGACCCAATGGTCACTCTGACAAAGCTATAGATTTCCTCTGTGTAGATGGGAGACCATCCAGAAGGACAACCATCTCTGCATCTCTACCACCTTTATGGTAGAGTGACCAGACGAAAGCCACTCCTCAGTAAAAGCTACATGACAGCCCACTTTAGGTCAAAAGGCACCTAAAGACTCTCAAAACAAGATTCTCTGGTCTGATGAAACCAAGATTGAAATCTTTGGCCTGAATGCCAAGCAATCACGACTGGAGGAATCCTGGCATGTTTTTTAGAGGCAGGGACTGGGAGACTAGTCAGGGTCGAGGCAAAGATGAACGGAGCAATGTACAGAGAGATCCTTGATGAAAACCTGCTCCAGAGCGCTCAGTACCTCAGACTGTGGTGAAGGTTCACCTTCCAACAGGTCAACGACCCTAAGCACACAGCCAAGACAATGCAGGAGTGGCTTTGGGACAAGTCTCTGAATGTCCTTGAGCTGCCCAGCCAGAGCCCGGACTTGAACACGATCGAACATCTCTGGAGAGACCTGAAAATTGCTGTGCAGTGACACTCCCCATCCAAACTGACAGTGAATCTCCATATCTTATTAAAATATATTTTCCTTTGTTATTTTCCACCAACCCTACCACCCCTTCCGCTTCTACTTCCAGCTTATAAATATGATGTACATTTTATGGACACAGCAAAATCTGCAGAGCTGGGAAGGTTGTAGAGAACCAGTTCGGATTTAAATATAACTTTTGTACATTTATTACCAGGAATGAACAAGCTCATATATATAAATATGTTATTGGTTGCAATAATTTTGTTTTATAATTTCAATTGAAAAATTCAAAGTTTGAATCCGGCGTTGTTTTGCGTCCCAGTTCATAAACCATGTGCCATGGATAAGGTCCCGAAAATCTCTTCCCAACTATTTCGCAATCTATATGGCACGGCTGTCAATGTTTTGGTCCTTAAATGAAACTGGTATACTTTTTAATTTTTCAAAATTTTCTTTAACCAATTTTGGTCATTAATGCAGAGCCGACAGTCAAGTTCCTTACTTTCTCCCCGTTCCACTTGCCTCTTTCATTTTTGCGGTAATTTTTCAATTAGTTGGTTGTAATTTTGAGTAGAGTAGACATTTCCATATATTTAGTTAGCTTCATGTGTGACATAACTTCGCCACTCCTTTTTATGATATAATTTACAAAGATTATACCTTTTTTAATCAATTAGTATATTTCAGTTTAACCACAATTGTAAGGAACGACGCTGCAGATGAGAAGCAGGTACGGGGAGTTGACATTTAATATGGAACAAACTGGCAACAGGACAGGAACAGCGTCAAAACTGGGAAACATAAAGACAGACGACAGTCACTGCAGCAGCGGAGAACAGAGCAGAGAACTGACACATACAGGGGAGGTATAAACAGGTGATTAAGTCCTGGTGAGTTCAATATTCACTGATGCGCGTGACGGGGGAAGGCATGTGTGTGTAATGATGGTGGCAGGAGTGTGTAATGCAGGGCAGCCGAGGGGAAGAGAGAGAGCATTACCTTTATTTTACTAGGCAAGTCAGTTAAGAACACATTCTTATTTACAATGACTGCCTAGGAACAGTGGGTTAACTGCCTGTTCAGGGGCAGAATGACAGAGTTTGTACCTTATCAGCTCGGGGATCTGAACTTGCAACCTTTCGGTTACTAGTCCAATGCTCTAACCACTAGGCTACACTGCCGCCCCTCTATGGCTTGTTTTAAAAATAGTGATATTTTGGAGATTATTTCATTTTCAAATAACCAAAAGTGAGAGGTTGTAATCTCAATAAAGGGAAAAGGGCCTTTCTTGAACATGGGGTGAGACATTCTTGTTAATTTGCTAAACCATTTGGATTTAAATATAACGTTTGTAAATGTATTAGCAAGAGTGAACAAGCACACTAAAAAGATGAATGTAGTCAAGACACATACTGAACATAGTCAAACTTGCAGACTGACAAACAAACTTAAACACATATACACACACACACACACACACACACACACACACACACAAGCGTACATACTCTGTGCATACATTCACTCTCTTTCGCCCACAGCCACGACACACCCGCGCAGGGAGAGAGAGTGTTATCAGTAAGCAGTGTAGGCCACAGTGGGTTCCCAGAGAGAGAGAGTGTTATCAGTAAGCAGTGTAGGTCACAGTGGGGTCCCAGAGAGAGAGTGTTATCAGTGAGCAGTGTAGATCACAGTGGGGTCCCAGAGAGAGAGAGTGTTATCAGTGAGCAGTGTAGGCCACAGTGGGGTCCCAGAGAGAGAGTGTTGTCAGTGAGCAGTGTAGATCACAGTGGGGTCCCAGAGAGAGAGTGTTGTCAGTGAGCAGTGTAGGCCACAGTGTGGTCCCAGGGAGAGAGTGTTGTCAGTGAGCAATGTAGGTCAGAGTGGGATCCCAGAGAGAGAGTGTTGTCAGTGAGCAGTGTAGGTCACAGTGGGGTCCTAGAGAGAGAGTGTTGTCAGTGAGCAGTGTAGGCCACAGTGGGGTCCCAGAGAGAGAGTGTTGTCAGTGAGCAGTGTAGGTCACAGTGGGGTCCCAGGGAGAGAGTGTTGTCAGTGAGCAATGTAGGTCAGAGTGGGATCCCAGAGAGAGAGTGTTGTCAGTGAGCAGTGTAGGTCACAGTGGGGTCCTAGAGAGAGAGTGTTGTCAGTGAGCAGTGTAGGCCACAGTGGGGTCCCAGAGAGAGAGTGTTGTCAGTGAGCAGTGTAGGTCACAGTGGGAGAGAGGGATGGAAGGAGAGAGAGAGGGAGAGGAGAAGCGGAAGTGTTGTTAGGTTAGTGCGAGGTTGATAAGGTTGGGACGAGGGGTGGCACAAGGGTTAAAGGTGAGGAGTAGGGGCGAGGTTAGCAAGGGTGAGAACTAGGAAGTGTGGAGTGTTGGAGAGGTGTGGTGGGAGTGTATGTCCTAGACTTTTGTCTGAGACAGGGATGTTTGTGGGGCTCTCTACTGACTGACTGGTGTCGTAACATAATGATTACCATGAGTATTACACTCCTTACTCCTGATCCAGCTGTGGAGAAGATATAACATTTACATGTACATGAATCATTTAGCAGACTCTCTTATCCAGAGTGACTGACAGTGCATTCATCTTAAGGTAGTGAGGTAACACAACCACACATGGGGAGAGGGAGGGAGAGGGGGTGGTAAAAGCAGGGGGAGGAGAAAGGAGGTGAGAGGTGGAGGAAAAAGAGATGAAGGGGGAGGAGAGACTTCACTATGAGGCAGCTCCAAAAATCACACACTGCAGACAGCCAGACTGTGTCTCTGTGTGGATAGACAGACATGGCAGCTGGTCTCAGAACAGGTTTCTGGTGAGTGCTGGTATGTAGAGAACTCCACTGCCACGATGCAAGCATCAGCCACTCACACTCTGGCGAGGTCCCCCCTGATATATCTCACTGTCAATCCCTGAGTCGTCAAGAGAGTAAGAGAGAGGGAGAGAAAGAGAGAGAGAAAGAGCGAGAGTGAGAGAAAGAGAGAGGGAGCAAGAGAGTGATAGAGTGAATTAGACGAATAGGGGTTAGGCCTTTGCCCAGTACAGAGTGCAGCCCTCCCCTTCTTGCCTCTCCCCACAATGGATTCCAGATGTCAGAACGATAAACAAACGGATTGTCATATGAGGCACTCAGGAGCACTACAGACCTATATTGTTCTCATCCATAGAGGAATGCATGGCTCAAGAATCAGCTCTGAGATATCACACCTCCCACGTCTAGCTGTCCATACTGTTTCCGACACACACAAACACACACCACCCATGCAGGTACACACACATGCACACACACACACGCCAGACATGCATGTAGTGCAGAAACAATGTAGTGTAGGTGTATAAATCTCAAATATCTTCCCATAACAAGCTATCCAATCAACATTTTGACCGCTTGGCTACTTGGTTTTTTGGCTACTTGACTTCTTACCTTGGCTTCTTGGCTGCTTGGCTTCTTGGCAACTTGGCTACTTGGCTTCTTGGCTATCCCCAATACCTTTCATGTGCTTTGAAGTGTTCCTGCTGTGTGTGTGTGTTTGTGTGCACACAGACGTGTGTTTAAAGTAGTAGTGTGTATTTCTGTGTGCGTGTGTATGTGCAGGTGTGTTTAGATACTGTGGTCCAGCTGTTACGTAACATATGGAGAAATTAGAGTGACATGAGACAGTGTGTGTTATTTTCCAGCTGCTTTCTGGGAAGCGTGGTCCAGCATACCCACAGAGCCTCTGTTTTCCTCTCCTTTTCACTGTAACACCACATACCAAGAATTATACTACTGGGACACCGTAGCATTCCTACATGTAACACCCTCCTCTTCTCTTTTCTCAACTATGGTCTCCTCTTCTCCCCTCCTCTATTTCTCTCCTCTCCTCTACCATCGCCTCTCATCCTATCTTCTCCTCTACTCATCCCTTCTCCCCCCTCCTCTCCTCCCCCCTCCCTCCTCTCCTCTCCTCTCCTCTCCTCATTCCCAGGCAGAGTGGGTGCAGGTTAACAGGTTAACAGGTTTACAGTGACTACAGGGCCTCAGGGCTCCAGTCTTTCCCATACAACCTCATAGGAGGGTCTTTGTTTCTACCCTCCAGGCTTTGGGGGTCCCCACTGCTGTGCTGTGCCCCACTCCTCTCTCCCCACAATGGGCCTTTATCCTGCCAAGGCCCCCCTGCCCACACCTACCTCCATACAGCGACTCCAACTAGGACCACAGGAGCGAGAGGGGGGCACAGTGCCACCTGGGGCAACCCCCTTTCATGCCCTGTCCCCTCTCCCACACACACAAACACACACACTTGTAAATGGACCCACACACACACACACACACTAACACAAATCACACACGCACGTAAGTAACAATATGAGAGGTTCCTGACTGTGCAGTGGTTGGATAACAGTGCACTCTTCATTTCACAATAAATATAGTGGCTCACTGAACCAACAGATAAGTCTGTAGTCTCACAAAGACTCTCTTTCTGTTTCTCTCTCTTTCTCTCACACACACACACACACACACACACACACACACACACACACACACACACACACACACACACACACACACACACACACACACACACACACACACACACACACACACACAAACACACAAAATTAACTCTGCCAGACTTAGTATGCAAAACTAACAATGCAAAAGATTTTGTTGTAGGCAGAACGCATCGGAGTACAATTCTATTGCTTTGACGCAATGACGCACGACTCAGCCCATACTCTACACAGACTGGTATGGCATAACCAATCAGTGCTGTAGTAGGCCTATATGCAAATAGACCATTGCCATAAGTGGATTTGTGCTATTAACATTGAACTGGACTGTGTTTACAGCATGAGCGGTCCTAAGTAGATAAGCTTGTTTTGAGATCAAAGGGAGAGCTGCATGTAGCCACTTGTGCACATTTGTTCATATTATTTACTAGTTAGTGAGTTATTAGCCCAGTTATAGATCATTTGTAGTCAGCAGCGGGGGAGTGGTTGCTTCTTACAAGAGCACAATACATGTACACTTCTAGACATCTTTGAAAAGCGAGTCGGTTAACCAGTTTTTTTGTATTGTATTTTAAAACAGGTTGAAGAAGCTACATCACCAATAGGCAGAGGGTAGCATAATTGGTCTGATTCTCTGTAATAATGGTATGGGAATAATAATGCATTTTTTTTGTAAAGTGGTGTCTTGCATCAAACAACACAACAACACGTTCAGTCATGCATATTTTTTTCCAGAAGTCTCATGGAATGTAGGCCTACATTGAACACCACACATTGGCTGCTACTGTAGGCTAAATGATAGAACAGCTATTTCCATGTTAACATTTTATGAGATACATTTTCTCTAATGTGTCAGATGGTAGGCCACTCTGGTAGCCATACATTATGATCAAATAGCCACGGTAGCCTACTTTACCACTGTCTGAAACTGTAACTTAAAGTGGTACAGCCTCAGTGTTCACAGTAAACACACGCTTGAAGTTGCACATCATTTTCACAATGTTAACCTTTGCGTTCAGCAGACCTGAAATTTGCTCAGTACCGGAAAGAAATGAGGTCACTGGTCATAGGCATCTTGTCATGTGTCTGACAAGTACAGTATATTACATATGTAAACCTCAATGTAACATAAAGCATAATCCAGGGTGATGAACGAAGGCCAGAATATCTGACAAACAATTACTTACAATTTTTTTAAACAATTACTTACAATTACTTTAAATTACTTTAACAATTACTTTAACAATTACTCTGTTGGGAATTGAAGATTTCTCTCCATCTTTTATTTCTTTCTTCACTCCTCTAACAGTCAAACTAAACAATGTCCTGCCAAGATTTGGGGTAGCTATGGTAACTGGAGCCAGGCAGGGGCCACCGCAGGCCCCAGTGTTGTCATAATTGCTGAGGGAAGAGAGCATTCTAGAAGCGCTTATGAAGCCCTTCCAGAGAGGGAATAAGTTACAGATCAGAATTACTCTGTGACCTGCCTAAACTCTGTGGTGCCTGAACACACACACACACACACACACATATAAACACACACACAGACCCACACATGCGCACACACACAGAGATGCACACAAACACACACACACATTATGACTAGGTGATGAGTGGATCCCACACAGCCACATACAGTGAGGAGGATCCAGAGCCACGCCCCAAATCAGCACCATAAAAAAACAAGCCAGTGCTGTCCTTCATACAACGGGGAACGAAGGTTCTTATGACTTCCGCATTGCCTCGCTTATTAACAACAGCTTCATAAAACCACACACAGGCTTATTACACCAACACACACAATCTCTCACACACACACTCACTCAATCTCTCTCACACACACACAATCACACACACACACACACAATCACAGACACACACACAAACTCACACAATCTCACACACACACTCACTCACTCTCTCTCACACACACACACTCACTCTCTCTCACACACACACACACACTCACAGAGACTGTAACGTTCTGTGCTTCACGGAAACATGGCTCACTGGAGAGACGCTATCCGAAGCGGTGCAGCCAACGGGTTTCTCCACGCATCCCGCCGACAGAAACAAACACCTTTCTGGTAAGAAGAGGGGTGGGGGCGTATGCCTTATGGCTAACGAGACATGGTGCGATGAAAGAAACATACAGGAACTCAAATCCTTCTGTTCACCTGATTGAGAATTCCTCACAATCAAATGTAGACAGCATTATCTACCAAGAGAATTCTCTTTGATTGTAATCACAGCCGTATATATCCCCCCCCAAGCAGACACATCGATGGCTCTGAACGAACTTTATTTAACTCTTTGCAAACTGGAAACCATTTATCCGGAGGCTGCATTCATTGTAGCTGGGGATTTTAACAAGGCTAATCTGAAACAAGACTCCCTAAATTTTATCAGCATATCGATTGCGCAACCAGGGGTGGAAAAACCTTGGATCACTGTTACTCTAACTTCCGCGACGCATATAAGGCCCTGCCCCGCCCCCCTTTCGGAAAAGCTGACCACGACTCCATTTTGCTGATCCCTGCCTACAGACAGAAACTGAAACAAGAAGCTCCCACGCTGAGGTCTGTCCAACGCTGGTCCAACCAAGCTGACACCACACTCCAAGACTGCTTCCATCACGTGGACTGGGACATGTTTCGTATTGCGTCAGATAACAACATTGACGAATACGCTGATTCGGTGTGCGAGTTCATTAGAACGTGCGTTGAAGATGTCGTTCCCATAGCAACGATTAAAACATTCTCTAACCAGAAACCGTGGATTGATGGCAGCATTCGCGTGAAACTGAAAGCGCAAACCACTGCTTTTAATCAGGGCAAGGTGTCTGGTAACATGACAGAATACAAACAGTGCAGCTATTCCCTCCGCAAGGCTATCAAACAAGCTAAGCGTCAGTACAGAGACAAAGTAGAATCTCAATTCAACGGCTCAGACACAAGAGGCATGTGGCAGGGTCTACAGTCAATCACGGACTACAGGAAGAAATCCAGCCCAGTCACGGACCAGGATGTCTTGCTCCCAGGCAGACTGAATAACTTTTTTGCCCGCTTTGAGGACAATACAGTGCCACTGACACGGCCTGCAACGGAAACATGCGGTCTCTCCTTCACTACAGCCGAGGTGAGTAAAACATTTAAATGTGTTAACCCTCGCAAGGCTGCAGGCCCAGACGGCATCCCCAGACGCGCCCTCAGAGCATGCGCAGACCAGCTGGCTGGTGTGTTTACGGACATATTCAATCAATGCCTATACCAGTCTGCTGTTCCCACATGCTTCAAGAGGGCCACCATTGTTCCTGTTCCCAAGAAAGCTAAGGTAACTGAGCTAAACGACTACCGCCCCGTAGCACTCACTTCCGTCATCATGAAGTGCTTTGAGAGACTAGTCAAGGACCATATCACCTCCACCCTACCTGACACCCTAGACCCACTCCAATTTGCTTACCGCCCAAATAGGTCCACAGACGATGCAATCTCAACCACACTGCACACTGCCCTAACCCATCTGGACAAGAGGAATACCTATGTGAGAATGCTGTTCATCGACTACAGCTCGACATTCAACACCATAGTACCCTCCAAGCTCGTCATCAAGCTCGAGACCCTGGGTCTCGACCCCGCTCTGTGCAACTGGGTACTGGACTTCCTGACGGGCCGCCCCCTGGTGGTGAGAGTAGGTAACAACATCTCCTCCCCGCTGATCCTCAACACTGGGGCCCCACAAGGGTGCGTTCTGAGCCCTCTCCTGTACTCCCTGTTCACCCACGACTGCGTGGCCACGCACGCCTCCAACTCAATCATCAAGTTTGCGGACGACACAACAGTGGTAGGCTTGATTACCAACAACGACGAGACGGCCTACAGGGAGGAGGTGAGGGCCCTCGGAGTGTGGTGTCAGGAAAATAACCTCACACTCAACGTCAACAAAACTAAGGAGATGATTGTGGACTTCAGGAAACAGCAGAGGGAACACCCCCCTATCCACATCGATGGAACAGTAGTGGAGAGGGTAGCAAGTTTTAAGTTCCTCGGCATACACATGACAGACAAACTGAATTGGTCCACTCACACAGACAGCATCGTGAAGAAGGCACAGCAGCGCCTCTTCAACCTCAGGAGGCTGAAGAAATTCGGCTTGTCACAAAAAGCACTCACAAACTTCTACAGAGGCACAATCGAGAGCATCCTGGCGGGCTGTATCATCGCCTGGTATGGCAACTGCTCCGCCCTCAACCGTAAGGCTCTCCAGAGGGTAGTGAGGTCTGCACAACGCATCACCGGGGGCAAACTACCTGCCCTCCAGGACACCTACACCACCCGATGTTACAGGAAGGCCATAAAGATCATCAAGGACATCAACCACCCGAGCCACTGCCTGTTCACCCCGCTATCATCCAGAAGGCGAGGTCAGTACAGGTGCATCAAAGCTGGGACCGAGAGACTGAAAAACAGCTTCTATCTCAAGGCCATCAGACTGTTAAACAGCCTCCACTAACATTGAGTGGCTGCTGCCAACACACTGACACTGACTCAACTCCAGCCACTTTAATAATGGGAATTGATGGGAAATGATGTAAATATATCACTAGCCACTTTAAACAATGCTACCTTATATAATGTTACTTACCCTACATTATTCTTCTCATATGCATACGTATATACTGTACTCTATATCATCGACTGCATCCTTATGTAATACATGTATCACTAGCCACTTTAACTATGCCACTTTGTTTACATACTCATCTCATATGTATATACTGTACTCGATACCATCTACTGTATCTTGTCTATGCTGCTCTGTACCATCACTCATTCATATATCCTTATGTACATATTCTTTATCCCCTTACACTGTGTATAAGACAGTAGTTTAGGAATTGTTAGTTAGATTACTTGTTGGTTATTACTGCATTGTCAGAACTAGAAGCACAAGCATTTCGCTACACTCGCATTAACATTTGCTAACCATGTGTATGTGACAAATAAAATTTGATTTGATTTGACTCTCTCTCACACACACACTCTCTCACACACACACACACACACACACACACACACACACACACACACACACACACACACACACACACACACACTCTCTTCTAGTAGATAAGTAGGACAGAGAATATCAGCTTCTAAAGCCATGGAGTAGAAACCCAGCAAAACTGTGAGTGGTCATCCCTTTTTCACTTCCTCTCTCTCTACCTCATCCCCTCATCCCTTCCACTCCCTTCTCTATATCATGACTTCCACCGAAGTCGCTTCCTCTCCTTGTTCGGGCGGCGTTCGGCAGTCGGCGTCACCGGTCTTCTAGCCATCGTCAATCCATTTTTCATTTTCCATTTGTTTTGTCTTGTTTTCCTATACACCTGGTTTTCATTTCCCTCATTAATTGTTGTGTATTTAACCCTCTGTTCCCCCCCCCACGTCTTTGTGTGGAATTGTTTGTTGTAAGTGCTTGTGCACATGTTTACTGTTGTGCTTCGGGTTTTGTACCTATGTTGGTTATTTGTAATTAAACTGCTCCGGCTATTACCTAGTTCGGCTCTCCTGCGTCTGACTTCCCTGCCACCAGTTACGCACCCCTTCCACTCTCCCTCATCCCCTCATCCCTTCCACTCCCTTCTCTCCCTCATCCCCTCATCCCTTCCACTCTCCCTCATCCCCCCATCCCTTCCACTCTCCCTCATCCCCTCATCCCTTCCACTCCCTTCTCTCCCTCATCCCCTCATCCCTTCCACTCTCCCTCATCCCCTCATCCCTTCCACTCCCTTCTCTCCCTCATCCCCTCATCCCTTCAACTCCCTTCTCTCCCTCATCCCTTCCACTCCCTACTCTCCCTCATCCCCCCATCCCTTCTCTCCCTTATTCCCCAACGCTTCCCCTCCCTCAACCTGGTCTTACCCCTCCACCACGTTGACTCCAGCAGGTGCGGAGAGTCCTCCACCACCATCTCTTCCTCACACAGCATCATACCCTCCCTCTATTTTTCACCTCACCCCCCCATCCCTCTCTCCTTCTTCTCCAGTATTACCTCTCCACCACGTCGTCTCCGCTCCAGCAGGTGAAGTCCTCCACCACCGTCTCTCCTTCACACAGCATCTCCGGCAGCACCGCGAAGAACAACTTGTAGCGCTGGACGTAGCTCAGAAACTCCCTGGGATGGAGAGATGGAAAGAGAGGATGGAGAGAACAGGGAGGACGGAGGGCGACAGAATGGAGAGAGATGGAGACAAAGACGGGAGTGAGGAGGGAAAGAGGGGTGAGAGGTAGGCCCCAGACAGATAAACTGTATGTTAAAAGAAACATAGAAGCTGTGTTGATATTCAACACACCATAGTGTAACAGCTAAGGCTAACCTACAACTACACTGCCAACAGTACATCTGTGTGTCTGTCAGCTGGAGATGATATAAGAAGAGTGAAACACTTTGACTGTGTTCTAAATATAGAAACTAAACAGATCAAATGGTATGTAGTCATGCTACTCATTCACTAATAAAATGACAGGTGTATAATCCACAGGGAACGATATGAATTATATCCAGACAGACACATATGTAAACACATCACTGATAAAGATGCTGTAGTGTTTAGTGACATCCTGGCCAAACATTAGGATCATTCTGATCTGGCACATGTTCGGCCACCCAACTCCAATAACAGGGGTCATGTGAGGTCATATGTTGAGATAGGACCCCATCAGTCTTGGCTGTCATGATGACATTATCAGAGCCCCCGGTTAGGGGTGGGCCGCGGGTGAGCAAATTACGAGGGACTTACGAAGGTTTAGATCATATTATTAATCACATGACACTCGCCAGACTGACAGACACACACACACACATAAACACAGAAACACACACACATTTGTTGCGAGATATCATAGCTTGATCCAATTCTGATGATAACATCAGCTGTCATAGAGTGAGAAAGAGAGAGAGGGAGAGAGAAACCGACAGAGCGTTAGAGAAAGAGTTAGAAAAAGAGAGATAGAAAAACATAGAGATAGATAGAAAACATAGAGACAGTGTCTCCTGACCCCTCCTGTCTCAGCCGCCAGTATTTATGCTGCAGTAGTTTATGTGTCGGGGGGCTAGGGTCAGTTTGTTATATCTGGAGTACTTCTCCTGTCCTATCCGGTGTCCTGTGTGAATTTAAGTATGCTCTCTCTAATTCTCTCTTTCTTTCTCTCTCTCGGAGGAACTGAGCCCTAGGACCATGCCTCAGGACTACCTGACATGATGACTCCTTGCGGTCCCCAGTCCATCTGGCCGTGCTCCTGCTCCAGTTTCAACTGTTCTGCCTGTGATTATTATTATTTGACCATGCTGGTCATTTATGAACATTTGAACATCTTGGCCATGTTCTGTTATAATCTCCACCCGGCACAGCCAGAAGAGGACTGGCCACCCCACATAGCCTAGTTCCTCTCTAGGTTTCTTCCTAGGTTTTGACCTTTCTCGGGAGTTTTTCCTAGCCACCGTGCTTCAACACCTGTATTGCTTGTTGCTGTTTGGGGTTTTAGGCTGGGGTTCTGTACAGCACTTTGAGATATCAGCTGATGTACGAAGGGCTACATAAATAAATTTGATTTGATTTGATAGAACATAGAGATAGAAACAGAGAGATCGAGTTAGAAAACATAGAGACAGAGATAGAAAACATAGAGATAGAAACATAGATAGAGATAGAAATAGAAACAGAGATAGACTTAGAAACCAGAGAGTTAGAATTAGAAACAGAGAGAGATAGAACACATAGATATAGAGATAGACAGAGATAGAAACAGAGAGGTAGAAAACATAGAAATTGAGTTAAAAAACAGAGCAATATAGATAAAAACAGAGAGTTAAAAAACAGTGTTTGACACAAAGGTAGAGACAGAAACAGAGAGATAGAGTTTAAAAAACAGAGAGATAGAGATAGAAACAGAGATATAGAGTTAGAAAACAGAGAGATAGAGACAGAAAACAGAGAGATAGAGATAGAAACAGAGAGTTAGAAAACAGAGAGACAGAGAGTTAGAGTTAGAAACAGAGAGATAGAGATAGAAACAGAAAACAGAGTTAGAAACAGAGTTAGAAACAGAGAGATTGAGTTAGAAAACAGAGCGATAGAGATAGAAACAGAGTGATATACAGTGCCTTGCGAAATTATTTGTCCCCCTTGAAGAAGGTGCACTGGTCAGATGAAACCAAAATTGAACTTTTTGGCAACAATGCAAAACGTTATGTTTGGCGTAAAAGCAACACAACGCATCACCCTGACCACACCATCCCCACTGTCAAACATGGTGGTTGGTGGCAGCATCATGGTTTGGGCCTGCTTTTCTTCAGCAGGGACAGGGAAGATGGTTAAAATTGATGGGAAGATGGATGGAGCCAAATACAGGACCATTCTGGAAGAAAACCTGATGGAGTCTGCAAAAGACCTGAGACTGGGACGGAGATTTGTCTTCCAACAAGACAATGATCCAAAACATAAAGCAAAATCTACAATGGAATGGTTCAAAAATAAACATATCCAGGTGTTAGAATGGCCAAGTCAAAGTCCAGACCTGAATCCAATCGAGAATCTGTGGAAAGAACTGAAAACTGCTGTTCACAAATGCTCTCCATCCAACCTCACTGAGCTCGAGCTGTTTTGCAAGGAGGAATGGGAAAAAATTTCAGTCTCTCGATGTGCAAAACTGATAGAGACATACCCCAAGCGACTTACAGCTGTAATCGCAGCAAAAGGTGGCGCTACAAAGTATTAACTTAAGGGGGCTGAATAATTTTGCACGCCCAATTTTTCAGTTTTTGATTTGTTAAAAAAGTTTGAAATATCCAATAAATGTCGTTCCACTTCATGATTGTGTCCCACTTGTTGTTGATTCTTCACAAAAAAATACAGTTTTATATCTTCATGTTTGAAGCCTGAAATGTGGCAAAAGGTCGCAAAGTTCAAGGGGGCCAAATACTTTCGCAAGGCACTGTAGATAGATAGATAGATAGATAGATAGATAGATAGATAGATAGATAGATAGATAGATAGATAGATAGATAGATAGATAGATAGATAGATAGATAGATAGATCGACAGATAGATCGACAGATAGATCGACAGATAGATCGACAGATAGATCGACAGATAGATCGACAGATAGATCGACAGATAGATCGACAGATAGATCGACAGATAGATCGACAGATAGATCGACAGATAGATGGCAATATGTGAGACCGAGAAGACAGAGACAGGTACTTGTCATTCTGCTGGTGGGTCCGTCATGCTTACCTAGAGATCTTTTTCAGACTTCTAGGTTTATCATTCCTGGAGTGTTTCAGGGTGAATGAACTGAGGATGGAAGAATGACGCAAGTAGGAGGGATGCAGGGAGAGAAAACAAGGGGAGGAACAAAAGGAGGACAAAACAAAAGAAGGAGGGGAGGGAGGGAGAGGAAGAAATAGTCGTGTTGAGCAATTCGTGCTTCGGTTTTGGTTTGAACATTTTTTTAAACATTAAATGCGTTGAATGCTGTAACAACACAGAATGAAACCGTTTCTAAAAGTCCCATGATGTTAGTGATGCCCATTACTACTTATCCCTTATTAACCATCACTTATTCACATGACTTTACTTAGACTGCTGCTCCCGAGTGGCGCAGCAGTCTAAGGTACTGCATCTCAGTGCAAGAGGCGTCACTACAGACCCTGGTTTGAATCCAGGCTGTATCACAACCGGCCGTGATTCGGTGTCCCATAAGCCAGTGCACAATTGGCACAGCCTCGTCCTGATTTTGCCGGGGTAGGCCGTCATTGTAAATGAGATAATAATTGTAAATAAGATAATAATTTGTTCTTAACTGACTTGCCTAATTAAATAAAACCAATATATATATATTTCAGTTGTTGTTGTATATTACATTTGTTTATTTGATGACTTTATTATTTCATTCCAAGTCATCATCTCATCTCTACAGAGCTGCTACCTATACTGTCTGATAAAGTCACTATTTTACTAGTTCTTCAAAGTAAATAAGACATACTTTTATGACTGCTGAATGCCAACTATCAATCGTCATGTATTCTCAGGTAGAGATACTTCATGAAGCAACTGCTCTATCCCATTCAATAGCACATTCTTCTGTCACTTCTCTCCCTCCATGTCTGCCCCACACTAATCTAACATAGCAGGCATTAAAAAACAGACCAGACAAGTAGGGTTATGGTCATTGTAGTTAATTACCACGTTTTCTGGCCTGTTGGAAACTACAACTACCTACTACATCGCACGGTTCGGGATTCATCTGATTTATCTCTAGAGAAACTGTGCAACCAACGTGCGCATTGATCTCACAGAAGAAGAAAAAAAAAATCGAATTCACATAATTGAACTGACATCAGTCAATTAGGTGTTTAAAACCCCCAAAAATCACAGATGTTTCAGTTAATCGTTCAGCACTAAGAAATAGTCAGTTGATGGGTCAAGGGTCAGTCATGCACATACATAGGTCAGAGTGAGCCGTCCCACACACACCCATCCCACACCCCACACACACCTCAAGGTGGGACACACAGCAGTTTGTCATCAACACCATCAACCCATGACACAGTGTTAAAACAATCGTTGATGTCATACAAGTGAGAAATGCACATCTGAGAAAACAATACAATTGTATATGTATACCACTCCTTTCTCATGTGTTTTTCTCAAAATATTAGTGTCTGGGAACATTAAAAAACATTTCATTGAATTCCCATCAGAAGTAACTATCCCATTGGATTACATTTGACTGGAAACACAAAATAAATTATGCAAATGTAATTTCCCCTTGTTATTCTACTCTATCATATTCAGTGTCTACTGGCCTTGTGCCTCTGCCCCAGTGTAAACTGGTATGTATGTGATGTGGCTGCTGCACACTGGACTTTGGGTAGGCTGGCAGGGGGCTGCTACTGTTGGCATAGAGCAAGGTGGCAGTGCCAGGGCAGGAGTGGCAGTTAAACTGACACCAGCACAGTGATTCATGGATCTGGGTCTATGGTCCAAGGTCGGAGGGGCAGACGCGGGTGTGTGTATTCGACTTGGTGTGCATGTCTGCATGCCTAATATGTGACTGTGTGACTGTGTGACTGTGTGCCTATGTGATGATAGAACTGAAGTGGGCAGCTGATCTGAGCTGGGGCTATGATAGTCTGGGTAAACAGGAAGCGGTCCGTCCGTATTAATCTTCCCCCATTCCTGTGGGCATTGCCCTGCCAGCTCCTGTGGGCAGTGGGCACAGGGTGCCTCAGAGGACGAGGTGGAGGGGGAATCGGACACCAAACACAACATTCTAACTAGGCTGTGTGAGAGGAGTGTGTGACACACTGTATGTCTGTGTGTGTGTGTGGGGGTTTTACTTCCCAAAAAGTCTGCTGGAAATTCACAACAACAACCTAAACTGGTCTATAGGTAATGTGTGTGTGTGTGTGTGTGTGTGTGTGTGTGTGTGTGTGTGTGTGTGTGTGTGTGTGTGTGTGTGTGTGTGTGTGTGTGTGTGTGTGTGTGTGTGTGTGTGTGTGTGTGTGTGTGTGTGTGTGTGAGAGAGAGAGAGAGAGAGAGAGAGAGAGAGACAGGAACACTATACTCTATGTACAATATTGGGGAATAGGGTGTCCTTTGACCAATGATTGTCTCTGTCACATAATATATGTTCATTTACGTTTATTTGTGATGGTCAGCTGTCACCAGGCCTGGATCAAATACGTATCCTTTCCTTTCAAATACATTAGATGTACTTGATTGAGCGTGCACAGCAGAATGGATAAAATACAATAGTCCCACAAGTGCAAGCTCCGCCAACACCAAAGGCTCACCACAGCTAAGGCTAATGTAAGGCTAAGAATAATGTAAGGCTAACATAAGGCTAATGTAAGAAACATTTGACATCTGACTTCTGATTTCACGTTTCTGCTTATCTAAAAAGATTGTTTGTCCCAACCTTACCTCCTCAGGTGGGCAAGGTTTCCCATCAGCTGTTCCTGTGGGGGAATGGAGGGGATGATAGAGGTAGGGGAGGTTGATGATGTCACTGTGGGGGTCGTGAACTCTGGGGTGGGGTCAGGGTGGACGCTGGTGGTGGGCTCCTTACCAGACAGACCACACACTTTATCTACCTGCAGGGAGAGAGAAACACACTGGATGATGACACATGGCATGATGTCTACAACACACAGGATAATGACACAAGGCATGATGTCTACAACACACAAGATAATGACACATGGCATGATGTCTACAACACACAGGATAATGACACATGGCATGATGTCTACAACACACAGGATAATGACACATGGCATGATGTCTACAACACACAGGATGATGACACATGGCATGATGTCTACAACACACAAGATAATGACACATGGCATGATGTCTACAACACACAGGATAATGACACATGGCATGATGTCTACAACACACAGGATAATGACACATGGCATGATGTCTACAACACACAAGATAATGACACATGGCATGATGTCTACAACACACAGGATAATGACACATGGCATGATGTCTACAACACACAGGATAATGACACATGGCATGATGTCTACAACACACAGGATAATGACACATTGCATGATGTCTACAACACACAGGATGATGACACATGGCATGATGTCTACAACACACAGGATAATGACACATGGCATGATGTCTACAACACACAGGATAATGACACATGGCATGATGTCTACAACACACAGGATAATGACACATGGCATGATGTCTACAACACACAAGATAATGACACATGGCATGATGTCTACAACACACAGGATAATGACACATGGCATGATGTCTACAACACACAGGATAATGACACATGGCATGATGTCTACAACACACAGGATAATGACACATTGCATGATGTCTACAACACACAGGATGATGACACATGGCATGATGTCTACAACACACAGAATAATGACACATGGCATGATGTCTACAACACACAGGATAATGACACATGGCATGATGTCTACAACACACAGATTAATGACACATGGCATGATGTCTACAACACACAGGATGGTGACACATGGCATGATGTCTACAACACACAGGATGGTGACACATGGCATGATGTCTACAACACACAGGATAATGACACATGGCATGATGTCTACAACACACAGGATGATGACACATGGCATGATGTCTACAACACACAGGATGATGACACATGGCATGATGTCTACAACACACAGAATAATGACACATGGCATGATGTCTACAACACACAGGATAATGACACATGGCATGATGTCTACAACACACAGATTAATGACACATGGCATGATGTCTACAACACACAGGATAATGACACATGGCATGATGTCTACAACACACAGATTAATGACACATGGCATGATGTCTACAACACACAGGATAATGACACATTGCATGATGTCTACAACACACAGGATGGTGACACATGGCATGATGTCTACAACACACAGATTAATGACACATGGCATGATGTCTACAACACACAGGATAATAACACATGGCATGATGTCTACAACACACAGGATAATGACACATGGCATGATGTCTACAACACACAGGATAATGACACATGGCATGATGTCTACAACACACAGGATAATGACACATGGCATGATGTCTACAACACACAGGATGATGACACATGGCATGATGTCTACAACACACAGGATAATGACACATGGCATGATGTCTACAACACACAGGATAATGACACATGGCATGATGTCTACAACACACAGGATAATGACACATGGCATGATGTCTACAACACACAGATTAATGACACATGGCATGATGTCTACAACACACAGGATAATGACACATGGCATGATGTCTACAACACACAGATTAATGACACATGGCATGATGTCTACAACACACAGGATAATGACACATTGCATGATGTCTACAACACACAGGATGGTGACACATGGCATGATGTCTACAACACACAGATTAATGACACATGGCATGATGTCTACAACACACAGGATAATAACACATGGCATGATGTCTACAACACACAGGATAATGACACATGGCATGATGTCTACAACACACAGGATAATGACACATGGCATGATGTCTACAACACACAGGATAATGACACATGGCATGATGTCTACAACACACAGGATGATGACACATGGCATGATGTCTACAACACACAGGATAATGACACATGGCATGATGTCTACAACACACAGATTAATGACACATGGCATGATGTCTACAACACACAGATTAATGACACATGGCATGATGTCTACAACACACAGGATAATGACACATGGCATGATGTCTACAACACACAGATTAATGACACATGGCATGATGTCTACAACACACAGGATAATAACACATGGCATGATGTCTACAACACACAGGATAATGACACATGGCATGATGTCTACAACACACAGGATAATGACACATGGCATGATGTCTACAACACACAGATTAATGACACGTGGCATGATGTCTACAACACACAGGATAATGACACATGGCATGATGTCTACAACACACAGGATGGTGACACATGGCATGATGTCTACAACACACAGATTAATGACACGTGGCATGATGTCTACAACACACAGGATAATAACACATGGCATGATGTCTACAACACACAGGATAATGACACATGGCATGATGTCTACAACACACAGGATGACAGACTTAGAAGGCGGCAGGGTAGCCTAGTGGTTAGATAGTTGGACTAGTAACCGGAAGGTTTCAAGTTCAAACCCTCGAGCTGACAAGGTACAAATCTGTTGTTCTGCCCCTGAATAGGCAGTTAACCCACTGTTCCTAGGCCGTCATTGAAAATAAGAATTTGTTCTTAACTGACTTGCCTAGTTAAATAAAGGTCAAATAAAAACAGACTTAGAAGATGGAGAAAGAGAGATGGGGACACATGGAGAGAATGGGAAATGGATCTTGGATGTACAGTATGTAGACAATGATGGGATGAGAGAGCTATTGCCAAGACTGATGTGTGCATGTGTCGGTCTTTCGAGTGTCATGTGATTAATGACATTAAAGCCCTGGTATCCCCTATGAGGAAACAGACAGGTCAGGCAATGACCGCCCCACAACCCATCCCAATGCTGTCTCATTGGCTGAAAAGCCTGGTGTTATTAAGTGCTCCTCTTTTGGGCAGATGGATAGTCCAGCGGTGAGCTGAAAGAACCTTAATAATCACTGTCTGTCTGGCTGTGTCGTGTCTTCGTCCGAAAGGCTCATTCAATCATTGTCATGACAGCCCAATGTCATTATTTAGACCAGAGCTGAATGTGCTCACTGCTGCCTCTCATACGGTAAGGTCCAATATGAGTTAGGTCTCATACTTCAACAGCATTATGACAAAGCCTGACCCCTGACCCCTGCTTGCTTATGTGAATAACTTGCCTCTTTGACACATAAGAAGAAATTTGCTCTTTGAGCATAATATGTTTAATGAAGTCTCGACTTCACTTTGACCTTGCTTTTGAAGTAGGCATTAGATGTCGGAACATCAAAGACAGCACTGCAGTTTTTAAGCAAAGCTTCACTCCCACAGAAGGAGACCTGTTTAGGCGAGCTAGTGAACACACACACACACACACACACACTTCCCAAATACTGTGTGCCTAGGGGCACACTAAACAATGGGATACACAAAACATAAACATGCACTTTTTTCCATACCAAACAGAAAGGGGAAAGAAGGATATATTCAGGGGTTGAGAAGGGGTGATGGAGGGGTGATGGAGGGGTAACCACCAGAGCAGTGGAAAAATGTGTGACAATTACAAAACCGCAGGTCGTCACGTGCCAATGGGGCGGCCTATAAATATGGTAAGCCTCTGGGGCTAGAAGGATGTGTGTGTGTGTGTGTGTGTGTGTGTGTGTGTGTGTGTGTGTGTGTGTGTGTGTGTGTGTGTGTGTGTGTGTGTGTGTGTGTGTTAGGAGGATCAGTCATCACGTGCCCTATAAAGGCCTTTTAAATGGAGGTTTCCTCATAACAGAAGGGCTATTCCCGACTCAGCACCCTGGGCCCTGCAAACTTCTACTAGAGACCTGCTGAATGAAACAGTCCATGTCATGAAGGTGGAGTCACTGAGAGACTGAGTTAGATATTCTACAGATGCTATAGTTGGTTAGCCTATAGGGAGAACCATAACTCTGTACTGCCACACTGCCTACCTCTCTGCAACTCTTCTCTCTCTTTGTCTGTCCCCTTTCTCTCTCTCTGTTTCTCTGCATCTCTCTCTCTCAGCCTCCTTTTCTATACAGTATATCACAAAAGTGAGTACACCGCTCACATTTTTGTAAATATTTGAGTATATCTGTTCATGTGACAACTCTGAAGAAATGACACCTTGCTACAATGTAAAGTAGTGAGTGTACAGCTTGTATAACAGTGTAAATTTGCTGTCCCCTCAAATTAACTCAACACACAGCCATTAATGTCTAAACCGCTGGCAAGAAAAGTGAGTACACCCCTAAGTGAAAATGTCCAAAATGGGCCCAAGGTGTCAATATTTTCCAGCACTGCCTTAACCCTCGTGGGCATGGAGTTCACCAGAGCTTCACAGGTTGCCACTGGAGTCCTCTTCCACTCCTCCATGACGCCATCATGGAGCTGGTGGATGTTAGAGACCTTGCACTCCTCCACCTTCTGTTTGAGGATGCCCCACAGATGCTCAATAGGGTTTAGGTCTAGAGACATGCTTAGCCAGTCCATCACCTTTACCCTCAGCTTCTTTAGCAAGGCAGTGGTCGTCTTGGAGGTGTGTTTGGGGTCGTTATCATGTTGGAATACTGCCCTGTGGCCCAGTCTCCGAAGGGAGGGGATCATGCTCTGCTTCAGTATGTCACAGTACATGTTGGCATTCATGGTTCCCTCAATGAACTGTAGCTCCCCAGTGCCGGCAGCACTCATGCAGCCCAGACCATGACACTCCCACCACCATGCTTGACTGTAGGCAAGACACACTTGTCTTTGTACTCCTCACCTGGCTGCCGCCACACACGCTTGACACCATCTGAACCAAATAAGTTTATCTTGGTCTCATCAGACCACAGGACATGGTTCCAGTAATCCATGTCCTTAGTCTGCTTGTCTTCAGCAAACTGTTTGCGAGCTTTTTTGTGCATCATCTTTAGAAGAGGCTTCCTTCTGGGACGACAGCCATGCAGACCAATTTGATGCAGTGTACAGCGTATGGTCTGAGCTCTGACAGGCTGACCCCCCCCCACCCCTTCAACCTCTACAGCAATGCTGGCAGCACTCATACGTCTATTTCCCAAAGACAACCTCTGGATATGACACTGAGCACGTGCACTCAACTTCTTTGGTCGACCATGGTGAGGCCTGTTCTGAGTGGAACCTGTACAGTTAAACCACTGTATGGTCTTGGCCACCGTGCTGTAGCTCAGTTTCAGGGTCTTGGCAATCTTCTTATAGCCCAGGCCATCTTTATGTAGAACAACAATAATTTTTTTCAGATCCCCAGAAAGTTCTTTGCCATGAAGTGCCATGTTGAACTTCCAGTGACCAGTCAGTATGAGGGAGTGTGAGAGCGATGACACCATATTTAACACACCTGCTCCCCATTCACACCTGAGACCTTGTAACACTAACGAATCACATGACACCGGGGAGGGAAATGGCTAAATGGGCCCAATTTGGACATTTTCACTTAGGAGTGTACTCACTTTTTTGCCAGCGGTTTAGACATTAATGGCTGTGTGTTGAGTTATTTTGAGGGGACAGCAAATTTACACTGTTATACCAGCTGTGCACTCACTACTTTACATTGTAGCAAAGTGTCATTTCTTCAGTGTTGTCACATGCAAAGATATACTCAAATATTTACAAAAATGTGAGGGGTGTACTCACTTTTGTGATATACTGTATATTTCTCATCTCTTTTTCTCTCTCTGTCGCTCACACACACACACACACACACACACACACACACACACACACACACACACACACACACACACACACACAAGCAGCTGTGGCGCAGGAGAGGGGGGCAGACTTGGGCCACTGGGGAGATGGTTGTGTTATTGTATTACCTATAGACCAGTTTGGGTTGTATTACCTATAGACCAGTTTGGGTTGTATTGCCTATAGACCAGTTTGGGTTGTATTGCCTATAGACCAGTTTGGGTTGTATTGCCTATAGACCAGTTTGGGTTGTATTACCTATAGACCAGTTTGGGTTGTATTACCTATAGACCAGTTTGGGTTGTATTACCTATAGACCAGTTTGGGTTGTATTGCCTATAGACCAGTTTGGGTTGTATTACCTATAGACCAGTTTGGGTTGTATTGCCTATAGACCAGTTTGGGTTGTATTACCTATAGACCAGTTTGGGTTGTATTACCTATTAGACCAGTTTGGGTTGTATTACCTATAGACCAGTTTGGGTTGTATTGCCTATAGACCAGTTTGGGTTGTATTACCTATAGACCAGTTTGGGTTGTATTACCTATAGACCAGTTTGGGTTGTATTGCCTATAGACCAGTTTGGGTTGTATTACCTATAGACCAGTTTGGGTTGTATTACCTATAGACCAGTTTGGGTTGTATTACCTATAGACCAGTTTGGGTTGTATTACCTATAGACCAGTTTGGGTTGTATTACCTATAGACCAGTTTAGGTTGTTTTACCTATAGACCAGTTTGGGTTGTTTTACCTATAAAACATTTTGGGTTGTTTTACCTATAGACCATTTTGGGTTGTTTTACCTATAGACCATTTTGGGTTGTATTACCTATAGACCAGTTTGGGTTGTTTTACCTATAGACCATTTTGGGTTGTATTCAGACAACACAGGGCCCTGCTGGACCTTACACAGACAACACACACTCCTGTTGGGCCTTACCCAGACAACACACACTCCTGTTGGGCCTTACCCAGACAACACACACTCCTGTTGGGCCTTACCCAGACAACACACACTCCTGTTGGGCCTTACCCAGACAACACACACTCCCGTTGGGCCTTACCCAGACAACACACACTCCCGTTGGGCCTTACCCAGACAACACACACTCCCGTTGGGCCTTAGCCAAACAACACACACTCCCGTTGGGCCTTACCCAGACAGTACAGGGCCCAGTTGGACCTTACCCAGACAGTACAGTGCCCTGTTGGGCCTTACCCAGACAGTACAGGGCCCAGTTGGACCTTACCCAGACAGTACAGTGCCCTGTTGGGCCTTACCCAGACAAAACATACTCCTGTTGGGCCTTACCCAGACAGTACAGGGCCCTATTGGGCCTTTCCCAGACAACACACTCCTGTTGGGCTGGATGGGGGGGCAGTGTGTGTGTAGGGTGGGCCAGCATGTAAGACTGGGAAGGTGTGTGGAGGGGTAGGGCAGCATTCTTAATAACCACAGCTATTACAGGACTGCATCTCCCCGACGCCCACACACACACACAGACACACACACAAACACACACACACACACACAAACAATTGGATGTTTCAGACACACACATACGCACCCAAGCGCATCCACATGCACGCACACGTACAAACACACAATATTGAGCTAAATGGTCCAGTCCAACAGCAATAGGGGACAGTGGGGTAAGTTGAGACAAATAGCTAGGAAGATTGCGTGCGTGCGTGCGTGCGTGTGTGTGCGCATCTGTGTTTGACCACCTGTTTGTTATATCTTTAAAATCTCAGCTACTTCATTTCAGACATTCCTCTAGTGATTGCCTGGAGAACGATGGTATAGGATGCCATGGTCTGATACACTTTGCTGTTCGGCAAATTGGGAAAACAAAGACAAACATTCTCTATACATTAGAGAAGGCAGATGAAATTGGATTTCTCCTGCCTGAGGCAAGAATATGTGTGTGTTATTCTAAATTATGTGTTTGCATATGCTTCTGTACGTGTGCGTTAGCATTTGTAAGCCTGCCTGCATGTGTGTATGCATATTTGCTGCATGTGTGTGACAGTTTGCGTGAACGTATCTATGTCTCTAATCCCCTACACATGTGTCTATGTATCGTCCCCATCTCATATGTCTCTGTGTATATCCCCGGTCTACCCCAAGGCCAGAGAGTGGAGAGGAAAGGAGCAGAGGGCGAGGGAATGAGCCAGAGGGTGTCCGACCCACCCCAGCCCATCCAGGCTCTAGGGAAGTATTGTCTTACAGATAGCAGTGTTGGTCCCAGGCTGTCTTCTAGGGTTGTTTATCTAGGGATCAGCCAGGAAACACCAGGGGAACTTTCTCAGGCCCCCTGTCGCTTTGCATTCTGGGTAGGGGAGGTAAGGTGGATGGGGGTTGTCCAGCATGTTTGGCCCCTTATTGTCCACTGGTGGTTTCAATTCTGGACAGTCTTTAACACTGTTTTCATAGCTCAGTTTGTAGAGCGGATGACTATAGGTGTAGTAACAGAGGTCTTTAGGACACTGGTTCAAAACCAGCCAGAAAAGTTTCCATGTCCTCACGGCAGGTGTCACAGCCAGACATTTTGGTCAAGAGGAGCATCTTTCAGCAGCACCTCTGAGCCTCAAAAAGGAGATATTTTTCTGCATCCAGAATCATGTGGATCATATGCAGCCCCCTCTCAACACTAATAGCACTTAGGTGGGGAGTGGGGGTTGTTCTCTGACCAGTTAGGCCCTCTGAATTCTGGACATGGAGGCCACTCAGCTCACAAAGCGCTAAAGTAGAGGACATGCAAACCTGATGACTCTAAGCACACAGTTACTACAAATAAATACATCCTCGATAGCTCAGTTAGAGTGTAGGACTGAAGGTGAAATAGCAGAGCTCCTTAGGTTGCTGGTTTGAATCTTGCTCGGAGGAGAAAATCTTTATCATGACTTTACAGCCAGTCATTTCGGAATTGGACACACAGGAACAAAGGCCTTTTGTCAGTGGGATATGCTAAATTCCTGTATACTCTCTCCTCCGTCCTCGCTCGGCTCCTTTTGAAAAAGGTCAAAGGTAATCGAGGAGAGGCGGCGAGGAGAGGGAACGTGGGCAAAAATGCGCATTGTATGAAATGAGACTCCTTCTCCACTCGTGTGTCATCAGACAAGTTATTTTGACAGGTTGGATCCTAAAAAAAGTGATTAAAAAAAGGTGATAAAAACTAAGTTAGTTGTGCAAGACATTTTATAGATAAAAAGATAATTAGCATTTATTTTTTACCTGTACATGCTTTCCTCCTCTGACAAAACAAAAGTTGATTCAACGGGGGTGTGGCAGACCTCAAAACTCTTCTGTGAAGGACTAGGCTACACACGACTGACTATCATTGATGAAAGGTGGATATTGAGAGGGGGAGGACACTCTTCCGTTCGCCCACTAACAAATTGACATCTCCTCGAGTCACGGAGGAGAGAGGACGGAGGAGAGAGGGTGGAGGACGGACTTTTGCCCAAATGAGAAAAGGCCTGAGACTGTCAGAACTACCTCTTAGCCTGAAGAGGACAAGGAGGATATATTTTCCTGGATCCAATGATTCGTTTTTTGGATAAGGTGGGCCTGAAAATACAAGACTTCTAAGACTTCTACCGACCATAGCCAAAGAATGTTAAGTCCTGTTGGCGGGAGAAGACCCGTAGGTTACCGGACGAAAATCTAAACTACAGCCTCCTTACAACCTAATCACACTACATTCAGGGAAGGGGTGATGTATGGGGGGGAGTTTGACCCCTTATTGTCTCCTGACAATAGTTCCCAGTTCACACTTATCATTGTTGACTATTGGTTCTTTCTGTTGACAACCTCACAATCACCCCTTCGACAGCTCAGTTGATAGTGCAGAGGGCTGTAGGTATAAAAGCAGAGGTTCTTAAGTTGCTGGTTCAAATCTGGCTCGAAGGAGACACCTTTTTCTGGATCCATTGTCTCATTTGTTGGAATTATATATAAAGTTTTGAACGGGCCTGAAAATTCTAGCAAGACCAGACCAGAGCCCATTAAAGGGGAAGTACAGTGTTTTACAACTTGATGTTAGATGGTTCCTCATCCTGAAAGAAGTCTATGGAACAGACTGTTACCCATGGTTCAGTTTTGGGAGGGACAGGGATGTTGTCTGGTCAGTTCGGCCCTGTTGTCCAGTACTGATTGTACAGGTTTTACTTGTCACATGCACAAGTACAATGAAATGCTTAATTTGCAAGTCATACACAACAGTGCAGTATTCTAATTTCAGTGTTATGACAATCATGGACGACAACGGAAAACCAGCCACATCGAGGACACCGACGTCTTGCTTCCGGGCAAGCTAAACATGTTCTTTGCCCGCTTTGAGGATAATACAGTGCTCGCCTTCTCCATGGCCGACGTGAGTAAGACATTTAAACGAGTTAACCCTCGCAAGGCTGCTGGCCCAGGCGGCCTCCCTAGCCGCGTCCTCAGAGCTTGCACAGACCAGTTGGCTGGAGTGTTTACGGACATATTCAATCTCTACCTATCCCAGTCTGCTGTGCCCACATGGTTCAAGATGGCCACCATTCTTCCTGTACCCAAGAATGCAAAGGTAACTGAACTAAATCACCCCGTAGCACTCACATATGTCATCATGAAGTGCTTTGAGAGACTAGTCAAGGATCATATCACCTCCACCCTAACTGTTACCCTAGACACACTTCAATTTGCTTAGCCCCCTTCTGTACTCCCTGTTCATCCACGACTGCGTGGTCACACGCCTCCAACTCAATCATGAAGTTTGCAGACGACACAACAGTAGTGGGCCTGATTACCAACAACGACGAGCCAGCCTACAGGGAGGAGGTGAGGGCTCTGGGAGTGTGGTGCCTGGAAAACAACCTCTCACTCAACATCAACAAAACAAAGGAGCTGATCGTGGACTTCAGGAAACAGCAGAGGGAGCAGCCCCCTATCCACATCAACGGGAGAGCAGAGGAGAAGGTGGATAGTCTTAAGTTCCTCGGCGTACAGGGTGGTACGGTCCGCACAACACATCACTGGGGGTTAACTACCTGCCCTCCAGGACACCTACAGCACTCGATGTCACAGGAAGGTCAAAAAGATCATCAAGGACAACTACCACCCGAGTCACTACCTGTTCACCCCGCTATCATCCAGAAGGTGAGGTCAGTACAGGTGCATCAAAGCGGGGACCGAGAAACTGAAAAACAGCTTCTATCTCAAGGTCATCAGACTGTTAAATAGCCACCACTAGCAAAGAGAGGCTGCTGCCTATATACTCAGACTTGAAATCATTGGCCACTTCAATAAATGGAACAATAGTCACTTTAATGAATGTTTACATATCTTTCATTACTCATCCCGTATGTATATACTGTATTCTATACTATTCTAATGTACCTTAGTCTATGCCGCTCTGACATTGTTCATCCATATATTTATGCATTTTTAATTTCATTCCTTACTTATATTAGAGAGTTGGGCCAGTAACCGGAAGGTTGCTGGATCAAATCCCAGAGCTGACCAGGTACAAATCTGTCGTTCTGCCCCTGAGCAAGGCATTTAAGCCACTATTCCCCGGGTGCCGAAGACATTGATGTCGATTAAGGCAGCCCCCAGCACCTCTCTGATTCAGAGGGGTTGGGGTAAATGTGGAAGACACATTTCAGTTGAATACATTCAATTGGACTGAATAGGTATCCCTCTTTCCTTTCCCTAGATTTGTGTGTATTGGGTATATGTTGTGAAATTGTTAGATATCACTGGTTAGATACTGCTACACTGTCGGAACTAGAAGCACAAGCATTTCGCTACACCCGCAATAACATCTGCTGAACACGTGTATGTGACCAATACAATTTGATTTGATTGGCCCCTTATTTTCCACTCACAGCTCAAAGAAAATATTGCTGACTGCACACAATATCGTCACTTTGACAGAGTGGAGGACTGTAGGTTGAATAACAGAGATACTTAAGTCGCTGGTTCAAATCCTCCTCGAAGTAGAGAACCTTTTCCACTTGGTTTTGGACTCCAGCCAATCACTGTAGAGTATCCTGTCAACCCCAAACGCACTGCTCTCGGACCAGCTTGGCCCCTCTGCTGTCTACAACCGAGTTTCATTCTGGACAAAGATAACACTCATGGGTGTAGAAACAGAGATTCTCAGGTTGCTTGTTCAAATCTGGCTTCTCAAAGATGTTTTAAAGGCCTCATGGTCAGAATCGCAGCCATTCACTTTTGATTTGGACCCATGAACATACTCTTTCACGTACGCCACTGAGCTTCGAGGTCTACATTATCAGTGGACTTTGTTTCTCACCTGCAGCCCTTCGCTAGGACTGTACGACTGTAGGGGTTGCTGGTTCATATCTGGCCTCAAGAAGGGGACATGTTCAAGCATCCAATGGCTAAGTTGGGTGACTCATTTGATGCTTGAAATACCAGAGTCGGGGAGTTGATTTGGTCACATTGGCTAAATGACCTTTTTAACAATAGTCTCTCAGGCACAGAAAAACAAAACACACTAGAACAATGACTAATATACATGCCAAATAACTGTGGTATACTCAATTCACAATTCGTCATAGCTACATTAAAGAATATTCTGCAGGAACGAGGCACAGAAACATTTTCATTTACACAGAACTCCTACCGTCTTTCAATAAGCATCTCTCCACTGTGCCATCACAGAGCAATAACACACAGACATATGGTGTGTGTGTGTGTCTCCATGCATTTCCCACCAGCCTCTCTAGGGGCCACAGGGAGAGAGCATTTAGGGCTACATCCATCACACACACACACATGTCTTTTAAGCACAAATATCATTTAAAAAAATGCAATACAATCCGGTAAGTGGCAACCATACAGCAACGTGTCATAACAGAGTTGACCAATCAAAGAGAAATGTATCCTCTTTATTTTCATTTAGCTGGGATTAAATCACAAAGAATTACTGCCTGTCTCTTGTGTCCAACAAATCTAAATGTATTTGTGAAAAAGAACAACTTGACATGGAAATTGCTATTGACATACGGTAAATAGATAAGACTGAAGTGTCTAACATGTTGCTGGATAGAAGACAGGGAAGTGGGGTGAGGAGAGGGGAGAGAAATAATTGAAAAAGATTGATGGGTCTGATATTCTCCCAACTGTGATTTATTGGTGCGACACACAAGACATGTTGGAAAAGGGAGGTTTATTTAGGCCACACCCTGCGACCCCTAATGACCCCTCGGGATTCCTCCATTTGGCCCGTGGCCTGGATGTCTCCCCACACTTCCTATGAGACAGCTATAAGTTCTGTCTAAACCACTAACCTTGTCAGATCAGGGCTGATTTACACACTCTCTCTCTCTCTCTTTCTTCTAATCAAATCAAATGTTATTAGTCACATGCGCTGAATAAAACAGGTGTAGACCGAACAGGGAAATGCTTACTTACAAGTCCTTAACCAACAATGCAGTTTAAAAAATGGATTTGGGCCTGTTCCCGGGTGTGTGGTTCACGTCGGGCTCGTCGGACTGGTTAAAGGGGAAAAAAGCCTCCGCCAGTTTGTGGTGAGTAATCGCCGTTCTGATGTCCAGAAGTTATTTTTGGTCATAAGAGACCATAGCAGCAACATTATATACAAAATAAGTTAAAAATTAAGTCACAAATAACGCTGTCTTTATCTGTCCTTGTCTTCCTTTCTTCCTCCTGTCGCTCTCCACTCCTGTCACTCTCTCTCCTATATACGTCCCTCTCTCTTTCCTCCAAGTTAAGTCAGTGCTAATTAAACAGAGAGAGAGAGAGACAGAGACACAACCAAAAAGAGACAGAGACAGACCGAGACTCTCATATATCACAGTGAACTGTCCGGCTCCAACTTGGTTGCAAGGTTAAGGAACACTGTTTTTCTTCACTCTAATCCTTGTTTACCATCATTAAATCACTCACATATGATTAAAAAAAAATAAAAAATTGCATTTAAAAAACAATTAAAAATACAGCTGTTCCTTTGGAGTTTGTTGACATGGAAAATCCTCCAATCCCATCGTTATAAACACATTTGGAGAGTTAGGCCTAAACCCTAAATGTGGCAGAGGATCGCAGAGGATAGGATGAACTTAATGACAGAGAGACAGACAGAGAGAGAGAGAGACAGTGGGAAAAGACCAGAAAGAGAGAGGTCAATTGAGTCCATCATGGCGCTGTGTGAGTGACCCAGAATCTGCAGGCAAACAAACACACAACCATAAAGAGGAAGTGAACAGTCACCCGTGCCCACCAATCAAATTTGAGTCACTGCTAATGCACCAAGTTCCATAGGCCTACTACATCATAATGTAGATTAAACAACATGATCATCCTAAGGGTCATTTAGCTGGTTCCTTGTTGTGGACATTGTGTGTTGGCTAATTTCCTGCAATAAAAAAAGAAAAACATGACTTATTCCAGGTTAATATAATATTTAAGTGAGACTGAATAAGAAAATCAATGGGGGCTCCCTGGGAGTCCCCTGGGCACGTGCCCTGCGTGCACTGCCGGTAATTCAGTCATGATTACTACAAGTTTAGATAGCTGGCTAGACTAACTAAACTAATTTACCAATCTAAAATTGTTTAACTGACATGGGCTATTGAGTGACTGTCAGTGAGTGACATATAACAAGAGAAAAACTGCTGCAAACAAGTTTCAAAATGTCACCTTGTGTATTCTACAAAAAGACCCCGACTGAGTTCCTCCCCAAAATAAATATACTGTATGGTTTTTTTTTCTTAATAAAAAAATTGCAGAGGTCCGGACATCGGTGTCCTCATATGTAGCAATGGCCCTGATCCCAATACTGTTCATCTGTGTCCTTTTCAATGCAAACAAATTAAGCATAGTGGGCAGAACCAATCAGCTTATTGCGGACAGTCTGAGCACTGATGGAAGGATTGTGCATTCCTGGTGTAACTCGGGCAGTTGTTGTTGCCATCCTGTACCTGTCACGCAGGTGGGATGTTCGGATGTACCGATCCTGTGCAGGTGTTGTTACATGTGGTCTGCCACTGCGAGGACAATCAGCTGTCTGTCCTGTCTCCCTGTAGCGCTGTCTTAGGCCTCTCACAGTACAGACATTGCAATTCATTGCCCTGGCCACTTTTGCAGTCCTCATGCCTCCTTGCAGCATGCCTAAGGCACGTTCAGGTAGATGAAAAGGGACCCTGGGCATCTTTCTTTTGGTGTTTTTCATAGTCAGTAGAAAGGCCTCTTTAGTGTCCTACGTTTTCATAACTATGACATTAATTGCCTACCGTCTGTTCCACAGGTGCATGTTCATTAATTGTTTATGGTTAATTGAACAAGCATGGGAAACTGTTTAAACCCTTTACAATGAAGATCTGTAAAGTAATTTTGATTTTTGAGAATTATCTTTGAAAGACAGGGTCCCTAAAAAGGGAGGTTTCTTTTTTTGCTGACTTTATTTGTGCCTATGGAAATTTTCTGGGATACTTTATTTCAGCTCATGAGACAAGGGACCAACACTCTACATGTTGCGTTCATATTTTGTGTGTGTGTGTGTGTGTGTGTGTGTGTGTGGGGGGGGGGGTAGGTGTTAAAGGGATACATGGCACACACACGTCCTCATATCCCCAGTCTTAATAAGATTGGGAGCATGCTAAAACTTAATCCATCCTGATGACCCATACAACCGTCAATGGCTGCCTTTCAGCCTCACTCACACGTCCTGTATTGTTACAGGGTGAGCCGCACATACCCTTTACCAGACTCATAAAACCTTATAAGCACCTTACCGGACTCCTACCAAGACTTACAATACCGTTCAAAAGTTTGGGGTCACTTAGAAATGTCCTTGTTTTTTGTCCATTAAAATAACATCAGATTGACCAGAAATACAGTGTAGACACTGCTAATATTGTAAATTACTATTGTAGCTGGAAATGGCAGATTTTGTATGGAATATCTACATAGACGTACAGAGGCATTTATCAGCAACCATCACTCCTGTGTTCCAATGGCACGTTGTGTTAGCTAATCCAAGTTTATAATTTTAAAAGGCTAATTGATCATTAGAAAACCCTTTTGCAATTATGTTAGGACAGCTGAAAACTGTTGCAATAAAACTGGCCTTTTTTTAGACTACTTGAGTATCTAGAGCATCAGCATTTGTGGGTTCGATTACAGGCGCAAAATGGGCAGAAACTTTCTTCTGAAACTCATCAGTCTATTCTAGTTCTGAGAAATGAAGGCTATTCCATGCGAGAAATTGCCAAGGAATTGAAGATCTCGTACAATGCTGTGTACTACTCCCTTCATAGAACAGAGCAAACTGGCTCTAACCAGAATAGAAAGAGGTGTGGGAGGCCCCGGTGCACAACTGAGCAAGAAGAACAGTACATTAGAGTGTCTAGTTTGGGAAACAGATGACTTACAAGTGCTCAACTGGCAGCTTCATTAATTAATACCCGCAAAACACCAGTCACAACGTCAAAAGTGAAGAGGCGACTCCGGGATGCTGGTCTTTTCTTTCAAAAACAAGGACATTTCTAAGTGACCACAAACTTTTGAACGGTAGTGTATGCAAAACTTTCGGAATTGAGGCAAACGGAATGAAACTGGGAATGAACTACCTGAATCTGTGCAATTGAAACTCTATTTAGTTGCAAACTGTTTGGACTAATGATTACACCATTGTTCTTTCTCTTCGCTAATGATGCGAGTGTGTTCAGTCTTCGGCAGTGGTGTAAAATACTTAAGTAAAAATACTTGAAAGTACTACTTATGTAGTTATGGGGTATCTGTACTTTACTTTACTATTTATATTTTTTACTACTTTTACTTTTACTTTACTACATTCCTAAACAAAATTGGGTACTTTTTACTCCCTGACACCCAAAAATACTTGTTAGAAGGACAGGAAA
Source organism: Oncorhynchus masou masou (assembly GCF_036934945.1). Lineage (NCBI taxonomy): Eukaryota > Metazoa > Chordata > Actinopteri > Salmoniformes > Salmonidae > Oncorhynchus > Oncorhynchus masou. Next base: position 17,124,163 of record NC_088228.1, on the reverse strand, counting down.
ATGGTCTAATTCACACACTTATCAAGAGAACATCCCTAGTCATCCGTACTGCCTCTGATCTGGCAAACTCACTAAGCACTTGTTTTGTTTGTAAATTATATCTTCGTTTTGGAGTGTGCCCCTGGCTATCCGTAAAAAAAAATACAAATAAAACGAGGCTGTTTGGTTTGCTAAATATAAGGAATTTTAAATTACTTTTACGTTTACTTTTGATACATAAGTATATTTAAAAGCAAATAGTTTTAGACTTTTAATCAAGTAGTATTGTACTGGGTGACTTCCACTTGATTCATTTTCTGTATCTTGTGGCTCAGTCGGTAGAGCATGGCGCTTGCAACGCCAAGCGTCGTGGGTTCGCTTCCCACTGGGGCCACCCATATGCAAAAAGTAGTGGCCCCAGCCGACTTGTAAGTCGCTTTGGACAAAAGCGTCTGCTAAATGGGATATATTATATTATTATTATTATTTTACTCAAGTTGGACAATTGGGTACTTCGCAAACCACTGGTCTTTTGTGTAGAATATCCTAGCCTAGCATAGGCCCTGCTTTACTGTTTAAGTTGTGAGACATTGCAAGCCAAGAAATTGTGAGATACAATTTATAGATAGATAGTCCTAGTGCATGGTTCTGACTCTGTCTTCCTGTGGGCCAGCCTGCCTATGCTGTGTCCCTCCCCTCTCTCTCTCTCAGTCCCTCGCTAGCTCGCTATGAAAGATGCAAGTTTTTGTGTTCTGGGAAGTTCGACTGAATCCGGGGAATCCATTATTTTGGAGTCGACCCCTCCACCGTCATCGCTACTAACATGCTAAATAAAGGCCAGAGACAGCAGCAAAGTCCTGTAGGAAAATACTTTGAGAAGTTACATGAGAAGGAAATGTCAACTTTGCGAGGTGGAATTGAGATCCAGTAATGGTAGTCCAGGCGCAATCATCCATCTGAAATGAATGCACTGTGAGACCCAAACTGTTGCATTGTGAATTCACGTGGAATGTTATGAATGTTCTTATTGTTTAAATGTTAAGAATTTGTTTTCATTTGTCACATCTCTAGTGTGTGTGAGGTAACCTTGATGCTATAGCGTGCGGCAGCATACAATGCAGACTCTGTGTAGAGACTGAAGCCCACTGAGAGAGAGGGAGGGAGGGAGAGAGTCCTGGTGTGTGTGCCAACCACTAAATCGCTTGGGATAACATCCCAGTGTAAAACCACAGCAACACAATAATACCTACATAGCACATGAGTCGGCAGAAATCATATCTACCGGTACGTCTACAGTACAGTATGAATCAAGAAATAAATATGTGAGGGAAAAGAAAACCAAGGGTGAACCTTACGGAAACCAAGGGTGAACCTTACGGAAACCAAGGGTGAACCTTACGGAAACCAAGGGTGAACCTTACGGAAACCAAGGGTGAACCTTACGGAAACCAAGGGTGAACCTTACGGAAACCAAGGGTGAACCTTACGGAAACCAAGAGTGAACCTTACGGAAACCAAGAGTGAACCTTACGGAAACCAAGAGTGAACCTTACGGAAACCAAGAGTGAACCTTACGGAAACCAAGAGTGAACCTTACGGAAACCAAGAGTGAACCTTACGGAAACCAAGAGTGAACCTTACGGAAACCAAGAGTGAACCTTACGGAAACCAAGAGTGAACCTTACGGAAACCAAGAGTGAACCTTACGGAAACCAAGAGTGAACCTTACGGAAACCAAGAGTGAACCTTACGGAAACCAAGAGTGAACCTTACATAAACCCCTCGTCTTCCTTTTTGCTTTTCACTGCAAAATGTATAGAGGTGAATAGAGGAACACAATAAATGGAGTGATAGGGCTGATATTGATGGAGTGATAGGGCTGATATTGATGGAGTGATAGGGCTGATATTGATGGAGTGATAGGGCTGATATTGATGGAGTGATAGGGCTGATATTGATGGAGTGATAGGGCTGATATTGATGGAGTGATAGGGCTGATATTGATGGAGTGATAGGGCTGATAGGGCTGATATTGATGGAGTGATAGGGCTGATATTGATGAGTGATAGGGCTGATATTGATGAGTGATAGGGCTGATATTGATGAGTGATAGGGCTGATATTGATGCAGTGATAGGGCTGATATTGATGCAGTGATAGGGCTGATATTGATGCAGTGATAGGGCTGATATTGATGGAGTGATAGGGCTGATATTGATGGAGTGATAGGGCTGATATTGATGAGTGATAGGGCTGATATTGATGCAGTGATAAGGCTGATATTGATGGAGTGATAGGGCTGATATTGATGGAGTGATAGGGCTGATATTGATGGAGTGATAGGGCTGATATTGATGGAGTGATAGGGCTGATATTGATGGAGTGATAGGGCTGATATTGATGCAGTGATAGGGCTGATATTGATGGAGTGATAGGGCTGATATTGATGAGTGATAGGGCTGATATTGATGAGTGATAGGGCTGATATTGATGAGTGATAGGGCTGATATTGATGGAGTGATAGGGCTGATATTGATGCAGTGATAGGGCTGATATTGATGAGTGATAGGGCTGATATTGATGAGTGATAGGGCTGATATTGATGCAGTGATAGGGCTGATATTGATGGAGTGATAGGGCTGATATTGATGCAGTGATAGGGCTGATATTGATGGAGTGATAGGGCTGATATTGATGGAGTGATAGGGCTGATATTGATGCAGTGATAGGGCTGATATTGATGCAGTGATAGGGCTGATATTGATGGAGTGATAGGGCTGATATTGATGCAGTGATAGGGCTGATATTGATGGAGTGATAGGGCTGATATTGATGGAGTGATAGGGCTGATATTGATGCAGTGATAGGGCTGATATTGATGCAGTGATAGGGCTGATATTGATGGAGTGATAGGGCTGATATTGATGGAGTGATAGGGCTGATATTGATGGAGTGATAGGGCTGATATTGATGGAGTGATAGGGCTGATATTGATGCAGTGATAGGGCTGATATTGATGGAGTGATAGGGCTGATATTGATGCAGTGATAGGGCTGATATTGATGGAGTGATAGGGCTGATATTGATGCAGTGATAGGGCTGATATTGATGGAGTGATAGGGCTGATATTGATGGAGTGATAGGGCTGATATTGATGCAGTGATAGGGCTGATATTGATGGAGTGATAGGGCTGATATTGATGCAGTGATAGGGCTGATATTGATGCAGTGATAGGGCTGATATTGATGGAGTGATAGGGCTGATATTGATGGAGTGATAGGGCTGATATTGATGCAGTGATAGGGCTGATATTGATGGAGTGATAGGGCTGATATTGATGCAGTGATAGGGCTGATATTGATGGAGTGAGAGAGGGGATGACGGGGGGTTAAAAAGGTACCAGTGAAAGGTGACCCGGCCTGGTGTGTGGTTTGGGTCTTTTGGGTCTTTTTGGGTTTGGGTCTTTATAGTTCTCCTTCACTGGCCACCAGTGTTCTATAAAGACATAGCACCGGGCAGGGTTACTGTTTCTCACTCTCAGAGTCCCCAATGTAAGTGAGTGTGTGTGTGTTGTTTGTGTGTGTTTTCTTTGTATGTATGTGTGTGTGTGTTTTGTGCATGTGAGTCTGTGTACATGTGTATGTGTACACGTTCATATACAGTATGTGTGTACGTCTATGCGTGTGTATCTTGTGCGTGTGCATAGAGGACCCAACATCCCAATGTCATTGTCCCATTGGGGGTCGCCACATTTCCACCCAACAGGTCCAGTGTGTATGGCTGGCTGGAGATCATACAGACCTGGTCCAATTGTTCCTTAGCTGTGTGTGTGTTGCCTCATGAATACCAACCAGGCAGCCAGACCCCGGGCTTTGAGTCTGCATACTTGGACCGACTCGGCCTCCAAACCTGGCAACTCACCCACTCCACTCTGGGCCAATTAAGACAGAGGCAACCCAGCATGGAGGACTAACCCACTCAGGATCCAGCCCACTAGTCCATTTTCCCTGACAGTTTCCTTTCTCTGCCAGTTCAGTCAAGATATCTCTAGTTCATGTTCAGAACCAGACATGGATCATATTCTATTTCTACTGCAACCCCAGACTCCCAATACCCCACATCACACCAGACTATGGCTATTGGCTAACAGCCTCCAAACAAACTCAGTTAGACAGAGAGAGAGAGAAAGAAAAGGTAAAAGAGAGAGAGAAGGAGAGGCTATTGGGAGTTACATTAGTTATAAAGACCCAGTAAATCCAGTAGCGTCAGCCAGTAAAAGTTCCCAGTAAAGGTTGTTGAAGCAGCGTGTAATCCAGGTAGTCCTATTAGTTCTCGCCCTGAGGGTGCCACCAGAGACAGACTGGACATATGAATGGTCCTATAGAGAACAGGCTCATTCTAGAGTAGTGAAAGACTGGCATGAGACAGAAAGCAATATCTATACAACTAGCGTACGTGGGAGGGAAAGAGCAACGTGGGAAAATAATCCCCACAAATCAAATTGTATTAGTCACATGGGCTGAATATAACAGCTGTAGACCTTACAGTGAAATACCCCTAACCAACAATACAGTTAAACAAAAAACAGACAGATAAGAATAAGAAATAAAAGTAACAAGTAATTACAGAGCAGCAGTAAAATAACAATAGCGAGACTATATACAGGGGGATACCGGTGCAGAGTCAATGTGTGGGGGCACCGGTTAGTTGAGGTAATATGTAGGTAGAGTTATTAAAGTGACTATGCATAGATGATAACAACAGAAAGTAGCAGCGGTGTAAAAGGGGGGAGGGCAATGCAAATAGTCTGGGTAGCCATTTGATTAGATATTCAGGAGTCTTATGGCTTCGGGGTAGAAGCTGCTTAGAAGCCTCTTAGACCTAGACTTGGCGCTCCAGTACCACTTGCCATGCGGTAGCAGAGAGAATAGTCTATGACTAGGGTGGCTGGAGTCTTTGACAATGTTTAGGGCCTTCCTCTGACACCACCTGGTGTAGAGGTCCTGGATGGTAGGGAGCTTGGCCCCAGTGATGTACTGGGCCGTTCGCACTACCTTCTGTAGTGCCTTGCGGTCGGAGGCCAAGCAGTTACCATACAAGGCAGTGATGAAACCAGTCAAGATGCTATTGATGGTGCAGCTGTAGAACCTTTGAGGTTCTGAGGACACATGCCAAATCTTTTGGGGGGGAATAGGGTTTGTCATGCCCTCTTCACGACTGTCTTGGTGTGCTTGGACCATGTTAGTTTGTCGGTGATGTGGACACCAAGGAACTTGAAGCTCCAACCTGCTCCACTGCAGCCCCATCAGAATGGGGGCGTGCTCGGTCCTCTTTCTCCTGTAGTCCACAATCATCTGCTTTATCACACTATCCCCCCACTAGAATCCCCATACTTTAATGAAGACAGCTTCTCCATCCTGGAGCAGGAAATCAATCATTTTCAAGCCCAGGGACATGTACTAGTCTGTGGCAACCTAAATTCCAGAACTGTACAAGAACCTGACACTCTCAGCACACAGGGGGACAAACACCTACCTGGAGGTGACAGCATTTCCTCCCCCATACGCCGCCCTAGGCACAACTACGACAACATAAACAACAAAAACAGATCACAACTCCTGCAGCTCTGTCGCACACTGGGTATGTACGTAGTCAATGGTAGACTTTGAGGGGACTCCTATGGTAGGTAGACCTATAGCTCATCTCTTGGCAGTACTGTAGACCACTTTATAACTGAACTCAATCCAGAGTCTCTCAGAGCGTTCACAGTCAGCCCATTGACACCACTATCAGATCACAGCAAAATCACAGTCTACTTAAACAAACCAGTACTCAATCATGAGGCATCAAGGACAAAGGAACTGAATAATATTAAGAACTGCAATATATGGAAGTAAAGTAGTGTGGAAACCTACCAAAAAATTCTTAGGCAACAACAAATTCAATCCCTTTTAGACCTTTTCCTGGACAAAACATTTCACTGTAAAAGGGACGGTGTAAAGTTGTCAGTAAAAAATCTAAACAGTATATTTGACCTCTCAGCTTCCCTGTCAAATCGAAACATTCCAAGCAGAAAACGAAAGAAAATTAACAACAATGACAAATGGTTTAATGAAGAATGCAAAAACCTAAAAAATAAATTGAGAAACCTATCCAACCAAAAACATACAGACCCAGAAAACCTGAGCCATCGGATTCACTATAGTGAATCGCTAAAACAATACAGAAATACACTACAGAAAAAGAAGGTCAGAAATCAGCTCAATGTAATTGAAGAAACCACTTCGCCAGCTAATGAAATAGCTACCCAGACTTTTTGCATTGCCCCCCCCCCCTCTTCTATGCTGCTGCTACTCTCTGTTATTGTCAACACCGGTGCCCCTGCACACTGACTCTGTACTGGTACCCCCTGTAAATAGCCCCGCTATTGTTATTTACTACTGCTCTTTAATTATTTGTTATTCTTATCTCTTACTTAAAAAAATATAATTTTTTTTTGGTACTTTCTTAAAACTGCATTGGTGGTTAAGGGATTGTAAGAATTTCACTGTAAGGTAGACCTGTTGTATTCGGCGCATGTGAAAACAACATTGGATTTGATTTGATTTGACCGCAGCCTAAACATCAGCGCCACAGGTAACTTCCACAAAGCTGTGAACAAGCCGAGAGACAAGGCAAGAAGGGCCTTCTATACCATCAAAAGGAACATAAAATCTGACATACCAATTAGAATCTGGCTTAAAATACTAGAATCATAGAACCCATTGCCCTTTATGGTGGTGAGGTCTTGGGTCTGCTCACCAACCAAGAATTCACAAAATGGGACAAACACCAAATTGAGACTCTGCATGCAGAATTCTGCAAAACACCAAATAATGCAAGCAAAGCAGAATTAGGTCGATACCCGCTTATCATCATCATCTAGAAAAGAGCTGTTAAATTCAACAACCACCGACAAGGAAGTGATTCCCAAACCTTCCATAACAAAGCCATCACCTACAGAGAGATGAACCTGGAGAAGAGTCCCCTAAGCAAGCTGGTCCTGGAGCTCTGTTAACAAACAAAAACAGACCCACAGAGCCCCAGGACAGCAACACAGTTAGACCCAACCAAATCACGAGAAAACAGAAAGATAATTAGGGGTCACTTCCCTCTGCACTTCCTAACCTCTTGCCCAATGTATGACCATATTAGACACATATTTCCCTCAGATTACACAGACCCACAAAGAATTTGAAAATAAACCCAATTTTGATAAACTCCCATATCTATTAGGTGAAATATCAGCGTGCCATCACAGCAGCAAGATTTGTGAAGTGAAAAAAGGGCAACCAGTGAAGAACAAACACCATAGTGAATACAATCCATATTTACGTTTATTTATTTTACCTTTTGTACTTTAACTATTTGCACATTGTTACAACACTGTATATATACATAATATAAAGCCCTTTAAATTAAATTAAACTGAATTGAGAGAGAGAGAGAGACTAAAGGACTTAGCATCACCCTCAACGATGATGCTATCCTAAAACCACTCGGGCTAACACGACAGAGAATGTGTGTGTGTGTGTGTGTGTGTGTGTTTGTGTCTATCTACTCTTTTTCCTCACCGTAGCGGTCAGTGTTGGCCCGTGGAGCTGTGCATGGAGTATAGCCTCGTTCACGTGCCCCCTGACCCCCAGCAGGGCAAGCTCCAGGCTGTGTTGTCCAGCCACAGCGTGGGTCAGCTCCTCCAGTGCCGCCACATACCTCCGCCACGGCCCATCCAGTTCGGCCACGCTCGCCAAGCAACCGCGCATCACGTTCAAGCAGTAGCCCATGCACGGCTTGATCAGCGTCAGCCCGCGACAGTGCGAGCAGTACTGCATCTTGGTCAAGCCCCGTAAACACTCTTTGGTGAGGGAAACGTGTTCTGTGGCGTTCATGACCTTGGTTCCTTCGGCGAGAGCGAGGGATAGGGCTCGCCCGGCGCCCAGGGCGCGCCTGAGTTCTTGGGCAAGCGTATCGGGATGAGGGCCAAACGGGTTGACATCTTGCCGGGTCGCGCGGAGACACTCGCCCCTCTTGCCCGCCGCGCCCATGCCGGGGTTGACCAAGCGTACATAGACGAGTGGGAAGAGGTTGTCGTAGAAACGTGTGATTGCGGCCTCGAGGGAGAGGTTGTGTCCGCGGATGTAAAGGGAGAGGGAAGAGAAGAGGGCGTTGACATGAGGGAGGGCCTCGCGGGAGAGGGGCGAGTAGGTGTCCTCTAGAAGGGATGAGAGGTGGCCCTGGGAGAAGGAGAGCAGGTACTGGAAGGTGTCTGGAGAGAGGGTAGGGGGGAGGGGTGGGAGAGAGAAAGAGGACAGAGCGTGGTTACACTTAGATTAATAAAATAATGCAACCTAATGACAAAACAGCTATATACAGTATTTAGGCAGTATAGTATATACCAGTGGTGTAAGGTACTTCAGTAAAAATACTTTAAAGTCCTACTTAAGTATTTTTGGGGTATCTGTACTTTACAATTATTATGCATATTTTTGACTACTTTTACTTCACTACATTCCAAAAGAAAATAATGTACTTTTTACTCCATACATTTTCCCTGGCACCCAAAAGTACTCGTTATATTTTGAATGCTTAGCAGGACAGAAAATGGTCCAATTCACACACTTATCAAGGTCATCCCTACTGCCTCTGATCTGGCGGACTCACAAAACATAAATGCTTCGTTTGTAAATGATGTCTGAGTGTTAGAGTGTGCCTCCGGCTATCCATAATTTTAAAAAACATGAAAGTTGTTCCTACTGGTTTGCTTAAAATGTCATGAGAAATTATTCATACTTTTGATACTTAAGTACATTTTAGTAATTACATTTACTTTTGTATATTTATAACCAAACTTATAACCAAACTTTATAACCAAACTTTTACTCAAGTAGTATTGTACTGGGTGACTTTCACTTTTAATTGAGTCATTTTCTATTAAGGTATCTTTACATTGAATATGACAATTGGGTACTTTTTTGACAACTGGTATATACTTAATTATAAACTGGGTGGTTCGAGCCCTGAATGCTGATTGGCTGACAGCTGTGTTATATAAGACCGTATACCACAGGTATGACAAAACATTTCTTGTTACTGTTCTAATTACATTGGTAACCAGCTTATAATAGCAATAAGGCACCTCTGGGGTTTGTGATATATGGCCAAAATACCACAGCTAAGGGCTGTATCCAGGCACTCTGCGTTGCGTCGTGCTACGAACAGCCCTTAGCCGTGGTATATTGGCCATATACCACACCTCCTTGCTTAAATGCACCATGAGCACCTCTTTGTACTACTTTAATTTAAACAACCTAACAGTAACACACATCCTGATTCCTGCAGAAGAGAGGTCAGAGAGGACACCCTCTCACCCTCCTTCCCATCTGAGCTTGGCTAGTGGGTATCAGTCACTTAGCTTTGGGTGGAAGGGGGAGAAGGTGTAGTGTTCACTACATCCCATGCAGTGAAGTGGCTGGATATGTGTGTATGAAGTCGTGTGTGTGTGTGTGTGTGTGTGTGTCTGTCTTGAGGAGACAGTAGCTGAGCTGGGTCTTGGCTGGGTACAAAAAACTGCACCCTGACATGAAGTCACTGCAGTCAGTCAGTTATGGCATGATGGTAAGAATAGAGCTAAATTCGATCATAGCTGTCTGGCACACAGCATACCATGCTCTGACATACACGGGGAGAGGATGCTACTTTAAACTCTAGATACAACAGGAGAGTCACAGCAAGTAATTGAAATTGAGTCAGCCACACCATATCAAAGATCCTAGATGATCAAGAACAGAGGGGCACAGTGTGGCCTGTCGTGACATGGTGGTTTGCACATGCTCCAACATCAGAGATGCCATGGGCTACTGCCATACCATACCAACAGCCTGTCTAGTCAGCTCAGTTGGCAGTGGCCCTCACTCCTCTCTCCCCCTCACTTCTCTTCCCTCATCCTTTCCTCTTTCCCTGTGTGGGGACACAGTGCTCTCCTCAGCCCTGCTGCCCATTCCCCCCCCCCCACCATCTCTCCAGGTCTCTCTCTGGGTTCTGATGTCATCCCTATGGCATGCCAGCAGATGGAAGAGCAGCAGCAACTGTAGAACAACTGAGACAGGCGACACGGTGACATCCCAAATGTTCCTTGTTTTAATATCTTTGAGGAATTCTGATCCCAAAAAGGATAGTAAAACCATAAACACACACACGCAAAATATCACATATGGATGCTAAACACACAAGGACACGTAATAATATTCTTGAATAGATCATGTGGAGTTACTGGATACATACTCAACACACATAGTATCGTAGTCAAACTCTGGCAACTCAATATCTTATAATACACAGTATCGTAGTCAACTCTGGCAACTCAATATCTTATAACACACAGTATCGTGGGCGAACTCTGGCAACTCAATATCTTATAACACAGTATTCTGGTGGATGGTACTTTTATTATCACTTCTGTACTATTTTCACCAGTATGTGGTACACTTTCACAACTCTTAGTACAAAACTCCAAACAGATCATCCAAAAGGCTGTTTTTTCAAAACTTTAAGCACATTTTCTATTGACTAATTACAACACACATAATCACTAAACCTAATCGGTGTGTCATCTAGAAATAACTTTCATATAAAGTAATTGCCTTTAACAATGCAACGCTCACAATAGTTTTGATATTATTATTTTCTCATTTGTTTCAATGCATTTCACCATCACTTAATCCAATTTAGCTTAATGGTTAATCACTTAACCGTTTGGTAGAACTGTAGATTTGAATAATATACATGAATTTTGAAACCGACAGAAATAACAGAAATAAAAAGTGTTTTTAAAGTAGAAACATCTAAATTTGTCACGTTCGTCATATACATAATGAGCGGACCCAGGCGCAGCGTGAGTAGAGTTCCACATATTTATTAAAGTTAACCTTCAAAAAAAAAAAAAAAAAGAATACATGAACGTGAGGTTCGTAGCGCACATAGCACCAAAACAAAACAAAACAATATCCCACAAACGCAGGTGGGAAAAGGACCACACTAAGTATGATCCCCAATTAGAGGCAACGATCATCAGCTGCCTCCAATTGGAAACCATACTTACACCAACATAGAAATTCAAGATTAGAACACCCCCTAGTCACACTCTGACCTATTGCACCATAGAGAACCCCAAGGGCTCTCTATGGTTAGGGCGTGACAAAATTACATGTATGATACATGATAACCATACATAATGAATATTCATTATTGCTTATTGATTTCACTTAGTGGTAACCACAATTGGTCACCATATAAAAAGGCGTTACAGTATTCGTACAGTAGGATCTACTGACAGTATGCTCGGTTCTACCCTCAGAATTGACAGAAGACCTTATGGTCTTCTGTCTGGCTGTCACGCCCTGACCTTAGTATTCTTTGTTTTCTTTATTATTTTGGTTAGGTCAGGGTGTGACATGGGTGATGTGTGTTTTTGTCTCATTCTAGGGTGTTTGTACTGTGTAGGGGTTTTTGTAGATTAATGGGGTTGTTTTCATCAAGGTGTTTATGTTGGTCTATGGTTGCCTAGATTGGTTCTCAATTAGAGGCAGGTGTTAATCGTTGTCTCCGATTGGGAACCATATTTAGGCAGCCATCTTCTTTGGGTATGTCGTGGGTTATTTTCTATGTCTAGTTGCATGTTAGTACATTGTTTATATAGCGGTCACGGTCTTCATTAAATAAAGAATGTATTCTAACCACGCTGCGCTTTGGTCCACTCCATACGACGATCGTGACACTGGCTGTGTTCTGACCTGCAGTGGTGGAAAAGGTGAGGGCCAGGAATGACATACAGCTGTCTGAAATAATGCAGGCCATTAAGGAGAACGATGACACCATTGCCAATGTGGCATCCATCAGTCTACCAACAATCTCCCGCCTTTTGAAGAGGCACCCGGTATCTATGAAACACATTTACCTGGTTCCTTTTGAGACACAACGATCGGGGTAAATAACTGCGCCCTGAGTATATCCAGGTACAGAACTATATACTGTATTACTGTTACTATTTGATGCACATGCTACTTCACAATATCATATTGGAATTATATTTCAAAAATAACTAACCAAAATATATATTTTAGAGGGTGATGCTGCTGTGAACCATCATAAGTATATCTTTGTTGATGAAGCAGACTTCAACCTGACCAAAACTTTTCTCCGTGGGTGAAACCTCATTGGCCAACGGGTGACTGTCCAAGTTCCTGGACTACGTGGGGGAAACATCTCCATGTGCGCAGCGATCTCTAAAGCTGGTGTGGTAGGACGTAGGCCATTACTTGGATCCTACAACGCTGAACACCTCATTGTGTTTCTCAATGAAATTGAGCAGACCTGTCAAGGTGAAGGGGTCACCTATGTCATTGTGTGGGACAATGTCAGGTTGCACAGGTTCAATGCAGACCAATGTCAAGCTTGGATTCGCCATGTCAAAAGGTGCTTCCCGCGGCACATAAACAACGAGGTCATTCCCTGTGATGTAGATTAGAATGTATGGCCAGATGCTCAAGACAGGCTTGATTCAAATGAATGCTTTGTTGGGCAATATAAGTGTGTCTAATGTGAAATGTAATTTACAGCACTGTAGCATATCACTTTCAGCACTTCTAAGGGTGATTGGATTAACTGGATTAATCCAATCAAATCACTGGATTAACTGGTAGTTAAAATGACTAAATTGAAAATATATAATTACATATCGTGTTGGTTATTAAACCAATGTTCTCATTACATTTCACAATAAACATATATTTTGACTCAACATATATTTTGAATCAATGGTTGTGTGGTGAGAGATGTTTTACAATCCAAATGAATGCACCATGACAGGTTTTGAATGAAAGACGTGTGACCAGTTTGGAGTTTTGTACTAAGAGTTGTGAAAATGTATCACATACTTGTGAAAATAGTACCAAAGCAATTTAATTAAAAACTGTTGTGCTGTGTAAGGGATAGGGACACTAGGTTAACTGATTTTTGCCTTGTCAGCTCGGGGATTCGATCCTTTCAGTTATTGGCCCAACCCGCTAATCACCAGGCAACTAGCTTACTATTCATCACTACCTTCCAAGTTCTACTCAATGTTTTTCACTACTTATTTACTACATACATGAATGGTAAGTCAGTACTGATGATGTTGACGGATTTCCTTATGATCTGTAACTCAGTAAAATCTTAAACTGTTTCATGTTGTGTATATATTTTTGTTCTCTGTATCTTCGTGTCCTTCATTGCAGCCTGACTCACCACTGTCTGTCTCACTACTCTCTGTAAAGAAAATATTTTATGACAAATTATAGTAACCCATATTTTGATTATAGCTAGCTTAATTTCAGTCAACTGCTCCTGCTGAGATTAGTCTCCATTCAACGTTAGCTTTTAACTTCATCCTTCTAGCCATAGCTAGCTACCTGGCTAACAGCAGAGCCCTTGAGCTACCTAGCTAGACATCTGACTGAAATATCAGCAATTTACCAGTTGTACACTAATTCTGTGAGTATTTTTTTTTTATAACCTTTAAACAAGTCAGTTAATAAAATTCTTATTTACAAACAGCCTCCTGTGGGGGCAGTAGCTGGGATTTAAATAAAAGTATATATATTAAGACAAAACACACATCACAAGAGACAACACTACATAAACAGAGACCTAAGACAACATAGCAAGGCAGCAACGCAACATGACAACATGGTAGCAGCACAAAACATGGTACAAATATTATTAGGTACAGACAACAGCACGAAGGACAAGAAGGTAAAGACATTACATCACACGAAGCAGCCACAACTGTCAGTAAGAGTGGGGAAAGTCTGACATGGCTCAGTTTTCTGTAGGAATAGTGGTGAATAAATGCCCTGCTAACAAGGCAAATCCTGTGGAGCAGGCCAACATAACGAGCATACATGAATCATTAGATTAGAACTCAGATCAAGAAGCCTTTGAGCGTTTATCAACTCTGGGAGTGCAATAATAAGCTCGTAAATGATAATTAACAAAATACAAATGTGAGTAACCTATTTCACAAATAAAAATGTGCATAAACAGCGTTTAAGTGTGTTTACCCTCCACTAAATCCCTGGTTGGGCAAAACCCATTCATGAACATCAATATCCTGCTAGGCAGGTTTGAATCTACATTTGCCTGGCATTTTGGCTATCGGTGTGACGTTTGGCAGTGCCTAATCAGTCAGCTCTGTATTGCCTGGCTGAGAGGTAGTGTGGGTGGAATGAGGGTGCTCGTCTGCCAAAAAGAGCGTGAAAACTTGGTCGTCTGCCTCGAAATTACCAATACCTTTTCCTAATATTTTTCATATGAACATAATTTTTTGTTCTCTCTTTTTAATTAAAGTACTTTTGAAGTACCAACTTGAGAAAATGTCTGATTTTCAAGCTATTCCAGTACTTGAATTTCAGAGTGCCAAATTCAAGTAATTTAAGCACCTCAAGCGAACCTTGTCACCAGGTGTAGTTTGTAATGTTCCACCACAACGCATAATCACTATAGCAGCTCCTGAAATCACACATACACGTAGCCATGCATACAGTCACATATACATGCATGTGCACACACACACACAACCAGCCACAGTGAGGTGATCAGATCGAGAGATTAGGTCATGTGAATGAGACAGACAGACAGACCAGACAGGTCACGTCCTGACCTTAGAGACATACAAAAGGAACTATTTTAGGTTGGTCAGGGCATTCTGTGTTTTGTTCTTGTGTTTATATTTCTATGTGTTTGGCCTGGTATGGTTCCCAATCAGAGGCAGCTGTCAATCGTTGTCTCTGATTGAGAACCATACTTAGGTAGCCTGTTTTCCCACTCTTGTGTGTGGGTGGTTATTTTCCGTTTCAGTGTTTTCACCATATTTCGGTTTTCCTTTATTCGCTTGTTCGTTTGTTTTCTGTGTTCATTAAATAAATATGACGAACACTTACCACGCTGCATATTGGTCCGATATTTCCTACTTCTCCTCAGAAGAGGAAGACGACAACCGTTACAGACAGACAGACAGACGGGGCTTTGAGTCTCTGTATCGATCATAAAGATTAATAAAGTTAGTCAAAGGTTAAAAAAAACTACTGATAATAGATGGGTGAAATGCAGTTTAGGCCTAAATGTCCTTTAGAAACTATACTAAAAACAATAAGTAGCATTGCCAAGAGAAGTCAAACAATATGTTGTTGGGATCCTAATTTATGAGAGGATAGGCCAGCTGCAAAGTCAAAATTGGCTATATTGTAAAAATGTATGATAACAAAAATGTGCTTTTTGGTCTTAAGATTACAGTTGGGCATTAAATTTAGCAGTGTGGGGTTAATGTTAGGGTTAGGCATAAAATCAGATTTTATGACTTTATGGCTGTGGCAGCTAATGACCAGGGTTGTATCCAGAACAAGATTCATGACGAAAACACTTACCTGCTGGAAAAATAGGAACATGTTAGCTCACAAAGCCATGATGTGCAAGCTTCCGTTGTAAGCCCAGCATTAATACCCTTGACTCGGCTCATCAAGGTCTTCACGTTTAGTTCAATTGAGAGTGTTAGTGCTGGGTTAAACTGAAAGCCTGCACCCTGCTAGCACCATGACATGGCAAACAGGTGAGAGTTCTAGCAACATGACCTGGTAAGAACTGACCTATCACTAGCAGATCACTAGAAAGTAGGAAAAAAGTGAAATTACGATCACTCTCCAGTGATACGAACAGTAAGCAAACGGATCTCATCCCCTTTCATTGTTATGCCTACATTCACTTTGTGATGACATATTGTGTTCTATTAGATTAGTGCTGATTGTTTCCATTCTGTCCACCTCCAGGGGAGTGCCACCACACTGGGCACAGACATCAGTTCAACATCATCATCCTTTTGATTTACATTTGGTTGAGTTGTCATCTAACGCGAATTCAATATGAAATCAACAACAACAAAATATTCTGATTTGGGGTAAAAGTTGGGTGAAGTTGAGTGAAAGAAATCCATTGATGGCTTTTTGCATATATTGCACAGTTTTCCACATCGATTCAAAGACATTCCTTTGATTTATATTTTTGAAATGACTTGGAAACAGCGTTGATTCAACCAGTTTTTGCCCAGTGGGACAAGACTAGACAGACCAGAGACAGGAACAACTACTGCTGTTCCCATCTACAATAGGACTCCACCCACCAACACAGGGCTAACTACATCTGGCTTCAATAGGCCCCCGGGTCCTGGACCGGTCTCTGTGTCCCCAAAGCTGTTAGCCTAAACACTTCCCTCTCAAACACTGCTCTGTCAACCTCTCAGTACTACTCTGATGAACTCCAGACGCATACTAGGCCTACTCTCTTTACTTGATTTGGTTCACTCTTTTGATGCCAACATTTCCCAGAGACAGCCATGTACGCATTAATGCATCCATTCTAAAAACAAACAATATGACTTTGTTTTTACCAATCTAACTACATAACACAATGGTAATCATTTCATTTGAATGGTAAATCTCTTCCTTAACTGAGTAAATTAAGATGGCATAGGCCTACTCACAATACAGGTGAATGCATATCCAACAGGAGTGTGTGCCTGTATTGAGTTATTGAGCTTGTTGTAGCTGATTAATGGTGCTGCAGATATCAATCTTTTTGCCTTCCATTTGGGACCTACTGATCAACAACATTTGCATAGAAGCATCACTCCAGCATGTCACGCCTGTATGGAAGGACATCCTATAGGCAGAAGTCCGACCAGTGGAGGTGGGCTGCAGAGGTTTTGTGGCAATATCTACAACCAGACTGCTTAGAGACCTGGGAATTAAGGGCCAGAGCCAGCGTTCGGCAATCAAAGCTGTATCAGAGGCGGCAGAAGGCAGCAGTCAGTGGCTCTGGATGAAGAGGAAAGACCCCAGCTGGGCCCCGAAGTGAGAGGGCCAGGAGGTATGCGGTCAACAATGCTTGACTCAGGGAGGAGGACGCCCCTGCCATGCATAGTCCCATGGGATGTTGGCTATCAACAACAAGGCAACTCCTATGACTAATTGGGAATGGGACGCAAGCGTAGGATTGATCACCCTGTCGCTGGCCGCCTTTGGGGAGGGTGTATAGTGTGAACGGCCGAAACACCCTAGGAACCAAAGGTACACTACTGACGATGCGCTCCCCAAATTTCACCACGCTCACTGTTCATTAACTCTTGGAAGTGCTTGCACAAAGGATAGTAACATCTCATCCTGTTCTTGGAATCTAGGCAATGCTGTTAGTTTGAGAATATAAAATATCAATGCAAATCTGTCCAACGTAATGTCAAGATGTGTGTTCACAGATGCTTATAGAACTAGTATTTATCATTTTCCATGACCTGGATTTTTTTGTAAATTTTCAGCAGTTAGGACGGGGGCGGCTTTGGAGCACTACTGGCTGTAAGTAAACGAGTGAAGCGTGTTTGGAGCAATCCTGGCTGTAAGTAAACAAGTGACGCATGTTTGGAGCACTACTGGCTGTAAGTAAACGAGTGACGCGTGTTTGGAGCACTACTGGCTGTAAGTAAACGAGTGACGCGTGTTTGGAGCACTACTGGCTGTAAGTAAACAAGTGACGCGTGTTTGGAACACTACTGGCTGTAAGTAAACGAGTGACGCGTGTTGGGGCACTACTGGCTGTAAGTAAACGAGTGACGCATGTTTGGAGCACTACTGGCTGTAAGTAAACGAGTGACGCGTGTTTGGAGCACTACTGGCTGTAAGTAAACGAGTGACGCGTGTTTGGAACACTACTGGCTGTAAGTAAACGAGTGACGCATGTTTGGAGCAATACTGGCTGTAAGTAAACGAGTGACGCATGTTTGGAGCAATACTGGCTGTATCCAAGGCTCAGCCAATCATTCGCACAACAGAATGCAGCACGCCACTGAAGAGAGAAGAGACAACCAAGTTTCTAGTGACAGCATCAGCGCGTGCTCTGGAAAGACAGCAGTAGGGTGCAAAGGCAGTTTGCTAGTTACAGCAGTGCGTCCCTGAATACGCGTCCCTGAAGAGGTAGGTGAGAAGCCTGAACACGGAGACGGGGGCAAGAAGGCAATGAAGCGTACCTCATGAGCTGTAACCAAAAAAACGGGTATTTGGAAAGTCTGAGGGGAGGGAGAAAGTGTGGTGGAACTAGTATTGTTTAGCATCTTGCTTGCTGGATTGAATTCTTCGTTAGCTACTACAGCCAGAGGAATGTTGTGCCACATTAGCCAACTTACCTGATCAATTGAGTTTATGGTGTGAAAATTAGCTGGCTAATAGAATCAGACAGCTAACATTACAGATGCGCTAACGTTAGGAAACTAACCAATTCGCTATAGTATTAACTGGTATACAACTATTTGCTGTTCCTAAAGTTAACTCTTTAGTTACGTACTGGCCCTTGGCAATCTGTGAAATGTTAACTAGCTAATGAACTAACTACTAGCTGTGAACTGATGGTTTCCCTATAAAGTACGTGGTTCATTTTCAGAATGAGAGAATTAGGTGAAGCGTTGCTTGTTAAACAATTGGATTCAGGGATGACGTGCAGCTGGGCCTGGCTTAAGCTGGATGTACTCTGCCTGAAAGAGATCAAGTATGCCAAAAAAGGGCATCATGCTCTGCATTTACATTGTGGAACAGATGTCCACAGGCAGAATTCATTCAATGTAATGTGTAGCCAAAAATATTGCTTTTGTTGTGTTGAACTTGACAGTATCACTTGTGTGAGTGTGTGTGGTGGGGGGGAATTACATGTTTTACCTAGTGAATGTTATTTTTGCACATGTAGCCTTGTGCATTTGATTAATGTCTACTATAGTGGCCACCAATAGCATAATGAATACTCAGGGAGAACAAGGTGTAGATTCACGTGCAGAGCATGGCAGATGTTTATTAAGCCAGGAATCGAGATCAGGCCGGCAATGGTCAAACAGGTAGGTAGTCAAACAATACCTCACAACCAAACAAAGAAATTTACTAAATCCGGGGGCTGATGAGACTGGCTGAGAAATCAATAAAAGAAAGACAGGGCTACGTTCCAGAACAAAGAAAAACAAGGTTGACTAAGAAAAGAAAAGCAGAATCTTACAGTATGTTCTGAGTCGAGGCTGATGTTTAGTTGGTCTGTTCAGCGGGCGACCCAGAGGTCTGGGAGCGGGATGATCCGGACGGTTATGGTGAAATGCCTGTATCATCTCTGGGTCGAGGATGTCTTGGTCGGGGACCCAGGACCAGTCTTCAGGCCCATAACCGTCCCAGTCCACTAGGTAGTGGATGAGACCTCTTGGAATCAAGGATGGCCCATATGGCGTAGGCAGGTTCCCCTCTGAAGTCCAATGGTGGGGGCACTGCGGGTAGAGACTGTAGGATGAGGAGGACCGGTTTTAAAACACATGGAAGGATGAGATTTTATACTGATGGGGGTAACTGGAGGCGGTAAGTGACAGGGTTATCTTGAAGGGACCAATGAAGCGTGAACAGAACTTTTTGCAGGGTAAGCGGAGCCGTATGCCTCTGGTATAGAGAGCCACACACACTGTCCTGGGCGATAGAGGGGCGTAGGTAGGCAAAGCGTTTCTGGTATTAGAGGCTTCCTGCAGAGGCGGTCTCCCATACCGACTCCCAGGGAAACATGAACACGGACACTGAAACAGAGTAAGGCGGAGGGATGAATGCATGAGTGAATTCTGAGCCCAGGCCATATACCGACTAATCATGTGTAAAGACAGAACATTGTTGGTGGAGATACTTCCCTATTTCTTGGTACAGGCAGTCTGCCCGTTGGTGGTACCTGGAGGAGAGGCTGACACCCAGCAGGTCACAGAAGGCTCGCCACACCCGGTAGACAAACTGGGGTCCGCGGTCAGAGACGATGTCCTCCGGAATCCCATACAGATTGAATACCTGCTGGAACACTCCGCCAAGTCCAAGTCCATGGCGTTAGGTAGATTTTTGAAAAACGGTCTACTATGACAAGGATGTTGGTGTTAGAGGATGCAGGAAGGTCGGTGATGAAGTCAACAGCTATGTGGGACCAGGGTCTGTGAGGGATTGGCAAAGGTTTAGCTTCCCGGAAAGGAGATGACAAGGGCTTTTGGTTTGGGCGTAGACTGCACAGGAGAATATGTAATCCCTTACGTCAGAAGACAGTGAGGACCACCAGAACTTCCGGGCTAGAAGTTCTGTGGTTTGTGTAATGCCCGGATGTCCTGACCCCAAGGATGCGTGACAACATTGCATCAGTTGGGGGTCTAACAGCTGCTGGTATGCAACTCCTCCCAGCTGGTGTCTCAGGAGGAGCCAGGTTTGAGATTAGGGCTTCTTGTATGGCAGCGTGAACCTCCCACTGTACCGGTCCCATAATGCAAGAGGAAGGAAGAATGGGTGTCGGGTCTGAGTTACTGGTCAGAAGGTCAAACTGGCGAGAGAGCGTCAGCTTTTATGTTTTTCTTTCCAGGGATGTTAGTAACATGAAAATGGAAGCATGTGGAGAGCCCAGCGTGCTTGTCTGAAGTTTAACCTCTTGGCCCCGCTGATATATTCCAGATTACGATGATCTGGTAGGATGAGAAAGGGATGCTGTGTGCCCTCCAACCAGTGGCGCCACTCCTCGGGGAGCAGCTTGATGGTGAGGAGTTCTGTTCAACATCGTAATTCCTCTCAGCGGGGGATAACTTCCTGGCGAAGGCACAGTGATGCAATTTGGGAGGTGTTCCCACCCGCTGAGAGAGTATGGCTCCTACTTCAGAGGCATCCACCTCCAGGGTGAAAGGAAGGGTCAGATCAGGTTGGCCAAGGACAGGAGCTGAGATGAGTTTCAAGTTGTTGAACGCAGTCAGGGCTGTATCAGTCCATTGAAGGGTCCGGGTCTTTTGGCTGGTAAGGGCAGTTAAGGGAGCGGCAGTAGAACTGAAGTTCCGAATGAAACGGCAATAGAAGTTGGAGAACCCAATGAAACATTGGAGTTCCTTAACGGTGGTGGGTTTGGGCCAGTTACTGACGGCGGTGACTTTGTTCTCATCCATGCTGACCCCTACAGGTGTCAGTATGAAACAGAGGAACTATCGAGGTTACATGAAAGGTGCTCTTTTCAGTCTTCACATAAAGGTTATGTCAAGGAGCTGTTGAAGATCCTTTTGCACATACTGTAAGTGTTCCTTCGGGGAGTAAATCAGGATGTCATCATTGATCATATCCTGGGAAACATCGTTCATAAAGGATTGGAGGGCAGCGGGGCGTTCGTAAGGCATGACCAGGTATTCGTAATGCCCTCGAGCGGTGATTAAGGCAGTCTTCGATTCATTGCCTTCACGTATATGGACAAGGTTATATGCACGTCGCATTTAGTATAGATGTTACAGTGGTCCACTTGTTCAAGGGTCGCTGGAATCAGAGGAAGATGGAAACGGTTCATGACCGTGACGTTATTCAGGGAACGATAATCAATACATGGACAGAGACCACCGTCCTTTTTTCCAATGAAGAAGAAGCTGGACGCAGCCGGAGAAGAAGGACAAATGAAATCGTTTGAGTGATTCAGCAATGTAATTCTCCATTGCGTCATTTTCCAGGATAGATAGGGGGTAAACACGGCCCTTCAGTGGGGACACTCCAGGGAGTAAGATAATAGCACAGTCTTCTGGGCGATGTGGCAGAGTAGAAGCCTTGATTTTTCTGTACTGGGTGTATTCAGATGCTATGGTGGGTGGAACTGCTGAGGCAGAGTCCTCAAAGGTGGTGGCTCTGCAGGGTAGGCTGAGACAACTAGAGAAGCAGAAAGACCTGAACAGTAGTTCACCTTGTTGCCACGAGATGGCGGGGTCCTGATGACAAAGCCAGGGGTGTCCGAGGAGGAGTGGCTGTTTGGGGGATGAGAGTTCTATGAGTTGAATGGTTTTGGTGTTTAAGACTCCAATCTGGAGGGTGACACTGTCAGATGCATGATGAATCCCGTGACCAATGGCTGCCTGTCCATGGTGTTAATCTTTAAGGGAGGGTGACAGATGTTAGATCAATATCAAGCTCTTGTACTAGCTGGTGAGTGATAAAATGACCTGCTGCTCCCGAATCTATCAAGCCTTCTACGTACTTGGTAACCCGCTTCACGGTTATCATTACTGGGATGGAGAACTGCTTCTGGGAGACATTTAGAAATAAGGACACCCCTATCTGCATGGCAGCGGAGGTACCCTTATCTCTGTGGGGGGGGGGGGCAATGGCGGAGTAGATCTTTCCCTCCACAGTATAGGCAGAGCCCTTCTTGGATCCGCTTTTGACATTCGATACACAGTAGACAGCAAGTAAAACGGCCTCATTCCATCCACTCCCTGCAGCCATGGTGCGAAACGAGGGCATACTCGGCAGCTATGTGGAGGTCTCCTATAGGACGACCGGAGGAACAGTGATCAAATACCTCTTTGAAGAGGGTGTGGAAATGGGTCACGGATCCAAGTTCTGTGCTGTTGGCAATCCATATGGCGGTGGCCCAATCCAGGGCTTTGTCTGTGAGTAGAGACAACAAAGATCCACCCTTCTCTTGTCAGTGGTGAAGTTAGTGGGGTTGTGCTCAATGTATTCACTGCATTGCGTCAGAAATCCCTGACATTTCCCAGGTGAACCGTCATGTTTTCCAGGCATGGATATGAACGAAGGAGGGCTATGGGTTACGATACCTGACATTAGAGGAGTAGGGATAGGCTGGTGGAGAAGATGGCACATTTCCTCCATGAGCTCCTCTTGCTGGGTTTGGCGCCACTGTAGCTCTGCTGAATCTATTCCGTTTTTAGGTGAGGTATTCTAATGAATATTCAGAGAGAACAAGGTGTAGAGTCACACGCAGAGCACGGCAGGTGTTTATTAAGCCTTCGCAGAAGGCAGGAATCGGGGTCACAGGCAATGGTCAAACACAATACCTCAACCATACAAACAGAAAGAACTGAACTAAATAAGGCGCTGATGACACCAGGTGAGTAACTAACACAGGGGAAATCAATGAACAAAAATGAAAGAGGGCTACGTTCCAGAAACCAAAGAAACAAAGCTATGTTCAAGAAAAGAAGAACACAAGGTTGACTAAGAAAAGAAAAGCAAAACCTTACAAATGGAGCAAAAATAGAATGCCTGTTTGTTTCATTCTATTTCTAATTTAAGATTTTTTTTTAGATGTTTTAGAAAATGTTAGCAATATTTAGATGTGTGTGGTCACAAGCATTATTATTGTATTGTTTCTCAAGAGTGTCATTGTTGTTTAATTAGTTAAAACCTTAATTTCCCCCTGGCAGGAATTTTTTTGCATGTGTCACCTTTTGGGCCCCTCACCATTTTGCATCCCTGATTTTGGTAACTATGTCAATACTGAACCTTTGTTGGAGAATGAGCTAGCTTGCTGCTGATTTTCCCAGCTAGACATTCCTCAGCATTGTTCAGTGGCTCAGGCGGTGAGTTGTGGCTGGCATAGCAGTGGTTTTGCTATGTAGAGGGACTATCTGCAAAGCCACTACAGAAGGGCCGATATATTGGCCTTGCCTAGGCTTATAGACGCCCGATATATTGGCACAGATGCTTATCGGTCATTCTTGTTACGCACGCCTCTGAAGAGGGAACGCAACACCCTGCTACAACTCAACTCCCCGTGAAGTGAAAGAGGTATGGGACTGTAGGTGAGAGTAAGGATGACAAGGCAGAGAGAGTGGTACCGTTTTACAAGGAATTTATTCCGTGACACGGTAATGTAGGGAAAAGGGGCTGTGCGGAACCAAAGAAAATCTCAAAGCCCCCTCTCCTACCTTACCTGCCTAACCCCTGCTTACCTAATCTAGCACCACCAGGTGCCCTAACCAAAATACAGGGGGTGGTCCGCCCAGGTCTTACCTAGTGTGCCTAGACAGTGAATATACTATGGGTATATGTATGCCCGCGGGCCTCTTGCCTAAGCACTCCCTAGGTACCTTCCTCCTGGGAACAAATGACACAGAATATTAAACAACTTCACAAACAAAGGACATAAAATAAGCGCTCTGATAATGCAACAAACACAGTACATACCAACTGCCTGTATCCCTCTCAGAAACAACAAACATAATATGACCCTCAGCCATCAGCCTCTTCTCTCAGCCATGATCTCTCTAAATCACAATCGCTCTTTCTGCAATCTCCTCCCAGCAATGATCTCTCTTCTGAACAGAACACTGGCTTTTATATAGCTTCAGAAGGAATGGGTAATTGGAGACAGCTGCGTCTTGACGAGGGGGCGGGGTCACCTCTCCAATTAGCCATGGAGTCGACCAATCAGCTGCTTGGGGAGAATTCGGGAAGCCGTCTCCTGAAACACACTCAAATACACAAGCTATAACACAGAAACTGGGCAAAGTAACAGTTCTCTATCTTTCTGTCTCTCTTTATCTCCCTGTCTGTCTGTCTATCTGTCTGTCTTACGCTCTCTGTTTTGACTTACTTCCTCCCTGTCTCTCTTTCTCTTTTAATGGACTTGTCTTTTGTCTTTGTGTTAAAACTTTGATCCTTAAGGATCCTTAATCTTCTGGAGCAGGGCAACATAGTTTGGCAAACGATAAAACCCAACGCCAGTGGGATCTCCACCAAGTGGTCACCACGGTCCCATCATGGTCAACTCATGTGTTGACTACTCTGTCTGACGGCTGTGTCTGCCGTTCTTGCACACAAACGTCCCTCCTTGGGTGGCAATCGTTATGCTGTCACTGTCTGTCACCGCAAAGCACTCCTTGGATATTATGGATTTTTATGTGAGTTCATGATTAGACATAATCAGTGACTTTTCAAGAAGTCTTGGAGATTCTTGGATACAGCATGACTAGCTAAATTATGTAAAT
Source organism: Oncorhynchus masou masou (assembly GCF_036934945.1). Classification (NCBI taxonomy): domain Eukaryota; kingdom Metazoa; phylum Chordata; class Actinopteri; order Salmoniformes; family Salmonidae; genus Oncorhynchus; species Oncorhynchus masou. The sequence continues at coordinate 17,099,274 of NC_088228.1, read as the reverse complement.
TGAATAAAATTGACTGAACTGGGCATATGTTTTCTGCTACTGTGTACTCTTTAAGGAATACCTAGGATAGGATAAAGTAATCCTTCTCACCCCCCCTTAAATGATTTAGATGCACTATTGTAAAGTGGCTGTTCCACTAGATGTCATAAGGTGAATTCACCAATTTGTAAGTCGCTCTGGATAAGAGCGTCTGCCAAATGACTTAAATGTAAATGTAAATGTACCACAGAACTCGAGCTCCACAGTTTACAGTAAAAGGGCTGGATCCAAAACGTGGCATAAACACGTTATTAAACAAGCGTTAAAGGGGTGGTTTAGCCCCATATAAAGGGGCAGTTTGACAGTGAGTTATAGGGGTGGTTTAGCCCCATATAAATGGGCAGTTTGACCGTGAGTTAAAGGGGTGGTTTAGCCCCATATAAAGGGGCAGTTTGACAGTGAGTTATAGGGGTGGTTTAGCCCCATATAAAGGGGCAGTTTGGCAGTGAGTTAAAGGGGTAGTTTAGCCCCATATAAAGGGTCAGTTTGACAGTGAGTTAAAGGGGTAGTTTAGCCCCATATAAAGGGGCAGTTTGACAGTGAGTTAAAGGGGTAGTTTAGCCCCATATAAATGGGCAGTTTGACCGTGAGTTAAAGGGGTGGTTTAGCCCCATAAAAAGGGGCAGTTTGACAGTGAGTTAAAGGTGTAGTTTAGCCCCATATAAAGGGGCAGTTTGACAGTGAGTTAAAGGGGTGGTTTAGCCCCATATAAAGGGGCAGTTTGACATTGAGTTAAAGGGGTAGTTTAGCCCCATATAAAGGGGCAGTTTGACAGTGAGTTAAAGGGGTAGTTTAGCCCCATATAAAGGGGCAGTTTGACAGTTATAAAGGGGCAGTTTGACAGTGAGTTAAAGGGGTAGTTTAGCCCCATATAAAGGGGCAGTTTGACAGTGAGTTAAAGGGGTGGTTCCAAGTTGAGTGCATAATGGCGGAGACTGCCACCACCATCACCACCATAGCCCAAACAGAGTTCATATTTACGTAGTTGTAATGACACATTATACGGCATCTTACCCCAGCTCTGGCCTCGCCAAGCCTCTTAGAAACAACTTCATTTTAATGACTGCTAGAGTTATTTCCTACTTTCTATTCTGCCCGGTGACCGAGGGCTTTTTCTGAGGTAATTATGCCTAAAGTGTCGTGGCTAGTACAGTTTTGCCACAATAACAAATGGGTAAAAATAACCACAGTCCGTGGCAGTGAGTTCTATGGGTTTTGACCACAACTATGGCGTCCCTCCCCCAGTGTGGCGTAGTGCTCCTAGCCACTTCCCCAACGGGAGCAGGCCTTTCTGGGGGACAGGGAGGGGAGAGAGGGGGAGATCCAGGGCCAAACCTCCATGATATGGGTGCCAGCCCAACCCTCAGCCTAGACACGTGGCACCACAGGGGGTGAGATCTATGGGTGTGGGTAGCTGTGTGTGGGTGGCAAAGGGGGGCTCGTGAATGGATGGATGTGTGTTTAGGGGCAGCTTCTCTTCCCGTCGCTGTGTGCAAAGCAGTGTGGTGTGTGCCTGCATGCTCTCTCCATGTGTGCACGTGCTAGTACATGTAAGCCTGCATGCCTGAGTGTGTGTGTGTGAGTCGGGGGTTGTAATAGTGTGATAATGAGGAAGGAGACACTAGTCTGTGGTCCATTTTCATTCCCAGCACTCAGTCTATCTAGGTGTGCATCCTCAATGGTACCCTATTCCCTATATTGTCCACCACCCTATAGGCCCTGGACAATAGAAGTGTACTAAATAGGGAATAGGGTTCGATTTGGTACTCAGCCCATGTCTATCTGATAGCCTGTCCTGACATCCCACAACCTACAGCAAAAGCATTTTAATCCCGACTAAGGCTAGGGTTTCATACAGTTCACCAGACAGATATGCTAGTGGGACATATGTGTGGATTAAATAACCTTTTTAAATTAGTGAAAAAATACATATGTCCACCACCTCCCCTTTAAAAGCATGGGTAACTGGAGATAGAAGCGCGCCTGTCAATCCCGCCACCACGGACCTTCTAGTGAAGCGTTTAAAGGTAGTGGCTAAAACTAGGTCAATAGATGAATATGTTAATATGTCACAGTTAGGGAGATAACAAAACAACATGATGATGATGATGATTTTTTAAGAACAAACACATACAAGCACGCGCACACTCACACACCACACACATCCTCCTCCAACACCCCCCCCCCTGTCAGTGTGTTAACAGGTGGGAGAATGGGGGAGGGAGCGATGGGATGGAAGAGGGGTAGATGTGTTCTCTACCCTTCCATCAGCATGCCCAGTACTTAAGATGGCAGCCCAGCTAGATCAAACCTCTCCAACGAAAACAATTCCAGATGCCGGGGGGGGTAGTGGTGCGTTGGCCTGGGGTGAGAGGAGGGTAGAAACATGATCGAAGGGCTAGAGGTTATAAGGGGGAGGGACATGGGAATGGATGGGGAAGGGGGTGAATGGTGCATTCCCCTGAGGGAGAGACCACTGTGAGGGTCATCTGTAACATATGACAAGATGACAGGTACCACCGTCAGGGTCATGGCTTCAGCCTCATGGTATGATTGGCATCACAAGGTCAACGTGGCCTCCATTACTGTTCCCTTTATTGGCTTATGATGGATCCTAGTCCATCTCTGGTAGGGTTGTGTCACTCTGCTCACAGGGTAGGATCTGAACTAGAAGCAGCAAGAAACAACTTCGGGCAACCTGGACAAACTCTATATACTGTATATCAGTGAAAAGAAATACCTCTAGAAATCTAGCCATTAAGAACTCATTGAAGAATGTAAGGTAGCACAATACTGTAACTATATTGAAGCCTGTAAGAACTACGTCATAACTCTGTCGCTGTAGGATGGAACACTTTGTGACAAACAGCCTGGTCTCATTCATGTCCTAAGTGTAAGGTACCTAGCTAGCAGCCTGTCTGGCTCTGTATGACATTAGCAAGGAGTGGAAACTGCTAATCCAGGGAGGGCCAGCATCAAAGCAGTGTGTGTGTGTGTGTGTGTGTGTGTGTGTGTGTGTGTGTGTGTGTGTGTGTGTGTGTGTGTGTGTGTGTGTGTGTGTGTGTGTGTGTGTGTGTGTGTGTGTGTGTGTGTGTGTGTGTGTTTGAGAAGCAAAATAGAAAAAAAAGGGGGGCGAGAGCGAGAAAAATCACCTTTATACACTACAGAGCTGTGCAGAGTGGTCCAATGACCCAGCAGGATCAGTAACACAGAACAGAACCAGTCCAGTGGTTTGAAGTAGGGAAAGTCCGTTACTTATTTATGATGAAAGGAAAGTGATGAAGCCTTTCCACTCTTTCATACAGGTGTGTCATATTTTCCCTTTATTCAACGCAACAATGTTGATTAGGCTGCTATAGATGAAACAAACAGTTCAGGACAGTATGCTGCTATAGATGAAACAAACAGTTCAGGACAGTATGCTGCTATAGATGGAACAAACAGTTCAGGACAGTATGCTGCTATAGATGAAACAAACAGTTCAGGACAGTATGCTGCTATAGATGGAACAAACAGTTCAGGACAGTATGCTGCTATAGATGAAACAAACAGTTCAGGACAGTATGCTGCTATAGATGAAACAAACAGTTCAGGACAGTATGCTGCTATAGATGGAACAAACAGTTCAGGACAGTATGCTGCTATAGATGGAACAAACAGTTCAGGACAGTATGTGTCATGTCTTGTTATGTCTGTTCCTGTCCTTTCTCTTCATTCTCTCTCTCTGCTGGTCTTTTTAGGTTACCTTCTCTGTCTCTCATTCTTCAGCTGTTCTACATCTCCTCTAACTAGCTCATTCACTCTTTCACACCTGTTCTCTCTTCCCCCTCTGATTAGGTCTCTATTTCTTTCTCTGTTCCTGCTACTTTCAGTGTCTGATTCTTGTTTGTGTTTTTTGATGCCAGAAGCAAGCTGTCGTCTCGTTTGCTTCCACCTTGTCCTGTCCTGTCGGAGTCTGCCTGGCAGGAGCATCCTGCACTATACTAACGTTCTTTTTGTTCCGCTGACAACGTTGGAAGAGGATTTATGCCATTCCTGTATTTTCATTAAAGAACTCTGTTTTCTGTTAAAACCGCTTTTGGGTCTTCACTCAAGTTCATAACAGAAGAATCAGACCAGGAATGGACCCAGCGGCTCCGGACCCTTTTCACTCCGCCGTCGAGATCCAGGGAGCGATGCTAGGCAGACACGAGGAGGAATTGTCTGCTGCTCAACATGCCGTTGAGACCCTGGCCGTCCAAGTCTCCGACCTCACAAGACAGGTTCACCAACTCCACCTCGATCCACCGCCCACTTCCAGGGTTTCCGAGTCTCCGGAGCCCAGGATCAACAACCCGCCGTGTTACTCTGGGGAGCCCACTGAGTGCCGCTCATTCCTCACTCAGTGTGATGTGGTGTTCTCTCTCCAGCCCAACACTTACTCCAGGAGCGCAGCCCGCATCGCCTACGTCATTTCTCTCCTTACCGGACGGGCGCGTGAGTGGGGCACGGCAGTCTGGGAGGCGAGGGCTGAGTGTATTAACCAGTATCAGGACTTTAAGGAGGAGATGATACGGGTTTTTGACCGTTCTGTTTTTGGCGAGGAGGCTTCCAGGGCCCTGTCTTCCCTATGTCAGGGGAATAGATCCATAACGGATTATTCTATTGAGTTTCGCACTCTCGCTGCCTCTAGTGACTGGAACGAGCCGGCTTTGCTCGCTCGTTTTCTGGAGGGTCTCCACGTCGAGGTTAAGGATGAGATCCTCTCCCGGGAGGTTCCTTCCAGTCTGGACTCCTTAATAGCTCTCGCTATTCGCATAGAGCGACGGTTTGATCTTCGTCGCCGAGCTCGTGGAAAGGAGCTCACGTTCTCCGTTGCTCCCCTCTCCACATCACTGCCACCTGCCGCATCACTGCCACCCTCCTCCGCCGGCTCGGATGCTGAGCCTATGCAGCTGGGGGTATTCGCATCTCGGCCAAGGAGAGGGAACGGAGAATCACCAATCGCCTCTGTCTCTACTGCGGCTCCGCTGGTCATTTTGTCACCTCATGTCCAGTAAAAGCCAGAGCTCATCAGTAAGAGGAGGGCTACTGGTGAGCGCAACTACTCAGGCCTCTCCTTCTGGATCACGCACTACCTTTCCGGTCCATCTCCGCTGGCCCTGTTCATCTGCTTCCTGCAGTGCCTTGATAGACTCTGGGGCGGAGGGCTGTTTTATGGACGAGACCTGGGCTCGGGAACATGACATTCCTCTCAGACAGTTAGGGGAGCCCAGGGCCTTGTTCGCTTTAGATGGTAGTTCTCTCCCCAAGATTCAGCGTGAGACGCTGCCTTTAACCCTCACTGTCTCTGGTAATCATAGCGAAACCATTTCTTTTTTAATTTTTCGTTCACCTTTTACACCTGTTGTTTTGGGTCATCCCTGGCTAGTGCGCCATAACCCTTCTATTAATTGGTCTAGTAATACTATCCTATCCTGGAATGTTTCTTGTCATGTAACCTGTTTAATGTCTGCTATCCCTCCTGTTTCCTCTGTCTCTTCTTCACAGGAGGAGCCTGGCGATTTGACAGGGGTGCCGGAGGAGTATCACGATCTGCGCACGGTGTTCAGTCGTTCCAAGGCCACTTCTCTCCCTCCACACCGGTCGTATGACTGTAGTATTGATCTCCTTCCGGGAACTACTCCCCCGGGGTAGATTATACTCTCTGTCGGCTCCCGAACGTAAGGCTCTCGAGGATTATTTGTCGGTTTCGCTCGACGCCGGTACCATAGTCTCCTCCTCCTCCCCCGCCGGAGCGGGGGTTTTTTTGTTCAGAAGAAGGACGGGTCCCTGCGCCCATGCGTGGATTATCGAGGGCTGAATGACATAACAGTTAAGAATCGTTATCCGCTTCCTCTTATGTCTTCAGCCTTCGAGATCCTGCAGGGAGCCAGGTTTTTCACCAAATTGGACCTTCGTAACGCCTACCATCTCGTGCGCATCAGGGAGGGGGACGAGTGGAAGACGGCGTTTAACACTCCGTTAGGGCACTTTGAATACCGGGTTCTTCCTTTCGGCCTCGTTAACGCTCCAGCTGTCTTTCAGGCACTAGTTAACGACGTCCTGAGAGACATGCTGAACATTTTTGTTTTCGTTTACATGGACGATATCCTGATTTTTTCACCGTCTCTCTCGATTCATGTTCAGCACGTGCGACGCGTCCTCCAGCGCCTTTTGGAGAACTGTCTTTATGTGAAGGCTGAGAAGTGCACTTTTCATGCCGCCTCTGTCCCTTTTCTCGGTTCCGTTATTTCCGCTGAGGGCATTAAGATGGATCCCGCTAAGGTCCAGGCTGTCATTGATTGGCCCGTTCCTAAGTCACGCGTCGAGCTGCAGCGCTTTCTGGGCTTCGCTAATTTCTACCGTCGTTTCATCCGTAATTTCGGTCAGGTGGCAGCTCCTCTCACAGCCCTTACTTCTGTTAAGACGTGCTTTAAGTGGTCCGTTTCCGCCCAGGGAGCTTTTGATCTTCTTAAGAATCGTTTTACATCCGCACCTATTCTTGTTACACCTGACATCTCTAGACAGTTTGTTGTTGAGGTTGACGCGTCAGAGGTGGGCGTGGGAGCCATTCTTTCTCAGCGCTCTCTCTCTGACGGCAAGGTCCATCCTTGCGCGTTTTTCTCTCATCGCTTATTGCCGTCAGAACGTAACTATGATGTTGGTAATCGCGAACTGCTCGCCATCCGCTTAGCCCTAGGCGAATGGCGACAGTGGTTGGAGGGGGCGACCGTTCCTTTTGTCGTTTGGACTGACCATAGGAACCTTGAGTACATCCGTTCAGCCAAACGACTTAATGCGCGTCAGGCTCGTTGGGCTCTGTTTTTCGCTCGTTTCGAGTTTGTTATTTCTTATCGTCCGGGCTCAAAAACACCAAGCCTGATGCTTTATCTCGTCTCTTCAGTTCTTCTGAGGTCTCCACCGACCCCGATGGGATTCTCCCTGAGGGGCGTGTTGTCGGGTTGACTGTCTGGGGAATTGAGAGGCAGGTAAAGCAAGCACTCGCTCACACTCCGTCGCCGCGAGCTTGTCCTAGGAACCTTCTGTTCGTTCCCGTTCCTACTCGTCCGGCCGTTCTTCAGTGGGCCCACTCTGCCAAGTTAGCCGGCCACCCCGGCGTTCGGGGTACGCCGCTTCCATTCGCCAGCGTTTCTGGTGGCCCACTCGGGAACGTGACACGCGTCGATTTGTCGCCGCTTGTTCGGTCTGCGCGCAGACTAAATCTGGGAACTCTCCTCCTGCCGGCCGTCTCAGACCGCTTCCCATTCCCTCTCGACCGTGGTCTCACATCGCTTTAGATTTTATCACCGGACTGCCTTCATCAGCGGGGAAGACAGTTATTCTTACGGTTGTCGATAGATTCTCTAAGGCGGCTCATTTCATTCCTCTCGATAAGCTCCCTTCTGCTAAGGAGACGGCTCAGATCATTATCGAGAATGTTTTCCGAATTCATGGCCTTCCGTCTGACGTCGTTTCCGACAGAGGCCCGCAGTTCACGTCTCAATTTTGGAGGGAGTTTTGCCGTTTGATTGGGGCTTCCGTCAGTCTCTCGTCCGGCTTTCATCCCCAGTCTAACGGTCAAGCCGAACGGGCCAATCAGACTGTTGGTCGCATTTTACGCAGTCTTTCTTTTCGTAACCCTGCGTCTTGGTCAGAACAGCTCCCTGGGCAGAGTACGCCCACAACTCGCTTCCCTCGTCTGCTACCGGTCTATCCCCTTTTCAGTGTAGCCTCGGGTACCAGCCTCCGCTGTTCTCATCTCAGCTCGCCGAGTCCTGCGTCCCCTCCGCTCAGGCTTTTGTCCAGCGTTGCGAGCGCACCTGGAAGGGGGTCAGGTCGGCACTTTGCCGTAATAGGGCGCAGACTGTGAGGGCCGCTAATAAGCGTAGGACCAAGAGTCCTAGATATTGTTGCGGTCAGAGAGTATGGCTCTCCACTCAGAACCTTCCCCTTAAGACAGCTTCTCGCAAGTTGGCCCCGCGGTTCATTGGTCCGTTCCGTATTTCCCAGGTCATTAATCCTGTCGCAGTGCGACTTCTTCTCCCGCGCTCACCCGGTCTTCCATGTCTCCTGTGTTAAGCCCGTTCTTCGCGCCCCCGCTCGTCCCCCCATCCTTGTCGAGGGCGCACCCATCTACAGGGTTCGTAAGATTTTGGACATGCGCCTCGGGGCCGTGGTCATCAGTACCTAGTGGATTGGGAGGGGTACGGTCCTGAGGAGAGGAGTTGGGTTCCCTCTCGGGACGTGCTGGACCGTTCGCTGATCGATGATTTCCTCCGTTGCCGCCAGGTTTCCTCCTCGAGTGCGCCAGGAGGCGCTCGGTGAGTGGGGGGGGTACTGTCATGTCTTGTTATGTCTGTTCCTGTCCTTTCTCTTCATTCTCTCTCTCTGCTGGTCTTTTTAGGTTACCTTCTGTCTCTCATTCTTCAGCTGTTCTACATCTCCTCTAACTAGCTCATTCACTCTTTCACACCTGTTCTCTCTTCCCCCTCTGATTAGGTCTCTATTTCTTTCTCTGTTCCTGCTACTTTCAGTGTCTGATTCTTGTTTGTGTTTTTTGATGCCAGAAGCAAGCTGTCGTCTCGTTTGCTTCCACCTTGTCCTGTCCTGTCGGAGTCTGCCTGGCAGGAGCATCCTGCACTATACTAACGTTCTTTTTGTTCCGCTGACAACGTTGGAAGAGGATTTATGCCATTCCTGTATTTTCATTAAAGAACTCTGTTTTCTGTTAAAACCGCTTTTGGGTCTTCACTCAAGTTCATAACAGTATGCTGCTATAGATGAAACAAACAGTTCAGGACAGTATGCTGCTATAGATGGAACAAACAGTTCAGGACAGTATGCTGCTATAGATGAAACAAACAGTTCAGGACAGTATGCTGCTATAGATGAAACAAACAGTTCAGGACAGTATGCTGCTATAGATGGAACAAACAGTTCAGGACAGTATGCTGCTATAGATGGAACAAACAGTTCAGGACAGTATGCTGGTATAGATGGAACAAACAGTTCAGGACAGTATGCTGCTATAGATGGAACAAACAGTTCAGGACAGTATGCTGCTATAGATGAAACAAACAGTTCAGGACAGTATGCTGCTATAGATGAAACAAACAGTTCAGGACAGTATGCTGCTATAGATGAAACAAACAGTTCAGGACAGTATGCTGCTATAGATGAAACAAACAGTTCAGGACAGTATGCTGCTATAGATGGAACAAACAGTTCAGGACAGTATGCTCCATACAAGTCTACACTCTCCAAAGTCATTACGGGGTTAAGTTGAATTTATCTGTCTGCCTGCTCATATGACCAGAGCAGAGAGAAGAGAGAGGGAGTATGAGTGGGGAGAGAGAGAGATCATTATCAGGGCTCTTGTCCAGGACAAGTAAAATAAATTGTCGAACAAGAAGAATATATATGTAAGTTGTCAGATTGGACAAGTAAAGAAAAATTGGATCAGAGAGACCAAAATTGGAATAATATAAAAAATATATTTTTCCTGTACATAAATAAAAAAGCCTACATGTGCATATTGGCTACAGCCTGGTGTCCAAACCGATTCTGACATGAGGGAGGTGCCAGAAAATGTAGCCAAACTTTTAGCAGACACACTTATCCAGAGCGACTTACAGGAACAATTTAGGCTTTGGAGTAAATGTGGAGATTTCTTACATGTGAAACTGCAAATTTTATTTTCCCTTTCACATTTGTAATTGTGAAAAACAATCAAAAAGTCAAATTTGCTGTTTTATATCTGAAAAACTTTTTTGCACATATGAAACTGCAAATTAAATGTGAAATTGAAGCTCAACATTTAAAAACATTTCCAAAATGCGATTTCATATGTGAATTTTTGTTTGTTTGTTTGTTTTTTTGTAAGGGCACACACACTGTGAGAATGCACTGTGTGAAGGTCACTTGAACAAGACTCGAGAGACAGAGGCACTTCCTCTCACCTTCTAGAGAACTGCCTCTGAACAACTCTCTCCTCTGACATCCACTATTGGCCAGCCATCTCTCCATCATTCTCTTATTTTCTCATTCTTTCATTCTTTACTGACTTCTGCTGTTGGCCAGCTACCTCTGTCCCTCTCAAACTCCCTCTCTGACAATCTCTCTCAATCTTTTTTTTGTTTCTGTATGGCCAGCTTTCCATCTCTCCCTATTTCACTCCAATTCTCTACCCTTTCTCGATCTCGCTCTCTCTCTCTCTTTTTTCTCTCTCCTTTTCTCTATCAGTTTTCCAAGTATAGTATTTCTTCCAGTCTATGTATATGGAGCTGTTAATGAGCAAATAACTTATTGCAAACATCACACAGCTTCTGTGTGAGACCTAAGTTGTTCTTTCCATGTAAGTCTTTCCAGGTTCACAGTCTCAAGTGAGAGATTTGGGGACATTTAATGTGATGATAATTGTCTCTGGGCCCGAACATCAGTCTAGACATTGATTGATCATCTCTGGGACTGAGTTGCGTGTGACCCCTGACTCGACTACAACACACACAAACACACACACGTCCAGATGACACCTCTCCCTGACCATTCTTTATAACCCCCGACTCACACAAACTTCTTTGTGACCTGTTTCTCCTCTCCTGTCCTCTCCTCCACTCCACTCCCCTCCTCCCTTCTTCTCCACTCCCCTCCTCCACTCTCCTGTCCTCTCCTCCACTCCACTCCCCTCCTCCCCTCTCCTGTCCTCTCCTTCACTCCCCTCCCTTCCTCCCCTCTCCTGTCCTCTCCTCCACTCCCCTCCCCTCCTTACCTCTCCTGTCCTCTCCTCCACTCCCCTCTCCTGTTCTCTCCACTCCCCTCCTCTGTCCTCTCCTCCACTCCCCTCTCCTGTCCTCTCCTCCACTCATCCCCTCTCCTGTCCTCTCCTCCACTCTCCTCCTCCCCTCCCCTCCTCCCCTCCCCTCCCGCCTCCTGTCCTCTCCTCCACTCATCCTCCTCCCCTCTCCTGTCCTCTCCTCCACTCCCCTCCCCCCTCTCCTGTCCTCTACTCCCCTCCCCTCTCTTCTCCTCTCCTCTATTCCACTCCCCTCCCCTCCCTACTCCTCTCTTCTCCTCCCCTCTCCTGTCCTCTACTCCCCTCCCCTCTCCTCTCCTCTACTCCCCTCCCCTCCCTACTCCTCTCGTCTCCTCCCCTCTCCTGTCCTCTACTCCCCTCCCCTCTCCTCTCCTCTCCTCTCCTCTACTCCCCTCCCCTCCCTACTCCTCTCTTCTCCTCCCCTCTCCTGTCCTCTACTCCCCTCCCCTCTCCTCTCCTCTCCTCTCCTCTCCTCTACTCCCCTCCCCTCCCTACTCCTCTCTTCTCCTCCCCTCTCCTGTCCTCTACTCCCTCCCCTCCTCTCCTCTCCTCTACTTCCCTCCCCTCCATACTCCTCTCTTTTCCTCCCCTCTCCTGTCCTCTACTACCCTCCCCTCGCCTCGCCTTCCCTTTCCTTACCTCTCCCTGGATCCTGACAGACAGGACAGGAAACACAGGGACTAGGGGCAATAACTGGGAATAAATTATGGCACCACAGTCCTGTCCTTCTGGACACAGGTAGAGAACTGGTCCCAGATCTGTTTGTGCTTTCTTTCCATAGGCGTGACATTGACCATAGGAGTTGGCAAGAACATAGATCTGGGACCAGGGTCCAGGAAGAGGCCTGGCCAGACCAATTAACAACAGGATGAATCTCATCAAAGGGACGGACAGATTGTGCTTCAAGAAAAGCCAGAAAGGTTTGGACACCAGATGAGAGGAAAGGGTGTAGGGATGAGAGGAGGGGGAAAAGTGGGGGATGAGAGGAGGGGACTGGGAGGAGGAGGATCAGACAGGGATGTGAATTTTTGCTGATTCATCAGGAAATTCCTTGTGATCATTATCTGTTTATTAGATCCTTGTAATTGTGAAATTGGAGGTGAGGATTCTGACTAATGAGGGGGTACACACTTAGAAAAAAAGGTTTCAAAAGACTGTCCCCATAGCAGAAACTATTTTCGATCCAGGTAGAACCCTTTTGGGTTTAATGTAAAACCCTCTGTGGAAAGAATTCTACATGGAACCAAAAAGGGTTCACCTATGGGGACAGCAGAAGGACTCTTTCAGGTTCTAGATAGCACATTTCCTAACCAAGAGAGAGGGTGTGTCTCTAGGGGGAGGGGGGGTTACCACATAGCACTGACATCAGCAACAGTACATTACAATGCACACATACACGTGAACACACACACACACACACACACACACACACAATGATGCACTCACCTTCACCCACATCACCACTCCTTCTCTCACTACCTATCTCGTCCCCATATACTACAATAAGCACCCTCTCCCTCTTTCATTATTTGTATCTCTCTCTCTCTCTCTCTCCCTTCCATAGAAGCCCTAACTTCCTAATTTGCTGAGTTTTCACACATTCTCAGTGTGGTGAAAGAGGTGGATGAAAAGGACAGATACTGTAATTGCAAAGGGCTTTACTGTGATTTTATGACTGAGAGGCTTTGATCTTTTTCTCTCCTCTTTCACTCCCTTTGTTCTTTCACTACGTTCTCTAGGGGGACTGAGTCTTCCCTCTCTCTTTGGGGAAGGGATCCTTCCTGGGGGGGGGGAACTCATCAGACACCACTCCCCCCCTTCCACTCATACACACACACGCACCCACACGCACACACACAGAGACACACAAACACTTTGTCTCCCACATGTCCTCCAATATGATTGAACGGACATGACGGATTGGAGATGGAAATCTTTGCTCATTTAAACATAACATGTCCTCATGGTGTAGACTAGTACAAATGTCTCCATGATGTTCTCTGGAGTCATAACTACGACCCCTCAAAACATCTGCACACAGAGACAGAAATAAGGAGAGAGAGAGAGAGAGAGAGAGTAACTTCCACAAAGCTGTAAACGAGATAAGAGGCAAGAAGGGCCTTCTACGCAATGAAAAGGAACATAAAATTCGACATCCCAATTAGAATCTGTCAGCAAAAAAAAATAAAACTAGCCCTACTGCTTCTTGACACACTGCTCGCTTAACCCGGAAACCAGCCGCACCAATGTATCAGAGGAAACAACATCCAACTCGCGACCAGAGTCAGCTTGCAGGTACCTGGCCCGCCACAAGGAGTCGCTAGTGCACAATGAAATCCCGGCCGGCCAACCGCTCCACTAACCCGGACGACGCTGGGACAATTGTACGCCGTCTGGGTCTCCCGGTCACGGCTGACTGTGACAGCTTCGGATATAACCCGGGGCTGTAGTGACGCCTCAAGCACTGCGATGCAGTTCCTTAGACCACTGCGCTACTCGGGACGCGCTGACTGAAAATACTCAGTTATAGAACCCATTGCCCTTTATGGTTGTGAGGTCTGGAGTCCGCTCACAAACCAAGAATTCTCAAAATGTTGCCACAAGAAAAGGGCAACCAGTGAAGAACAAACATAGCTATAAAAACAACCCATATTTATGTTTATTTATTTTCCCTTTCGTACTTTAACTATTTGCACATCATTATAACACTACAAAGTCATAATATGACTATTCCTTTAAGACTTGTGATGGTAATGTTTACTGTTAAGTTTTTATTGTTTATTTCACTTTTGTTTATTATCTATTCACTTGCTTTGGCAATGTAAACATATGTTTCCCAAAAAGCCCTTAAATTGAATTGAATTGAATTGAGAAGAGAGAGGGGGGGAGAAAGTGGGTAGGTAGAGAGAGATCAAATGGAAGTTAAGGAATACCTAGGATAGGATAAGTAATCCTTCTCACCCCCCCCCCTTAAATGATTTAGATGCACTATTGTAAAGTGGCTGTTCCACTGGATGTCATAAGGTGAATTCACCAATTTGTAAGTCGCTCTGGATAAGAGCGTCTGCCAAATGACTTAAATGTAATGTAAATGTAACGTAAGAGAAAGAGAGATTGCCGTCAAGATAACAATTATTTTCTGAGATGGTTGGCTCAGAAAGACAAGACAGAACAAAGAGCCTATGAACACACACACACACACTTTCGCCATTGTTTACAATATAATAGTCAAACTTCTATTATCAACTCCAAGTCATTAAATATGTGTTTGTTCCTATGCCACTGAGAGCCATCGAGGTAGATCATAATTGAGCCTGTGGGAAATATAGAAGCACACACACACACAGCACACTCACACCCAAGCGCACACACGCACACAAACACACACAAAACAATACTAATGGAATTTCCCCTTGTCTTAATACTGGATGGTGAAAGAAGGTTCATAAACAGGAGATTGAGGAGAGCTTTAAATGGGGAGAGCTTTTATCTCTGATTGTCTGCCTGTCTCTGCAGACTAGTGCCTAGGAAAGACGATGGGAAAGAGAGGGAGTGGGAGAAAGAAAGAGAGAGAGAGAGACAGAGGCAGAGGCAGAGAAAGAGAGCGAGAGAGAGAGGTACCACAGCGTTACAAACTCCATTGAGGATACAGACACACATGCTCCTCATAGAGAAACAGAGTGTGACACATAGACAGTCAAACAGAAACCTCCTGAGGGAATGACAGACAGACACGAGTTGAACTGAACAGTGACTGAACCCCCCTGCGTAGGAGTCCAGGAAGACAGGCGTTCACAGAAGGAGGGTCTACAGTGGTTGTTCCTTTGTAAGTTAAGTCATACTGCACTATAGCTTGTGGGGTGCTGCGAAATGGTATGGCACGTTGGAGTGCACAACGTCATAGTATTTTACTGTCAGCCATTGTTATCATTAATGCTAGTTGGACCACCAGAGGGCATCTTTGAGAAGTTAAGTTATTGAAATGACATGGAGCTGTAGGCCTAAGAGTCCTGTTAACTGTAGCTGTTTTAGCTTAACTTACTTATTGGCATAAAGGCCTACTTCAATATACACCACAGAGTATAAATCACAAAGTGTCGGCTAAAGCGATTGAATTCACAAATGCATTTGACTGCCTTTAATATTGTCTGTACTAGACTTTCAAACCTTTTTTTGTTAGAACAGTCTATATGAGATTGATTTGAATTAGTTTGTAAATCATTTTTGTATTTGTTGTGTTGTTCATACTGTTAGAAATTTAGCTTGATTAAATCAATTAATATTATGGTGTTTCTATTCCAAGAAAAACTCAAATACATTTTACAGTAGCCTATGTAGGCCTCAGTGTTTCAGTTAGAAAAATATGGCGCTGTACAACGTTACCGGTTGGGAGTAGGCTTAGGCTACTAAACAACTGCGAGTGAAGAGCAAAATAATCCTAACATTTCCACACCCTAATTGTAGGCTAACCAATACCCAAATGGAGATTCAGTGAAAATAAAAATCTGATTGATTTATCAACCCATGTTCGGACAATACCATTTGGGGGCGGCAGGTAGTGGTTCGAGCGTTGGGCCACTAACCGAAAGGTTGCTAGATTGAATCCCGAGCAGACAAGGTAAACATCTGTCGTTCTGCCCCTGAACAAGGCAGTTTACCCACCGTTCCGAGGCCATCATTGTCAATAAGAATTTGTTATAAACTGACTAGCCTAGTTAAATAAAGGTTATAAAAATCAAGACTAGTCCCCATGCTTGTCTCAGAGTAGGGCAATGCGGTGCTGAAATTGTTGACCAGACACGGGTAGGCTATTGCTTCAAATCCTGTTATAACAATTGGATGTTTGGGTGTTTCTTTCACGCCCTGGCCATAGAGAGGCTTTTATTCTCTATTTTGGTTAGGCCAGGGTGTGACTAGGGTGGGCATTCTAGTTTCTTTATTTCTATGTATTCGATTTCTTTGTTTTTTGCCGAGTGTGGTTCCCAATCAGAGGCAGCTGTTTATCGTTCTCTGATTGGGTCTGCAGAACGTGACGTTCGGTAGGCTTTTGTTGTTTTTGTTTGGTGTTCTGAGTAATTAAAGTATCATGAACACTTACTGCACCTTGGTCTCCTTCCGACGACAAACGTCACAGTTTCAGTAAGCAACCATTTGTTGCCTTCAATTGCATTATCCTACTTCATTCCAATATTTATGTCATTCAGTGATATTAATTCCCATAGTAATTAGTTATGGATCCATCCAGATGTGGCTAGAAAACAGTGCATGTGGTGGGCTATGGAAAGAATGGGTGAAGTGACATGCCTCGCAAACATCCATTAATACATTTAAAGCCCCTAAGCTCAGCAAGAGTCTATTGTCCTGCTAATAGCCAATCAAGGTTGGATGGCTTCTTTTGTATTCCATTTGATTGGAAAGGCTGCTAAACCATTCACACCTGGCCCACGGCATTGTTGTGAACTTACAGTACAGTGCACCTTCACTCCATTCTCCGCCTGACTCTCTACCAATGCCACCAGATAATTATTTCTATTGTTGTTATCTATTCGGTAACATTCCACAAGTAAATGTAATAAATAAAACACCTACATTAAATAACTCAGGTCTTGAAAATATGTGAACCCCTTTCTTTTTTGCTTAATCAAATCAAATCAAATTGTATTTGTCACATACACATATTTAGCAGATGTTATTGCAGGTGTAGCAAAATGCTTGTCTTCCTAGCGCCAACAGTGCAGTAATATTTAACAATTCACAACAATACACACAAATCTAAAGTAAAATAATGGAGTTGAGAAATATATAATATTAGGACGAGCAATGTCGGAGTGGCCTTGTCTAGGCACAATTCCAAGACAAAGGAGATGATTGTGATGATGACAGGAATAGGAGGACCGAGCTCACCCCCATTCTCATTGTGGGGGTACAGTGGTGCAGGTTGAGAGCTTCAAGTTCCTTGGCGTCCACATCACCAACAAACTAACATAGTCCAAGCATACCAAGAGGGCACGACAAAACCTATTCCCCATCAGGAGACTTAAAAGATTTGGCATGGGTCCTCAGATCCTCAAAAGGTTTTACAGCTGCCTGGTATGGCAACTGCTCGGCCTCCGACTGCAAAGCACTTCAGAGGGTAGTGCGTACAGCCCAGTACATAACCGGGGCCAAGCTTCCTGCCATCCAGGACCTCTGTACCAGGAGGTGTCAGGGGAAGGGCCTAAAAATTGTCAAAGACTCCAGCCACCCTAGTCATAGACTGTTCTTCAGTCGAGAAACTTGAGGCTTTTCATCTTCTCTACTGCGGTACCGTCGATGTGGATAGGGGTGTGCTCTCTCTGCTGTTTCCTGAAGTAGCGGAGGCTTTATGGCTTCACCATCAATTTATCACTTGTGTATATTCAGTCAACACACAAATAAAAATATATACATTTTTACATTTATCTAGGCAAGTCAGTTAAAAACAAATTCTTATTTACAATAACGGCCTACACCGTCAAATGCTGGGGCAATTGTGCGTCATCCTATGGAACTCCTAATCACAGTTGGGTGTGATACAGCCTGGATTTGAACCAGACCAGAGAATTAATCAGACCAGATAATCATGTTTCTAATGGTCGGAGTGTGTTAAGGTGACTTTTGGCAAACTCAAGCGAGCTGTCATATGCCTTTAACTGAGGAGTGGCTTCCATCTGGCCACTCTGCCATAAAGGCCTGATTGGTGGAGTACTGCAGAGATGGTTGTTCTTTTGGAAGGTTCTCCCATCTCCACAGAGGAACTAGATTTGTCAGAGTGACCATTGGAATCTTTGTCACCTCCCTGACCATTCTCCCCCGATTTCTCAGTTTGACCGGGCGGGCCAACTCTAGGAAGAGTCTTGTTGGTTCCAAACTTCTTCCAATTAAGAATGATGGAGGCAACTGTGTTATTGGGTACCTTAAATGCTGCAGAAATGTTTTGTTACCCTTCCCCAGATCTGTGCCTCAACAAAATCCTGTCTCGGAGCTCTACGGACAATTCCTTTGACCTCACGGCTTGGTTTTTGCTCTGACATGCACTGTCAACTGTGGGGACCTTATATAGACAGGTGTGTGCCTTTCCAAATCATGTCCAAACAATTGAATTTACCACAGGTGGACTCCAATCAAGTTGTAGAAACATCTCAAGGATGATCAATGGAAACAGGATGCACCTGAGCTCAATTTCGAATCTCATAGCAAACTGTCTGAATACTTATGTAAATAAGGTATTTCTGTTTTATATTTGTTATTCATTTGCAAAAATGTCTAAAAACCTGTTTTTGCTTTGTCATTATGGGGTATTGTGTGTAGATTGCTGAGGGGAACAAAAATATTTAATGCATTTTAGAATAAGACTGTAACGCAACAATATGTGGAAGAAGTTGCAATATATTGCTTTAAGTACTCAAACGTTTTACATGTCTCACCCACTATTATAGACCAGATTTGTACTAATGAAAAATATATCAACCCCTACTAGTACAGCACCTTCAGAAAGTATTCAGGGGGTTCTGAGGTCTGAGGTGCTGTACTAGTAGGGGTTGATGCATTTTTCATTAGTGCAAATCTGGTCTATAATATTGGGTTAGACATGTAAAACATTTGAGTACTTAAAGCAATATATTGCAACTTTGCATTTTTTTGGCCATTAGGCTACACCTTACAATAGAACTCAACTCTGACTGACCACAGCATATATCGGTAGTCTAAACTGTGGCACAAATTGGGGGATTTTATTTTTTGATCTCCTAGAGATGAACATACTTTTGTGTGAAAAGTGAAAATCAATCCCAGAACAACAGCAAAGGACCTTGTGAAGATGCTGAAGAAAACAGGTACAAAGTATCTATATCCACAGTAAAACGAGTCCTATATCGACATAACCTGAAAGGCCGCTCAGCAAGGAAGAAGCCACTGCTCCAAAACCACCATAGAAAAGCCAGACTTTGGTTTGCAACTGCACATGGGGACAAATATCGTACTTTTTAGAGAAATGTCCTCTGGTCTGATGAAACAAAAATAGAACTGTTTTGCCATAATGACCCTTGTTATGTTTAGAGAAAAAAGGGGGAGGCTTGCAAGCCGAAGAACACCATCACAACCGTGAGGCACGGGGGTGGCAGCATCATGTTGTGGGGGTGCTTTGCTGCAGGAGGGACTGGTGCACTTCACAAAATAGATGGCACCATGAGGGAGGGAAAATTATGTAGATATATTGAAGCAACATCTCAAGACATCAGTCAGGAAGTTAAAGCCTGGTCGCAAATGGGTCTTCAAATGGACAATGACCCCAAGCATACTTCCAAAGTCGTGGCAAAATGGCTTAAGGACAACAAAGTCAAGGTATTGGTGTGGCCATCACAAATCCCTGATCTCACTCCTATAGAACATTTGTGGGCAGAACTGAAAAAGTGTGTGCGAGCAAGGAGGCCTACAAACCTGACTCAGTTACGAAATTCACCCATCTTATTGTGGGAAGCTTGTGGAAGGCTACTTGAAACGTTTGACCAAAGTAAAACAATTTAAAGGCTCTCAAATACTAATTGAGTGTATGTAAACTTCTGACCCACTGGGAATGTGATGAAATAAATAAAAGCTGAAATAAATAATTATCTTTACTATTATTCTGACATTTCACATTCTTATAATAAAGTGGTGATCCTAATTGACCTAAGACAGGGAATTTTTACAAGGATTACATGTCAGGAATTGTGAAAAACCAAGTTTAAATGTATTTCCTATGGTGTATGTAAACTTCCGACTTCAACTGTATGTTCTTAATTCATGGCATGGTTTCTTTTTAGCCAAATGTTGAATAGACATGCAGACAAATTCATGAATGCAGGAAAAGAGGAATAATAGCCTACTGTCTATAGTCATAAAAACAGTTAGGCTAAATAAATTGATGTTATTTTGTTGGGTAACGGATCGGCACTCGGAACTCATTAAGCGGTGGCTTCAATCTTCAATATAATCATTAATTCATCATGTTAAACCAATAGGATTTAGACCTGCGGTAAATTAAATTAGACTACCAGGTTCATTTTTCATGAGGTTATAATAATCCATGCCTTTTGGGAATGTTATAAAGTCCAAAACTTATGGGTGGAGTTAGAAATGTGTCTGTCAGAAGTATTACAATGGAAATGAACTTTTAATCCGTCTGTCTGCATATTTCAAGACATGGCATATGAGGGTGCAGGGAGATACCCAATGGGTTGGACTTTCTTGTCAATCATCTTGAAAAACAAAATACTTAAAAACTGAAAATCAACCAATGTCAGCCTTTATTTTAATACTTTTTTATCCAAATGTTGAAAGTGTGTGTGGGCGACGGAGAGAAACAAAATGGTGCTGTTTGCGGCCGTGTGGCGGAGAGTGATGCGGGCGCAAGAAATGGGGGTCTGAGCAGGTGAGTCTGGGCAGGTGTGATGTTGTTGTAATTTGTATATGTATGTTTTGTATTGTCTAAAAATATCCAATCAAATCTTACAAAAAAATAGTAGAAGGAAAAATTACAAGCTTGCACCGTGCATTTGGTTACTCATTATGAATAGGATTTAATTTATTAGTTTAGTTTACATTCTTCATTGTAACCACAATGCCACAAATAATTGAACACACACACAACATGAGCAGATTAACTTGTCAAAACATTTCTTATTAAAGACAATGTTGGTACTTATTTATTTTGATCCAAAGCCATGAATGAGTGAGTCTCTCAGCTTAATGCTAACAAATATAGCTTTATGCTGCAAAATATGGGAAAACTTTTTCCCCTCCCTATCCTCGCTGGACTCTCATTCAGTTTCTTCTTCACATCAGCAAAGATGGACCTGTTTCAGAAATTCACTTTATATAGAGGGGCTATCACTGTCACGCCCTGACCTTAGATATCTCTGTTTTTCTATATATTTTGGTTAGTTCAGGGTGTGACTAGGGTGGGTACTCTAGTTTTTGTATGTCTAGGGGTTTTTGTATGTCTATATTGGCCTGATATGGTTCCCAATCAGAGACAGATGTTTATCGTTGTCTTTGATTGGGGATCATATTTAGGTAGCCATTTTCCTCATTTGTGTTGTGGAATCTTGACTATGTTTAGTTGCCTGTTTGCACTAAGTTGTATAGCTTCACGTTTCGTTTGTTGTTTTTGCGCCTTGGTCCGATCCTTATGACGAACGTGACAATCACTCTTTCACACTGTGGTAAATAAAGCCAGTTTGTTATTTAGAATGATTTCTTTCTGTTTTTAGAGGGAGAGAAACCAAAAGCCCACCGTGCCTTCTTTTTAAAACTGTCAGTTCACATGTCAAGTGGGTCCTCTGTGGCTCAGTCGGTAGAGCATGGCGCTTGCAACGCCAAGCGTCGTGGGGTCGATTCCCACTGGGGCCACCCATATGCAGTAGTGGCCCCAGCCGACTTGTAAGTCGCTTTGGACAAAAGCGTCTGCTAAATGGGATATATTATATATATTATTATTATATTATTATATATTATTATTATTATATTATTATATTATTATATTATATATATTAAGTGTAATTGTGCCTTTGCATTTACCCAAGTTCTCTCAACTCCGGGACCACCCGCCAGCTATTGTTTGAGGTACCACTGTAGGTTAATCTGTCTCCCAGGATCTTAGGACACACACACACACACACGCGCGCGCATACACAGACGAGTTCCCAACTCCCATCATACACAGACGAAGATCAGTTCATTAGCCGGCCTTAACGAGAGACCGGCAGGCTTCATCAGCACCTCACACAGCAAACACAGGCAACGGAAGGCAGGCTTCATCAGCACCTCACACAGCAAACACAGGCAACGGAAGGCAGGCTTCATCAGCACCTCACACAGCAAACACGGGCAACGGAAGGCAGGCCTCATCAGCATCTCAAACAGCAAACACAGGCAACGGAAGGCAGGCCTCATCAGCATCTCAAACAGCAAACACAGGCAACGGAAGGCAGGCCTCATCAGCATCTCAAACACAGGCAACGGAAGGCAGGCCTCATCAGCATCTCAAACACAGGCAACGGAAGGCAGGCCTCATCAGTGCTGGAGTCAGTATACATTTTGAAGACATAAACTTAATTGTTTGAAACCTGAATGTTTTATTACATAGCATGAGGTATGTCTCCCGAGTGGCGCAGCAGTCTAAGGCACTGCATCTCAATGCTGGAGGTGTCATTACAGGCCCTGGTTCGATCCTGGGCTGTATCACAACCGGCCGTGATCAGGAGTCCCATAGGGCGGTGCACAACTGGCCCAGCGTCGTCCAGTTTAGGGGAGGGTTTAGCCGGGGTAGGCCGTCATTGTAAAATAAGAATTTGTTCTTAACTGACTTGCCTGGTTAACTAAAGGTTCAATAAAAATGTCTTACCTTGCTTCAAAGTAGCTTAGCCAGCTTCAGTCTGTGGAGGCAATTCTTTTTTATCAACTTTCTTTCATTGTCCAGTAGGCAAAGGCACAATCCAAGTCATTTAGAAACCCATGGTAGTTGTTGCATATTAGATCTACCCTCTTTATAAATTTCTAAATGATATTTTAATCTCTGTCACATGAAACTGCTTGCTTGTGCTGTGCGCTTTTGATAATGGTTTATGGAACGTTATGGAACGTTCATTTGTGATTGCTGAGCTTATAATGTGAAATAATAATAGTTCATCCACATTTTAGGCTAAAGATTCTTTTGAACTTTTTTAGGTAACACAGGCCTACTGGTTGTATGAACTCGGGATCTATCGTCCCACACCTGTCCCAGAGTCTGTTTGGAATAGGCTATTTCTTTCTCGGCAAGCCGACCAATAGAATAGGTCAACTTTTCTACTATGGGGGATAGTAGATTAACATCGGATAGTCATTTTGTTGTTTGTTAGTCATCTTGTTGGCTGAGGAAAAGCAAATGTGGACAGTTATTCTAACAAGTTGAAAGTGGGCATCAGAACTCAGTTTGAAGGACAGCACATCTTTGGATCCTTAACTTGTATGTTCTATTAATATGAACGATCATCATCTAAATGTGATTGTGTCATTCTGAGCACCCTGGGAAGACAACCTGATCAGGTTACGCACCCAATGCATATGGATCCGGTAAAGTTTTCAAATGTCTGGTAAATGGAAATGCTGCCAGTCAAATGTCCGGTCCCACATTTTCCTAATGGAAACACTGACACACGCACACACACATACACATAAATAACTTGAATAAACAGACTTAATCAATCAACACCTGAAAATGTCATGCAAATACACTTCCGCTAATGATCATTTCACCTGTGTGTTAGATGTATCCATGGTGATGATGGAGTGTGTCAACAACACACACACTCCTCAACTCAACTCATTGGTTGACATGAGCTGCGTCCAAAATGGCACACTTTTCCCTATATAGTGCACTACTTTTGTCCAGGGCTCTGGTCAGAGGTAGTGCATAAAATAGGGAATAGGGTGCCATTTGCAACACAGCTATGGAATTTAGCTGAGTGTCCAGTCCCCATGCCCCTGGCCACTGATACAGGGTCAGCTATGTTGCATCAACTGCATGGATAAGGTTAGGGTCTGGGCTAGGGTAATCTGATCACTCACACTCAATCATCATAGACACAGTCAGTCACACGCGCGCACACACACACACACACACACACACACACTCTTGCATACTCAAACATACAAAATCATGCATATTTAAACACACGCACATACACATACACAAACACACACACACAGTCTTGCCAACCCTACCAGAGTTGACGTAAAGTAAACAAGTGGTTAGTGTGTCTGGACTGGACAGTAATCACTGATGGACTCACAGTTTATTCCCTCCTCTGTCTGGACTGGACAGTAATCACTGATGGACTCACAGTGGATTCCCTCCTCTGTCTGGACTGGACAGTAATCACTGATGGACTCACAGTGGATTCCCTCCTCTGTCTGGACTGGACAGTAATCACTGATGGACTCACAGTGGATTCCCTCCTCTGTCTGGACTGGTGGCTGAAACTCCTTGACCCTCCTGAAACCAGTGTACACTCTTCCATAGATACATACGTAGGCCTGTTCTATGATTGTCTGGGCATCTGCTCCAGCCTGGCTCAGCCAATGAAAGGCTTGAGATTAGCCCAGATCTGATTGGCTGGAGCACTCTGACAAGTCAGGCTGGTCCTCTGTCTACCAAAGCCCCTTCTGGTCTAATCTGGTCTGGCTCAGACTCAGACTAGACTGGAGCGAAACCCCGTTCCCTTCAGTCCCAACACTCATTATCAATTAGGCTTTTACGTAGGAATGCTGACAACTCCTGACCCCCCTGGTCTTAGTGTGACCTTTCTCTGTGTGTGTAAGTATCTGACCCCTAGCCTCCTGAACATTGATCCCTCGTTAGTGTGACCCATCTCTGTGAAATGTATTTGAGCTGTCTGTCTGACGTTAAAGGTGAAGATGATGTCAGAAGGCAGAATAACATCAGTGATGTTCAACCTAGTCAGTGGAGCCAAGCAGTGTGTTTACTAGTCATACACAGAGAAAGAATTTCACTAAGATAAGTTGGCCTGATCAGCCCGCCTCCTCTGACCAGAACATTCAGACTGCCCTGGCCCAGCAGAGAGAGGTTTAACCACAGAGTTTCTAAACCTAGAGGCCCAACTTCGCCATACTTTCCGAAAACGCTTGACGAAGCAGATTCGACAGACCAGACCGGGGTTTGGGAAGTCAATGTGGGAAGTGAAAAATTCTTCCTTAGTTGTTAATTTTCGCGATTTCTACAAGGACAACCTAGAATCAAGCCAATGTGACATGAACAATGAGTCAAGGGAGAATGAGAAAGAGTGAGGGAGAGAGAGAGAAAGTGCGAGTGACAAAGAGAGAGAGAGTGAGTGAGAGAGGCAGGGAGAGAGTGCGAGCGAGCGACAAAGAGAGGAAGGGAGAGAGACTGCGAGAATAAGACAGACACAGAGCGGCATCCAAAAGCCAGCTCCCTCAGTGATTAGCCTGGTCCTGGCTACAGTACAGTACCAAGGGAAGGACATGTGAATGAGAAGAAGACAGGGAACATAAACAGAGGCCACACCCTGGAGGTTTGGAGGAGTGAGGTGATCAAATAAACACTCCAGCAGAGTAGGATACCCCACTGAGGCTGAGGCAGGCTGGGGAGATGCTCTGGCACTGAGGGAGGGCGTGTGTGTGTGTGTGTGTGTGTGTGTGTGGGGGGGGGGGGTGAGATGAGATGATGAGAGGGGGGAACAACTCTAAATGCACAACATACCCTCTCAGAAACAGAGAGGTGAGGTGAGACATTATTATTAATGTTGTAATCTATTCTGATACAGGGAGGTCATAGGTACACAACACACAAGTCTCTTCAATCAGTCTGAAACACACACACACACCACCCACTGGGCACACACTGGTTGAATCAACATTGTTTCCATATCATTTCCAGAAAATGATGTTGAACCAATGTGGAATAGACATTGAATTGACGTCTGTGTCCAGTGGGCACCTAGAAAGGGACCAATCTCACCACCCCAAGCATGTCTCCGCTCCACCGTTATGACATAAGTGACTTCATCTGATATTTAAACACCTTGCTAACAGTCGCTCCCCTACTTGACTTTCTCCACAGCAACGCACATCAAATCTCCACACAGCATGCCAACGGGACTCGTTGTCCTTAGATGGCCCTGAGAACCAAGTCAACTGACATCACCCCCTTCATCATCATGGCTTCGTTAGTTGTTCCATCGTTGATTAAGTCTATTTCTGTGGAGACATGAGCAGTTGAGCACCTGACCTAACTTCAGAAGGCTCCAGACATGAGGTAAGCAGGAAGTTATGTTCATAATGACAAATTAATCCATCCACTAGCTAGATCAGTGGTTCCCAAACTTTTTATAGTCCTGTACCCCTTCAGACATTCAACCTCCAGCTGCGTACCCCCTCTAGAACCAGGGTCAGCACATTCTCAACTGTTGTTTTTTGCCATCATTGCAAGCCTGCCACATACACACACTATACGATAAAAAAATTCACGGAACCGTGCTTCTTCATCTGCATTGCTTGCTGTTTGGGGTTTTAGGCTGTGTTTCTGTACAGCACTTTGTAACATCGGCTGTTGTAAGAAGGGCTTTATAAATACATTTGATTGATTGATTGATTGATTGATTGATTGATTGATTAAACATAAGATTGAGTGTGAGCTTTTGTCACAACCCGGCTCGTGGGAAGTGACAAAGAGCTCTTATAGGACCAGGGCACAAATAATAATATAATCAATAATTTTGCTCTCTATTTAATCATCTTACATATAAAACCCTATTTGTTCATCGAAAATGTTGAATAACTCACCACAGGTTAATGAGAAGGGTGTGCTCTAAAGGATGCACATAACTGCAATGTAGGATTGTTTTGGAGTCTGTCTTAAATCATTTTCCACACACAGACTGTGCCTGTATTTAGTTTTCATGCGAGTGAGGGCCGAGAATCCACTCTCGCATAGGTATGTGGTTGCAAAGGGCATCAGTGTCTTAACAGCGCGATTTGCCAAGGCAGGATACTCTGAGCACAGCCCTGTCCAGAAATCTGCCAATGGCCTCTGATTAAATTCAATTTTCACAGAACCGCTAGTTGCAATTTCGATGTTGTTCTCTTGTTCAAATATCTGTAAGTTGACTGGAGGCAGGGCGTGAAAGGGATCACGAATCCAGTTGTTTCTGTCACCCGTTTTGCGAAAGTACCTGCGTAATTGCGCACTCCAACTAATTGTGCTTCGCTATTTCACATTTGACATTGTCCGTAAGCTTGAGTTCATTTGCACACAAAAAGTCATACAATGATGGAAAGTCCTGTGTGTTGTTCTTGTTAATGCAGACAGAGAAGAGCTCCAACTTCTTAATCATAGCCTCAATGTTGTCCCGCACACTGAATATAGTTGCGGAGAGTTCCTGTAATCCTGGATTCAGATCATTCAGGCGAGAAAAAACATCACCCAGATAGGCCAGTCGTGTGAGAAACTCGTCATCATGGAAGGGGTAAGACAAGTGAAAGAAAACTTTAAGAGTACTTCTGTATGTTGTAAAAGCGTTACATGCGTAGTTTACACTACTGTTCAAAAGTTTGGGGTCACTTAGAAATGGCTTTGTTTTTGAAAGAAAACCATTTTTTCTCCCATTCAAATAACATCAAATTGATGAGAAATACAGTTCAGACATTGTTAATGTTTGAAATTACTATTGTAGCTGGAAAGGGCTGATTTTTTTGAATGGAATATCTACATAGGGCTACAAATCAAATCAAACTTTACTTGCCACATGCGCCGAATGCAACAAGTGTAGACTTTACCGTGAAATGCTTACTTACAAGATCTTAACCAACAGTGCAGTTCAAGAAGAAGAAAATATTTACCAAGTAGACTAAAATAAAAAGTAATCATTAAAAATACAACACAATACAGAGGCTATTATAAGTATCCATCACTCCTGTGTTCCAATGGCACGTTGTGTTAGCTAATCCAAGTTTATCATTTCAAAAGGCTAATTGATCATTAGAAAACCCTTTTGCAATTATGTTAGCACGGCTGAAAACTGTTGTTTTGATTAAAGAAGCAATAAAACTGGCCTTCTTTTAGCCTAGTTGAGTATCTGGAGCATCAGCATTTGTGGGTTCGATTACAGGCTCAAAATGGGCAGAAACAAAGTACTTTCTTCTGAAACTCGTCAGTCTATTCTTGTTCTGAGAAATGCCTAGAAGGCCAGCATCCCGGGGTCACCTCTTCACTGTTGATGTTGAGACTGGTGTTTTGCGGGTACTATTTAATGAAGCTGCCAGTTGAGGACTTGTGAGGCATCTGTTTCTCAAACTAGACACTGTAATGTACGTGTCTTCTTGCTCAGTTGTGCACCGGGGCCTCCCACTCCTCTTTCTAATCTGGTTAGAGCCAGTTTGCACTGTTCTGTTCTGTGAGTAGTACACAGTGTTGCACGAGATCTTCAGTTTCTTGGCAATTTCTCGCATGGAATAGCCTTAATTTCTCAGAACAAGAATAGACTGACGAGTTTCAGAAGAAAGTACTTTGTTTCTGCCCATTTTGAGCCTGCAATCGAACCCACAAATGTTGCTGCTCCAGATACTCAACTAGGCTAAAAGAAGGCCAGTTTTATTGCTTCTTTAATCAGAACAACCGTTTTCAGCTGTCCTAACATAATTGGAAAAGGGGTTTCTAATGATCAATTAGCCTTCTAAAATGATAAGCTTGGATTAGCTAACACAAGGTGCCATTGGAACACAGGAGTGATGGATGCTTATAATGGGCCTCTGTACACCTATGCAGATTTCCATGAAAATCAGCCATTTCCAGTGACAACAGTCATTTACAACATTAACAATGTCTACACATTGATCAATTTGAGGCTATTTTAATGGACATTTTTTAAATAAGGACATTTCTAAGTGACCCCAAACTTTTTAACGATAGTGTATGTTTTGGGGGGCTAGGGTCAGTCTGTTATATCTGGAGTAATTACCCTGTCTTATCCGGTGTCCTGTGTGAATTTAAGTGTGCTCCCTCTAATTCTCTCTCTTTCTCTCTCTCTTTCTCTCTCTCTCAGAGGACCTGAGCCCTAGGACCATACCTCAGGACTACCTGGCCTGATGACCACATGGTCATGCTGCTGTTCCAGTTTTAACTGTACTGCCTGCGGCTATGGAACCCTGACCTGTTCACCGGACGTGCTACCTTGTCCCGGACCTGCTGTTTTGGACTCTTTCTACCGCACCTACTGTCTCTAACTCTGAATGATCGGCTATGAAAAGCCAACTGACATTTACTCCTAAGGTGCTGACCTGTTGCACCCTCTACAACCACTGTGATTATTATTATCAGACCCTGCTGGTCATCTATAAACGTTTGAACATCTTGGCCATGTTCTGTTATAATCTCCACCCGGCACAGCCAGAAGAGGACTGGCCACCCATCAGAGCCTGGTTATTCTCTAGGTTTCTTCCTAAGTTCGGGCCTTTCTAGGGAGTTTTTCCTAGCCACCATGCTTCTACATCTGCATTGCTTGCTGTTTGGGGTTATAGGCTGGGTTTCTGTACAGCACTTTGTGACATCGGCTGATGTAAGAAGGGCTTTATTAATAAATTGGATTGATTGATTGATTATTAGTGCAGAAAATACACAAATGTTCAGGGGCCTTGCTTTAATAAAGTTAACCATTTTCACTGTAGTGTCCAAAATGTCTTTCAAGCTGTCAGGCATTCCCTTGGCAGCAAGAGCCTCTCGGTGGATGCTGCAGCATACCCAAGTGGCGTCGGGAGTTACCACTCCACTATGTCTCCCTGTCATAGATTTTGCGCCATCAGTGCAGATACCAACATGAGCAGCAGCTACGTTTGGCTACATACGGACCGTTAGTGGAATTCCAGCGAGAGAGTAGCGATTAATGTAATTGGATGTTAATTATTTAACTAGGCTACCTGTATTTGACATTGTGTTGTTATTTCACTGAACACTAGATGGTTTCATTTTATTTTTGGCAGTGAAACGAGGCGACTCAGACGAGAAAAAAACCTCACCCAAATATAAATGGACTGTTAGAAAATGTGAAGGACAAAAATGTTATTAAAAAAATACAACTATAAAACTGACAAACTATTCTTATTCATGGCTGGAATTGAGGAGAAATACATTATATATCATGAATGCACATTTCCATATTGCAGTCCAACAACCATTTGTATCCAAACAACAATCATAAAACAAAACTGTCCAGCATAATGCCTATGCACAC
The DNA here is from genome assembly GCF_036934945.1 of Oncorhynchus masou masou. NCBI lineage: Eukaryota > Metazoa > Chordata > Actinopteri > Salmoniformes > Salmonidae > Oncorhynchus > Oncorhynchus masou. Next base: position 17,069,595 of record NC_088228.1, on the reverse strand, counting down.
AGTACATTGTCGTATAAAACAAATTGCATGGCTCACAAATTCCTTCAACAGCAAAAACATTCAGAACCTCTCACCAGCAGACTCTGTGGGATAGCGTTGGAGGTTGGGAGAAAAAATCTGTCCGCTTAGAGAATGTGGGAATTTTAAATGACATTGCAATTACCGGTCACCCTGATCGGGGGAAGACAAGGCAGGGGGAGCTGGGCCGGTGCCTGGCCTCCCTTGGCCCAGTAAAAGCCCCTCTGGCAACCGAACCAGCCGGAGCTGGACCATTCAGATCTGCCAACCATCCATCCACTGCTGCCCTCAGATAGAAAGAGCCAAGCAGGCAGAAAGTGGCACAGACTTCTGGACAGACTTCTGCCCATAAACTATAGCAGGCAAGAGGCTCCGAGTTGGGCCTGTGTGCAGTGCAGTCTATACCCTCGCAAGTCTTCATGCTCCCTCTGCCTCTCCACAATACAGCTAACTGCCAACAATACATACCCCCCCACCCATTCCAGAGCTACTCTCTACACTCCATACTCACTCCACAACCCAGCTACTGCCAACCCTCCCTACCTACCCTCCCTAGTCTACCCTCTCCACAACCCAGCTACTGCCAGCCCTCCCTACCTACCCTCCCTAGTCTACCCTCTCCTCAACCCAGCTACTGCCCACCCTCCCCACCTACCCTCCCTAGTCTACCCTCTCCACAACCCAGCTACTGCCAGCCCTCCCTACCTACCCTCCCTAGTCTACCCTCTCCACAACCCAGCTACTGCCAAAACCACTGAGGAGAACAGAAGATAGCTGTGCCCTTGTGACCAATAAAAAGCTATCAGAGGAAGAGTCCTGAACTAGAGATAAAGCCAGAGGATTGGAATAAAAACAAGTTGATGAATTCCTATACTTTTTTTCCTTCCAAATAACTAGCAAAACAAATAAACGTGTTTGGTTTTCCACTGTTTTAGTAGGTGGTAAATAAGGACAAGTTCAACTGTATGTCAGCAAAGATCTACGTTCACAGGCCTCACTCAAGTACTATGTACTCAAGTACTAAGTGGCGTCCTCTCGTATGTTCCATTCCCTTTCTTGTGGATCAGGACATTGAAGTTTTGGCCAAATTGGCCCAAAAGTACCCGTTTTCAAAACAGAAAGGGTTCCTTTATCTCCATGTTTTTGGTTGATATCCCTCACCTGTCCTACTATCACTATTCACTACAAGCCCTTCCCATCCCATCGCACCTCTCCCCTGGCCCTCTTCTTACCCTGGAAGGCGGTGGCGTGGCCGGAGATGAGGTACTTCAGCTCAAAGCTGTAGGAGCGGACATTCTGGAGGGTCTCTCGTCTCACCGCCAGCTGGTAGCTCTCCTCCATCTTGCGGGTGCAGCAGGACGGGCCCTGGTGCTTACACACCAACAGCTCCACATCTGATGGGACAGAGGGAGAGGGAGACAGAACAGGATTAGGCGTATATTTGATTCATTTATTTATTTTATTTCAGTGTCATACACCAATTGGTGCCCAGCCTGTATGGGCCTATAAGAAACAATTTCTTTAAGTATGTGGAGACAAAACACAAATATATATATGTACGTTGGCCTACTATATACAGTGCCTTTGAAAAGTATTCAGACCCCTTGACTTTTCCCACATTTTGTTACGTTACACCCTTATTCTAAAATGTATTAAATTAAAATTTTCCCTCATCAATCTACACACAATACCCCATAATGACAAAGAAAAAACTGGTTTTTAGAAGTTGTTGCTATTTTATGTTTTAGAAAAAATAAATTGCTATGAGACTTGAAATTGAGCTCAGGTGCATCCTGTTTCCATTGATCATCCTTGAGATGTTTCTACAACTTGATTGGAGTCCACCCGAGGTAAATTCAATTGATTGGACATGATTTGGAAAGACACACACCTGTTTATATAAGGTCCCACAGTTGACAGCGCAGGTCAGAGCAAAAACCAAGACATGAGGCCAAAGGAATTGTCCGTAGAGCCCCGAGACAGGATTGTGTCGAGGCACAGATCTGGGAAAGGGTACCAAAACATTTCTGCAGCATTGAAGGTCCCCAAGAGCACAGTTGTCTCCATAATTCTTAAATGGATGAAGTTTGGAACAACCATGACTCCCTAGAGCTGGCCGACCGGCCAAACTGAGTAATCGGGGGAGAAGGGCCTTGGCCAGGGAGGTGACAAAGAACCCAATGGTCAATCTGACAGAGTTCCTCTGTGGAGATGGGAGAACCTTCCAGAAGGACAACCATCAATCAGGCTTTTATGGTAGAGTGGCCAGATGGAAGCCACTCCTCAGTAAAAGGCACATGACAGCCCGCTTTGAGTTTTCCAAAAGGCACCTAAACACTTTCAGACCATGATAAACAACATTCTCTGGTCTGACCAAGATTGAACTCTTTGGCCTGAATGCCAAGCGTCACGTCTGGAGGAAACCTGGCTACATCCCGACGGTGAAGCATGGTGGTGGCAGCATCATGCTGTGGGGATGTCTTTCAGCAGCAGGGACTGGGAGACGAGTCAGGATCGAGGGAAAGACGAACGGAGCAAAGTACAGAGAGATCCTTGATGAAAACCTGCTCCAGAGAGCTCAGGACCTCAGACTGGTGCGAAGGTTCACCTTCCAACAGGACAGCGACCCTAAGCACACAGCCAAGACAATACAGGTGTGGCTTCGGGACATATTTTGAATGTCCTTAAGTGGCCCAGCCAGAGCCCGGACTTGAATCCGATCTAACATCTCTGGTGAGACCTGGAAATAGTCCATGCAGCAACGCTCCCAATCCAACCTGACAAAGCTTAAGAGGATCTGCAGAGAAGAATGGGAGAAACTCCCCAAATACAGGTGTGCCAAGCTTGTAGCGTTATACCCAAGAAGACTCAAAGCTGTAATCACTGCCAAAGGTGCTTCAACAAAGTACTGAGTAAAGGGTCTGAATACTTATGTACAGTGCCTTGCGAAAGTATTCGGCCCCCTTGAACTTTGCAACCTTTTGCCACATTTCAGGCTTCAAACATAAAGATATAAAACTGTATTTTTTTGTGAAGAATCAACAACAAGTGGGACACAATCATGAAGTGGAACGACATTTATTGGATATTTCAAACTTTTTTAACAAATCAAAAACTGAAAAATTGGGCGTGCAAAATTATATTATTATTTAAAAAGAGGAGAAAACAAGTACATACAATCATATAAGATGTCATACTGTACATGCTTAGCTTACTGCTAAAAATACAAGCTCTGCCTGGAGTATAAATAGTATTGCTGAATGCGCTTGCACATAGGCCTATAGCCTATGCTAACACACACACACACACACACACACACACACACACACACACACACACACACACACACACACACACACACACACACACACACACACACACACACACACACATTTAAGTAACAACATTTACATCCCCCTATAAACTGGACTAGCACTGGCCATAATATCTTGGGTCGAAATAAACCCTATGAAAGGCAATGATCTAATACGTTCTAATATGATCCTAAGTGAGGCTCAATCAGGCACCATGACATCAACACAGTTCCCACACTAGAGTCAGTCCACCCTGTCGTGACACGCTGCCTGACACCCTCCTCGGCCCCTCTCATACTGTCAGTTACATATATAAACAAGGCCATGACATCACAGAGGCTGGCCACAATTAGCAGGGCAGAGAATGTGATATTAAAACTCTCACCCTCCACCCCGTCCACCTAGCTGTCCCCACCCCCCTTGTCCCCCTTGCTGTCCCCACCACCCTTGTCCCCCTTGCTGTCCCCCACCACCCCGTCCACCTTGCTGTCCCCACCCCCCTTGCCCCCCTTGCTGTCCCCACCACCCTTGTCCCCCTTGCTGTCCCTACCACCCTGTCCACCTTGCTGTCCCCACCCCCCTTGTCCCCCTTGCTGTCCCCACCCTCCTTGTCCACCTTGCTGTCCCCACCCCCCTTGTCCACCTTGCTGTCCCTACCTCCCTTGCTGTCTCCACCCTCCTTGTCCCCCTTGGTGTCCCCCACTACCCTCGCCCCCTTGCTGTCCCCCACCACCCCGTCCCCCTAGCTGTCTCCCCCACCCTCACCCCCCTTGCTGTCCCTAATCTCCTTGTCCCCTTTGCTGTCCCCGTCCCCTCCAGACGGTTACTCATAAGGCTGTGGCTGATGTGATAACTCATTTTGGGGGTTGGGTGGAAAGGCGAGGGGAGTGGGGCGCAGGTGGTGGGGAAACCTGACCCCGAAAGCATGGGCCTATATGCCGGGGCTAGTGACTAGTCCAAATCCACCCCTGAAACACAATAGGGTCGCACTTGGCTCATTCTCTCTCTCTCTCTTTCTCTCTCTCTCTCTCATTTGTTTGGCATGTCCCTTGTCACACATGGCTGTAACTTAATTACCCAGAGAGAGTCCACTGAGCCCCCATCTGTTCCAATCTCTGAAGAGTGGAGTCACGACTGGCTTGACCTCCACACGTTTCTCCACTCTCCCTCTGTCTGTCTCCCTCCTTTTTTCTGTCCCCCAACTCCCTGCCTTCTTATGTCTGGTTCTTTATTTCCTCCTGTTCTCTGTCTCTTTCTGTCTCATTTCTCTTGTTCTTTCCCAGACTCCACCTCTCTCCCTTTACACTCTCTCTCTCTCTCTCTGTCTGCCAAGCACAATGCTGACCTCGTCTCACACTCTCTCTATCCCAGACCTCTCATTCTCTCTGTTCCTGACCCCACCTCTCCTTGTCTCTTTCCCACAATCCTTCTCTCTCTATGTCCCTGACCCTTTCTCTCCTGGCTGGCTCACCACGCTGTGTGTTATCTCCAATATGAAACTAATATCCAGCGACAGTGGAGAATGTGATTCCCACAAAGACTTTGGGAGCTACAACCACCAACCACCGTTATCAGGGCAGGTCGATGGTGTCAGGAATATTCCAGAACATTGATTAGAACCAAGGTCTAATGAATGTTTTCCACAGTGTGGGTAGGTTGCTGTTATGTACTTTATTGAACGCTGATGAGTAGAGCCAGTGTTTTCATGGTTGTGGGATGAAGGTACAAACAGATTCTATTATTGGGTCTTTGCAAATAAATAGTCCACTGTCAAAGTGAACTGAGCAAATAGCAAGTGATTCACAACCTATTGAATTTACCTTTGCTAATCCTACCTTTGTGTAAACGTAATATCTGAGACATACCTTTAAGCCAAACAAAAGCTTGAAAACACAGTAACCGTCCTGGGATTAGAGTTGAGGATGTTGAGTCTAAGATATAGTCAGTTACTATGACAATGTCCTCTAGACAAATACTTATTTTCAACAGCCATTGTAGCTCATGGTCCCAACATGGCTTAAGTCCCTTATAGGGCAAACCTCCTGCCCCCTATAGAACAATGTTTGAGTCTCTTGTAGCGCATACCTCCAGTCTCTTAGCACTAATGTGATTTGATACAGAGCCAAGAGAGCTGGTGGGGCAAGGCAAGGCCCAACTCTACAGGTCCTGGTGGTTAATTAGCGATCAGTGTGTGGACCGCTCCGCCTGTTCTGCCTGGCCAGACATTCACACGCACAGAGTGCAGAGTCAGAATGATCTCAACTCAGCTGTCACGCCCTGACCATAGAGAGCCCTTGGGATTCTCCATGGTGCAATAGGTCAGAGCGTGACTAGGGGGTGTTCTAGTCTAATATTTCTATGTTGGTGTGAGTATGGTTCCCAATTGGAGGCAGCTGATGATCGTTGCCTCTAATTGGGGATCATTAGAGGCAACGGATGTTTGTTTATTCTTTGTTGTTTTTGAAGGTTAACTTGAATAAATATGTGGAACTCTACTCACCCTGTGCATTGGTCCGCTCATTATGTATACGACGAACGTGACATCAGCCTTTTAATACTCTAATCAGTGACAAATACCTCCGGACTAATTGGCCGTATTAAGCCACCGCTCTATTCACAACTACTTCCGCCACGTCTCAGTACCCCTGGGTGCACAAGTCAAAACTCCTGCAGTTAAAAGCAGGAGACAGTCTTAATGGTAGAAAAGTGCCCTTGGTAACCAGTGAGCCGTCCTTAAAAAACATCCCCGGACCCAATTTGCTTGCATCACAAAATACATTAAAAAATGTTTTATTTAACCTTAATTCAATTAGGCAAGTCAATTAAGAACAAAATCTTATTTACAATGACGGCCCACATCTGGTCAATAAGGAGTGGAAATGTAGTTTTGATTTGGATAGGTTGTTGACGGGGAGGCTGGTGATTTCCTGCTTGCTCTCTACCGGACTCTTCCATCTCAGGTTGTTGACGGGGAGGCTGGTGATTTCCTGCTTGCTCTCTACCGGACTCTTCCATCTCAGGTTGTTGACGGGGAGGCTGGTGATTTCCTGCTTGCTCTCTACCGGACTCTTCCATCTCAGGTTGTTGACGGGGAGGCTGGTGATTTCCTGCTTGCTCTCTACCGGACTCTTCCATCTCAGGAAGCGCTGTGTTCCTTTTGTAGTTGTCTCGTCCGGTGAACTTGAAGGATATTTACTCTGTATTGATTTGCTGTGCTTGGGCGGGTCCGTGTTGAAAGAAAACATGGCTCAAAAGGGGCTCTGCCACATACCTGCATTTTTGGACGGCCCTGAATCGTGCCAGGAATGTCTAGCTTTTTCAAGCGTCAAGCTGGCAGTGTTGGGGTCCAGAGCCAGAAGCCAGGAGGCGAGGCGGCTTGGATGTGGGTCAGACGGGTTGAGGAGAGGGTTGGGGCCAAGGGGCACTTGGAGCTTGGTAGACTGTTAGATTGTTGGATTTTGGGTGCTAGGGGTCTAGTGGGTTATTGGATGTGGGGGCAACGAGGTTGAGGGCAGGGTCCGGGGGGCCCTGAGAGCAGTTGGATGTGGGTCAGAGGATTACAGAGGGGTTGAAGCAGACGGGTCACTTGAGGCTTAGTGGACTGGTGGAATGTTGGATGTGGGGGTAGAGGGATGGAGGACAGAGTCAGAGGACATTAGGGAATGTTGGATGTGGGGGTAGAGGGATGGAGGACAGAGTCAGAGGACATTAGGGAATGTTGGATGTGGGGATAGAGGGATGGAGGACAGAGTCAGAGGACATTAGGGAATGTTGGATGTGGGGATAGAGGGATGGAGGACAGAGTCAGAGGACATTAGGGAATGTTGGATGTGGGGATAGAGGGATGGAGGACAGAGTCAGAGGACATTAGGGAATGTTGGATGTGGGGATAGAGGGATGGAGGACAGAGTCAGAGGACATTAGGGAATGTTGGATGTGGGTGAGAAGAGTTGAAGGTTGGGTGGAAACAGGGGATAGGGGACTGGCAGACTATTTGATGATGACAGGGTTGGTGGGCACTAGGGGCTTTTGGATGTGGAGGTAGAGAGGTTTGCAAAGAGGGTGCTTTAAAACAGTTAAGAAGGTTCAGCTTCAGCCACAGGCCCCATATCCACAGCACTCTGACTGTCTGTCCAGACAGCTGTCTGACCCTGAGGTCCTTACTACTGGGCTTACTCTCCCAGAATACCTGCTAGCCTCTGCTGCTGATGCCTTCTTTCAATACTAACACCCTGAGGAGCAGAGGAGCATACACAACGAAAGCTCCCTTCAACCCTGACCTTTCCATCATCAACTCCAGCGTTTTTAAGGTAGTTATGATAAAGACGCAAAAGCCAATCTACCTGGTAGTCAGTGCCTGTTTGGTGTTATGAAACAAGTTTTAGGAAGGAAGAATTGGCCAGTTTACGGTGCAGAAGAGACACTGAATAAGGTAGGGGCATGGGTGGTATACAATAAACACCCACCAGAACAATGACTTAGACTGAAATCCAAAAAGGTATCCTGAGTCTAGCCTGTGGCAGACACATTAAGCAGATTCAGAATGGGATGTCACTGATGGGACAGGGATTGGACTGAGAACATTAGAGAGGTTGTGGGGAAGTTCTGTAACAGAGCTGGTTACCTGCTGAGGACATGCCAAACTCACTTTGTCAAGGCTACAGACAGTGAAAGGACAATATTGCATTTCACCAAACTACGCTGTAAAGTTGTATCTATGTGGGATGGTAATGAGTTGCATTGGAGATACTTTCATTGAAAATGTTTAATATTTTCCGTACCTTCAACTCCATCTCTTGGCAGTTTGTTTGTTGTGTTTTTTTTTGCCTACAGCCACACAAGTCCTCTTTTATGAGAGATAAAGCTGTTGAGGGATTTCTGGGATCATTATTGGGCGGGTAGTGTTGTGAAGCTGAGGTACAGACAAGCATACCAAAGACTCTGAGGCTTTATATTGACTATAGAAGAGGTTGGTTTGGAGGGGATGTGTGTGCTTCCCATGTGAGAAGGCCCTGTTTGAAGGAGCCTAAAATAAGTGCAACGAATCAAAGGGCATCATTAGCTTAGAGTTGCTGCCAGACACTTTGATGCTTTAACCAGGCAAGGATGTGGCAGTGTGATAACATCCTGCGTTCCCATTCCCTTAACATAAACACATGATGTGAACCCTGTCTTTGTGTTGGAGCTAAGCCAAACTCAAAGACGAAAACGATGGCCGTGTCCGAATACCCATAATAGCATACTAAATAGTATGCAAGATTTTTTTTTTTTATAGTATGTGACATTTTGGAAATAGTACATCTAATGTGCAACTGCGTTGTCTCCCGCCATTCAGCGTGCCAATCTATCTGATTATCAGCTGTGTCAAACACGTGTCATAAATGACGAGTGAATTCTACTAGATCAAACGCAGTTTATGTGGTACTCTAGTATGGGTATTCAGACACAGCCAAAGACTTCTGATGGCTCGGTTGACAGGAACACGGGTGCCTACACCAACAGAGTTTGAGTCACACATCGTGTCACATGTACTGAATGTGTGAGTAAACTGCTAGTTGCATTCTCATATTACATTATCATAAGTGATAATGAAAAGTCAACAGGAAGCCAGACTGTCTGTGTGTTGCGTACAGACAGTGATCTGAGCAGTCTTGATAGATCATCTAATGTAATTATCTGAGCCACACAGAGATGAGGTGACCATATCGAGTCACGCCACGGGACGGCGGAGGTGGCGGTGGGTTTTTACGAATGGAGCGTCTCCACGCCTGACCTCTAATTGATCTCCAAAGCGCTAGATCAGAACACCCTTGTAATCCCGATATGGATTGTTGGCGAGCACGTCACAGCGGCGGAGAGACATTATTTATTAACTGATGGGCCAGAGAGTGGTTATTAAGTGTCTGGAGAGTGAACATTTGAAGCTGGAATAATTTAAGTCTGTTTCCTCAAATAACATATCCTAGGTACGTTTAACGCCTCGAACAGACTTACAGCATCATGGCGCAAAATGGTACGCAGCATTATCTGGATATGTGTGCAACAAAACTTCAACATTCACCTTCTGCTACCATTTCTGTCAAGCCGTCGAGGCATACAATTTGATGCATCATTTTGATAAATCCAACACTGCCTCTGCAAGGCAAACACAGCGTTCCATTGGAAAGGAATGTACTTCTGGTGGACCAAAACGCAACGAAGCTGTCGGTGTGATCGAGGCGTAAGAGCATCTCATAAAACACTGCATTCCTGCAGGTACTAATAGGCATCTACTTTTCCATGGATTTCCTGTCATATGGTAGAAACAAGGGCTCTAAATCAGTAAAGACACAAGCAGTTAGGCCTGTGGCTTGTTAAAACAATGTTATGCATATCATTTTCACACATCTAAGTATGGCATTAAAAACGAATGTATTCAATGTAACGCAGCTGTATGAACACTTGCAATAGGTTAGGTTTACTACCAAAGACTGGACCACCAGAAAAACATTAGGCCTTCAGTTAAGCTTTGTTCTACAATCAGCTATTTATCTTATATTGTCTTATTAAATCATATTTCAAATGGCAGTAACATAATAACTGAATGACTACATTTAAGTTTCTTTATATTACCAGAAAGTAGGATACATATCACCATCATGATATCATTTTGTAGTAATAAATACAAAGTAAAGATCAACTGGATTAGGATGCGTGCAATAAAAGTGCCATTGTTTCATTTTGAGATCCAAGAATCAGACCAGCTGGCTCTGATGGCGCAGCCACACTGAAGGTGCTTGCTGAGAATGAATGAAACACAGCACTGAATCCCTAAAGCAAAACACAGAGAAGTATGAAAAGAGGTGAGGTTTCGCCACTTCAAATGTCAAGCGTTGCTATGTTTGGCGATTGTACAACTCGTAGTCGGAGTTATACACACACACACACCCCTTCGTATTCTCATCCCCCATCCCCTGGTCAGCACTTTGAAGAGGGAATGGGCCTGACCCAAAGCAAGCTCTTCTGGACAACTCCAAATAAAAAGCAACAAACAAGAGTTTAGAGCAAATGTGGTTGTGTTGAATTAGTTGGGGGTAGGGTGTTGAGGTAGAGATAAAGGAACTGAGTGAGAGAGAGATAGAGAAAGAGGGCAGTGAGGAATTAGATGGAAAAAATAATGGAGAAAGTGAGACAAAGAGAGGTAGAGCACTGAATTTAGGTGGACAGTCAGGCCAGTAGATTTTCCTTCTCTATAGTACAGTACACTATGCATGGAAACACGGCAACGCATGCCACTCATTCCAACCTTATGCCTCTGCTCTCACTTTGTCCCCAATCACAAACACACATAACAGTACAAATCTCATTCTATCCTCTAGGCCAGTCAGCTGCTGTCATATACCATGCCAGCTGCATGCTGTAAACGCTTGTGATGCAGCGGCTCAAATGCTTCCATTCAGACTGGGGACATCTTCACAAGGCCCTGTTCCCCTGCGTTGTCTCGCAAGGGGCTTACTCCAGCTACTGCTCTGCCTGGAACTGACATGCCCTGTCCGTTACCCGGGTCGACGCCACCGCCACCAAAGCAAATATATTGAGTGGTTTGGATGCCCCTCTAGGTATGTTGAACGGGCTGCTATCTGTTGCTCTTCTCCCTGTTACGGCATGCAGAGTCAGACGCAGTGATCCGGTGGTGGCCTCTACCCCTAGATGTGGCACAGAAATATACGTGGCCTGCCAGTGGCTGTGGTTTGTGTCCACGTAGGTATTAGATGTCACATGAGTCATCTCTGGAAGCAGTTAGCCCTCTGCTCCAATTCAAAGGACACACAATGGTTTCTCCGAGAGGGAAGGTTTTATACGTCCACCAAGTTCTTATTCAATTTAAAACTCAATCCGGGCATAGAAACCCAGAAATACTGTCAGGATTTTTTAAGAAGGCTAACATTATTTCTGTTTCCCAAACTTTCCAAAGGCCTTAGAGAAATGAAGACGTTACCGCAAAAATTTGAAAGATGGAATAATAAGAGCACAATTGAAAGGAGAGGCTCAGTTGGACTTGGTCATGATGACGGCCTTTTCTTCTTAACATTCCTTCCTGTTATTTTCACGTGAAGGCCGTGAGAAGGAAAGAGGAATAAAATGTTTACCACACACATCCCAAAGAGAAACAGAACCACAGAGAAGAGAAGAGAGACAGGAGTGTAGTTCGCCTTGGTGATGATGTGTCTTGTTTCTCTCCACACCAGCTCTCCCCAGGGAATGAGTTTTGAATCAAATCAACATAGCTGGATAGGAGCCAAAACCACAGTCTTCCCTGCTTGCTCCAGATAGTTTATGCCTCCCAAAACATATCTAGGATCAGTTTTCCTAATCTCAGTCATTATATGCTAACCAACAAAGCTGACCATGAACCTGTGGTGTAACCAAACCTCCATAAGACTAATGCTACTGTCTGCCTAATTAATGTTCCATGCAGATATGGAGACATGCTCTTAGACAGACGATGTCCCAAAGCATTTCCTGTATCAGTATGAAACTTGCACTCAAGTGCATTTCCCATGACCTGTTTCATATTTCTTCTGAATACTTTAGGTCCAAAAGTATCAGATCTAAGCATCATATGCAAGCTTGGAATTACTAAGAAATCTGACTTGTATTGACTGTATTGAAACTGAGGAAAACCTCAGTAACACTATGTCTCTACATAGACTCTACTTTATGAGAGACGCTCTCCCTCACTCTGTTTTTTCCGGATCGGAGCCTGGGCTTCAGAAGCCACGTCTCTCTGTTGAGCAATCTGCCAATACTTTTAACGAAAGTATTAATTCATTTCTCAAGGCAGAATGTTTGCTTAGTAAGCAGCTGGTTGTCCCTGTGAAATTTCAAATATGTTAAGACTATAGTGATGTATTGATTGATAAAGGGATGCTAGGCTGTGAGATTCTTTTAATTTGTCCCCTTCCTCTTTCCTTGCACCTCCACAAACCCACACTATATTTTCCATAAGATCACATTCTTATTTACAATGACGGCCTAGTAATCCTTCTTGAATTGTGATTAATACATTTAAGAAATGTTGTTTAAAAAGCATTTCCAGCAGACTAAACTCAGCAAAAAAAAGAAACGTCCATTTTTCAGGACCCTGTCTTTCAAAGATAATTTGTAAAAATCCAAATAACTTCACAGATCTTCATTGTAAACACGGTTTCCCATGCTTGTTCAATGAACCATAAACATTAATGAACGTGCACCTGTGGCCCTGTCGTTAAGACACTAACAGCTTACAGGTAGTAGGCAAATAAGGTCACAGTTATGAAAACTTAGGACACTAAAGAGGCCTTTCTACTGACTATGAAAAACACCAAAATAAAGATGCCCAGGGTCCCTGGTCATCTGCGTGAACATGCCTTAGGCATGCTGCAAGGAGGCATAAGGACTGCAGATGTGGTCAGGGCAATAAATTGCAATGTCCATACTGTGAGACGCCTAAGACAGTGCTACAGGGAGACAGGACGGACAGCTGATCGTCCTCGCAGTGGCAGACCACGTGTAACAACACCTGCACAGGATCGGTACATCCAAACATCCCACCTGCGGGACAGGTACAGGATGGCAACAACAACTTCCCGAGTTACACCACGAACGCACAGTTCCTCCATCAGTGCTCAGACTGTACGCAATAGGCTGAGAGAGGCTGGAATGAGGGCTTGCAGGCCTGTTGTAAGGCAGGTCCTCACCAGATACCACCGGCAACAACATTGCCTATAGGCACAAACCCACCGTCGCTGGGCCAGACAGGACTGGCAAAAAGTGCTCTTCACTGACGAGTCGCGGTTTTGTCTCACCAGGGGTGATGGTCAAATTTGTGTTTATCGTCAAAGAAATGAGCGTTACACCGAGGCCTGTACTCTGGAACGGGATCAATTTGGAGGTGGAGGGTACGTCATGGTCTGGGGCGGTGTGTCACAGCATCATCGGACTGAGCTTGTTGTCATTGCAGGCAATCTCAACGCTGTGCGTTACAGGGAAGACATCCTCCTCCCTCATGTGGTACCCTTCCTGCAGGCTCATCCTGACATGACCCTCCAGCATGACAATGCCACCAGCCATACTGCTCATTCTGTGCGTGATTTCCTGCAAGACAGGAATGTCAATGTTCTGCCATAGCCAGTGAAGAGCCCGGATCTCAATCCCATTGAGCACATCTGGGACCTGGATCGGAGGGTGAGGGCTAGGGCCATTCCCCCCCAGAAATGTCTGGGAACTTGTAGGTGCCGTGGTGGAAGAGTGGAGAAACATCTCACAGCAAGATGTGGCAAATCTGGTGCAGTCCATGAGAAGGAGATGCACTGCAGTATTTAATGCAGCTGGTGGCCACACCAGATACTGACAGTTACTTTTGATTTTGACCCCCCCTTTCCTCATGGACGGACACATTATTCAATTTCTGTTAGTCACATGTCTGTGGAACTTGTTCAGTTTATGTCTCAGTTGTTGAATCTTGTTATGTTCATACAAATATTTACACATGTTAAGTTTGCTGAAAACACAGATGACAGTGAGGATGTTTATTTTTTTGCTGAGTTTATATACAGTTGAAGTCGGAAGTTTACATACACCTTAGCCAAATACAATTCATTTCAGTTTTTCACAATTCCTGGCATTTAATCCTAGTAAATATTCCCGGTCTTAGGTCAGTTAGGATCACCACGTTATTTTAAGAATGTCAGAATAATAGAAGAGATAATGATTTATTTCAGATTCCCAGTGGGTCAGAAGTTTACATACACTCAATTAGTATTTGGTAGCATTGCCTTTAAATTGTTTAACTTGGGTCAAACGTTTCGGGTAGCCTTTCACAAGCTTCCCACAATAAGTTGGGTGAATTTTGGACCATTCCTCCTGACAGAGCTGGTGTAACTGTGTCAGGTTTGTAGGCCTCCTTGCTCGCACACGCTTTTTCTTTTCTTTTTTTTTTTGATCAATACTTCCGGCGCCGACAGAGATGGCCGCCTCGCTTCGCGTTCCTAGGAAACTATGCAGTTTTTTGTTTTTTTACGTGTTATTTCTTACATTAGTACCCCAGGTCATCTTAGGTTTCATTACATACAGTCGAGAAGAACTACTGTATATAAGATCAGCGTCAACTCACCATCAGTACGACCAAGAATATGTTTTTCGCGACGCGGATCCTGTGTTCTGCCTTACAAACAGGACAACGGAATGGATCGCATGCAGCGACCCAAAAAACGACTCCGAAAAAGAGGGAAACGAGGCGGTCTTCTGGTCAGACTACGGAGACGGGCACATCGTGCCCCACTTCCTAGCATTCTTCTTGCCAATGTCCAGTCTCTTGACAACAAGGTTGATGAAATCCGAGCAAGGGTAGCATTCCAGAGGGACATCAGAGACTGTAACGTTCTGTGCTTCACGGAAACATGGCTCACTGGAGAGACGCTATCCGAAGCGGTGCAGCCAACGGGTTTCTCCACGCATCCCGCCGACAGAAACGAACACCTTTCTGGTAAGAAGAGGGGTGGGGGTGTATGCCTTATGGCTAACGAGGCATGGTGCGATGAAAGAAACATACAGGAACTCAAATCCTTCTGTTCACCTGATTTAGAATTCCTCACAATCAAATGTAGACCGCATTATCTACCAAGAGAATTCTCTTCGATTATAATCACAGCCGTATATATCCCCCCCAAGCAGACACATCGATGACTCTGAACGAACTTTATTTAACTCTTTGCAAACTGGAAACCATTTATCCGGAGGCTGCATTCATTGTTGCTGGGGATTTTAACAAGGCTAATCTGAAAACAAGACTCCCTAAATTTTATCAGCATATCGATTGCGCAAGCAGGGGTGGAAAAACCTTGGATCACTGTTACTCTAACTTCCGCGCCGCATATAAGGCTCTGCCCCGCCCCCCTTTCGGAAAAGCTGACCACGACTCCATTTTGCTGATACCTGCCTACAGACAAAAACTAAAAAAAGAAGCTCCCACGCTGAGGTCTGTCCAACGCTGGTCCGACCAAGCTGACTCCACACTCCAAGACTGCTTCCATCACGTGGACTGGGACATGTTTCGTATTGCGTCAGATAACAACATTGACGAATACGCTGATTCGGTGTGCGAGTTCATTAGAACGTGCGTTGAAGATGTTGTTCCCATAGCAACGATTAAAACATTCCCTAACCAGAAACCGTGGATTGATGGCAGCATTCGCGTGAAACTGAAAGCGCGAACCACTGCTTTCAATCAGGGCAAGGTGTCTGGTAACATGACTGAATACAAACAGTGCAGCTATTCCCTCCGTAAGGCTATCAAACAAGCAAAGCGTCAGTACAGAGACAAAGTAGAATCTCAATTCAACGACTCAGACACAAGAGGCATGTGGCAGGGTCTACAGTCAATCACGGAATACAGGAAGAAATCCAGCCCAGTCACGGACCAGGATGTCTTGCTCCCAGGCAGACTAAATAACTTTTTTGCCCGCTTTGAGGACAATACAGTGCCACTGACACGGTCTGCAACGGAAACATGCGGTCTCTCCTTCACTGCAGCCGAGGTGAGTAAAACATTTAAACGTGTTAACCCTCGCAAGGCTGCAGGCCCAGACGGCATCCCCAGCCGCACCCTCAGAGCATGCGCAGACCAGCTGGCTGGTGTGTTTACGGACATATTCAATCAATCCCTATACCAGTCTGCTGTTCCCACATGCTTCAAGAGGGCCACCATTGTTCCTGTTCCCAAGAAAGCTAAGGTAACTGAGCTAAACGACTACCGCCCGTAGCACTCACTTCCGTCATCATGAAGTGCTTTGAGAGACTAGTCAAGGACCATATCACCTCCACCCTACCTGACACCCTAGACCCACTCCAATTTGCTTACCGCCCAAATAGGTCCACAGACGATGCAATCTCAACCACACTGCACACTGCCCTAACCCATCTGGACAAGAGGAATACCTATGTGAGAATGCTGTTCATCGACTACAGCTCGGCATTCAACACCATAGTACCCTCCAAGCTCGTCATCAAGCTCGAGACCCTGGGTCTCGACCCCGCCCTGTGCAACTGGGTCCTGGACTTCCTGACGGGCCGCCCCCAGTTGGTGAGGGTAGGTAACAACATCTCCTCCCCGCTGATCCTCAACACTGGGGCCCCACAAGGGTGCGTTCTGAGCCCTCTCCTGTACTCCCTGTTCACCCACGACTGCGTGGCCACGCACGCCTCCAACTCAATCATCAAGTTTGCGGACGACACAACAGTGGTAGGCTTGATTACCAACAACGACGAGACGGCCTACAGGGAGGAGGTGAGGGCCCTCGGAGTGTGGTGTCAGGAAAATAACCTCACACTCAACGTCAACAAAACTAAGGAGATGATTGTGGACTTCAGGAAACAGCAGAGGGAACACCCCCTATCCACATCGATGGAACAGTAGTGGAGAGAGTAGCAAGTTTTAAGTTCCTCGGCATACACATCACAGACAAACTGAATTGGTCCACTCACACAGACAGCATCGTGAAGAAGGCGCAGCAGCGCCTCTTCAACCTCAGGAGGCTGAAGAAATTTGGCTTGTCACCAAAAGCACTCACAAACTTCTACAGATGCACAATCGAGAGCATCCTGGCGGGCTGTATCACCGCCTAGTACGGCAACTGCTCCGCCCTCAACCGTAAGGCTCTCCAGAGGGTAGTGAGGTCTGCACAACGAATCACCGGGGGCAAACTACCTGCCCTCCAGGACACCTACACCACCTGATGTTACAGGAAGGCCATAAAGATCATCAAGGACATCAACCACCCGAGCCACTGCCTGTTCACCCCACTATCATCCAGAAGGCGAGGTCAGTACAGGTGCATCAAAGCTGGGACCGAGAGACTGAAAACAGCTTCTATCTCAAGGCCATCAGACTGTTAAACAGCCACCACTAACATTGAGTGGCTGCTGCCAACACACTGACACTGACTCAACTCCAGCCACTTTAATAATGGGAATTGATGGGAAATGATGTAAATATATCACTAGCCACTTTAAACAATGCTACCTTATATAATGTTACTTACCCTACATTATTCTTCTCATATGCATACGTATATACTGTACTCTATATCATCGACTGCATCCTTATGTAATACATGTATCACTAGCCACTTTAACTATGCCACTTTGTTTACATACTCATCTCATATGTATATACTGTACTCGATACCATCTACTGTATCTTGCCTATGCTGCTCTGTACCATCACTCATTCATATATCCTTATGTACATATTCTTTATCCCCTTACACTGTGTATAAGACAGTAGTTTAGGAATTGTTAGTTAGATTACTTGTTGGTTATTACTGCATTGTCGGAACTAGAAGCACAAGCATTTCGCTACACTCGCATTAACATCTGCTAACCATGTGTATGTGGCAAATAAAATTTGATTTGATTTGATTTTTCAGTTCTGCCCACAAATGTTCTATAGGATTGAGTTCAGGGCTTTGTGATGGCCACACCAATACCTTGACTTTGTTGTCCTTAAGCCATTTTGCCAGAACTTTGGAAGTATGCTTGGGGTCATTGTCCATTTGGACAACCCATTTGCAACCAAGCTTTAACTTCCTGACTGATGTCTTGAGATGTTGCTTCAATATATCCCCATAATTGTCTATCCCTCATGATGACGTTTTTTGAACAGTGGCTTCTTCCTTGCTGAGCAGCCTTTCATTCCATGCCATCTCATTTGGCTTGAGGTCGGGTGATTGTGGAGGCCAGGTCATCTGATGCAGCACTCCATCACTCTCCTTCCTGGTCAAATAGCCCTGACACAGCCTGGAAGTGTGTTGAGTCAATGTCTTGTTGAAAAACAAATGATAGTCCCACTAAGCGCAAGCCAGATGGGATGGCGTATCGCTGCAGAATGCAATGGTAGGCATGCTGGTTAAGTGTGCCTTGAATTCTAAATAAATCCCAGACAGTGTGAGCAGTAAAGTACCCCCACACCTCTTCCTCCATGCTTCACGGTGGGAACCACATATGGGGAGATCATCCGTTCACCTACTCTACGGCTCACAAAGACATGGCGGTTGTTTCGCTGCACAAGCAAATCTCTTCTTCTTATTGGTGCCCTAGCGGTTAGAGCGTTGGGAAAGTTACTGAAAGGTTGCTGGATCGAATCCCCAAGCTGATGAGGTAAAAATCTGTCGTTCTCCCCCTGAACAAGGCAGTTAACCCACTGTTAACTCCCAGAAGGCCGTCATTGTAAATAAGAATTTGTTCTTAACTGACTTGCCTAGTTAAATAAGGGTCATAAAAAGTACAACTCTGGGGCTTCCTTTCCTGTGGCGGTCCTCATGAGAGCCAGTTTCATCATAGCTCTTGATGGTGTGAGGGTTTTTTGACCAAGAAGGACTGCACTTGAAGAAACATTCAAAGTTCTTAAAATTTTCCGGATTGATTGACCTTCATGTCTTAAAGTAATGACGGACTGTTGTTTCTCTTTGCTTATTTGAGCTGTTCTTGCCATAATATGGACTTGGTCTTTTACCAAATAGGACTATCTTCTGTATACCAACCCTACCTTGTCACAACACAACTGATTGTCTCAAACACATTAAGAAGGAAAGAAATTCCACAAATTAACTTTAAACAAGGCACGCCTGTTAATTGAAATCCATACTAGGTGACTACCTCATGAAGCTGGTTGAGAGAATGCCAAGAGTGTGCAAAGCTGTCATCAATAAAATATATTTGATTTGTTTAAAAAAAGTGTTACTACATGATTCCATATGTGTTATTTCATAGTTTTGATGTCTTCACTATTATTCTATAATGTAGAAAATAATACAAATTGTAATGTCTTTCCTCCTCTTTGTCTGAGGAGGAGTAGGAGAGGTCGGACCAATGTGCAGCGTGGTAAGTGTCCATTTTAGTTTATTAAACTGAACACTAAAGAATATAAAATAACAAAGTGAATGATACCAACCGAAACAGTCTTGAAATGTGAAACAAACATTACAACAGGAAACAAACACCCCCAACTCAAAAGTGAAACCAGGCTACCTAAGTATGATTCTCAATCAGGGACAACGATTGACAGCTGCCTCTGATTGAGAACCATACCAGGCCGAACACAGAAATCCCAAATTATAGAAAAAAGAACATAGACTGCCCACCCCAACTCACGCCCTGACCATACTAAAACAAAGGAACTAAGGTCAGAACGTGACACAAATAAAGAAAAACACTGGAATGAGTAGGTGTGCCCAAACTTTTGACTGGCACTATATATATATAAAAAATGGATTTTTGTGCAACCTCCCCTGATTCAGAATATATTACTTTCATTGTCATGGCTTGTCTTAGAGACATTCAAGATTGAAAGCAAAAAAAATAATAAATAATGGATTTTTGTCCATCCTCCCCAATTCAGAATATATTACTTTCATTGTCATGGCATGCTAAGAGCTATTAAAGATTGAAATCTGGCAGAAACAAATCCCCCCCAACCCCCCCCAGATAAGCAGTGGATTTTTGTCCATCTTCTCCTGATACAGAATATACCATTTTAATAGTCATGCTTGGTTGAATAGCTATTGTTGAGCAAAAAAATAAATAATTCAATTTAAAACTCATTTTAACTGGTTCTGTCAGTATTGTACTTACACCGGCTCTCAGAAAGAGTGTGTAGAGAGAACCACGTGCGCTCCTGACAGGAGCGTGTCAGAGGAATGACAATTCTGAATCTACATTTCACGAGCTTCTTTTCCAGATATGTATATTTTGTTGATCAAAGTGTTGACAAGGTAGCTGTGTTGTCCTTCTAACAAGCAGTGGATTTTTGCCCATCTTCTCCTGATTCAGAATATACCATTTTAATAGTCATGTCATGCTTGGTTGAATAGCTATTGTTGAGCCAAAGTGTATTGAGAGAACCACGTGCGCTCCTGACAGGAGCCAACCAGATGAATGATAATTCTGACTGTGAATCTACATTTCACAAGCCTATTTTCCAGATACGTACATGTTGTTGATAAAAGTGCTGACAAGGTAGCTGTGTTGTCCTTCTAACATTTCTAACATTTCTCATTTACATCATTCTAATTTCAAAAAACTAAATTTACAAGAGTGACAAAGTTTAATAGAGAGGTGGATACAGATTAACCAACTCCTAGAAAGAAATGCAATAGAAAATCTATTCTATTTGAATTCAAAATTATAAACAGTTGGGATGATCTCGCTGCAAAGTGCAAAGCGTAAATGACTCAAATATTAATGTAAACTGTCACTGCTGACCGCGGGAAATGCAAACACTCACCTGTCCCAGGAGTCTCCGGTACCCACTTCAGTGGGCCGATCTGTCGCACCTGGAAAGCGGTCTTCACCTCATGACAGCTGTATGCCCCAACATCCACTACTTTCACCAGAAACATAACTGAAAACATCGACCAGAAATGTACGCGTGGGCATATTCCTCGGGACATTGCTGCATCTCAATCCAGGTATCCGTGGGTTTAGTGTAAATCGATGATTTCACGGCCTGTTAAAAAATGTATGACACAAATAAAAAGTAGCAGTTGATACTATTAAACGTCCATGATACGACGTCTGCATCGGGTTCTCACATTATTGTTTTTTTATGCATAAAGGCAATCCCACACTGAGTTTATATGAGACGGTATTGTGGACTAAGATTTGTAGATGTGCCACTCTCAACACAGGCGCTGTTCGACTGCGTGCACGCTTCCTTCTCTCCCTCAAGCCATGTGCGCTTTCACTCTCCCCTCTCGCTCGACCCCCGCCCTCTCTGTTCATATAAGGGGAGTCAGATATTAATGAATAATATCATATTTTCAGGCTGTTCTGGAGGCAAAGGGGGTCCGAACCGGTACTGGTTGTACCTAATAAACAGGACACTGCGTGTACAACTAGAATTCCAAATGGCACTTGAGTTGATTGACAATCTGACAAATCATGCTCTTTATAAAACAAAAAATATTCCGATTTATTGAATAATTAGCAAATAGGACTATATGGTCTTTGGAATTAAATTACAGATGACTGAATAATATTTTGTTGGAAAGTCGCTGAAAAACCTACCCAAACACACAACTGCAAATGTCTATATTGCCTGTTACGAAGTAAAAATCGAGCTTTCTATCTCCATGCTGAAGCAAATACAGGATTGTTTAGTGTACTTTACTGCCCTCTTCTGGTGAAACGCGAAGGCACACAGGACACAATACATTTGTACTGTATGTTATGAATAAGGATAATTCACACAAATTACAAAATATCTTATTTGCTACATTCTACTGTTTCCTGGTTATAAAATGCTTAAATTAATGGTTGTGATAGTGGTTACGTAAAGAAACACAAAAGAGAAAGATTGCTTTCAATGTAAGGAATTACTGCATGCATGCATTCATGCTTCATTTTGGCCCAACCCATGCATGCCTGCTTTCAATCTCCTCCACTCGTTCATACTCCACCCTCTCTTTTCAAAGAATATTAGATATTAATAAATAATTTTAAATAAATAATATCAGATATTAATAAATCATTTTCAGCTTTGTGTATTTAATTTACTGTAATAATAACGCTATAACAGCTTCATGGTGGGGTACATATGGATTGTGCATTGATATATCACTATACCCAGTGTTCCCAGATGGTCTAGACTCATTGGTGGGTCACTGGTGATTATTTTTAGGTCATTATGAAGTTTTATTAATTCAATAAACCTGGAAAATCCATAGGCTTCTCTTCAAATGTGTGTAACACCACAAAACAACAAAGTTGGGGAGCAGAATTACTGACATCCTATTTAACCCAATAAAGGGAATTGTTGATTCAAAATGTATTTGGTACACCACCCCGTTCAGGAGCAAGCCATTTGTGGCCTTCGTGTGACATCGGGTGCTGTCGGTGTCCTGCGCTGAGCAGACCGCACCACCCTATGGAGAGTCCTGCGGTTGCGGGCGGTGCACTTGCCGTCCCAGGTGGTGATACAGGCGGACAGGATGCTCTCAGTTGTGCATCTGTAAAAGTTTGTGAATATTTTAGGTGACAAGCCAAATTTCTTCAGCCCCCTGTTGTGCCTTCTTCACCACACTGTCTGTGTGGGTGGACCATTACGGATCGTCAAACATGTATACGCAGAGGAACTTGAAACAATTAAATGTTAACTACAAAGTCTAGGCCTATATGATATCATAATTATTTTAATCCATCCAGTGGGTATTTGTTTTGCAAACTCTACCATCACATGTGCCCCACAAAAACACAGCTAAACATTCGCATCTTGTGAGGTGTGCACTTGAATTAAAGGGCAACTACAATCAAATTTCTCAGATTTTTTCCAGGCCTCAGAATTTGGTTGGTTTAAGCATTGTTGTGCATTTGGAACATCAAATTGTGTTGTTTTTCTATTAAAAAGTGTGATTTTCAGAGAGAAACCCTGAAATAACTGTGAAGAACTGAAACCTGGACTGGACTGGACTAAACTTGGCTCTCCAGTACCACTCGCTGTGCGGTAGCAGAGAGAATAGTCTATGACTTGGGTGAATGGAGTCTTTCACCATTTTTGTAGGGATTCGAAAAACCAACACGTTTGAAATATAAGTAAACTGCAAAATACTAAAAACCATGGGACACAAAAAACTCTGCCCCCTGTGAGGATCGAACTCACGACCTTCAGATTATGAGACTGACGCGCTACCTACTGCGCTAAGGAGGCACATGACATGACAAGAAAGGGAGATTGCATATGAAGCATATATATAATTTTGACAGCATACGTGGGGGTTGCTGGTAAAGATTTATTTGTCAAAGGCAACAGTAAAGAATTTTTAAGGAAAGAAAAAATTGCTGCAGCCTCACTCATGGAGGAGCAGTTTAAGGTAACCCCTCCCGCTCTTTGTCAGAATGCACCACATGCCCTGTGAATGAAATAGATTTGAGGACAAGTGAAAGAAAACTAAAAAAAAATAGAATTGAGGACAACATAAAGAAAAAGAAACATCCAGAACCAAGCTAAACAAAACAACTGCGTTGGCCGGGAATCGAACCCGGGTCAACTGCTTGGAAGGCAGCTATGCTCACCACTATACCACCAACGCCTGTCTGAAACGCTGAAGTGAGTGGTCTGTTTTTGAAAGTGAAAGTGAAAGAAATTATTAACATAACAAAATTCTCAGTCGACGACGTTCTCAGTCGACCTTTGTCAGAATGCACCACATGCCCTGTGAATGAAATAGATTTCAGGACAAGTGAAAGAAAACTAAAAAAAAATAGAATTGAGGACAACATAAAGAAAAAGAAACATCCAGAACCAAGCTAAACAAAACAAGTGCGTTGGCCGGGAATCGAACCCGGGTCAACTGCTTGGAAAGAAGCTATGCTCACCACTATACCACCAACGCTTACCAAATAACTACCAGGAGCCGTCTCTGTTTGAAAATGAAAGTAAAAGAAAACCTACATTTGACATTTTCAGGATAATAATGGGATTCCCTAAAAACACATCACTGACATCACCAGGCGGTAAATTAATTAATAGACCAATAACAAAGAGTTCCAAACGGCTCTGCCAATAACAGCTAGTTTTCAGGCTTCCCCCTTTCCACTCAGACAATGCCAGACATTCCTAGCAAAATTCTTGCTTGACAAATTGCTCTTTACTAACAAGTCATTTTTGCTTATTTTGGATCATTTTCATTGAAAACAATCACAGTAAGGTATTTGATTGTTACCTAGAAATTATTTGACTGATCCATTGCTGAAGTCCCCGACAACATTTTTTCGAGTCGACCAAAAGCCGTTCTTTCGACCAGATGACTGGTTCAAATTTTTAAAAGTGTGTTTTTCCATATATAAACTGAATAAAATCAACTATATGTAGGCTACTGAGCTTGTCTGATGCTTTAAGCATTACTCAAGAGGGTGCCCTAACCTAACCTAACCTAACCAGAAGAACAAAACCTTTTCCCGAATCTCCTCCTCCCGCTGCTGATGGCCTTTGCACCATTACGCTCCAGGCATTAGGCTACACCAGGAGGTCAGTTTCCATTTAGAGTGCCAATTAACCTTTCATTTATTTTTTACTGCCAAATTTCATGATATCCAATTGGTAGTTACAGTCTTGTCCCATCTCCACAACAGACTCAGGATAGGTGAAGGTTGAGAGCCACGCGTCCTCTGAAACACAACCCAGCCAAGCTGCACAGCTCACTTAACCGGAAACGAGCAGCACCAATGTGTCAGAGGAAACACCGTACACCTGGCGACCGTGTCAGTGTGCATTGCACCCGGCCTTCCACAGGAATCGCTAGTGCACGATGGGACAAGAACATCCCTGCCGGCCAAACCGTCCCCTAAACGAGACGACACCGGGCCAATTGTGCACCGCCCCATGGGTCTCCCGGTCGCGGCCGGCTGCAACAGAGGACACAGACTTGAACCAGGATCCTGCTCTGCATTGCAGTGCCTAAGAACACTGCGCAACTCAGGAGACCTGACAACCTATCTTACCATTACTACCGATCTGCGTGCCAGTTATGGTTTTCATATGCATATTTTCGTAGAACAGTTTGATTTATTTCATATGTAAAGTCTTCGTATCTCAAAATCATTTTCAAGTGATGAATAAAAATGATATCTCAACCAAAATGGTAACTACACAAATCTAAAAGTCACTTCTATTGCCATTGCCAACAATGTAAAAACGGCCTACATGAAGCCAACAAATAAAATCATTACAGTCTGAAGGTGAATATCCTGATAAAAAATAAATCACTCCGGCCACACATGGCCTTTCTGCAACGAACATGTAACAATGTAGCAACTAATCAACTTGGTCCAGGCAGATGCTTGAGCTAACAAACTTGCAACATCGTATAAAATATTTTGGACCCTCAGTTTCCCCTGCCAGTGACCTCCGGGCAGACACAGCTGTGGGCTCAATATCAGGCTATTTAAGCAAGGACAAGAAGTAATCAGGTAGTCCTGTTTTATAAAGTTTCCACCGGATCAGAGCATGACGTTTTATTATTTTTTGCTGAGTGCTTATCCAAAGGGAGAGAGCTGGCAATATTTTTCAAATAGGCTACATTGAGGAACTATTGTCATTCTCAATGGATGTAAAAACAGACTTTGTTTCCATGCTGTTTGAGGTGAAGAAAAATGTACTTTGAGAAGCTCCACAGCTCATAAGTGGTGGGGATTAAAGAGAATCAGAAATACTGTCAGATCAGTATTTGCTCGACTACAAAATTCTCAGTCGACCAACAGCCTATGGACCAGTTGACTAAAAGGTGTCAGCCCTATTTGATACTGAGATCAAAACAGCTGCACGAGATTTATGAGCGGATTCATTTCAAAGGGTGATTCAAACAAAATACACAGTTGCGTTGGCCGGGAATCGAACCCGGGTCAACTGCTTGGAAGGCAGCTATGCTCACCACTATACCACCAACGCTTACCGAATAACTGCCAGGAGCCGTCTCTGTTTGAAAATGAAAGTAAAAGAAAACCTACATTTGACATTTTCAGGATAATAATGGGATTCCCTAAAAACACATCACTGACATCACCAGGCGGTAAATTAATTAATAGACCAATAACAAAGAGTTCCAAACGGCTCTGCCAATAACAGCTAGTTTTCAGGCTTCCCCCTTTCCACTCAGACAATGCCAGACATTCCTAGCAAAATTCTTGCTTGACAAATTGCTCTTTACTAACAAGTCATTTTTGCTTATTTTGGATCATTTTCATTGAAAACAATCACAGTAAGGTATTTGATTGTTACCTAGAAATTATTTGACTGATCCATTGCTGAAGTCCCCGACAACATTTTTTCGAGTCGACCAAAAGCCGTTCTTTCGACCAGATGACTGGTTCAAATTTTTAAAAGTGTGTTTTTCCATATATAAACTGAATAAAATCAACTATATGTAGGCTACTGAGCTTGTCTGATGCTTTAAGCATTACTCAAGAGGGTGCCCTAACCTAACCTAACCTAACCAGAAGAACAAAACCTTTTCCCGAATCTCCTCCTCCCGCTGCTGATGGCCTTTGCACCATTACGCTCCAGGCATTAGGCTACACCAGGAGGTCAGTTTCCATTTAGAGTGCCAATTAACCTTTCATTTATTTTTTACTGCCAAATTTCATGATATCCAATTGGTAGTTACAGTCTTGTCCCATCTCCACAACAGACTCAGGATAGGTGAAGGTTGAGAGCCACGCGTCCTCTGAAACACAACCCAGCCAAGCTGCACAGCTCACTTAACCCGGAAACGAGCAGCACCAATGTGTCAGAGGAAACACCGTACACCTGGCGACCGTGTCAGTGTGCATTGCACCCGGCCTTCCACAGGAATCGCTAGTGCACGATGGGACAAGAACATCCCTGCCGGCCAAACCGTCCCCTAAACGAGACGACACCGGGCCAATTGTGCACCGCCCCATGGGTCTCCCGGTCGCGGCCGGCTGCAACAGAGGACACAGACTTGAACCAGGATCCTGCTCTGCATTGCAGTGCCTAAGAACACTGCGCAACTCAGGAGACCTGACAACCTATCTTACCATTACTACCGATCTGCGTGCCAGTTATGGTTTTCATATGCATATTTTCGTAGAACAGTTTGATTTATTTCATATGTAAAGTCTTCGTATCTCAAAATCATTTTCAAGTGATGAATAAAAATGATATCTCAACCAAAATGGTAACTACACAAATCTAAAAGTCACTTCTATTGCCATTGCCAACAATGTAAAAACGGCCTACATGAAGCCAACAAATAAAATCATTACAGTCTGAAGGTGAATATCCTGATAAAAAATAAATCACTCCGGCCACACATGGCCTTTCTGCAACGAACATGTAACAATGTAGCAACTAATCAACTTGGTCCAGGCAGATGCTTGAGCTAACAAACTTGCAACATCGTATAAAATATTTTGGACCCTCAGTTTCCCCTGCCAGTGACCTCCGGGCAGACACAGCTGTGGGCTCAATATCAGGCTATTTAAGCAAGGACAAGAAGTAATCAGGTAGTCCTGTTTTATAAAGTTTCCACCGGATCAGAGCATGACGTTTTATTATTTTTTGCTGAGTGCTTATCCAAAGGGAGAGAGCTGGCAATATTTTTCAAATAGGCTACATTGAGGAACTATTGTCATTCTCAATGGATGTAAAAACAGACTTTGTTTCCATGCTGTTTGAGGTGAAGAAAAATGTACTTTGTGTACTTTGAGAAGCTCCACAGCTCATAAGTGGTGGGGATTAAAGAGAATCAGAAATACTGTCAGATCAGTATTTGCTCGACTACAAAATTCTCAGTCGACCAACAGCCTATGGACCAGTTGACTAAAAGGTGTCAGCCCTATTTGATACTGAGATCAAAACAGCTGCACGAGATTTATGAGCGGATTCATTTCAAAGGGTGATTCAAACAAAATACACAGTTGCGTTGGCCGGGAATCGAACCCGGGTCAACTGCTTGGAAGGCAGCTATGCTCACCACTATACCACCAACGCTTACCGAATAACTGCCAGGAGCCGTCTCTGTTTGAAAATGAAAGTAAAAGAAAACCTACATTTGACATTTTCAGGATAATAATGGGATTCCCTAAAAACACATCACTGACATCACCAGGCGGTAAATTAATTAATAGACCAATAACAAAGAGTTCCAAACGGCTCTGCCAATAACAGCTAGTTTTCAGGCTTCCCCCTTTCCACTCAGACAATGCCAGACATTCCTAGCAAAATTCTTGCTTGACAAATTGCTCTTTACTAACAAGTCATTTTTGCTTATTTTGGATCATTTTCATTGAAAACAATCACAGTAAGGTATTTGATTGTTACCTAGAAATTATTTGACTGATCCATTGCTGAAGTCCCCGACAACATTTTTTCGAGTCGACCAAAAGCCGTTCTTTCGACCAGATGACTGGTTCAAATTTTTAAAAGTGTGTTTTTCCATATATAAACTGAATAAAATCAACTATATGTAGGCTACTGAGCTTGTCTGATGCTTTAAGCATTACTCAAGAGGGTGCCCTAACCTAACCTAACCTAACCAGAAGAACAAAACCTTTTCCCGAATCTCCTCCTCCCGCTGCTGATGGCCTTTGCACCATTACGCTCCAGGCATTAGGCTACACCAGGAGGTCAGTTTCCATTTAGAGTGCCAATTAACCTTTCATTTATTTTTTACTGCCAAATTTCATGATATCCAATTGGTAGTTACAGTCTTGTCCCATCTCCACAACAGACTCAGGATAGGTGAAGGTTGAGAGCCACGCGTCCTCTGAAACACAACCCAGCCAAGCTGCACAGCTCACTTAACCTGGAAACGAGCAGCACCAATGTGTCAGAAGAAACACCGTACACCTGGCGACCGTGTCAGTGTGCATTGCACGCGGCCTTCCACAGGAATCGCTAGTGCACGATGGGACAAGAACATCCCTGCCGGCCAAACCGTCCCCTAAACGAGACGACACCGGGCCAATTGTGCACCGCCCCATGGGTCTCCCGGTCGCGGCCGGCTGCAACAGAGGACACAGACTTGAACCAGGATCCTGCTCTGCATTGCAGTGCCTAAGAACACTGCGCAACTCAGGAGACCTGACAACCTATCTTACCATTACTACCGATCTGCGTGCCAGTTATGGTTTTCATATGCATATTTTCGTAGAACAGTTTGATTTATTTCATATGTAAAGTCTTCGTATCTCAAAATCATTTTCAAGTGATGAATAAAAATGATATCTCAACCAAAATGGTAACTACACAAATCTAAAAGTCACTTCTATTGCCATTGCCAACAATGTAAAAACGGCCTACATGAAGCCAACAAATAAAATCATTACAGTCTGAAGGTGAATATCCTGATAAAAAATAAATCACTCCGGCCACACATGGCCTTTCTGCAACGAACATGTAACAATGTAGCAACTAATCAACTTGGTCCAGGCAGATGCTTGAGCTAACAAACTTGCAACATCGTGTAAAATATTTTGGACCCTCAGTTTCCCCTGCCAGTGACCTCCGGGCAGACACAGCTGTGGGCTCAATATCAGGCTATTTAAGCAAGGACAAGAAGTAATCAGGTAGTCCTGTTTTATAAAGTTTCCACCGGATCAGAGCATGACGTTTTATTATTTTTTGCTGAGTGCTTATCCAAAGGGAGAGAGCTGGCAATATTTTTCAAATAGGCTACATTGAGGAACTATTGTCATTCTCAATGGATGTAAAAACAGACTTTGTTTCCATGCTGTTTGAGGTGAAGAAAAATGTACTTTGAGAAGCTCCACAGCTCATAAGTGGTGGGGATTAAAGAGAATCAGAAATACTGTCAGATCAGTATTTGCTCGACTACAAAATTCTCAGTCGACCAACAGCCTATGGACCAGTTGACTAAAAGGTGTCAGCCCTATTTGATACTGAGATCAAAACAGCTGCACGAGATTTATGAACGGATTCATTTCAAAGGGTGATTCAAACAAAATACACAGTTGCGTTGGCCGGGAATCGAACCCGGGTCAACTGCTTGGAAGGCAGCTATGCTCACCACTATACCACCAACGCTTACCAAATAACTACCAGGAGCCGTCTCTGTTTGAAAATGAAAGTAAAAGAAAACCTACATTTGACATTTTCAGGATAATAATGGGATTCCCTAAAAAAACATCACTGACATCACCAGGCGGTAAATTAATTAATAGACCAATAACAAAGAGTTCCAAACGGCTCTGCCAATAACAGCTAGTTTTCAGGCTTCCCCCTTTCCACTCAGACAATGCCAGACATTCCTAGCAAAATTCTTGCTTGACAAATTGCTCTTTACTAACAAGTCATTTTTGCTTATTTTGGATCATTTTCATTGAAAACAATCACAGTAAGGTATTTGATTGTTACCTAGAAATTATTTGACTGATCCATTGCTGAAGTCCCCGACAACATTTTTTCGAGTCGACCAAAAGCCGTTCTTTCGACCAGATGACTGGTTCAAATTTTTAAAAGTGTGTTTTTCCATATATAAACTGAATAAAATCAACTATATGTAGGCTACTGAGCTTGTCTGATGCTTTAAGCATTACTCAAGAGGGTGCCCTAACCTAACCTAACCAGAAGAACAAAACCTTTTCCCGAATCTCCTCCTCCCGCTGCTGATGGCCTTTGCACCATTACGCTCCAGGCATTAGGCTACACCAGGAGGTCAGTTTCCATTTAGAGTGCCAATTAACCTTTCATTTATTTTTTACTGCCAAATTTCATGATATCCAATTGGTAGTTACAGTCTTGTCCCATCTCCACAACAGACTCAGGATAGGTGAAGGTTGAGAGCCACGCGTCCTCTGAAACACAACCCAGCCAAGCTGCACTGCTCACTTAACCTGGAAACGAGCAGCACCAATGTGTCAGAAGAAACACCGTACACCTGGCGACCGTGTCAGTGTGCATTGCACCCGGCCTTCCACAGGAATCGCTAGTGCACGATGGGACAAGAACATCCCTGCCGGCCAAACCGTCCCCTAAACGAGACGACACCGGGCCAATTGTGCACCGCCCCATGGGTCTCCCGGTCGCGGCCGGCTGCAACAGAGGACACAGACTTGAACCAGGATCCTGCTCTGCATTGCAGTGCCTAAGAACACTGCGCAACTCAGGAGACCTGACAACCTATCTTACCATTACTACCGATCTGCGTGCCAGTTATGGTTTTCATATGCATATTTTCGTAGAACAGTTTGATTTATTTCATATGTAAAGTCTTCGTATCTCAAAATCATTTTCAAGTGATGAATAAAAATGATATCTCAACCAAAATGGTAACTACACAAATCTAAAAGTCACTTCTATTGCCATTGCCAACAATGTAAAAACGGCCTACATGAAGCCAACAAATAAAATCATTACAGTCTGAAGGTGAATATCCTGATAAAAAATAAATCACTCCGGCCACACATGGCCTTTCTGCAACGAACATGTAACAATGTAGCAACTAATCAACTTGGTCCAGGCAGATGCTTGAGCTAACAAACTTGCAACATCGTATAAAATATTTTGGACCCTCAGTTTCCCCTGCCAGTGACCTCCGGGCAGACACAGCTGTGGGCTCAATATCAGGCTATTTAAGCAAGGACAAGAAGTAATCAGGTAGTCCTGTTTTATAAAGTTTCCACCGGATCAGAGCATGACGTTTTATTATTTTTTGCTGAGTGCTTATCCAAAGGGAGAGAGCTGGCAATATTTTTCAAATAGGCTACATTGAGGAACTATTGTCATTCTCAATGGATGTAAAAACAGACTTTGTTTCCATGCTGTTTGAGGTGAAGAAAAATGTACTTTGAGAAGCTCCACAGCTCATAAGTGGTGGGGATTAAAGAGAATCAGAAATACTGTCAGATCAGTATTTGCTCGACTACAAAATTCTCAGTCGACCAACAGCCTATGGACCAGTTGACTAAAAGGTGTCAGCCCTATTTGATACTGAGATCAAAACAGCTGCACGAGATTTATGAGCGGATTCATTTCAAAGGGTGATTCAAACAAAATACACAGTTGCGTTGGCCGGGAATCGAACCCGGGTCAACTGCTTGGAAGGCAGCTATGCTCACCACTATACCACCAACGCTTACCGAATAACTGCCAGGAGCCGTCTCTGTTTGAAAATTAAAGTAAAAGAAAACCTACATTTGACATTTTCAGGATAATAATGGGATTCCCTAAAAACACATCACTGACATCACCAGGCGGTAAATTAATTAATAGACCAATAACAAAGAGTTCCAAACGGCTCTGCCAATAACAGCTAGTTTTCAGGCTTCCCCCTTTCCACTCAGACAATGCCAGACATTCCTAGCAAAATTCTTGCTTGACAAATTGCTCTTTACTAACAAGTCATTTTTGCTTATTTTGGATCATTTTCATTGAAAACAATCACAGTAAGGTATTTGATTGTTACCTAGAAATTATTTGACTGATCCATTGCTGAAGTCCCCGACAACATTTTTTCGAGTCGACCAAAAGCCGTTCTTTCGACCAGATGACTGGTTCAAATTTTTAAAAGTGTGTTTTTCCATATATAAACTGAATAAAATCAACTATATGTAGGCTACTGAGCTTGTCTGATGCTTTAAGCATTACTCAAGAGGGTGCCCTAACCTAACCTAACCTAACCAGAAGAACAAAACCTTTTCCCGAATCTCCTCCTCCCGCTGCTGATGGCCTTTGCACCATTACGCTCCAGGCATTAGGCTACACCAGGAGGTCAGTTTCCATTTAGAGTGCCAATTAACCTTTCATTTATTTTTTACTGCCAAATTTCATGATATCCAATTGGTAGTTACAGTCTTGTCCCATCTCCACAACAGACTCAGGATAGGTGAAGGTTGAGAGCCACGCGTCCTCTGAAACACAACCCAGCCAAGCTGCACTGCTCACTTAACCTGGAAACGAGCAGCACCAATGTGTCAGAAGAAACACCGTACACCTGGCGACCGTGTCAGTGTGCATTGCACGCGGCCTTCCACAGGAATCGCTAGTGCACGATGGGACAAGAACATCCCTGCCGGCCAAACCGTCCCCTAAACGAGACGACACCGGGCCAATTGTGCACCGCCCCATGGGTCTCCCGGTCGCGGCCGGCTGCAACAGAGGACACAGACTTGAACCAGGATCCTGCTCTGCATTGCAGTGCCTAAGAACACTGCGCAACTCAGGAGACCTGACAACCTATCTTACCATTACTACCGATCTGCGTGCCAGTTATGGTTTTCATATGCATATTTTCGTAGAACAGTTTGATTTATTTCATATGTAAAGTCTTCGTATCTCAAAATCATTTTCAAGTGATGAATAAAAATGATATCTCAACCAAAATGGTAACTACACAAATCTAAAAGTCACTTCTATTGCCATTGCCAACAATGTAAAAACGGCCTACATGAAGCCAACAAATAAAATCATTACAGTCTGAAGGTGAATATCCTGATAAAAAATAAATCACTCCGGCCACACATGGCCTTTCTGCAACGAACATGTAACAATGTAGCAACTAATCAACTTGGTCCAGGCAGATGCTTGAGCTAACAAACTTGCAACATCGTATAAAATATTTTGGACCCTCAGTTTCCCCTGCCAGTGACCTCCGGGCAGACACAGCTGTGGGCTCAATATCAGGCTATTTAAGCAAGGACAAGAAGTAATCAGGTAGTCCTGTTTTATAAAGTTTCCACCGGATCAGAGCATGACGTTTTATTATTTTTTGCTGAGTGCTTATCCAAAGGGAGAGAGCTGGCAATATTTTTCAAATAGGCTACATTGAGGAACTATTGTCATTCTCAATGGATGTAAAAACAGACTTTGTTTCCATGCTGTTTGAGGTGAAGAAAAATGTACTTTGAGAAGCTCCACAGCTCATAAGTGGTGGGGATTAAAGAGAATCAGAAATACTGTCAGATCAGTATTTGCTCGACTACAAAATTCTCAGTCGACCAACAGCCTATGGACCAGTTGACTAAAAGGTGTCAGCCCTATTTGATACTGAGATCAAAACAGCTGCACGAGATTTATGAGCGGATTCATTTCAAAGGGTGATTCAAACAAAATACACAGTTGCGTTGGCCGGGAATCGAACCCGGGTCAACTGCTTGGAAGGCAGCTATGCTCACCACTATACCACCAACGCTTACCAAATAACTACCAGGAGCCGTCTTTGTTTGAAAATGAAAGTAAAAGAAAACCTACATTTGACATTTTCAGGATAATAATGGGATTCCCTAAAAACACATCACTGACATCACCAGGCGGTAAATTAATTAATAGACCAATAACAAAGAGTTCCAAACGGCTCTGCCAATAACAGCTAGTTTTCAGGCTTCCCCCTTTCCACTCAGACAATGCCAGACATTCCTAGCAAAATTCTTGCTTGACAAATTGCTCTTTACTAACAAGTCATTTTTGCTTATTTTGGATCATTTTCATTGAAAACAATCACAGTAAGGTATTTGATTGTTACCTAGAAATTATTTGACTGATCCATTGCTGAAGTCCCCGACAACATTTTTTCGAGTCGACCAAAAGCCGTTCTTTCGACCAGATGACTGGTTCAAATTTTTAAAAGTGTGTTTTTCCATATATAAACTGAATAAAATCAACTATATGTAGGCTACTGAGCTTGTCTGATGCTTTAAGCATTACTCAAGAGGGTGCCCTAACCTAACCTAACCTAACCAGAAGAACAAAACCTTTTCCCGAATCTCCTCCTCCCGCTGCTGATGGCCTTTGCACCATTACGCTCCAGGCATTAGGCTACACCAGGAGGTCAGTTTCCATTTAGAGTGCCAATTAACCTTTCATTTATTTTTTACTGCCAAATTTCATGATATCCAATTGGTAGTTACAGTCTTGTCCCATCTCCACAACAGACTCAGGATAGGTGAAGGTTGAGAGCCACGCGTCCTCTGAAACACAACCCAGCCAAGCTGCACTGCTCACTTAACCTGGAAACGAGCAGCACCAATGTGTCAGAAGAAACACCGTACACCTGGCGACCGTGTCAGTGTGCATTGCACGCGGCCTTCCACAGGAATCGCTAGTGCACGATGGGACAAGAACATCCCTGCCGGCCAAACCGTCCCCTAAACGAGACGACACCGGGCCAATTGTGCACCGCCCCATGGGTCTCCCGGTCGCGGCCGGCTGCAACAGAGGACACAGACTTGAACCAGGATCCTGCTCTGCATTGCAGTGCCTAAGAACACTGCGCAACTCAGGAGACCTGACAACCTATCTTACCATTACTACCGATCTGCGTGCCAGTTATGGTTTTCATATGCATATTTTCGTAGAACAGTTTGATTTATTTCATATGTAAAGTCTTCGTATCTCAAAATCATTTTCAAGTGATGAATAAAAATGATATCTCAACCAAAATGGTAACTACACAAATCTAAAAGTCACTTCTATTGCCATTGCCAACAATGTAAAAACGGCCTACATGAAGCCAACAAATAAAATCATTACAGTCTGAAGGTGAATATCCTGATAAAAAATAAATAACTCCGGCCACACATGGCCTTTCTGCAACGAACATGTAACAATGTAGCAACTAATCAACTTGGTCCAGGCAGATGCTTGAGCTAACAAACTTGCAACATCGTATAAAATATTTTGGACCCTCAGTTTCCCCTGCCAGTGACCTCCGGGCAGACACAGCTGTGGGCTCAATATCAGGCTATTTAAGCAAGGACAAGAAGTAATCAGGTAGTCCTGTTTTATAAAGTTTCCAACGGATCAGAGCATGACATTTTATTATTTTTTGCTGAGTGCTTATCCAAAGGGAGAGAGCTGGCAATATTTTTCAAATAGGCTACATTGAGGAACTATTGTCATTCTCAATGGATGTAAAAACAGACTTTGTTTCCATGCTGTTTGAGGTGAAGAAAAATGTACTTTGAGAAGCTCCACAGCTCATAAGTGGTGGGGATTAAAGAGAATCAGAAATACTGTCAGATCAGTATTTGCTCGACTACAAAATTCTCAGTCGACCAACAGCCTATGGACCAGTTGACTAAAAGGTGTCAGCCCTATTTGATACTGAGATCAAAACAGCTGCACGAGATTTATGAGCGGATTCATTTCAAAGGGTGATTCAAACAAAATACACAGTTGCGTTGGCCGGGAATCGAACCCGGGTCAACTGCTTGGAAGGCAGCTATGCTCACCACTATACCACCAACGCTTACCAAATAACTACCAGGAGCCGTCTCTGTTTGAAAATGAAAGTAAAAGAAAACCTACATTTGACATTTTCAGGATAATAATGGGATTCCCTAAAAACACATCACTGACATCACCAGGCGGTAAATTAATTAATAGACCAATAACAAAGAGTTCCAAACGGCTCTGCCAATAACAGCTAGTTTTCAGGCTTCCCCCTTTCCACTCAGACAATGCCAGACATTCCTAGCAAAATTCTTGCTTGACAAATTGCTCTTTACTAACAAGTCATTTTTGCTTATTTTGGATCATTTTCATTGAAAACAATCACAGTAAGGTATTTGATTGTTACCTAGAAATTATTTGACTGATCCATTGCTGAAGTCCCCGACAACATTTTTTCGAGTCGACCAAAAGCCGTTCTTTCGACCAGATGACTGGTTCAAATTTTTAAAAGTGTGTTTTTCCATATATAAACTGAATAAAATCAACTATATGTAGGCTACTGAGCTTGTCTGATGCTTTAAGCATTACTCAAGAGGGTGCCCTAACCTAACCTAACCTAACCAGAAGAACAAAACCTTTTCCCGAATCTCCTCCTCCCGCTGCTGATGGCCTTTGCACCATTACGCTCCAGGCATTAGGCTACACCAGGAGGTCAGTTTCCATTTAGAGTGCCAATTAACCTTTCATTTATTTTTTACTGCCAAATTTCATGATATCCAATTGGTAGTTACAGTCTTGTCCCATCTCCACAACAGACTCAGGATAGGTGAAGTTTGAGAGCCACGCGTCCTCTGAAACACAACCCAGCCAAGCTGCACTGCTCACTTAACCTGGAAACGAGCAGCACCAATGTGTCAGAAGAAACACCGTACACCTGGCGAGCGTGTCAGTGTGCATTGCACGCGGCCTTCCACAGGAATCGCTAGTGCACGATGGGACAAGAACATCCCTGCCGGCCAAACCGTCCCCTAAACGAGACGACACCGGGCCAATTGTGCACCGCCCCATGGGTCTCCCGGTCGCGGCCGGCTGCAACAGAGGACACAGACTTGAACCAGGATCCTGCTCTGCATTGCAGTGCCTAAGAACACTGCGCAACTCAGGAGACCTGACAACCTATCTTACCATTACTACCGATCTGCGTGCCAGTTATGGTTTTCATATGCATATTTTCGTAGAACAGTTTGATTTATTTCATATGTAAAGTCTTCGTATCTCAAAATCATTTTCAAGTGATGAATAAAAATGATATCTCAACCAAAATGGTAACTACACAAATCTAAAAGTCACTTCTATTGCCATTGCCAACAATGTAAAAACGGCCTACATGAAGCCAACAAATAAAATCATTACAGTCTGAAGGTGAATATCCTGATAAAAAATAAATCACTCCGGCCACACATGGCCTTTCTGCAACGAACATGTAACAATGTAGCAACTAATCAACTTGGTCCAGGCAGATGCTTGAGCTAACAAACTTGCAACATCGTATAAAATATTTTGGACCCTCAGTTTCCCCTGCCAGTGACCTCCGGGCAGACACAGCTGTGGGCTCAATATCAGGCTATTTAAGCAAGGACAAGAAGTAATCAGGTAGTCCTGTTTTATAAAGTTTCCAACGGATCAGAGCATGACATTTTATTATTTTTTGCTGAGTGCTTATCCAAAGGGAGAGAGCTGGCAATATTTTTCAAATAGGCTACATTGAGGAACTATTGTCATTCTCAATGGATGTAAAAACAGACTTTGTTTCCATGCTGTTTGAGGTGAAGAAAAATGTACTTTGAGAAGCTCCACAGCTCATAAGTGGTGGGGATTAAAGAGAATCAGAAATACTGTCAGATCAGTATTTGCTCGACTACAAAATTCTCAGTCGACCAACAGCCTATGGACCAGTTGACTAAAAGGTGTCAGCCCTATTTGATACTGAGATCAAAACAGCTGCACGAGATTTATGAGCGGATTCATTTCAAAGGGTGATTCAAACAAAATACACAGTTGCGTTGGCCGGGAATCGAACCCGGGTCAACTGCTTGGAAGGCAGCTATGCTCACCACTATACCACCAACGCTTACCAAATAACTTCCAGGAGCCGTCTCTGTTTGAAAATGAAAGTAAAAGAAAACCTACATTTGACATTTTCAGGATAATAATGGGATTCCCTAAAAACACATCACTGACATCACCAGGCGGTAAATTAATTAATAGACCAATAACAAAGAGTTCCAAACGGCTCTGCCAATAACAGCTAGTTTTCAGGCTTCCCCCTTTCCACTCAGACAATGCCAGACATTCCTAGCAAAATTCTTGCTTGACAAATTGCTCTTTACTAACAAGTCATTTTTGCTTATTTTGGATCATTTTCATTGAAAACAATCACAGTAAGGTATTTGATTGTTACCTAGAAATTATTTGACTGATCCATTGCTGAAGTCCCCGACAACATTTTTTCGAGTCGACCAAAAGCCGTTCTTTCGACCAGATGACTGGTTCAAATTTTTAAAAGTGTGTTTTTCCATATATAAACTGAATAAAATCAACTATATGTAGGCTACTGAGCTTGTCTGATGCTTTAAGCATTACTCAAGAGGGTGCCCTAACCTAACCTAACCTAACCAGAAGAACAAAACCTTTTCCCGAATCTCCTCCTCCCGCTGCTGATGGCCTTTGCACCATTACGCTCCAGGCATTAGGCTACACCAGGAGGTCAGTTTCCATTTAGAGTGCCAATTAACCTTTCATTTATTTTTTACTGCCAAATTTCATGATATCCAATTGGTAGTTACAGTCTTGTCCCATCTCCACAACAGACTCAGGATAGGTGAAGGTTGAGAGCCACGCGTCCTCTGAAACACAACCCAGCCAAGCTGCACTGCTCACTTAACCTGGAAACGAGCAGCACCAATGTGTCAGAGGAAACACCGTACACCTGGCGACCGTGTCAGTGTGCATTGCACCCGGCCTTCCACAGGAATCGCTAGTGCACGATGGGACAAGAACATCCCTGCCGGCCAAACCGTCCCCTAAACGAGACGACACCGGGCCAATTGTGCACCGCCCCATGGGTCTCCCGGTCGCGGCCGGCTGCAACAGAGGACACAGACTTGAACCAGGATCCTGCTCTGCATTGCAGTGCCTAAGAACACTGCGCAACTCAGGAGACCTGACAACCTATCTTACCATTACTACCGATCTGCGTGCCAGTTATGGTTTTCATATGCATATTTTCGTAGAACAGTTTGATTTATTTCATATGTAAAGTCTTCGTATCTCAAAATCATTTTCAAGTGATGAATAAAAATGATATCTCAACCAAAATGGTAACTACACAAATCTAAAAGTCACTTCTATTGCCATTGCCAACAATGTAAAAACGGCCTACATGAAGCCAACAAATAAAATCATTACAGTCTGAAGGTGAATATCCTGATAAAAAATAAATCACTCCGGCCACACATGGCCTTTCTGCAACGAACATGTAACAATGTAGCAACTAATCAACTTGGTCCAGGCAGATGCTTGAGCTAACAAACTTGCAACATCGTATAAAATATTTTGGACCCTCAGTTTCCCCTGCCAGTGACCTCCGGGCAGACACAGCTGTGGGCTCAATATCAGGCTATTTAAGCAAGGACAAGAAGAAATCAGGTAGTCCTGTTTTATAAAGTTTCCAACGGATCAGAGCATGACATTTTATTATTTTTTGCTGAGTGCTTATCCAAAGGGAGAGAGCTGGCAATATTTTTCAAATAGGCTACATTGAGGAACTATTGTCATTCTCAATGGATGTAAAAACAGACTTTGTTTCCATGCTGTTTGAGGTGAAGAAAAATGTACTTTGAGAAGCTCCACAGCTCATAAGTGGTGGGGATTAAAGAGAATCAGAAATACTGTCAGATCAGTATTTGCTCGACTACAAAATTCTCAGTCGACCAACAGCCTATGGACCAGTTGACTAAAAGGTGTCAGCCCTATTTGATACTGAGATCAAAACAGCTGCACGAGATTTATGAGCGGATTCATTTCAAAGGGTGATTCAAACAAAATACACAGTTGCGTTGGCCGGGAATCGAACCCGGGTCAACTGCTTGGAAGGCAGCTATGCTCACCACTATACCACCAACGCTTACCAAATAACTAACAGGAGCCGTCTCTGTTTGAAAATGAAAGTAAAAGACAACCTACATTTGACATTTTCAGGATAATAATGGGATTCCCTAAAAACACATCACTGACATCACCAGGCGGTAAATTAATTAATAGACCAATAACAAAGAGTTCCAAACGGCTCTGCCAATAACAGCTAGTTTTCAGGCTTCCCCCTTTCCACTCAGACAATGCCAGACATTCCTAGCAAAATTCTTGCTTGACAAATTGCTCTTTACTAACAAGTCATTTTTGCTTATTTTGGATCATTTTCATTGAAAACAATCACAGTAAGGTATTTGATTGTTACCTAGAAATTATTTGACTGATCCATTGCTGAAGTCCCCGACAACATTTTTTCGAGTCGACCAAAAGCCGTTCTTTCGACCAGATGACTGGTTCAAATTTTTAAAAGTGTGTTTTTCCATATATAAACTGAATAAAATCAACTATATGTAGGCTACTGAGCTTGTCTGATGCTTTAAGCATTACTCAAGAGGGTGCCCCCTAACCTAACCTAACCTAACCAGAAGAACAAAACCTTTTCCCGAATCTCCTCCTCCCGCTGCTGATGGCCTTTGCACCATTACGCTCCAGGCATTAGGCTACACCAGGAGGTCAGTTTCCATTTAGAGTGCCAATTAACCTTTCATTTATTTTTTACTGCCAAATTTCATGATATCCAATTGGTAGTTACAGTCTTGTCCCATCTCCACAACAGACTCAGGATAGGTGAAGGTTGAGAGCCACGCGTCCTCTGAAACACAACCCAGCCAAGCTGCACTGCTCACTTAACCTGGAAACGAGCAGCACCAATGTGTCAGAGGAAACACCGTACACCTGGCGACCGTGTCAGTGTGCATTGCACCCGGCCTTCCACAGGAATCGCTAGTGCACGATGGGACAAGAACATCCCTGCCGGCCAAACCGTCCCCTAAACGAGACGACACCGGGCCAATTGTGCACCGCCCCATGGGTCTCCCGGTCGCGGCCGGCTGCAACAGAGGACACAGACTTGAACCAGGATCCTGCTCTGCATTGCAGTGCCTAAGAACACTGCGCAACTCAGGAGACCTGACAACCTATCTTACCATTACTACCGATCTGCGTGCCAGTTATGGTTTTCATATGCATATTTTCGTAGAACAGTTTGATTTATTTCATATGTAAAGTCTTCGTATCTCAAAATCATTTTCAAGTGATGAATAAAAATGATATCTCAACCAAAATGGTAACTACACAAATCTAAAAGTCACTTCTATTGCCATTGCCAACAATGTAAAAACGGCCTACATGAAGCCAACAAATAAAATCATTACAGTCTGAAGGTGAATATCCTGATAAAAAATAAATCACTCCGGCCACACATGGCCTTTCTGCAACGAACATGTAACAATGTAGCAACTAATCAACTTGGTCCAGGCAGATGCTTGAGCTAACAAACTTGCAACATCGTATAAAATATTTTGGACCCTCAGTTTCCCCTGCCAGTGACCTCCGGGCAGACACAGCTGTGGGCTCAATATCAGGCTATTTAAGCAAGGACAAGAAGAAATCAGGTAGTCCTGTTTTATAAAGTTTCCAACGGATCAGAGCATGACATTTTATTATTTTTTGCTGAGTGCTTATCCAAAGGGAGAGAGCTGGCAATATTTTTCAAATAGGCTACATTGAGGAACTATTGTCATTCTCAATGGATGTAAAAACAGACTTTGTTTCCATGCTGTTTGAGGTGAAGAAAAATGTACTTTGAGAAGCTCCACAGCTCATAAGTGGTGGGGATTAAAGAGAATCAGAAATACTGTCAGATCAGTATTTGCTCGACTACAAAATTCTCAGTCGACCAACAGCCTATGGACCAGTTGACTAAAAGGTGTCAGCCCTATTTGATACTGAGATCAAAACAGCTGCACGAGATTTATGAGCGGATTCATTTCAAAGGGTGATTCAAACAAAATACACAGTTGCGTTGGCCGGGAATCGAACCCGGGTCAACTGCTTGGAAGGCAGCTATGCTCACCACTATACCACCAACGCTTACCAAATAACTACCTGGAGCCGTCTCTGTTTGAAAATGAAAGTAAAAGACAACCTACATTTGACATTTTCAGGATAATAATGGGATTCCCTAAAAACACATCACTGACATCACCAGGCGGTAAATTAATTAATAGACCAATAACAAAGAGTTCCAAACGGCTCTGCCAATAACAGCTAGTTTTCAGGCTTCCCCCTTTCCACTCAGACAATGCCAGACATTCCTAGCAAAATTCTTGCTTGACAAATTGCTCTTTACTAACAAGTCATTTTTGCTTATTTTGGATCATTTTCATTGAAAACAATCACA
The DNA here is from genome assembly GCF_036934945.1 of Oncorhynchus masou masou. Classification (NCBI taxonomy): domain Eukaryota; kingdom Metazoa; phylum Chordata; class Actinopteri; order Salmoniformes; family Salmonidae; genus Oncorhynchus; species Oncorhynchus masou. Next base: position 17,027,045 of record NC_088228.1, on the reverse strand, counting down.
GTAAGGTATTTGATTGTTACCTAGAAATTATTTGACTGATCCATTGCTGAAGTCCCCGACAACATTTTTTCGAGTCGACCAAAAGCCGTTCTTTCGACCAGATGACTGGTTCAAATTTTTAAAAGTGTGTTTTTCCATATATAAACTGAATAAAATCAACTATATGTAGGCTACTGAGCTTGTCTGATGCTTTAAGCATTACTCAAGAGGGTGCCCCCTAACCTAACCTAACCTAACCAGAAGAACAAAACCTTTTCCCGAATCTCCTCCTCCCGCTGCTGATGGCCTTTGCACCATTACGCTCCAGGCATTAGGCTACACCAGGAGGTCAGTTTCCATTTAGAGTGCCAATTAACCTTTCATTTATTTTTTACTGCCAAATTTCATGATATCCAATTGGTAGTTACAGTCTTGTCCCATCTCCACAACAGACTCAGGATAGGTGAAGGTTGAGAGCCACGCGTCCTCTGAAACACAACCCAGCCAAGCTGCACTGCTCACTTAACCTGGAAACGAGCAGCACCAATGTGTCAGAGGAAACACCGTACACCTGGCGACCGTGTCAGTGTGCATTGCACCCGGCCTTCCACAGGAATCGCTAGTGCACGATGGGACAAGAACATCCCTGCCGGCCAAACCGTCCCCTAAACGAGACGACACCGGGCCAATTGTGCACCGCCCCATGGGTCTCCCGGTCGCGGCCGGCTGCAACAGAGGACACAGACTTGAACCAGGATCCTGCTCTGCATTGCAGTGCCTAAGAACACTGCGCAACTCAGGAGACCTGACAACCTATCTTACCATTACTACCGATCTGCGTGCCAGTTATGGTTTTCATATGCATATTTTCGTAGAACAGTTTGATTTATTTCATATGTAAAGTCTTCGTATCTCAAAATCATTTTCAAGTGATGAATAAAAATGATATCTCAACCAAAATGGTAACTACACAAATCTAAAAGTCACTTCTATTTCCATTGCCAACGATGTAAAAACGGCCTACATGAAGCCAACAAATAAAATCATTACAGTCTGAAGGTGAATATCCTGATAAAAAATAAATCACTCCGGCCACACATGGCCTTTCTGCAACGAACATGTAACAATGTAGCAACTAATCAACTTGGTCCAGGCAGATGCTTGAGCTAACAAACTTGCAACATCGTATAAAATATTTTGGACCCTCAGTTTCCCCTGCCAGTGACCTCCGGGCAGACACAGCTGTGGGCTCAATATCAGGCTATTTAAGCAAGGACAAGAAGAAATCAGGTAGTCCTGTTTTATAAAGTTTCCAACGGATCAGAGCATGACATTTTATTATTTTTTGCTGAGTGCTTATCCAAAGGGAGAGAGCTGGCAATATTTTTCAAATAGGCTACATTGAGGAACTATTGTCATTCTCAATGGATGTAAAAACAGACTTTGTTTCCATGCTGTTTGAGGTGAAGAAAAATGTACTTTGAGAAGCTCCACAGCTCATAAGTGGTGGGGATTAAAGAGAATCAGAAATACTGTCAGATCAGTATTTGCTCGACTACAAAATTCTCAGTCGACCAACAGCCTATGGACCAGTTGACTAAAAGGTGTCAGCCCTATTTGATACTGAGATCAAAACAGCTGCACGAGATTTATGAGCGGATTCATTTCAAAGGGTGATTCAAACAAAATACACAGTTGCGTTGGCCGGGAATCGAACCCGGGTCAACTGCTTGGAAGGCAGCTATGCTCACCACTATACCACCAACGCTTACCAAATAACTACCTGGAGCCGTCTCTGTTTGAAAATGAAAGTAAAAGACAACCTACATTTGACATTTTCAGGATAATAATGGGATTCCCTAAAAACACATCACTGACATCACCAGGCGGTAAATTAATTAATAGACCAATAACAAAGAGTTCCAAACGGCTCTGCCAATAACAGCTAGTTTTCAGGCTTCCCCCTTTCCACTCAGACAATGCCAGACATTCCTAGCAAAATTCTTGCTTGACAAATTGCTCTTTACTAACAAGTCATTTTTGCTTATTTTGGATCATTTTCATTGAAAACAATCACAGTAAGGTATTTGATTGTTACCTAGAAATTATTTGACTGATCCATTGCTGAAGTCCCCGACAACATTTTTTCGAGTCGACCAAAAGCCGTTCTTTCGACCAGATGACTGGTTCAAATTTTTAAAAGTGTGTTTTTCCATATATAAACTGAATAAAATCAACTATATGTAGGCTACTGAGCTTGTCTGATGCTTTAAGCATTACTCAAGAGGGTGCCCTAACCTAACCTAACCTAACCTAACCAGAAGAACAAAACCTTTTCCCGAATCTCCTCCTCCCGCTGCTGATGGCCTTTGCACCATTACGCTCCAGGCATTAGGCTACACCAGGAGGTCAGTTTCCATTTAGAGTGCCAATTAACCTTTCATTTATTTTTTACTGCCAAATTTCATGATATCCAATTGGTAGTTACAGTCTTGTCCCATCTCCACAACAGACTCAGGATAGGTGAAGGTTGAGAGCCACGCGTCCTCTGAAACACAACCCAGCCAAGCTGCACTGCTCACTTAACCTGGAAACGAGCAGCACCAATGTGTCAGAGGAAACACCGTACACCTGGCGACCGTGTCAGTGTGCATTGCACCCGGCCTTCCACAGGAATCGCTAGTGCACGATGGGACAAGAACATCCCTGCCGGCCAAACCGTCCCCTAAACGAGACGACACCGGGCCAATTGTGCACCGCCCCATGGGTCTCCCGGTCGCGGCCGGCTGCAACAGAGGACACAGACTTGAACCAGGATCCTGCTCTGCATTGCAGTGCCTAAGAACACTGCGCAACTCAGGAGACCTGACAACCTATCTTACCATTACTACCGATCTGCGTGCCAGTTATGGTTTTCATATGCATATTTTCGTAGAACAGTTTGATTTATTTCATATGTAAAGTCTTCGTATCTCAAAATCATTTTCAAGTGATGAATAAAAATGATATCTCAACCAAAATGGTAACTACACAAATCTAAAAGTCACTTCTATTTCCATTGCCAACAATGTAAAAACGGCCTACATGAAGCCAACAAATAAAATCATTACAGTCTGAAGGTGAATATCCTGATAAAAAATAAATCACTCCGGCCACACATGGCCTTTCTGCAACGAACATGTAACAATGTAGCAACTAATCAACTTGGTCCAGGCAGATGCTTGAGCTAACAAACTTGCAACATCGTATAAAATATTTTGGACCCTCAGTTTCCCCTGCCAGTGACCTCCGGGCAGACACAGCTGTGGGCTCAATATCAGGCTATTTAAGCAAGGACAAGAAGAAATCAGGTAGTCCTGTTTTATAAAGTTTCCAACGGATCAGAGCATGACATTTTATTATTTTTTGCTGAGTGCTTATCCAAAGGGAGAGAGCTGGCAATATTTTTCAAATAGGCTACATTGAGGAACTATTGTCATTCTCAATGGATGTAAAAACAGACTTTGTTTCCATGCTGTTTGAGGTGAAGAAAAATTTACTTTGAGAAGCTCCACAGCTCATAAGTGGTGGGGATTAAAGAGAATCAGAAATACTGTCAGATCAGTATTTGCTCGACTACAAAATTCTCAGTCGACCAACAGCCTATGGACCAGTTGACTAAAAGGTGTCAGCCCTATTTGATACTGAGATCAAAACAGCTGCACGAGATTTATGAGCGGATTCATTTCAAAGGGTGATTCAAACAAAATACACAGTTGCGTTGGCCGGGAATCGAACCCGGGTCAACTGCTTGGAAGGCAGCTATGCTCACCACTATACCACCAACGCTTACCAAATAACTACCTGGAGCCGTCTCTGTTTGAAAATGAAAGTAAAAGACAACCTACATTTGACATTTTCAGGATAATAATGGGATTCCCTAAAAACACATCACTGACATCACCAGGCGGTAAATTAATTAATAGACCAATAACAAAGAGTTCCAAACGGCTCTGCCAATAACAGCTAGTTTTCAGGCTTCCCCCTTTCCACTCAGACAATGCCAGACATTCCTAGCAAAATTCTTGCTTGACAAATTGCTCTTTACTAACAAGTCATTTTTGCTTATTTTGGATCATTTTCATTGAAAACAATCACAGTAAGGTATTTGATTGTTACCTAGAAATTATTTGACTGATCCATTGCTGAAGTCCCCGACAACATTTTTTCGAGTCGACCAAAAGCCGTTCTTTCGACCAGATGACTGGTTCAAATTTTTAAAAGTGTGTTTTTCCATATATAAACTGAATAAAATCAACTATATGTAGGCTACTGAGCTTGTCTGATGCTTTAAGCATTACTCAAGAGGGTGCCCTAACCTAACCTAACCTAACCTAACCAGAAGAACAAAACCTTTTCCCGAATCTCCTCCTCCCGCTGCTGATGGCCTTTGCACCATTACGCTCCAGGCATTAGGCTACACCAGGAGGTCAGTTTCCATTTAGAGTGCCAATTAACCTTTCATTTATTTTTTACTGCCAAATTTCATGATATCCAATTGGTAGTTACAGTCTTGTCCCATCTCCACAACAGACTCAGGATAGGTGAAGGTTGAGAGCCACGCGTCCTCTGAAACACAACCCAGCCAAGCTGCACTGCTCACTTAACCTGGAAACGAGCAGCACCAATGTGTCAGAGGAAACACCGTACACCTGGCGACCGTGTCAGTGTGCATTGCACCCGGCCTTCCACAGGAATCGCTAGTGCACGATGGGACAAGAACATCCCTGCCGGCCAAACCGTCCCCTAAACGAGACGACACCGGGCCAATTGTGCACCGCCCCATGGGTCTCCCGGTCGCGGCCGGCTGCAACAGAGGACACAGACTTGAACCAGGATCCTGCTCTGCATTGCAGTGCCTAAGAACACTGCGCAACTCAGGAGACCTGACAACCTATCTTACCATTACTACCGATCTGCGTGCCAGTTATGGTTTTCATATGCATATTTTCGTAGAACAGTTTGATTTATTTCATATGTAAAGTCTTCGTATCTCAAAATCATTTTCAAGTGATGAATAAAAATGATATCTCAACCAAAATGGTAACTACACAAATCTAAAAGTCACTTCTATTGCCATTGCCAACAATGTAAAAACGGCCTACATGAAGCCAACAAATAAAATCATTACAGTCTGAAGGTGAATATCCTGATAAAAAATAAATCACTCCGGCCACACATGGCCTTTCTGCAACGAACATGTAACAATGTAGCAACTAATCAACTTGGTCCAGGCAGATGCTTGAGCTAACAAACTTGCAACATCGTATAAAATATTTTGGACCCTCAGTTTCCCCTGCCAGTGACCTCCGGGCAGACACAGCTGTGGGCTCAATATCAGGCTATTTAAGCAAGGACAAGAAGAAATCAGGTAGTCCTGTTTTATAAAGTTTCCAACGGATCAGAGCATGACATTTTATTATTTTTTGCTGAGTGCTTATCCAAAGGGAGAGAGCTGGCAATATTTTTCAAATAGGCTACATTGAGGAACTATTGTCATTCTCAATGGATGTAAAAACAGACTTTGTTTCCATGCTGTTTGAGGTGAAGAAAAATGTACTTTGAGAAGCTCCACAGCTCATAAGTGGTGGGGATTAAAGAGAATCAGAAATACTGTCAGATCAGTATTTGCTCGACTACAAAATTCTCAGTCGACCAACAGCCTATGGACCAGTTGACTAAAAGGTGTCAGCCCTATTTGATACTGAGATCAAAACAGCTGCACGAGATTTATGAGCGGATTCATTTCAAAGGGTGATTCAAACAAAATACACAGTTGCGTTGGCCGGGAATCGAACCCGGGTCAACTGCTTGGAAGGCAGCTATGCTCACCACTATACCACCAACGCTTACCAAATAACTACCTGGAGCCGTCTCTGTTTGAAAATGAAAGTAAAAGACAACCTACATTTGACATTTTCAGGATAATAATGGGATTCCCTAAAAACACATCACTGACATCACCAGGCGGTAAATTAATTAATAGACCAATAACAAAGAGTTCCAAACGGCTCTGCCAATAACAGCTAGTTTTCAGGCTTCCCCCTTTCCACTCAGACAATGCCAGACATTCCTAGCAAAATTCTTGCTTGACAAATTGCTCTTTACTAACAAGTCATTTTTGCTTATTTTGGATCATTTTCATTGAAAACAATCACAGTAAGGTATTTGATTGTTACCTAGAAATTATTTGACTGATCCATTGCTGAAGTCCCCGACAACATTTTTTCGAGTCGACCAAAAGCCGTTCTTTCGACCAGATGACTGGTTCAAATTTTTAAAAGTGTGTTTTTCCATATATAAACTGAATAAAATCAACTATATGTAGGCTACTGAGCTTGTCTGATGCTTTAAGCATTACTCAAGAGGGTGCCCTAACCTAACCTAACCTAACCTAACCAGAAGAACAAAACCTTTTCCCGAATCTCCTCCTCCCGCTGCTGATGGCCTTTGCACCATTACGCTCCAGGCATTAGGCTACACCAGGAGGTCAGTTTCCATTTAGAGTGCCAATTAACCTTTCATTTATTTTTTACTGCCAAATTTCATGATATCCAATTGGTAGTTACAGTCTTGTCCCATCTCCACAACAGACTCAGGATAGGTGAAGGTTGAGAGCCACGCGTCCTCTGAAACACAACCCAGCCAAGCTGCACTGCTCACTTAACCTGGAAACGAGCAGCACCAATGTGTCAGAGGAAACACCGTACACCTGGCGACCGTGTCAGTGTGCATTGCACCCGGCCTTCCACAGGAATCGCTAGTGCACGATGGGACAAGAACATCCCTGCCGGCCAAACCGTCCCCTAAACGAGACGACACCGGGCCAATTGTGCACCGCCCCATGGGTCTCCCGGTCGCGGCCGGCTGCAACAGAGGACACAGACTTGAACCAGGATCCTGCTCTGCATTGCAGTGCCTAAGAACACTGCGCAACTCAGGAGACCTGACAACCTATCTTACCATTACTACCGATCTGCGTGCCAGTTATGGTTTTCATATGCATATTTTCGTAGAACAGTTTGATTTATTTCATATGTAAAGTCTTCGTATCTCAAAATCATTTTCAAGTGATGAATAAAAATGATATCTCAACCAAAATGGTAACTACACAAATCTAAAAGTCACTTCTATTGCCATTGCCAACAATGTAAAAACGGCCTACATGAAGCCAACAAATAAAATCATTACAGTCTGAAGGTGAATATCCTGATAAAAAATAAATCACTCCGGCCACACATGGCCTTTCTGCAACGAACATGTAACAATGTAGCAACTAATCAACTTGGTCCAGGCAGATGCTTGAGCTAACAAACTTGCAACATCGTATAAAATATTTTGGACCCTCAGTTTCCCCTGCCAGTGACCTCCGGGCAGACACAGCTGTGGGCTCAATATCAGGCTATTTAAGCAAGGACAAGAAGAAATCAGGTAGTCCTGTTTTATAAAGTTTCCAACGGATCAGAGCATGACATTTTATTATTTTTTGCTGAGTGCTTATCCAAAGGGAGAGAGCTGGCAATATTTTTCAAATAGGCTACATTGAGGAACTATTGTCATTCTCAATGGATGTAAAAACAGACTTTGTTTCCATGCTGTTTGAGGTGAAGAAAAATGTACTTTGAGAAGCTCCACAGCTCATAAGTGGTGGGGATTAAAGAGAATCAGAAATACTGTCAGATCAGTATTTGCTCGACTACAAAATTCTCAGTCGACCAACAGCCTATGGACCAGTTGACTAAAAGGTGTCAGCCCTATTTGATACTGAGATCAAAACAGCTGCACGAGATTTATGAGCGGATTCATTTCAAAGGGTGATTCAAACAAAATACACAGTTGCGTTGGCCGGGAATCGAACCCGGGTCAACTGCTTGGAAGGCAGCTATGCTCACCACTATACCACCAACGCTTACCAAATAACTACCTGGAGCCGTCTCTGTTTGAAAATGAAAGTAAAAGACAACCTACATTTGACATTTTCAGGATAATAATGGGATTCCCTAAAAACACATCACTGACATCACCAGGCGGTAAATTAATTAATAGACCAATAACAAAGAGTTCCAAACGGCTCTGCCAATAACAGCTAGTTTTCAGGCTTCCCCCTTTCCACTCAGACAATGCCAGACATTCCTAGCAAAATTCTTGCTTGACAAATTGCTCTTTACTAACAAGTCATTTTTGCTTATTTTGGATCATTTTCATTGAAAACAATCACAGTAAGGTATTTGATTGTTACCTAGAAATTATTTGACTGATCCATTGCTGAAGTCCCCGACAACATTTTTTCGAGTCGACCAAAAGCCGTTCTTTCGACCAGATGACTGGTTCAAATTTTTAAAAGTGTGTTTTTCCATATATAAACTGAATAAAATCAACTATATGTAGGCTACTGAGCTTGTCTGATGCTTTAAGCATTACTCAAGAGGGTGCCCTAACCTAACCTAACCTAACCTAACCAGAAGAACAAAACCTTTTCCCGAATCTCCTCCTCCCGCTGCTGATGGCCTTTGCACCATTACGCTCCAGGCATTAGGCTACACCAGGAGGTCAGTTTCCATTTAGAGTGCCAATTAACCTTTCATTTATTTTTTACTGCCAAATTTCATGATATCCAATTGGTAGTTACAGTCTTGTCCCATCTCCACAACAGACTCAGGATAGGTGAAGGTTGAGAGCCACGCGTCCTCTGAAACACAACCCAGCCAAGCTGCACTGCTCACTTAACCTGGAAACGAGCAGCACCAATGTGTCAGAGAAACACCGTACACCTGGCGACCGTGTCAGTGTGCATTGCACCCGGCCTTCCACAGGAATCGCTAGTGCACGATGGGACAAGAACATCCCTGCCGGCCAAACCGTCCCCTAAACGAGACGACACCGGGCCAATTGTGCACCGCCCCATGGGTCTCCCGGTCGCGGCCGGCTGCAACAGAGGACACAGACTTGAACCAGGATCCTGCTCTGCATTGCAGTGCCTAAGAACACTGCGCAACTCAGGAGACCTGACAACCTATCTTACCATTACTACCGATCTGCGTGCCAGTTATGGTTTTCATATGCATATTTTCGTAGAACAGTTTGATTTATTTCATATGTAAAGTCTTCGTATCTCAAAATCATTTTCAAGTGATGAATAAAAATGATATCTCAACCAAAATGGTAACTACACAAATCTAAAAGTCACTTCTATTTCCATTGCCAACAATGTAAAAACGGCCTACATGAAGCCAACAAATAAAATCATTACAGTCTGAAGGTGAATATCCTGATAAAAAATAAATCACTCCGGCCACACATGGCCTTTCTGCAACGAACATGTAACAATGTAGCAACTAATCAACTTGGTCCAGGCAGATGCTTGAGCTAACAAACTTGCAACATCGTATAAAATATTTTGGACCCTCAGTTTCCCCTGCCAGTGACCTCCGGGCAGACACAGCTGTGGGCTCAATATCAGGCTATTTAAGCAAGGACAAGAAGAAATCAGGTAGTCCTGTTTTATAAAGTTTCCAACGGATCAGAGCATGACATTTTATTATTTTTTGCTGAGTGCTTATCCAAAGGGAGAGAGCTGGCAATATTTTTCAAATAGGCTACATTGAGGAACTATTGTCATTCTCAATGGATGTAAAAACAGACTTTGTTTCCATGCTGTTTGAGGTGAAGAAAAATGTACTTTGAGAAGCTCCACAGCTCATAAGTGGTGGGGATTAAAGAGAATCAGAAATACTGTCAGATCAGTATTTGCTCGACTACAAAATTCTCAGTCGACCAACAGCCTATGGACCAGTTGACTAAAAGGTGTCAGCCCTATTTGATACTGAGATCAAAACAGCTGCACGAGATTTATGAGCGGATTCATTTCAAAGGGTGATTCAAACAAAATACACAGTTGCGTTGGCCGGGAATCGAACCCGGGTCAACTGCTTGGAAGGCAGCTATGCTCACCACTATACCACCAACGCTTACCAAATAACTACCTGGAGCCGTCTCTGTTTGAAAATGAAAGTAAAAGACAACCTACATTTGACATTTTCAGGATAATAATGGGATTCCCTAAAAACACATCACTGACATCACCAGGCGGTAAATTAATTAATAGACCAATAACAAAGAGTTCCAAACGGCTCTGCCAATAACAGCTAGTTTTCAGGCTTCCCCCTTTCCACTCAGACAATGCCAGACATTCCTAGCAAAATTCTTGCTTGACAAATTGCTCTTTACTAACAAGTCATTTTTGCTTATTTTGGATCATTTTCATTGAAAACAATCACAGTAAGGTATTTGATTGTTACCTAGAAATTATTTGACTGATCCATTGCTGAAGTCCCCGACAACATTTTTTCGAGTCGACCAAAAGCCGTTCTTTCGACCAGATGACTGGTTCAAATTTTTAAAAGTGTGTTTTTCCATATATAAACTGAATAAAATCAACTATATGTAGGCTACTGAGCTTGTCTGATGCTTTAAGCATTACTCAAGAGGGTGCCCTAACCTAACCTAACCTAACCTAACCAGAAGAACAAAACCTTTTCCCGAATCTCCTCCTCCCGCTGCTGATGGCCTTTGCACCATTACGCTCCAGGCATTAGGCTACACCAGGAGGTCAGTTTCCATTTAGAGTGCCAATTAACCTTTCATTTATTTTTTACTGCCAAATTTCATGATATCCAATTGGTAGTTACAGTCTTGTCCCATCTCCACAACAGACTCAGGATAGGTGAAGGTTGAGAGCCACGCGTCCTCTGAAACACAACCCAGCCAAGCTGCACTGCTCACTTAACCTGGAAACGAGCAGCACCAATGTGTCAGAGGAAACACCGTACACCTGGCGACCGTGTCAGTGTGCATTGCACCCGGCCTTCCACAGGAATCGCTAGTGCACGATGGGACAAGAACATCCCTGCCGGCCAAACCGTCCCCTAAACGAGACGACACCGGGCCAATTGTGCACCGCCCCATGGGTCTCCCGGTCGCGGCCGGCTGCAACAGAGGACACAGACTTGAACCAGGATCCTGCTCTGCATTGCAGTGCCTAAGAACACTGCGCAACTCAGGAGACCTGACAACCTATCTTACCATTACTACCGATCTGCGTGCCAGTTATGGTTTTCATATGCATATTTTCGTAGAACAGTTTGATTTATTTCATATGTAAAGTCTTCGTATCTCAAAATCATTTTCAAGTGATGAATAAAAATGATATCTCAACCAAAATGGTAACTACACAAATCTAAAAGTCACTTCTATTTCCATTGCCAACAATGTAAAAACGGCCTACATGAAGCCAACAAATAAAATCATTACAGTCTGAAGGTGAATATCCTGATAAAAAATAAATCACTCCGGCCACACATGGCCTTTCTGCAACGAACATGTAACAATGTAGCAACTAATCAACTTGGTCCAGGCAGATGCTTGAGCTAACAAACTTGCAACATCGTATAAAATATTTTGGACCCTCAGTTTCCCCTGCCAGTGACCTCCGGGCAGACACAGCTGTGGGCTCAATATCAGGCTATTTAAGCAAGGACAAGAAGAAATCAGGTAGTCCTGTTTTATAAAGTTTCCAACGGATCAGAGCATGACATTTTATTATTTTTTGCTGAGTGCTTATCCAAAGGGAGAGAGCTGGCAATATTTTTCAAATAGGCTACATTGAGGAACTATTGTCATTCTCAATGGATGTAAAAACAGACTTTGTTTCCATGCTGTTTGAGGTGAAGAAAAATTTACTTTGAGAAGCTCCACAGCTCATAAGTGGTGGGGATTAAAGAGAATCAGAAATACTGTCAGATCAGTATTTGCTCGACTACAAAATTCTCAGTCGACCAACAGCCTATGGACCAGTTGACTAAAAGGTGTCAGCCCTATTTGATACTGAGATCAAAACAGCTGCACGAGATTTATGAGCGGATTCATTTCAAAGGGTGATTCAAACAAAATACACAGTTGCGTTGGCCGGGAATCGAACCCGGGTCAACTGCTTGGAAGGCAGCTATGCTCACCACTATACCACCAACGCTTACCAAATAACTACCTGGAGCCGTCTCTGTTTGAAAATGAAAGTAAAAGACAACCTACATTTGACATTTTCAGGATAATAATGGGATTCCCTAAAAACACATCACTGACATCACCAGGCGGTAAATTAATTAATAGACCAATAACAAAGAGTTCCAAACGGCTCTGCCAATAACAGCTAGTTTTCAGGCTTCCCCCTTTCCACTCAGACAATGCCAGACATTCCTAGCAAAATTCTTGCTTGACAAATTGCTCTTTACTAACAAGTCATTTTTGCTTATTTTGGATCATTTTCATTGAAAACAATCACAGTAAGGTATTTGATTGTTACCTAGAAATTATTTGACTGATCCATTGCTGAAGTCCCCGACAACATTTTTTCGAGTCGACCAAAAGCCGTTCTTTCGACCAGATGACTGGTTCAAATTTTTAAAAGTGTGTTTTTCCATATATAAACTGAATAAAATCAACTATATGTAGGCTACTGAGCTTGTCTGATGCTTTAAGCATTACTCAAGAGGGTGCCCTAACCTAACCTAACCTAACCTAACCAGAAGAACAAAACCTTTTCCCGAATCTCCTCCTCCCGCTGCTGATGGCCTTTGCACCATTACGCTCCAGGCATTAGGCTACACCAGGAGGTCAGTTTCCATTTAGAGTGCCAATTAACCTTTCATTTATTTTTTACTGCCAAATTTCATGATATCCAATTGGTAGTTACAGTCTTGTCCCATCTCCACAACAGACTCAGGATAGGTGAAGGTTGAGAGCCACGCGTCCTCTGAAACACAACCCAGCCAAGCTGCACTGCTCACTTAACCTGGAAACGAGCAGCACCAATGTGTCAGAGGAAACACCGTACACCTGGCGACCGTGTCAGTGTGCATTGCACCCGGCCTTCCACAGGAATCGCTAGTGCACGATGGGACAAGAACATCCCTGCCGGCCAAACCGTCCCCTAAACGAGACGACACCGGGCCAATTGTGCACCGCCCCATGGGTCTCCCGGTCGCGGCCGGCTGCAACAGAGGACACAGACTTGAACCAGGATCCTGCTCTGCATTGCAGTGCCTAAGAACACTGCGCAACTCAGGAGACCTGACAACCTATCTTACCATTACTACCGATCTGCGTGCCAGTTATGGTTTTCATATGCATATTTTCGTAGAACAGTTTGATTTATTTCATATGTAAAGTCTTCGTATCTCAAAATCATTTTCAAGTGATGAATAAAAATGATATCTCAACCAAAATGGTAACTACACAAATCTAAAAGTCACTTCTATTTCCATTGCCAACAATGTAAAAACGGCCTACATGAAGCCAACAAATAAAATCATTACAGTCTGAAGGTGAATATCCTGATAAAAAATAAATCACTCCGGCCACACATGGCCTTTCTGCAACGAACATGTAACAATGTAGCAACTAATCAACTTGGTCCAGGCAGATGCTTGAGCTAACAAACTTGCAACATCGTATAAAATATTTTGGACCCTCAGTTTCCCCTGCCAGTGACCTCCGGGCAGACACAGCTGTGGGCTCAATATCAGGCTATTTAAGCAAGGACAAGAAGAAATCAGGTAGTCCTGTTTTATAAAGTTTCCAACGGATCAGAGCATGACATTTTATTATTTTTTGCTGAGTGCTTATCCAAAGGGAGAGAGCTGGCAATATTTTTCAAATAGGCTACATTGAGGAACTATTGTCATTCTCAATGGATGTAAAAACAGACTTTGTTTCCATGCTGTTTGAGGTGAAGAAAAATTTACTTTGAGAAGCTCCACAGCTCATAAGTGGTGGGGATTAAAGAGAATCAGAAATACTGTCAGATCAGTATTTGCTCGACTACAAAATTCTCAGTCGACCAACAGCCTATGGACCAGTTGACTAAAAGGTGTCAGCCCTATTTGATACTGAGATCAAAACAGCTGCACGAGATTTATGAGCGGATTCATTTCAAAGGGTGATTCAAACAAAATACACAGTTGCGTTGGCCGGGAATCGAACCCGGGTCAACTGCTTGGAAGGCAGCTATGCTCACCACTATACCACCAACGCTTACCAAATAACTACCTGGAGCCGTCTCTGTTTGAAAATGAAAGTAAAAGACAACCTACATTTGACATTTTCAGGATAATAATGGGATTCCCTAAAAACACATCACTGACATCACCAGGCGGTAAATTAATTAATAGACCAATAACAAAGAGTTCCAAACGGCTCTGCCAATAACAGCTAGTTTTCAGGCTTCCCCCTTTCCACTCAGACAATGCCAGACATTCCTAGCAAAATTCTTGCTTGACAAATTGCTCTTTACTAACAAGTCATTTTTGCTTATTTTGGATCATTTTCATTGAAAACAATCACAGTAAGGTATTTGATTGTTACCTAGAAATTATTTGACTGATCCATTGCTGAAGTCCCCGACAACATTTTTTCGAGTCGACCAAAAGCCGTTCTTTCGACCAGATGACTGGTTCAAATTTTTAAAAGTGTGTTTTTCCATATATAAACTGAATAAAATCAACTATATGTAGGCTACTGAGCTTGTCTGATGCTTTAAGCATTACTCAAGAGGGTGCCCTAACCTAACCTAACCTAACCAGAAGAACAAAACCTTTTCCCGAATCTCCTCCTCCCGCTGCTGATGGCCTTTGCACCATTACGCTCCAGGCATTAGGCTACACCAGGAGGTCAGTTTCCATTTAGAGTGCCAATTAACCTTTCATTTATTTTTTACTGCCAAATTTCATGATATCCAATTGGTAGTTACAGTCTTGTCCCATCTCCACAACAGACTCAGGATAGGTGAAGGTTGAGAGCCACGCGTCCTCTGAAACACAACCCAGCCAAGCTGCACTGCTCACTTAACCTGGAAACGAGCAGCACCAATGTGTCAGAGGAAACACCGTACACCTGGCGACCGTGTCAGTGTGCATTGCACCCGGCCTTCCACAGGAATCGCTAGTGCACGATGGGACAAGAACATCCCTGCCGGCCAAACCGTCCCCTAAACGAGACGACACCGGGCCAATTGTGCACCGCCCCATGGGTCTCCCGGTCGCGGCCGGCTGCAACAGAGGACACAGACTTGAACCAGGATCCTGCTCTGCATTGCAGTGCCTAAGAACACTGCGCAACTCAGGAGACCTGACAACCTATCTTACCATTACTACCGATCTGCGTGCCAGTTATGGTTTTCATATGCATATTTTCGTAGAACAGTTTGATTTATTTCATATGTAAAGTCTTCGTATCTCAAAATCATTTTCAAGTGATGAATAAAAATGATATCTCAACCAAAATGGTAACTACACAAATCTAAAAGTCACTTCTATTGCCATTGCCAACAATGTAAAAACGGCCTACATGAAGCCAACAAATAAAATCATTACAGTCTGAAGGTGAATATCCTGATAAAAAATAAATCACTCCGGCCACACATGGCCTTTCTGCAACGAACATGTAACAATGTAGCAACTAATCAACTTGGTCCAGGCAGATGCTTGAGCTAACAAACTTGCAACATCGTATAAAATATTTTGGACCCTCAGTTTCCCCTGCCAGTGACCTCCGGGCAGACACAGCTGTGGGCTCAATATCAGGCTATTTAAGCAAGGACAAGAAGAAATCAGGTAGTCCTGTTTTATAAAGTTTCCAACGGATCAGAGCATGACATTTTATTATTTTTTGCTGAGTGCTTATCCAAAGGGAGAGAGCTGGCAATATTTTTCAAATAGGCTACATTGAGGAACTATTGTCATTCTCAATGGATGTAAAAACAGACTTTGTTTCCATGCTGTTTGAGGTGAAGAAAAATTTACTTTGAGAAGCTCCACAGCTCATAAGTGGTGGGGATTAAAGAGAATCAGAAATACTGTCAGATCAGTATTTGCTCGACTACAAAATTCTCAGTCGACCAACAGCCTATGGACCAGTTGACTAAAAGGTGTCAGCCCTATTTGATACTGAGATCAAAACAGCTGCACGAGATTTATGAGCGGATTCATTTCAAAGGGTGATTCAAACAAAATACACAGTTGCGTTGGCCGGGAATCGAACCCGGGTCAACTGCTTGGAAGGCAGCTATGCTCACCACTATACCACCAACGCTTACCAAATAACTAACAGGAGCCGTCTCTGTTTGAAAATGAAAGTAAAAGACAACCTACATTTGACATTTTCAGGATAATAATGGGATTCCCTAAAAACACATCACTGACATCACCAGGCGGTAAATTAATTAATAGACCAATAACAAAGAGTTCCAAACGGCTCTGCCAATAACAGCTAGTTTTCAGGCTTCCCCCTTTCCACTCAGACAATGCCAGACATTCCTAGCAAAATTCTTGCTTGACAAATTGCTCTTTACTAACAAGTCATTTTTGCTTATTTTGGATCATTTTCATTGAAAACAATCACAGTAAGGTATTTGATTGTTACCTAGAAATTATTTGACTGATCCATTGCTGAAGTCCCCGACAACATTTTTTCGAGTCGACCAAAAGCCGTTCTTTCGACCAGATGACTGGTTCAAATTTTTAAAAGTGTGTTTTTCCATATATAAACTGAATAAAATCAACTATATGTAGGCTACTGAGCTTGTCTGATGCTTTAAGCATTACTCAAGAGGGTGCCCTAACCTAACCTAACCTAACCTAACCAGAAGAACAAAACCTTTTCCCGAATCTCCTCCTCCCGCTGCTGATGGCCTTTGCACCATTACGCTCCAGGCATTAGGCTACACCAGGAGGTCAGTTTCCATTTAGAGTGCCAATTAACCTTTCATTTATTTTTTACTGCCAAATTTCATGATATCCAATTGGTAGTTACAGTCTTGTCCCATCTCCACAACAGACTCAGGATAGGTGAAGGTTGAGAGCCACGCGTCCTCTGAAACACAACCCAGCCAAGCTGCACTGCTCACTTAACCTGGAAACGAGCAGCACCAATGTGTCAGAGGAAACACCGTACACCTGGCGACCGTGTCAGTGTGCATTGCACCCGGCCTTCCACAGGAATCGCTAGTGCACGATGGGACAAGAACATCCCTGCCGGCCAAACCGTCCCCTAAACGAGACGACACCGGGCCAATTGTGCACCGCCCCATGGGTCTCCCGGTCGCGGCCGGCTGCAACAGAGGACACAGACTTGAACCAGGATCCTGCTCTGCATTGCAGTGCCTAAGAACACTGCGCAACTCAGGAGACCTGACAACCTATCTTACCATTACTACCGATCTGCGTGCCAGTTATGGTTTTCATATGCATATTTTCGTAGAACAGTTTGATTTATTTCATATGTAAAGTCTTCGTATCTCAAAATCATTTTCAAGTGATGAATAAAAATGATATCTCAACCAAAATGGTAACTACACAAATCTAAAAGTCACTTCTATTTCCATTGCCAACAATGTAAAAACGGCCTACATGAAGCCAACAAATAAAATCATTACAGTCTGAAGGTGAATATCCTGATAAAAAATAAATCACTCCGGCCACACATGGCCTTTCTGCAACGAACATGTAACAATGTAGCAACTAATCAACTTGGTCCAGGCAGATGCTTGAGCTAACAAACTTGCAACATCGTATAAAATATTTTGGACCCTCAGTTTCCCCTGCCAGTGACCTCCGGGCAGACACAGCTGTGGGCTCAATATCAGGCTATTTAAGCAAGGACAAGAAGAAATCAGGTAGTCCTGTTTTATAAAGTTTCCAACGGATCAGAGCATGACATTTTATTATTTTTTGCTGAGTGCTTATCCAAAGGGAGAGAGCTGGCAATATTTTTCAAATAGGCTACATTGAGGAACTATTGTCATTCTCAATGGATGTAAAAACAGACTTTGTTTCCATGCTGTTTGAGGTGAAGAAAAATGTACTTTGAGAAGCTCCACAGCTCATAAGTGGTGGGGATTAAAGAGAATCAGAAATACTGTCAGATCAGTATTTGCTCGACTACAAAATTCTCAGTCGACCAACAGCCTATGGACCAGTTGACTAAAAGGTGTCAGCCCTATTTGATACTGAGATCAAAACAGCTGCACGAGATTTATGAGCGGATTCATTTCAAAGGGTGATTCAAACAAAATACACAGTTGCGTTGGCCGGGAATCGAACCCGGGTCAACTGCTTGGAAGGCAGCTATGCTCACCACTATACCACCAACGCTTACCAAATAACTAACAGGAGCCGTCTCTGTTTGAAAATGAAAGTAAAAGACAACCTACATTTGACATTTTCAGGATAATAATGGGATTCCCTAAAAACACATCACTGACATCACCAGGCGGTAAATTAATTAATAGACCAATAACAAAGAGTTCCAAACGGCTCTGCCAATAACAGCTAGTTTTCAGGCTTCCCCCTTTCCACTCAGACAATGCCAGACATTCCTAGCAAAATTCTTGCTTGACAAATTGCTCTTTACTAACAAGTCATTTTTGCTTATTTTGGATCATTTTCATTGAAAACAATCACAGTAAGGTATTTGATTGTTACCTAGAAATTATTTGACTGATCCATTGCTGAAGTCCCCGACAACATTTTTTCGAGTCGACCAAAAGCCGTTCTTTCGACCAGATGACTGGTTCAAATTTTTAAAAGTGTGTTTTTCCATATATAAACTGAATAAAATCAACTATATGTAGGCTACTGAGCTTGTCTGATGCTTTAAGCATTACTCAAGAGGGTGCCCTAACCTAACCTAACCTAACCAGAAGAACAAAACCTTTTCCCGAATCTCCTCCTCCCGCTGCTGATGGCCTTTGCACCATTACGCTCCAGGCATTAGGCTACACCAGGAGGTCAGTTTCCATTTAGAGTGCCAATTAACCTTTCATTTATTTTTTACTGCCAAATTTCATGATATCCAATTGGTAGTTACAGTCTTGTCCCATCTCCACAACAGACTCAGGATAGGTGAAGGTTGAGAGCCACGCGTCCTCTGAAACACAACCCAGCCAAGCTGCACTGCTCACTTAACCTGGAAACGAGCAGCACCAATGTGTCAGAGGAAACACCGTACACCTGGCGACCGTGTCAGTGTGCATTGCACCCGGCCTTCCACAGGAATCGCTAGTGCACGATGGGACAAGAACATCCCTGCCGGCCAAACCGTCCCCTAAACGAGACGACACCGGGCCAATTGTGCACCGCCCCATGGGTCTCCCGGTCGCGGCCGGCTGCAACAGAGGACACAGACTTGAACCAGGATCCTGCTCTGCATTGCAGTGCCTAAGAACACTGCGCAACTCAGGAGACCTGACAACCTATCTTACCATTACTACCGATCTGCGTGCCAGTTATGGTTTTCATATGCATATTTTCGTAGAACAGTTTGATTTATTTCATATGTAAAGTCTTCGTATCTCAAAATCATTTTCAAGTGATGAATAAAAATGATATCTCAACCAAAATGGTAACTACACAAATCTAAAAGTCACTTCTATTGCCATTGCCAACAATGTAAAAACGGCCTACATGAAGCCAACAAATAAAATCATTACAGTCTGAAGGTGAATATCCTGATAAAAAATAAATCACTCCGGCCACACATGGCCTTTCTGCAACGAACATGTAACAATGTAGCAACTAATCAACTTGGTCCAGGCAGATGCTTGAGCTAACAAACTTGCAACATCGTATAAAATATTTTGGACCCTCAGTTTCCCCTGCCAGTGACCTCCGGGCAGACACAGCTGTGGGCTCAATATCAGGCTATTTAAGCAAGGACAAGAAGAAATCAGGTAGTCCTGTTTTATAAAGTTTCCAACGGATCAGAGCATGACATTTTATTATTTTTTGCTGAGTGCTTATCCAAAGGGAGAGAGCTGGCAATATTTTTCAAATAGGCTACATTGAGGAACTATTGTCATTCTCAATGGATGTAAAAACAGACTTTGTTTCCATGCTGTTTGAGGTGAAGAAAAATGTACTTTGAGAAGCTCCACAGCTCATAAGTGGTGGGGATTAAAGAGAATCAGAAATACTGTCAGATCAGTATTTGCTCGACTACAAAATTCTCAGTCGACCAACAGCCTATGGACCAGTTGACTAAAAGGTGTCAGCCCTATTTGATACTGAGATCAAAACAGCTGCACGAGATTTATGAGCGGATTCATTTCAAAGGGTGATTCAAACAAAATACACAGTTGCGTTGGCCGGGAATCGAACCCGGGTCAACTGCTTGGAAGGCAGCTATGCTCACCACTATACCACCAACGCTTACCAAATAACTAACAGGAGCCGTCTCTGTTTGAAAATGAAAGTAAAAGACAACCTACATTTGACATTTTCAGGATAATAATGGGATTCCCTAAAAACACATCACTGACATCACCAGGCGGTAAATTAATTAATAGACCAATAACAAAGAGTTCCAAACGGCTCTGCCAATAACAGCTAGTTTTCAGGCTTCCCCCTTTCCACTCAGACAATGCCAGACATTCCTAGCAAAATTCTTGCTTGACAAATTGCTCTTTACTAACAAGTCATTTTTGCTTATTTTGGATCATTTTCATTGAAAACAATCACAGTAAGGTATTTGATTGTTACCTAGAAATTATTTGACTGATCCATTGCTGAAGTCCCCGACAACATTTTTTCGAGTCGACCAAAAGCCGTTCTTTCGACCAGATGACTGGTTCAAATTTTTAAAAGTGTGTTTTTCCATATATAAACTGAATAAAATCAACTATATGTAGGCTACTGAGCTTGTCTGATGCTTTAAGCATTACTCAAGAGGGTGCCCTAAACCTAACCTAACCTAACCAGAAGAACAAAACCTTTTCCCGAATCTCCTCCTCCCGCTGCTGATGGCCTTTGCACCATTACGCTCCAGGCATTAGGCTACACCAGGAGGTCAGTTTCCATTTAGAGTGCCAATTAACCTTTCATTTATTTTTTACTGCCAAATTTCATGATATCCAATTGGTAGTTACAGTCTTGTCCCATCTCCACAACAGACTCAGGATAGGTGAAGGTTGAGAGCCACGCGTCCTCTGAAACACAACCCAGCCAAGCTGCACTGCTCACTTAACCTGGAAACGAGCAGCACCAATGTGTCAGAGGAAACACCGTACACCTGGCGACCGTGTCAGTGTGCATTGCACCCGGCCTTCCACAGGAATCGCTAGTGCACGATGGGACAAGAACATCCCTGCCGGCCAAACCGTCCCCTAAACGAGACGACACCGGGCCAATTGTGCACCGCCCCATGGGTCTCCCGGTCGCGGCCGGCTGCAACAGAGGACACAGACTTGAACCAGGATCCTGCTCTGCATTGCAGTGCCTAAGAACACTGCGCAACTCAGGAGACCTGACAACCTATCTTACCATTACTACCGATCTGCGTGCCAGTTATGGTTTTCATATGCATATTTTCGTAGAACAGTTTGATTTATTTCATATGTAAAGTCTTCGTATCTCAAAATCATTTTCAAGTGATGAATAAAAATGATATCTCAACCAAAATGGTAACTACACAAATCTAAAAGTCACTTCTATTTCCATTGCCAACAATGTAAAAACGGCCTACATGAAGCCAACAAATAAAATCATTACAGTCTGAAGGTGAATATCCTGATAAAAAATAAATCACTCCGGCCACACATGGCCTTTCTGCAACGAACATGTAACAATGTAGCAACTAATCAACTTGGTCCAGGCAGATGCTTGAGCTAACAAACTTGCAACATCGTATAAAATATTTTGGACCCTCAGTTTCCCCTGCCAGTGACCTCCGGGCAGACACAGCTGTGGGCTCAATATCAGGCTATTTAAGCAAGGACAAGAAGAAATCAGGTAGTCCTGTTTTATAAAGTTTCCAACGGATCAGAGCATGACATTTTATTATTTTTTGCTGAGTGCTTATCCAAAGGGAGAGAGCTGGCAATATTTTTCAAATAGGCTACATTGAGGAACTATTGTCATTCTCAATGGATGTAAAAACAGACTTTGTTTCCATGCTGTTTGAGGTGAAGAAAAATGTACTTTGAGAAGCTCCACAGCTCATAAGTGGTGGGGATTAAAGAGAATCAGAAATACTGTCAGATCAGTATTTGCTCGACTACAAAATTCTCAGTCGACCAACAGCCTATGGACCAGTTGACTAAAAGGTGTCAGCCCTATTTGATACTGAGATCAAAACAGCTGCACGAGATTTATGAGCGGATTCATTTCAAAGGGTGATTCAAACAAAATACACAGTTGCGTTGGCCGGGAATCGAACCCGGGTCAACTGCTTGGAAGGCAGCTATGCTCACCACTATACCACCAACGCTTACCAAATAACTACCTGGAGCCGTCTCTGTTTGAAAATGAAAGTAAAAGACAACCTACATTTGACATTTTCAGGATAATAATGGGATTCCCTAAAAACACATCACTGACATCACCAGGCGGTAAATTAATTAATAGACCAATAACAAAGAGTTCCAAACGGCTCTGCCAATAACAGCTAGTTTTCAGGCTTCCCCTTTCCACTCAGACAATGCCAGACATTCCTAGCAAAATTCTTGCTTGACAAATTGCTCTTTACTAACAAGTCATTTTTGCTTATTTTGGATCATTTTCATTGAAAACAATCACAGTAAGGTATTTGATTGTTACCTAGAAATTATTTGACTGATCCATTGCTGAAGTCCCCGACAACATTTTTTCGAGTCGACCAAAAGCCGTTCTTTCGACCAGATGACTGGTTCAAATTTTTAAAAGTGTGTTTTTCCATATATAAACTGAATAAAATCAACTATATGTAGGCTACTGAGCTTGTCTGATGCTTTAAGCATTACTCAAGAGGGTGCCCTAACCTAACCTAACCTAACCAGAAGAACAAAACCTTTTCCCGAATCTCCTCCTCCCGCTGCTGATGGCCTTTGCACCATTACGCTCCAGGCATTAGGCTACACCAGGAGGTCAGTTTCCATTTAGAGTGCCAATTAACCTTTCATTTATTTTTTACTGCCAAATTTCATGATATCCAATTGGTAGTTACAGTCTTGTCCCATCTCCACAACAGACTCAGGATAGGTGAAGGTTGAGAGCCACGCGTCCTCTGAAACACAACCCAGCCAAGCTGCACTGCTCACTTAACCTGGAAACGAGCAGCACCAATGTGTCAGAGGAAACACCGTACACCTGGCGACCGTGTCAGTGTGCATTGCACCCGGCCTTCCACAGGAATCGCTAGTGCACGATGGGACAAGAACATCCCTGCCGGCCAAACCGTCCCCTAAACGAGACGACACCGGGCCAATTGTGCACCGCCCCATGGGTCTCCCGGTCGCGGCCGGCTGCAACAGAGGACACAGACTTGAACCAGGATCCTGCTCTGCATTGCAGTGCCTAAGAACACTGCGCAACTCAGGAGACCTGACAACCTATCTTACCATTACTACCGATCTGCGTGCCAGTTATGGTTTTCATATGCATATTTTCGTAGAACAGTTTGATTTATTTCATATGTAAAGTCTTCGTATCTCAAAATCATTTTCAAGTGATGAATAAAAATGATATCTCAACCAAAATGGTAACTACACAAATCTAAAAGTCACTTCTATTGCCATTGCCAACAATGTAAAAACGGCCTACATGAAGCCAACAAATAAAATCATTACAGTCTGAAGGTGAATATCCTGATAAAAAATAAATCACTCCGGCCACACATGGCCTTTCTGCAACGAACATGTAACAATGTAGCAACTAATCAACTTGGTCCAGGCAGATGCTTGAGCTAACAAACTTGCAACATCGTATAAAATATTTTGGACCCTCAGTTTCCCCTGCCAGTGACCTCCGGGCAGACACAGCTGTGGGCTCAATATCAGGCTATTTAAGCAAGGACAAGAAGAAATCAGGTAGTCCTGTTTTATAAAGTTTCCAACGGATCAGAGCATGACATTTTATTATTTTTTGCTGAGTGCTTATCCAAAGGGAGAGAGCTGGCAATATTTTTCAAATAGGCTACATTGAGGAACTATTGTCATTCTCAATGGATGTAAAAACAGACTTTGTTTCCATGCTGTTTGAGGTGAAGAAATGTACTTTGAGAAGCTCCACAGCTCATAAGTGGTGGGGATTAAAGAGAATCAGAAATACTGTCAGATCAGTATTTGCTCGACTACAAAATTCTCAGTCGACCAACAGCCTATGGACCAGTTGACTAAAAGGTGTCAGCCCTATTTGATACTGAGATCAAAACAGCTGCACGAGATTTATGAGCGGATTCATTTCAAAGGGTGATTCAAACAAAATACACAGTTGCGTTGGCCGGGAATCGAACCCGGGTCAACTGCTTGGAAGGCAGCTATGCTCACCACTATACCACCAACGCTTACCAAATAACTAACAGGAGCCGTCTCTGTTTGAAAATGAAAGTAAAAGACAACCTACATTTGACATTTTCAGGATAATAATGGGATTCCCTAAAAACACATCACTGACATCACCAGGCGGTAAATTAATTAATAGACCAATAACAAAGAGTTCCAAACGGCTCTGCCAATAACAGCTAGTTTTCAGGCTTCCCCCTTTCCACTCAGACAATGCCAGACATTCCTAGCAAAATTCTTGCTTGACAAATTGCTCTTTACTAACAAGTCATTTTTGCTTATTTTGGATCATTTTCATTGAAAACAATCACAGTAAGGTATTTGATTGTTACCTAGAAATTATTTGACTGATCCATTGCTGAAGTCCCCGACAACATTTTTTTCGAGTCGACCAAAAGCCGTTCTTTCGACCAGATGACTGGTTCAAATTTTTAAAAGTGTGTTTTTCCATATATAAACTGAATAAAATCAACTATATGTAGGCTACTGAGCTTGTCTGATGCTTTAAGCATTACTCAAGAGGGTGCCCTAACCTAACCTAACCTAACCAGAAGAACAAAACCTTTTCCCGAATCTCCTCCTCCCGCTGCTGATGGCCTTTGCACCATTACGCTCCAGGCATTAGGCTACACCAGGAGGTCAGTTTCCATTTAGAGTGCCAATTAACCTTTCATTTATTTTTTACTGCCAAATTTCATGATATCCAATTGGTAGTTACAGTCTTGTCCCATCTCCACAACAGACTCAGGATAGGTGAAGGTTGAGAGCCACGCGTCCTCTGAAACACAACCCAGCCAAGCTGCACTGCTCACTTAACCTGGAAACGAGCAGCACCAATGTGTCAGAGGAAACACCGTACACCTGGCGACCGTGTCAGTGTGCATTGCACCCGGCCTTCCACAGGAATCGCTAGTGCACGATGGGACAAGAACATCCCTGCCGGCCAAACCGTCCCCTAAACGAGACGACACCGGGCCAATTGTGCACCGCCCCATGGGTCTCCCGGTCGCGGCCGGCTGCAACAGAGGACACAGACTTGAACCAGGATCCTGCTCTGCATTGCAGTGCCTAAGAACACTGCGCAACTCAGGAGACCTGACAACCTATCTTACCATTACTACCGATCTGCGTGCCAGTTATGGTTTTCATATGCATATTTTCGTAGAACAGTTTGATTTATTTCATATGTAAAGTCTTCGTATCTCAAAATCATTTTCAAGTGATGAATAAAAATGATATCTCAACCAAAATGGTAACTACACAAATCTAAAAGTCACTTCTATTGCCATTGCCAACAATGTAAAAACGGCCTACATGAAGCCAACAAATAAAATCATTACAGTCTGAAGGTGAATATCCTGATAAAAAATAAATCACTCCGGCCACACATGGCCTTTCTGCAACGAACATGTAACAATGTAGCAACTAATCAACTTGGTCCAGGCAGATGCTTGAGCTAACAAACTTGCAACATCGTATAAAATATTTTGGACCCTCAGTTTCCCCTGCCAGTGACCTCCGGGCAGACACAGCTGTGGGCTCAATATCAGGCTATTTAAGCAAGGACAAGAAGAAATCAGGTAGTCCTGTTTTATAAAGTTTCCAACGGATCAGAGCATGACATTTTATTATTTTTTGCTGAGTGCTTATCCAAAGGGAGAGAGCTGGCAATATTTTTCAAATAGGCTACATTGAGGAACTATTGTCATTCTCAATGGATGTAAAAACAGACTTTGTTTCCATGCTGTTTGAGGTGAAGAAAAATGTACTTTGAGAAGCTCCACAGCTCATAAGTGGTGGGGATTAAAGAGAATCAGAAATACTGTCAGATCAGTATTTGCTCGACTACAAAATTCTCAGTCGACCAACAGCCTATGGACCAGTTGACTAAAAGGTGTCAGCCCTATTTGATACTGAGATCAAAACAGCTGCACGAGATTTATGAGCGGATTCATTTCAAAGGGTGATTCAAACAAAATACACAGTTGCGTTGGCCGGGAATCGAACCCAGGTCAACTGCTTGGAAGGCAGCTATGCTAACCACTATACCACCAACGCTTACCAAATAACTAACAGGAGCCGTCTCTGTTTGAAAATGAAAGTAAAAGACAACCTACATTTGACATTTTCAGGATAATAATGGGATTCCCTAAAAACACATCACTGACATCACCAGGCGGTAAATTAATTAATAGACCAATAACAAAGAGTTCCAAACGGCTCTGCCAATAACAGCTAGTTTTCAGGCTTCCCCCTTTCCACTCAGACAATGCCAGACATTCCTAGCAAAATTCTTGCTTGACAAATTGCTCTTTACTAACAAGTCATTTTTGCTTATTTTGGATCATTTTCATTGAAAACAATCACAGTAAGGTATTTGATTGTTACCTAGAAATTATTTGACTGATCCATTGCTGAAGTCCCCGACAACATTTTTTTGAGTCGACCAAAAGCCGTTCTTTCGACCAGATGACTGGTTCAAATTTTTAAAAGTGTGTTTTTCCATATATAAACTGAATAAAATCAACTATATGTAGGCTACTGAGCTTGTCTGATGCTTTAAGCATTACTCAAGAGGGTGCCCTAACCTAACCTAACCTAACCTAACCAGAAGAACAAAACCTTTTCCCGAATCTCCTCCTCCCGCTGCTGATGGCCTTTGCACCATTACGCTCCAGGCATTAGGCTACACCAGGAGGTCAGTTTCCATTTAGAGTGCCAATTAACCTTTCATTTATTTTTTACTGCCAAATTTCATGATATCCAATTGGTAGTTACAGTCTTGTCCCATCTCCACAACAGACTCAGGATAGGTGAAGGTTGAGAGCCACGCGTCCTCTGAAACACAACCCAGCCAAGCTGCACTGCTCACTTAACCTGGAAACGAGCAGCACCAATGTGTCAGAGGAAACACCGTACACCTGGCGACCGTGTCAGTGTGCATTGCACCCGGCCTTCCACAGGAATCGCTAGTGCACGATGGGACAAGAACATCCCTGCCGGCCAAACCGTCCCCTAAACGAGACGACACCGGGCCAATTGTGCACCGCCCCATGGGTCTCCCGGTCGCGGCCGGCTGCAACAGAGGACACAGACTTGAACCAGGATCCTGCTCTGCATTGCAGTGCCTAAGAACACTGCGCAACTCAGGAGACCTGACAACCTATCTTACCATTACTACCGATCTGCGTGCCAGTTATGGTTTTCATATGCATATTTTCGTAGAACAGTTTGATTTATTTCATATGTAAAGTCTTCGTATCTCAAAATCATTTTCAAGTGATGAATAAAAATGATATCTCAACCAAAATGGTAACTACACAAATCTAAAAGTCACTTCTATTTCCATTGCCAACAATGTAAAAACGGCCTACATGAAGCCAACAAATAAAATCATTACAGTCTGAAGGTGAATATCCTGATAAAAAATAAATCACTCCGGCCACACATGGCCTTTCTGCAACGAACATGTAACAATGTAGCAACTAATCAACTTGGTCCAGGCAGATGCTTGAGCTAACAAACTTGCAACATCGTATAAAATATTTTGGACCCTCAGTTTCCCCTGCCAGTGACCTCCGGGCAGACACAGCTGTGGGCTCAATATCAGGCTATTTAAGCAAGGACAAGAAGAAATCAGGTAGTCCTGTTTTATAAAGTTTCCAACGGATCAGAGCATGACATTTTATTATTTTTTGCTGAGTGCTTATCCAAAGGGAGAGAGCTGGCAATATTTTTCAAATAGGCTACATTGAGGAACTATTGTCATTCTCAATGGATGTAAAAACAGACTTTGTTTCCATGCTGTTTGAGGTGAAGAAAAATGTACTTTGAGAAGCTCCACAGCTCATAAGTGGTGGGGATTAAAGAGAATCAGAAATACTGTCAGATCAGTATTTGCTCGACTACAAAATTCTCAGTCGACCAACAGCCTATGGACCAGTTGACTAAAAGGTGTCAGCCCTATTTGATACTGAGATCAAAACAGCTGCACGAGATTTATGAGCGGATTCATTTCAAAGGGTGATTCAAACAAAATACACAGTTGCGTTGGCCGGGAATCGAACCCGGGTCAACTGCTTGGAAGGCAGCTATGCTCACCACTATACCACCAACGCTTACCAAATAACTAACAGGAGCCGTCTCTGTTTGAAAATGAAAGTAAAAGACAACCTACATTTGACATTTTCAGGATAATAATGGGATTCCCTAAAAACACATCACTGA
Source organism: Oncorhynchus masou masou (assembly GCF_036934945.1). Lineage (NCBI taxonomy): Eukaryota > Metazoa > Chordata > Actinopteri > Salmoniformes > Salmonidae > Oncorhynchus > Oncorhynchus masou. Next base: position 16,998,436 of record NC_088228.1, on the reverse strand, counting down.
CATCACCAGGCGGTAAATTAATTAATAGACCAATAACAAAGAGTTCCAAACGGCTCTGCCAATAACAGCTAGTTTTCAGGCTTCCCCCTTTCCACTCAGACAATGCCAGACATTCCTAGCAAAATTCTTGCTTGACAAATTGCTCTTTACTAACAAGTCATTTTTGCTTATTTTGGATCATTTTCATTGAAAACAATCACAGTAAGGTATTTGATTGTTACCTAGAAATTATTTGACTGATCCATTGCTGAAGTCCCCGACAACATTTTTTCGAGTCGACCAAAAGCCGTTCTTTCGACCAGATGACTGGTTCAAATTTTTAAAAGTGTGTTTTTCCATATATAAACTGAATAAAATCAACTATATGTAGGCTACTGAGCTTGTCTGATGCTTTAAGCATTACTCAAGAGGGTGCCCTAACCTAACCTAACCTAACCAGAAGAACAAAACCTTTTCCCGAATCTCCTCCTCCCGCTGCTGATGGCCTTTGCACCATTACGCTCCAGGCATTAGGCTACACCAGGAGGTCAGTTTCCATTTAGAGTGCCAATTAACCTTTCATTTATTTTTTACTGCCAAATTTCATGATATCCAATTGGTAGTTACAGTCTTGTCCCATCTCCACAACAGACTCAGGATAGGTGAAGGTTGAGAGCCACGCGTCCTCTGAAACACAACCCAGCCAAGCTGCACTGCTCACTTAACCTGGAAACGAGCAGCACCAATGTGTCAGAGGAAACACCGTACACCTGGCGACCGTGTCAGTGTGCATTGCACCCGGCCTTCCACAGGAATCGCTAGTGCACGATGGGACAAGAACATCCCTGCCGGCCAAACCGTCCCCTAAACGAGACGACACCGGGCCAATTGTGCACCGCCCCATGGGTCTCCCGGTCGCGGCCGGCTGCAACAGAGGACACAGACTTGAACCAGGATCCTGCTCTGCATTGCAGTGCCTAAGAACACTGCGCAACTCAGGAGACCTGACAACCTATCTTACCATTACTACCGATCTGCGTGCCAGTTATGGTTTTCATATGCATATTTTCGTAGAACAGTTTGATTTATTTCATATGTAAAGTCTTCGTATCTCAAAATCATTTTCAAGTGATGAATAAAAATGATATCTCAACCAAAATGGTAACTACACAAATCTAAAAGTCACTTCTATTGCCATTGCCAACGATGTAAAAACGGCCTACATGAAGCCAACAAATAAAATCATTACAGTCTGAAGGTGAATATCCTGATAAAAAATAAATCACTCCGGCCACACATGGCCTTTCTGCAACGAACATGTAACAATGTAGCAACTAATCAACTTGGTCCAGGCAGATGCTTGAGCTAACAAACTTGCAACATCGTATAAAATATTTTGGACCCTCAGTTTCCCCTGCCAGTGACCTCCGGGCAGACACAGCTGTGGGCTCAATATCAGGCTATTTAAGCAAGGACAAGAAGAAATCAGGTAGTCCTGTTTTATAAAGTTTCCAACGGATCAGAGCATGACATTTTATTATTTTTTGCTGAGTGCTTATCCAAAGGGAGAGAGCTGGCAATATTTTTCAAATAGGCTACATTGAGGAACTATTGTCATTCTCAATGGATGTAAAAACAGACTTTGTTTCCATGCTGTTTGAGGTGAAGAAAAATTTACTTTGAGAAGCTCCACAGCTCATAAGTGGTGGGGATTAAAGAGAATCAGAAATACTGTCAGATCAGTATTTGCTCGACTACAAAATTCTCAGTCGACCAGCAGCCTATGGACCAGTTGACTAAAAGGTGTCAGCCCTATTTGATACTGAGATCAAAACAGCTGCACGAGATTTATGAGCGGATTCATTTCAAAGGGTGATTCAAACAAAATACACAGTTGCGTTGGCCGGGAATCGAACCCAGGTCAACTGCTTGGAAGGCAGCTATGCTAACCACTATACCACCAACGCTTACCAAATAACTAACAGGAGCCGTCTCTGTTTGAAAATGAAAGTAAAAGACAACCTACATTTGACATTTTCAGGATAATAATGGGATTCCCTAAAAACACATCACTGACATCACCAGGCGGTAAATTAATTAATAGACCAATAACAAAGAGTTCCAAACGGCTCTGCCAATAACAGCTAGTTTTCAGGCTTCCCCTTTCCACTCAGACAATGCCAGACATTCCTAGCAAAATTCTTGCTTGACAAATTGCTCTTTACTAACAAGTCATTTTTGCTTATTTTGGATCATTTTCATTGAAAACAATCACAGTAAGGTATTTGATTGTTACCTAGAAATTATTTGACTGATCCATTGCTGAAGTCCCCGACAACATTTTTTTGAGTCGACCAAAAGCCGTTCTTTCGACCAGATGACTGGTTCAAATTTTTAAAAGTGTGTTTTTCCATATATAAACTGAATAAAATCAACTATATGTAGGCTACTGAGCTTGTCTGATGCTTTAAGCATTACTCAAGAGGGTGCCCTAACCTAACCTAACCCTAACCAGAAGAACAAAACCTTTTCCCGAATCTCCTCCTCCCGCTGCTGATGGCCTTTGCACCATTACGCTCCAGGCATTAGGCTACACCAGGAGGTCAGTTTCCATTTAGAGTGCCAATTAACCTTTCATTTATTTTTTACTGCCAAATTTCATGATATCCAATTGGTAGTTACAGTCTTGTCCCATCTCCACAACAGACTCAGGATAGGTGAAGGTTGAGAGCCACGCGTCCTCTGAAACACAACCCAGCCAAGCTGCACTGCTCACTTAACCTGGAAACGAGCAGCACCAATGTGTCAGAGGAAACACCGTACACCTGGCGACCGTGTCAGTGTGCATTGCACCCGGCCTTCCACAGGAATCGCTAGTGCACGATGGGACAAGAACATCCCTGCCGGCCAAACCGTCCCCTAAACGAGACGACACCGGGCCAATTGTGCACCGCCCCATGGGTCTCCCGGTCGCGGCCGGCTGCAACAGAGGACACAGACTTGAACCAGGATCCTGCTCTGCATTGCAGTGCCTAAGAACACTGCGCAACTCAGGAGACCTGACAACCTATCTTACCATTACTACCGATCTGCGTGCCAGTTATGGTTTTCATATGCATATTTTCGTAGAACAGTTTGATTTATTTCATATGTAAAGTCTTCGTATCTCAAAATCATTTTCAAGTGATGAATAAAAATGATATCTCAACCAAAATGGTAACTACACAAATCTAAAAGTCACTTCTATTGCCATTGCCAACAATGTAAAAACGGCCTACATGAAGCCAACAAATAAAATCATTACAGTCTGAAGGTGAATATCCTGATAAAAAATAAATCACTCCGGCCACACATGGCCTTTCTGCAACGAACATGTAACAATGTAGCAACTAATCAACTTGGTCCAGGCAGATGCTTGAGCTAACAAACTTGCAACATCGTATAAAATATTTTGGACCCTCAGTTTCCCCTGCCAGTGACCTCCGGGCAGACACAGCTGTGGGCTCAATATCAGGCTATTTAAGCAAGGACAAGAAGAAATCAGGTAGTCCTGTTTTATAAAGTTTCCAACGGATCAGAGCATGACATTTTATTATTTTTTGCTGAGTGCTTATCCAAAGGGAGAGAGCTGGCAATATTTTTCAAATAGGCTACATTGAGGAACTATTGTCATTCTCAATGGATGTAAAAACAGACTTTGTTTCCATGCTGTTTGAGGTGAAGAAAAATGTACTTTGAGAAGCTCCACAGCTCATAAGTGGTGGGGATTAAAGAGAATCAGAAATACTGTCAGATCAGTATTTGCTCGACTACAAAATTCTCAGTCGACCAACAGCCTATGGACCAGTTGACTAAAAGGTGTCAGCCCTATTTGATACTGAGATCAAAACAGCTGCACGAGATTTATGAGCGGATTCATTTCAAAGGGTGATTCAAACAAAATACACAGTTGCGTTGGCCGGGAATCGAACCCGGGTCAACTGCTTGGAAGGCAGCTATGCTCACCACTATACCACCAACGCTTACCAAATAACTAACAGGAGCCGTCTCTGTTTGAAAATGAAAGTAAAAGACAACCTACATTTGACATTTTCAGGATAATAATGGGATTCCCTAAAAACACATCACTGACATCACCAGGCGGTAAATTAATTAATAGACCAATAACAAAGAGTTCCAAACGGCTCTGCCAATAACAGCTAGTTTTCAGGCTTCCCCTTTCCACTCAGACAATGCCAGACATTCCTAGCAAAATTCTTGCTTGACAAATTGCTCTTTACTAACAAGTCATTTTTGCTTATTTTGGATCATTTTCATTGAAAACAATCACAGTAAGGTATTTGATTGTTACCTAGAAATTATTTGACTGATCCATTGCTGAAGTCCCCGACAACATTTTTTCGAGTCGACCAAAAGCCGTTCTTTCGACCAGATGACTGGTTCAAATTTTTAAAAGTGTGTTTTTCCATATATAAACTGAATAAAATCAACTATATGTAGGCTACTGAGCTTGTCTGATGCTTTAAGCATTACTCAAGAGGGTGCCCTAACCTAACCTAACCTAACCAGAAGAACAAAACCTTTTCCCGAATCTCCTCCTCCCGCTGCTGATGGCCTTTGCACCATTACGCTCCAGGCATTAGGCTACACCAGGAGGTCAGTTTCCATTTAGAGTGCCAATTAACCTTTCATTTATTTTTTACTGCCAAATTTCATGATATCCAATTGGTAGTTACAGTCTTGTCCCATCTCCACAACAGACTCAGGATAGGTGAAGGTTGAGAGCCACGCGTCCTCTGAAACACAACCCAGCCAAGCTGCACTGCTCACTTAACCTGGAAACGAGCAGCACCAATGTGTCAGAGGAAACACCGTACACCTGGCGACCGTGTCAGTGTGCATTGCACCCGGCCTTCCACAGGAATCGCTAGTGCACGATGGGACAAGAACATCCCTGCCGGCCAAACCGTCCCCTAAACGAGACGACACCGGGCCAATTGTGCACCGCCCCATGGGTCTCCCGGTCGCGGCCGGCTGCAACAGAGGACACAGACTTGAACCAGGATCCTGCTCTGCATTGCAGTGCCTAAGAACACTGCGCAACTCAGGAGACCTGACAACCTATTTTACCATTACTACCGATCTGCGTGCCAGTTATGGTTTTCATATGCATATTTTCGTAGAACAGTTTGATTTATTTCATATGTAAAGTCTTCGTATCTCAAAATCATTTTCAAGTGATGAATAAAAATGATATCTCAACCAAAATGGTAACTACACAAATCTAAAAGTCACTTCTATTGCCATTGCCAACAATGTAAAAACGGCCTACATGAAGCCAACAAATAAAATCATTACAGTCTGAAGGTGAATATCCTGATAAAAAATAAATCACTCCGGCCACACATGGCCTTTCTGCAACGAACATGTAACAATGTAGCAACTAATCAACTTGGTCCAGGCAGATGCTTGAGCTAACAAACTTGCAACATCGTATAAAATATTTTGGACCCTCAGTTTCCCCTGCCAGTGACCTCCGGGCAGACACAGCTGTGGGCTCAATATCAGGCTATTTAAGCAAGGACAAGAAGAAATCAGGTAGTCCTGTTTTATAAAGTTTCCAACGGATCAGAGCATGACATTTTATTATTTTTTGCTGAGTGCTTATCCAAAGGGAGAGAGCTGGCAATATTTTTCAAATAGGCTACATTGAGGAACTATTGTCATTCTCAATGGATGTAAAAACAGACTTTGTTTCCATGCTGTTTGAGGTGAAGAAAAATGTACTTTGAGAAGCTCCACAGCTCATAAGTGGTGGGGATTAAAGAGAATCAGAAATACTGTCAGATCAGTATTTGCTCGACTACAAAATTCTCAGTCGACCAACAGCCTATGGACCAGTTGACTAAAAGGTGTCAGCCCTATTTGATACTGAGATCAAAACAGCTGCACGAGATTTATGAGCGGATTCATTTCAAAGGGTGATTCAAACAAAATACACAGTTGCGTTGGCCGGGAATCGAACCCGGGTCAACTGCTTGGAAGGCAGCTATGCTCACCACTATACCACCAACGCTTACCAAATAACTAACAGGAGCCGTCTCTGTTTGAAAATGAAAGTAAAAGACAACCTACATTTGACATTTTCAGGATAATAATGGGATTCCCTAAAAACACATCACTGACATCACCAGGCAGTAAATTAATTAATAGACCAATAACAAAGAGTTCCAAACGGCTCTGCCAATAACAGCTAGTTTTCAGGCTTCCCCCTTTCCACTCAGACAATGCCAGACATTCCTAGCAAAATTCTTGCTTGACAAATTGCTCTTTACTAACAAGTCATTTTTGCTTATTTTGGATCATTTTCATTGAAAACAATCACAGTAAGGTATTTGATTGTTACCTAGAAATTATTTGACTGATCCATTGCTGAAGTCCCCGACAACATTTTTTTGAGTCGACCAAAAGCCGTTCTTTCGACCAGATGACTGGTTCAAATTTTTTAAAATGTGTTTTTCCATATATAAACTGAATAAAATCAACTATATGTAGGCTACTGAGCTTGTCTGATGCTTTAAGCATTACTCAAGAGGGTGCCCTAACCTAACCTAACCTAACCAGAAGAACAAAACCTTTTCCCGAATCTCCTCCTCCCGCTGCTGATGGCCTTTGCACCATTACGCTCCAGGCATTAGGCTACACCAGGAGGTCAGTTTCCATTTAGAGTGCCAATTAACCTTTCATTTATTTTTTACTGCCAAATTTCATGATATCCAATTGGTAGTTACAGTCTTGTCCCATCTCCACAACAGACTCAGGATAGGTGAAGGTTGAGAGCCACGCGTCCTCTGAAACACAACCCAGCCAAGCTGCACTGCTCACTTAACCTGGAAACGAGCAGCACCAATGTGTCAGAGGAAACACCGTACACCTGGCGACCGTGTCAGTGTGCATTGCACCCGGCCTTCCACAGGAATCGCTAGTGCACGATGGGACAAGAACATCCCTGCCGGCCAAACCGTCCCCTAAACGAGACGACACCGGGCCAATTGTGCACCGCCCCATGGGTCTCCCGGTCGCGGCCGGCTGCAACAGAGGACACAGACTTGAACCAGGATCCTGCTCTGCATTGCAGTGCCTAAGAACACTGCGCAACTCAGGAGACCTGACAACCTATCTTACCATTACTACCGATCTGCGTGCCAGTTATGGTTTTCATATGCATATTTTCGTAGAACAGTTTGATTTATTTCATATGTAAAGTCTTCGTATCTCAAAATCATTTTCAAGTGATGAATAAAAATGATATCTCAACCAAAATGGTAACTACACAAATCTAAAAGTCACTTCTATTGCCATTGCCAACAATGTAAAAACGGCCTACATGAAGCCAACAAATAAAATCATTACAGTCTGAAGGTGAATATCCTGATAAAAAATAAATCACTCCGGCCACACATGGCCTTTCTGCAACGAACATGTAACAATGTAGCAACTAATCAACTTGGTCCAGGCAGATGCTTGAGCTAACAAACTTGCAACATCGTATAAAATATTTTGGACCCTCAGTTTCCCCTGCCAGTGACCTCCGGGCAGACACAGCTGTGGGCTCAATATCAGGCTATTTAAGCAAGGACAAGAAGAAATCAGGTAGTCCTGTTTTATAAAGTTTCCAACGGATCAGAGCATGACATTTTATTATTTTTTGCTGAGTGCTTATCCAAAGGGAGAGAGCTGGCAATATTTTTCAAATAGGCTACATTGAGGAACTATTGTCATTCTCAATGGATGTAAAAACAGACTTTGTTTCCATGCTGTTTGAGGTGAAGAAAAATGTACTTTGAGAAGCTCCACAGCTCATAAGTGGTGGGGATTAAAGAGAATCAGAAATACTGTCAGATCAGTATTTGCTCGACTACAAAATTCTCAGTCGACCAACAGCCTATGGACCAGTTGACTAAAAGGTGTCAGCCCTATTTGATACTGAGATCAAAACAGCTGCACGAGATTTATGAGCGGATTCATTTCAAAGGGTGATTCAAACAAAATACACAGTTGCGTTGGCCGGGAATCGAACCCGGGTCAACTGCTTGGAAGGCAGCTATGCTCACCACTATACCACCAACGCTTACCAAATAACTAACAGGAGCCGTCTCTGTTTGAAAATGAAAGTAAAAGACAACCTACATTTGACATTTTCAGGATAATAATGGGATTCCCTAAAAACACATCACTGACATCACCAGGCGGTAAATTAATTAATAGACCAATAACAAAGAGTTCCAAACGGCTCTGCCAATAACAGCTAGTTTTCAGGCTTCCCCCTTTCCACTCAGACAATGCCAGACATTCCTAGCAAAATTCTTGCTTGACAAATTGCTCTTTACTAACAAGTCATTTTTGCTTATTTTGGATCATTTTCATTGAAAACAATCACAGTAAGGTATTTGATTGTTACCTAGAAATTATTTGACTGATCCATTGCTGAAGTCCCCGACAACATTTTTTCGAGTCGACCAAAAGCCGTTCTTTCGACCAGATGACTGGTTCAAATTTTTTAAAATGTGTTTTTCCATATATAAACTGAATAAAATCAACTATATGTAGGCTACTGAGCTTGTCTGATGCTTTAAGCATTACTCAAGAGGGTGCCCTAACCTAACCTAACCTAACCAGAAGAACAAAACCTTTTCCCGAATCTCCTCCTCCCGCTGCTGATGGCCTTTGCACCATTACGCTCCAGGCATTAGGCTACACCAGGAGGTCAGTTTCCATTTAGAGTGCCAATTAACCTTTCATTTATTTTTTACTGCCAAATGTCATGATATCCAATTGGTAGTTACAGTCTTGTCCCATCTCCACAACAGACTCAGGATAGGTGAAGGTTGAGAGCCACGCGTCCTCTGAAACACAACCCAGCCAAGCTGCACTGCTCACTTAACCTGGAAACGAGCAGCACCAATGTGTCAGAGGAAACACCGTACACCTGGCGACCGTGTCAGTGTGCATTGCACCCGGCCTTCCACAGGAATCGCTAGTGCACGATGGGACAAGAACATCCCTGCCGGCCAAACCGTCCCCTAAACGAGACGACACCGGGCCAATTGTGCACCGCCCCATGGGTCTCCCGGTCGCGGCCGGCTGCAACAGAGGACACAGACTTGAACCAGGATCCTGCTCTGCATTGCAGTGCCTAAGAACACTGCGCAACTCAGGAGACCTGACAACCTATTTTACCATTACTACCGATCTGCGTGCCAGTTATGGTTTTCATATGCATATTTTCGTAGAACAGTTTGATTTATTTCATATGTAAAGTCTTCGTATCTCAAAATCATTTTCAAGTGATGAATAAAAATGATATCTCAACCAAAATGGTAACTACACAAATCTAAAAGTCACTTCTATTGCCATTGCCAACAATGTAAAAACGGCCTACATGAAGCCAACAAATAAAATCATTACAGTCTGAAGGTGAATATCCTGATAAAAAATAAATCACTCCGGCCACACATGGCCTTTCTGCAACGAACATGTAACAATGTAGCAACTAATCAACTTGGTCCAGGCAGATGCTTGAGCTAACAAACTTGCAACATCGTATAAAATATTTTGGACCCTCAGTTTCCCCTGCCAGTGACCTCCGGGCAGACACAGCTGTGGGCTCAATATCAGGCTATTTAAGCAAGGACAAGAAGAAATCAGGTAGTCCTGTTTTATAAAGTTTCCAACGGATCAGAGCATGACATTTTATTATTTTTTGCTGAGTGCTTATCCAAAGGGAGAGAGCTGGCAATATTTTTCAAATAGGCTACATTGAGGAACTATTGTCATTCTCAATGGATGTAAAAACAGACTTTGTTTCCATGCTGTTTGAGGTGAAGAAAAATGTACTTTGAGAAGCTCCACAGCTCATAAGTGGTGGGGATTAAAGAGAATCAGAAATACTGTCAGATCAGTATTTGCTCGACTACAAAATTCTCAGTCGACCAACAGCCTATGGACCAGTTGACTAAAAGGTGTCAGCCCTATTTGATACTGAGATCAAAACAGCTGCACGAGATTTATGAGCGGATTCATTTCAAAGGGTGATTCAAACAAAATACACAGTTGCGTTGGCCGGGAATCGAACCCGGGTCAACTGCTTGGAAGGCAGCTATGCTCACCACTATACCACCAACGCTTACCAAATAACTAACAGGAGCCGTCTCTGTTTGAAAATGAAAGTAAAAGACAACCTACATTTGACATTTTCAGGATAATAATGGGATTCCCTAAAAACACATCACTGACATCACCAGGCAGTAAATTAATTAATAGACCAATAACAAAGAGTTCCAAACGGCTCTGCCAATAACAGCTAGTTTTCAGGCTTCCCCCTTTCCACTCAGACAATGCCAGACATTCCTAGCAAAATTCTTGCTTGACAAATTGCTCTTTACTAACAAGTCATTTTTGCTTATTTTGGATCATTTTCATTGAAAACAATCACAGTAAGGTATTTGATTGTTACCTAGAAATTATTTGACTGATCCATTGCTGAAGTCCCCGACAACATTTTTTCGAGTCGACCAAAAGCCGTTCTTTCGACCAGATGACTGGTTCAAATTTTTAAAAGTGTGTTTTTCCATATATAAACTGAATAAAATCAACTATATGTAGGCTACTGAGCTTGTCTGATGCTTTAAGCATTACTCAAGAGGGTGCCCTAACCTAACCTAACCTAACCAGAAGAACAAAACCTTTTCCCGAATCTCCTCCTCCCGCTGCTGATGGCCTTTGCACCATTACGCTCCAGGCATTAGGCTACACCAGGAGGTCAGTTTCCATTTAGAGTGCCAATTAACCTTTCATTTATTTTTTACTGCCAAATGTCATGATATCCAATTGGTAGTTACAGTCTTGTCCCATCTCCACAACAGACTCAGGATAGGTGAAGGTTGAGAGCCACGCGTCCTCTGAAACACAACCCAGCCAAGCTGCACTGCTCACTTAACCTGGAAACGAGCAGCACCAATGTGTCAGAGGAAACACCGTACACCTGGCGACCGTGTCAGTGTGCATTGCACCCGGCCTTCCACAGGAATCGCTAGTGCACGATGGGACAAGAACATCCCTGCCGGCCAAACCGTCCCCTAAACGAGACGACACCGGGCCAATTGTGCACCGCCCCATGGGTCTCCCGGTCGCGGCCGGCTGCAACAGAGGACACAGACTTGAACCAGGATCCTGCTCTGCATTGCAGTGCCTAAGAACACTGCGCAACTCAGGAGACCTGACAACCTATTTTACCATTACTACCGATCTGCGTGCCAGTTATGGTTTTCATATGCATATTTTCGTAGAACAGTTTGATTTATTTCATATGTAAAGTCTTCGTATCTCAAAATCATTTTCAAGTGATGAATAAAAATGATATCTCAACCAAAATGGTAACTACACAAATCTAAAAGTCACTTCTATTGCCATTGCCAACAATGTAAAAACGGCCTACATGAAGCCAACAAATAAAATCATTACAGTCTGAAGGTGAATATCCTGATAAAAAATAAATCACTCCGGCCACACATGGCCTTTCTGCAACGAACATGTAACAATGTAGCAACTAATCAACTTGGTCCAGGCAGATGCTTGAGCTAACAAACTTGCAACATCGTATAAAATATTTTGGACCCTCAGTTTCCCCTGCCAGTGACCTCCGGGCAGACACAGCTGTGGGCTCAATATCAGGCTATTTAAGCAAGGACAAGAAGAAATCAGGTAGTCCTGTTTTATAAAGTTTCCAACGGATCAGAGCATGACATTTTATTATTTTTTGCTGAGTGCTTATCCAAAGGGAGAGAGCTGGCAATATTTTTCAAATAGGCTACATTGAGGAACTATTGTCATTCTCAATGGATGTAAAAACAGACTTTGTTTCCATGCTGTTTGAGGTGAAGAAAAATGTACTTTGAGAAGCTCCACAGCTCATAAGTGGTGGGGATTAAAGAGAATCAGAAATACTGTCAGATCAGTATTTGCTCGACTACAAAATTCTCAGTCGACCAACAGCCTATGGACCAGTTGACTAAAAGGTGTCAGCCCTATTTGATACTGAGATCAAAACAGCTGCACGAGATTTATGAGCGGATTCATTTCAAAGGGTGATTCAAACAAAATACACAGTTGCGTTGGCCGGGAATCGAACCCGGGTCAACTGCTTGGAAGGCAGCTATGCTCACCACTATACCACCAACGCTTACCAAATAACTAGCAGGAGCCGTCTCTGTTTGAAAATGAAAGTAAAAGACAACCTACATTTGACATTTTCAGGATAATAATGGGATTCCCTAAAAACACATCACTGACATCACCAGGCGGTAAATTAATTAATAGACCAATAACAAAGAGTTCCAAACGGCTCTGCCAATAACAGCTAGTTTTCAGGCTTCCCCCTTTCCACTCAGACAATGCCAGACATTCCTAGCAAAATTCTTGCTTGACAAATTGCTCTTTACTAACAAGTCATTTTTGCTTATTTTGGATCATTTTCATTGAAAACAATCACAGTAAGGTATTTGATTGTTACCTAGAAATTATTTGACTGATCCATTGCTGAAGTCCCCGACAACATTTTTTCGAGTCGACCAAAAGCCGTTCTTTCGACCAGATGACTGGTTCAAATTTTTAAAAGTGTGTTTTTCCATATATAAACTGAATAAAATCAACTATATGTAGGCTACTGAGCTTGTCTGATGCTTTAAGCATTACTCAAGAGGGTGCCCTAACCTAACCTAACCTAACCAGAAGAACAAAACCTTTTCCCGAATCTCCTCCTCCCGCTGCTGATGGCCTTTGCACCATTACGCTCCAGGCATTAGGCTACACCAGGAGGTCAGTTTCCATTTAGAGTGCCAATTAACCTTTCATTTATTTTTTACTGCCAAATTTCATGATATCCAATTGGTAGTTACAGTCTTGTCCCATCTCCACAACAGACTCAGGATAGGTGAAGGTTGAGAGCCACGCGTCCTCTGAAACACAACCCAGCCAAGCTGCACTGCTCACTTAACCTGGAAACGAGCAGCACCAATGTGTCAGAGGAAACACCGTACACCTGGCGACCGTGTCAGTGTGCATTGCACCCGGCCTTCCACAGGAATCGCTAGTGCACGATGGGACAAGAACATCCCTGCCGGCCAAACCGTCCCCTAAACGAGACGACACCGGGCCAATTGTGCACCGCCCCATGGGTCTCCCGGTCGCGGCCGGCTGCAACAGAGGACACAGACTTGAACCAGGATCCTGCTCTGCATTGCAGTGCCTAAGAACACTGCGCAACTCAGGAGACCTGACAACCTATCTTACCATTACTACCGATCTGCGTGCCAGTTATGGTTTTCATATGCATATTTTCGTAGAACAGTTTGATTTATTTCATATGTAAAGTCTTCGTATCTCAAAATCATTTTCAAGTGATGAATAAAAATGATATCTCAACCAAAATGGTAACTACACAAATCTAAAAGTCACTTCTATTGCCATTGCCAACAATGTAAAAACGGCCTACATGAAGCCAACAAATAAAATCATTACAGTCTGAAGGTGAATATCCTGATAAAAAATAAATCACTCCGGCCACACATGGCCTTTCTGCAACGAACATGTAACAATGTAGCAACTAATCAACTTGGTCCAGGCAGATGCTTGAGCTAACAAACTTGCAACATCGTATAAAATATTTTGGACCCTCAGTTTCCCCTGCCAGTGACCTCCGGGCAGACACAGCTGTGGGCTCAATATCAGGCTATTTAAGCAAGGACAAGAAGAAATCAGGTAGTCCTGTTTTATAAAGTTTCCAACGGATCAGAGCATGACATTTTATTATTTTTTGCTGAGTGCTTATCCAAAGGGAGAGAGCTGGCAATATTTTTCAAATAGGCTACATTGAGGAACTATTGTCATTCTCAATGGATGTAAAAACAGACTTTGTTTCCATGCTGTTTGAGGTGAAGAAAAATGTACTTTGAGAAGCTCCACAGCTCATAAGTGGTGGGGATTAAAGAGAATCAGAAATACTGTCAGATCAGTATTTGCTCGACTACAAAATTCTCAGTCGACCAACAGCCTATGGACCAGTTGACTAAAAGGTGTCAGCCCTATTTGATACTGAGATCAAAACAGCTGCACGAGATTTATGAGCGGATTCATTTCAAAGGGTGATTCAAACAAAATACACAGTTGCGTTGGCCGGGAATCGAACCCGGGTCAACTGCTTGGAAGGCAGCTATGCTCACCACTATACCACCAAAGCTTACCAAATAACTAGCAGGAGCCGTCTCTGTTTGAAAATGAAAGTAAAAGACAACCTACATTTGACATTTTCAGGATAATAATGGGATTCCCTAAAAACACATCACTGACATCACCAGGCGGTAAATTAATTAATAGACCAATAACAAAGAGTTCCAAACGGCTCTGCCAATAACAGCTAGTTTTCAGGCTTCCCCTTTCCACTCAGACAATGCCAGACATTCCTAGCAAAATTCTTGCTTGACAAATTGCTCTTTACTAACAAGTCATTTTTGCTTATTTTGGATCATTTTCATTGAAAACAATCACAGTAAGGTATTTGATTGTTACCTAGAAATTATTTGACTGATCCATTGCTGAAGTCCCCGACAACATTTTTTCGAGTCGACCAAAAGCCGTTCTTTCGACCAGATGACTGGTTCAAATTTTTAAAAGTGTGTTTTTCCATATATAAACTGAATAAAATCAACTATATGTAGGCTACTGAGCTTGTCTGATGCTTTAAGCATTACTCAAGAGGGTGCCCTAACCTAACCTAACCTAACCAGAAGAACAAAACCTTTTCCCGAATCTCCTCCTCCCGCTGCTGATGGCCTTTGCACCATTACGCTCCAGGCATTAGGCTACACCAGGAGGTCAGTTTCCATTTAGAGTGCCAATTAACCTTTCATTTATTTTTTACTGCCAAATGTCATGATATCCAATTGGTAGTTACAGTCTTGTCCCATCTCCACAACAGACTCAGGATAGGTGAAGGTTGAGAGCCACGCGTCCTCTGAAACACAACCCAGCCAAGCTGCACTGCTCACTTAACCTGGAAACGAGCAGCACCAATGTGTCAGAGGAAACACCGTACACCTGGCGACCGTGTCAGTGTGCATTGCACCCGGCCTTCCACAGGAATCGCTAGTGCACGATGGGACAAGAACATCCCTGCCGGCCAAACCGTCCCCTAAACGAGACGACACCGGGCCAATTGTGCACCGCCCCATGGGTCTCCCGGTCGCGGCCGGCTGCAACAGAGGACACAGACTTGAACCAGGATCCTGCTCTGCATTGCAGTGCCTAAGAACACTGCGCAACTCAGGAGACCTGACAACCTATTTTACCATTACTACCGATCTGCGTGCCAGTTATGGTTTTCATATGCATATTTTCGTAGAACAGTTTGATTTATTTCATATGTAAAGTCTTCGTATCTCAAAATCATTTTCAAGTGATGAATAAAAATGATATCTCAACCAAAATGGTAACTACACAAATCTAAAAGTCACTTCTATTGCCATTGCCAACAATGTAAAAACGGCCTACATGAAGCCAACAAATAAAATCATTACAGTCTGAAGGTGAATATCCTGATAAAAAATAAATCACTCCGGCCACACATGGCCTTTCTGCAACGAACATGTAACAATGTAGCAACTAATCAACTTGGTCCAGGCAGATGCTTGAGCTAACAAACTTGCAACATCGTATAAAATATTTTGGACCCTCAGTTTCCCCTGCCAGTGACCTCCGGGCAGACACAGCTGTGGGCTCAATATCAGGCTATTTAAGCAAGGACAAGAAGAAATCAGGTAGTCCTGTTTTATAAAGTTTCCAACGGATCAGAGCATGACATTTTATTATTTTTTGCTGAGTGCTTATCCAAAGGGAGAGAGCTGGCAATATTTTTCAAATAGGCTACATTGAGGAACTATTGTCATTCTCAATGGATGTAAAAACAGACTTTGTTTCCATGCTGTTTGAGGTGAAGAAAAATGTACTTTGAGAAGCTCCACAGCTCATAAGTGGTGGGGATTAAAGAGAATCAGAAATACTGTCAGATCAGTATTTGCTCGACTACAAAATTCTCAGTCGACCAACAGCCTATGGACCAGTTGACTAAAAGGTGTCAGCCCTATTTGATACTGAGATCAAAACAGCTGCACGAGATTTATGAGCGGATTCATTTCAAAGGGTGATTCAAACAAAATACACAGTTGCGTTGGCCGGGAATTGAACCCGGGTCAACTGCTTGGAAGGCAGCTATGCTCACCACTATACCACCAACGCTTACCAAATAACTAACAGGAGCCGTCTCTGTTTGAAAATGAAAGTAAAAGACAACCTACATTTGACATTTTCAGGATAATAATGGGATTCCCTAAAAACACATCACTGACATCACCAGGCGGTAAATTAATTAATAGACCAATAACAAAGAGTTCCAAACGGCTCTGCCAATAACAGCTAGTTTTCAGGCTTCCCCCTTTCCACTCAGACAATGCCAGACATTCCTAGCAAAATTCTTGCTTGACAAATTGCTCTTTACTAACAAGTCATTTTTGCTTATTTTGGATCATTTTCATTGAAAACAATCACAGTAAGGTATTTGATTGTTACCTAGAAATTATTTGACTGATCCATTGCTGAAGTCCCCGACAACATTTTTTCGAGTCGACCAAAAGCCGTTCTTTCGACCAGATGACTGGTTCAAATTTTTAAAAGTGTGTTTTTCCATATATAAACTGAATAAAATCAACTATATGTAGGCTACTGAGCTTGTCTGATGCTTTAAGCATTACTCAAGAGGGTGCCCTAACCTAACCTAACCTAACCAGAAGAACAAAACCTTTTCCCGAATCTCCTCCTCCCGCTGCTGATGGCCTTTGCACCATTACGCTCCAGGCATTAGGCTACACCAGGAGGTCAGTTTCCATTTAGAGTGCCAATTAACCTTTCATTTATTTTTTTACTGCCAAATGTCATGATATCCAATTGGTAGTTACAGTCTTGTCCCATCTCCACAACAGACTCAGGATAGGTGAAGGTTGAGAGCCACGCGTCCTCTGAAACACAACCCAGCCAAGCTGCACTGCTCACTTAACCTGGAAACGAGCAGCACCAATGTGTCAGAGGAAACACCGTACACCTGGCGACCGTGTCAGTGTGCATTGCACCCGGCCTTCCACAGGAATCGCTAGTGCACGATGGGACAAGAACATCCCTGCCGGCCAAACCGTCCCCTAAACGAGACGACACCTGGCCAATTGTGCACCGCCCCATGGGTCTCCCGGTCGCGGCCGGCTGCAACAGAGGACACAGACTTGAACCAGGATCCTGCTCTGCATTGCAGTGCCTAAGAACACTGCGCAACTCAGGAGACCTGACAACCTATCTTACCATTACTACCGATCTGCGTGCCAGTTATGGTTTTCATATGCATATTTTCGTAGAACAGTTTGATTTATTTCATATGTAAAGTCTTCGTATCTCAAAATCATTTTCAAGTGATGAATAAAAATGATATCTCAACCAAAATGGTAACTACACAAATCTAAAAGTCACTTCTATTGCCATTGCCAACAATGTAAAAACGGCCTACATGAAGCCAACAAATAAAATCATTACAGTCTGAAGGTGAATATCCTGATAAAAAAATAAATCACTCCGGCCACACAACGAGACGACACCGGGCCAATTGTGCACCGCCCCATGGGTCTCCCGGTCGCATTTTCTATTTTCAAACTCAAATGGCACAGTTAATTTGGAGCGCTCTATGTATAAGAGTCGCTGGCCACAAACAAATAGAGAGGAGGCTCGCGCCCTTATGCCATAGAAGTTTAGGTTTACTTTTGCAGGCAGAATGAAAATGACTACATCGACCATGATCCTTGGCTTGTTACGGAAACATTTACCATGATTCTTAGCGATTTTTTTGACGCCGTTCAGCCCAATTTCGCAATATGGTGCGCTTCATATTCATAGCTGTCAAAGATTGTGTGACACCTTCATATTATGTTATTCCAGTAAAAGATGAACTTACATATTTAGGCATAACCATTACAAAGGATCAGAAGTCTACAGGCTTACTAAATATTAACCATCTTATTTAAAAAAGTCTCACAGGGACTTTGAAGCACTACAGCTGCATGCTGATCTTGGAATAAACTGAGCATAGCAAAGATGTCACGAATCCCGCCGAAGATGGTGACTATTCCTATTCGGACGGCGCTCGGCGGTCGTCGTCGCCGGCCTATTAGCTGCCATCGATTCCCTTTCCTTTTGTTTCTGTTTGTTGGGTCTAATTGGTTACACCTGTTTTGAGTTAGTTTTGTTTGTAGGCTATTTAAGGGCACTATGCCCGCTGGGTATTGTGCGGGCTTGTTCTCTGTTTGTTGGTGTTGGTTGATTAGTGTGATCTCTATTTTTCAGTCATGTTTATTTTGGGCGGGTTGTTTCATGCGCCCTTGTGTTTTGCATGTCTGTGTCTCCGCTGTTTTTGGAATAAAAGATCCACGTACGGAATTACCTGCTCTCTGCGCTTGACTCCTCCACTCACCATTCATAGAAGTCATAACAAAAGATTCCATCTTTGACGACGCCACATAAATGGAATTAGGTACTAGCTAGCTTGATAGTCAAATGCAATGTCCCTTCAAGGTCCTTGTGTAATTGAAATGTGATATTGTACCCCCTAGCTCGATTGTCCATTGTTTGTAATCTATGTATGCTTGTGTTCCCTCTTGTGCTTTATGTATTGATTTGTTGTTAATTTAAAAAAAAAAAAAAAAAAGTGCGCTTCATATTCAAATATTTCTGGCTTCATGCGCCACATTAGGAGTTTTCCATAGGAATACATGGATGACGTCAGTGTTATTACTATTTACTGGTTTTAATGTTTAATTATTCAATTATTCAAATACAATACTGAACAAAAATCTAAATGCAACAATTTCAAATATTTTGCTGAGTTATAGTTAATATTAGGAAATCAGTCAAATTAAATAAATCCATTAGGCCTAATCTATGGATTTCACATGGCTGGGCAGGGGCCTGGGAGAGCAAAGGCCCACCCACTTGGGAGCCAGACCCACTCACTGGGGAGACAGGCCCAGACAATCAGAGTTTTCCCCACAAAAGAACTTTATGACAGACAGAAATACTTCTCAGCACCCCGCCCTCCCCCGTCTGATGATTCTGCAGGTGAAGAAGCTGGATGGAGAGGTCCTGGGCTGGTGTGGTTACACGTGGTCTCGGTTGTGAGGCAGGTTGGACATATGGCCAAATTCTCTAAAACAATGTTGAAGGCGGCTTGTGGTAGAGGAATTAACATTAAATTATCTGGAAACAGTTATGGTGGACATTCCTGCTGTCAACGTGCCAATTGCACACTCCCTCAAAACTTGACACATCTGTGACATTGTGTTGCGTGACAAAACTGCATATTTTAGAGTGGCCTTTAATTGTCCCCAGCACAACGTGCACCTGTGTAATAAGTATGCTGTTAAATCAGCTTCTTGATATGCCACACCTGTCAAGTGGATGGATTATCTTGACAAAGGAAAAAATGCTGACTAATCGAGATGTAAACAAATTTGTGCACAACATTTGAGAGAAATAAGATTTTTGAGTTATGGACATTTCCTGAGATCTTTTATTTCATTTCATGAAACATGGGACCAGCACTTTACATGTTGCGTTTACAATTTTGTTCAGTGTAGATGACTACCATGGAGCGCTGTTTTGAAACCACCACGCTTCCATCTTGGCACTCCCCCACCGTTGTTCAAAATATTTTTAATGTCTACATTAGTTTTTGCCACATTTATTATATTAGACACCTTAATGCATACGTTTAAATTATATTATGTGAGCTAAACATAAAAATACAAAATGAAAAAAATATTAAAAACAATTCCTTAAAGTATATTATTTTTGGATGTTCGAATGTCACTGTTCCCACTACAACAATAAAAATACGTAAATACATATAATTTTGTCCTTGTCCTCCTTTTCATTTACACATTTAACATTCAATTGAAATACTCAATACGCTTTAATCGTGGTCATCAAAGTTAATATTCGACTGCATTTAGAAATGTTATTTGTTGCGCAATGACTGGGTTTACAAAAGCATGTTTCACTCCAGTGAGGAGCTACTCTTGTGTTGTCTGACAGGTGATAGGATACTCCGTTCCTCAAACTCGGCTCTGTATGCACAAAATTATGCAAATTAACCTATAAACCTATAAGCATGACCGGTCAAATAAATGTGTTGTGGTTTGTCTTTTAGAACAATCCTAACGTAACATGTCACCAAGCTTATTGCTCCAGATCCATTGATTTCAATACATTGATGTGAGTGATTCATTTGCGCATGCTACTGATTACAGTAGAACAAGCTAATCAATTACAGTTTAGAGTAGACGCTTGTCAAATGTTGATGCATGTGCAGTTTAGAAGGTACTAATTTAGCTGAATTACAAGTAATCTGAACACAAGTGTGTAGAGAGTCATTTTTATGTTTTGGTCTTCAAAATATCACAACCTATTTCATCATATTGATTATGAATTTAAAACCGGTGTTTTGACACGGCTATAATTAAAAAATCCATGACAATAGGAAGCAGAAACAGTATCATTTTCAACTAATGTTTTAGGAACTTCTGAATGAGCCCCAAAACGTTCTCAGATTTTGGTGATATAACTGAAATTGTGAAAATTAGTTTGTCTTGCCTTCTACAAGGTATATTATACCAACACTCTCCTCTCGGTGCAACGGCTATGGCCATGTTGTATTGCTCATCTACAAAATCTCTGCCCCCTGTGAGGATCGAACTCACGACCTTCAGATTATGAGACTGACGCGCTACCTACTGCGCTAAGGAGGCCTATAGTTCAACAACAAAAACACTGATTTTGAAATAGGATTTCTGATTGGCCACATCTGCAGTCCTCGTGCCTTCTTGTAGCACGCCAAACACGGAACTCAACCAAGCTGTGCGCATGCTCAATCGTGCATGCATTTATTTAGTCCCCACACACCAACTGCGATCACGACACGCAGGTTAACATATCAAAACAAACTCTGAACCAATGACATTATTTGGGGACAGGTCGAAAACTTGCACTTGCTAGCTAATTTGTCCTATTTAGCTAGCTTGCTGTTGCTAGCTAATTTGTCCTGGGATATAAACATTAGGTCGTTATTTTACCTGAAATGGACAAGTTCCTCTACTACAACAATTAATCCACATAAAAACGGTCAACCGAATCCTTTCGAGTCATCTCTCCTCCTTCCAGGCTTTTTTTTTTTTAAACTTTCATAGTATTACCACGACAACCAGCAACAGTTCATCTTTCAATCACACCCACATGGGTATAACCAATGAGGAGATGGCACGTGGGTACCTGCTTCTATAAACCAATGAGGAGATGGGAGAGCAGGACTTGCAGCACCATCTGAATCAGAAATAGGAATGACTTCTATTTTAGCCCTTGGCAACGCAGACGCTCTTTGACCCGTGCGAGTAGTGTGGGTGCAATGATTTAATAACATAGATACCAAAATGTATTTTGCAACGCTCGCGCACTCGGTGTTGTCAGGGTATAAGGCAAGTTTACACAGGTGAGCAGGGACCCTGGGCATCTTCTTTTGGTGTTTTTCAGAGTCAGTAGAAAGACCTCTTTTAGTGTCCTAAGTGTTCATAACTGTGACCTTAATTGCCTACAGTCTTTAAGCTGTTAGTGTCCGAACAACTGCTCCGCAGGTGCATGTTCAGTAATTGTTTATGGTTCATTGAACAAGCATGGGAAACAGTGTTCAAACCCTTTAATATGAAGATCTGTGAAGTTAATACGATTTTTACGAATTACCTTTGAAAGACAGGATCCTGACAAAGGGATGTTTCTTTTTTTGCTGAGTTTATCTTGTAGTAGGCCAGACTAACTCCTTCTCAAATAGTATTTGAGTATCCTTGCCATAGTCTAAACTATAATAGACATTTCATCGCAAGGGGCAAATACGCGATTGTCTGTGCTGCCCAATCATATTACCTAATCTTTATGATATGACCAAATTCACCAATCAGAAACATCCTTTCAAACTCAGTGCTTTCAACGTTGCACTAAGCCTCCTTAGCGAAGTAGGTAGTGCGTCAGTCTCATAATCTGAAGGTCGTGAGTTAGATCCTAACAGGGGCATTAGTTTTTGCATGTACCTCTTTTTAGCTTTTGCATGACTGGATGACACATGCCCTATTCCAAAACAACTCTCATCCCTAAGCCCAACTAACCTGTACCCCTGCACACTGACTCGGTACCAGTGGCCCCTGTATATAGCCTCGTTCGTCTTATTGTGTTACTTTTTATTATTACTTTTTATTTTAGCCTACTTGGTAAATATTTTCTGCACTGTTGGTTAAGGGCTTGTCAGTAAGTATTTCACAGTAAAGTCTACACTTGTTGAACACATGTGGGCATTTTTAAGATGTGTCATTATTGTCACAGTGTACAAAATCAGAATTTGAAGCATATTTCTCTGACAATTGCCCTTTTGGATGGCAATTTATGAGAAATCAGTGTGACATGTATATATATATTTTTTCCCCCACTGTAAAAGAATAGCCTAGATTGGGAGATATATCAGTATCGGTAGGTTTTGTCCCCCCAATGTAATGTAATCAGATGAAGAAAAAGCCATATCGGTCAGGCTATCTGAGATATAACTAGTTGGTGGGCAAAAACAGTCATTAAAACAGACATTGTATTTGTCCATACTTTACTTTGAAAATGTCAATAGGTCACACAGACTGAGGATCAAGGTAATAGAATCTACTTAATCTTGCATTTCTCTCCTACATAAATTCCTTGGCCGTCGTGCTAAGGGATGGGAGTTGTTTTGGCATAGGGCATGTGTAATACAATCTTGCAAAATCTAAAAAGAGGTACATGAAAAATCTAATGCCCCTGTGAGGATCGAACTCACGACCTTCAGATTATGAGACTGACGCGCTCCCTACTGCGCTAAGGAGGCTTAGTGCATGAAAGCACTGAGTTTGAAAGGATGTTTCTGATTGGTAAAATTAATATGATTGGGCAGTATAGATAATCGCTGTATTTGCCCCTTGTGATGAAATGTCTATTATATAATTTAGACGAAGGGAGGGATACTCAAATACTATTTGAGAAGGTCCGGTAACACGGATTTCCAAGGTGACAAAGGGCTGTATGGATATTGTAATTTATCAGCTCAGTAACAAACCCCAACCTCGCGAACCAGTCGACTGGTTCAAATTTTTAAAAGTGTTTTTCCATATATAAACTGAATAAAATCAACTACATGTAGGCTACTGAGCTTGTCTGATGCTTTAAGCATTACTCAAGAGGGTGCCCTAACCTAACCAGAAGAACAAAACCTTTTCCCGAATCTCCTCGTCCTGCTGCTGATGGCCTTTGCACCATTACGCTCCAGGCATTAGGCTACACCAGGAGGTCAGTTTCCATTTAGAGTGCCAATTAACCTTTCATTTATTTTTTACTGCCAAATTTCATGATATCCAATTGGTAGTTACAGTCTTGTCCCATCTCCACAACAGACTCAGGATAGGTGAAGGTTGAGAGCCACGCGTCCTCTGAAACACAACCCAGCCAAGCTGCACTGCTCACTTAACCTGGAAACCAGCCGCACCAATGTGTCAGAGGAAACACCGTACACCTGGCGAGCGTGTCAGTGTGCATTGCACCTGGCCTTCCACAGGAATCGCTAATGCACGATGGGACAAGAACATCCCTGCCAGCCAAATCGTCCCCTAAACGAGACGACACCGGGCCAATTGTGCACCGCCCCATGGGTCTCCCGGTCGCGGCCGGCTGCAACAGAGGACACAGACTTGAACCAGGATCCTGCTCTGCATTGCAGTGCCTAAGAACACTGCGCAACTCAGGAGACCTGACAACCTATCTTACCATGACTACCAATCTGCGTGCCAGTTATGGTTTTCATATGCATATTTTCGTAGAACAGTTTGATTTATTTCATATGTAAAGTCTTCGTATCTCAAAATCATTTTCAAGTGATGAATAAAAATGATATCTAAACCAAAATGAAAACTACACAAATCTAAAAGTCACTTCTATTGCCATTGCCAACAATGTAAAAACGGCCTACATAAAGCCTACAAATAAAATCATTACAGTCTGAAGGTGAAAAAAATATCTTGATAAAAAATAAATCACTTTGGCCACACATGGCCTTTCTGCAACGAACATGAAACAATGTAGCAACTAATCAACTTGGTCCAGCCAGATGCTTGAGCTAACAAACTTGCAACATTGCATAAAATATTTTGGACCCTCAGTTTCCCCTGCCAGTGACCTCCGGGCAGACACAGCTGTAGGCTCAATATCAGGCTATTTCATGGGATTCCCAAGTGAGAATAATGGGATTCCCAAGTGAGAGAAAAAATGATTGTAATAGTTTGTGAGGGGGCAACATGCACTGTCATCCTAAATTGGCCTGTTGATTTATTTTGCCATATTAAATTATTATAGATTGCCCTAATTTACTACCTTACAAAACCTTGAATTTTCACCACATAAAATGTTGTGGCATTACACATTCTTACACATTACACACACAGTTCATTTTATCATACTTGCCTGTCCATTGCAGGAATTATTTGCATTTTCTATTTTCAAACTCAAATGGCACAGTTAATTTGGAGCGCTCTATGTATAAGAGTCGCTGGCCACAAACAAATTGAGAGGAGGCTCGCGCCCTTATGCCATAGAAGTTTAGGTTTACTTTTGCAGGCAGAATGAAAATGACTACATCGACCATGATCCTTGGCTTGTTACGGAAACATTTACCATGATTCTTAGCGATTTTTTTGACGCCGTTCAGCCCAATTTCGCAATATGGTGCGCTTCATATTCATAGCTGTCAAAGATTGTGTGACACCTTCATATTATGTTTTCCAGTAAAAGATGAACTTACATATTTAGGCATAACCATTACAAAGGATCAGAAGTCTACAGGCTTACTAAATATTAACCATCTTATTTAAAAAAAGTCTCACAGGGACTTTGAAGCACTACAGCTGCATGCTGATCTTGGAATAAACGGAGCATAGCAAAGATGTCACGAATCCCGCCGAAGATGGTGACTATTCCTATTCGGACGGCGCTCGGCGGTCGTCGTCGCCGGCCTATTAGCTGCCATCGATTCCCTTTCCTTTTGTTTCTGTTTGTTGGGTCTAATTGGTTACACCTGTTTTGAGTTAGTTTTGTTTGTAGGCTATTTAAGGGCACTATGCCCGCTGGGTATTGTGCGGGCTTGTTCTCTGTTTGTTGGTTGATTAGTGTGATCTCTATTTTTCAGTCATGTTTATTTTGGGCGGGTTGTTTCATGCGCCCTTGTGTTTTGCATGTCTGTGTCTCCGCTGTTTTTGGAATAAAAGATCCACGTACGGAATTACCTGCTCTCTGCGCTTGACTCCTCCACTCACCATTCATAGAAGTCATAACAAAAGATTCCATCTTTGACGACGCCACATAAATGGAATTAGGTACTAGCTAGCTTGATAGTCAAATGCAATGTCCCTTCAAGGTCCTTGTGTAATTGAAATGTGATATTGTACCCCCTAGCTCGATTGTCCATTGTTTGTAATCTATGTATGCTTGTGTTCCCTCTTGTGCTTTATGTATTGATTTGTTGTTAATTTAAAAAAATTAAAAGTGCGCTTCATATTCAAATATTTCTGGCTTCATGCGCCACATTAGGAGTTTTCCATAGGAATACATGGATGACGTCAGTGTTATTACTATTTACTGGTTTTAATGTTTAATTATTCAATTATTCAAATACAATACTGAACAAAAATCTAAATGCAACAATTTCAAATATTTTGCTGAGTTATAGTTAATATTAGGAAATCAGTCAAATTAAATAAATCCATTAGGCCCTAATCTATGGATTTCACATGGCTGGGCAGGGGCCTGGGAGAGCAAAGGCCCACCCACTTGGGAGCCAGACCCACTCACTGGGGAGACAGGCCCAGACAATCAGAGTTTTCCCCACAAAAGAACTTTATGACAGACAGAAATACTTCTCAGCACCCCGCCCTCCCCCGTCTGATGATTCTGCAGGTGAAGAAGCTGGATGGAGAGGTCCTGGGCTGGTGTGGTTACACGTGGTCTCGGTTGTGAGGCAGGTTGGACATATGGCCAAATTCTCTAAAACAATGTTGAAGGCGGCTTGTGGTAGAGGAATTAACATTAAATTATCTGGAAACAGTTATGGTGGACATTCCTGCTGTCAACGTGCCAATTGCACACTCCCTCAAAACTTGACACATCTGTGACATTGTGTTGCGTGACAAAACTGCATATTTTAGAGTGGCCTTTAATTGTCCCCAGCACAACGTGCACCTGTGTAATAAGTATGCTGTTAAATCAGCTTCTTGATATGCCACACCTGTCAAGTGGATGGATTATCTTGACAAAGGAAAAAATGCTGACTAATCGAGATGTAAACAAATTTGTGCACAACATTTGAGAGAAATAAGATTTTTCAGTTATGGACATTTCCTGAGATCTTTTATTTCATTTCATGAAACATGGGACCAGCACTTTACATGTTGCGTTTACAATTTTGTTCAGTGTAGATGACTACCATGGAGCGCTGTTTTGAAACCACCACGCTTCCATCTTGGCACTCCCCCACCGTTGTTCAAAATATTTTTAATGTCTACGTTAGTTTCTGCCACATTTATTATATTAGACACCTTAATGCATACGTTTAAATTATATTATGTGAGCTAAACATAAAAATACAAAATGAAAAAAATATTAAAAACAATTCCTTAAAGTATATATTTTTTGAATGTTCGAATGTCACTGTTCCCACTACAACAATAAAAATACGTAAATACATATAATTTTGTCCTTGACACATTTCATTTACACATTTAACATTCAATTGAAATACTCAATACGCTTTAATCGTGGTCATCAAAGTTAATATTCGACTGCATTTAGAAATGTTATTTGTTGCGCAATGACTGGGTTTACAAAAGCACGTTTCACTCCAGTGAGGAGCTACTCTTGTGTTGTCTGACAGGTGATAGGATACTCCGTTCCTCAAACTCGGCTCTGTATGCACTAAATTATGCAAATTAACCTATAAACCTATAAGCATGACCGGTCAAATGTATTTTCGGCAACTCACCAATTATCGGGGAGCCTATTAATAACATCCCTAAATTCGTTGTGGTTTGTCTTTTAGAACAATCCTAACGTAACATGTCACCAAGCTTATTGCTCCAGATCCATTGATTTCAATACATTGTTGATGTGAGTGATTCATTTGCGCATGCTACTGATACAGTAGAACAAGCTAATCAATTACAGTTTAGAGTAGACGCTTGTCAAATGTTGATGCATGTGCAGTTTAGAAGGTACTAATTTAGCTGAATGCAAGTAATCTGAACACGAAGTGTGTAGAGAGTCATTTTTATGTTTTGGTCTTCAAAATATCACAACCTATTTCATCATATTGATTATGAATTTAAAACCGGTGTTTTGACACGGCTGTAATTAAAAAATCCATGACAATAGGAAGCAGAAACAGTATCATTTTCAACTAATGTTTTAGGAACTTCTGAATGAGCCCAAAAACGTTCTCTGATTTTGGTGATATAATGGAAATTGTGAAAATTAGTTTGTCTTGCCTTCTACAAGGTATATTATACCAACACTCTCCTCTCGGTGCAACGGCTATGGCCATGTTGTATTGCTCATCTACAAAATCTCTGCCCCCTGTGAGGATCGAACTCACGACCTTCAGATTATGAGACTGACGCGCTACCTACTGCGCTAAGGAGGCCTATATTTCAACAACAAAAACACTGATCTTGAAATAGGGTTTCTGATTGGCCACATCTGCAGTCCTCGTGCCTTCTTGCAGCACGCCAAACACGGAACTCAACCAAGCTGTGCGCATGCGCAATCGTGCATACATATATTTAGTCCCCCCACACCAAATGCGATCATGACACGCAGGTTAACATATCAAAACAAACTCTGAACCAATGACATTATTTAGGGACAGGTCGAAAACTTGCACTTGCTTGCTAATTTGTCCTATTTAGCTAGCTTGCTGTTGCTCGCTAATTTGTCATGGGATATAAACATTAGGTTGTTATTTTACCTGAAATGCACAAGTTCCTCTACTCCAACAATTAATCCACTTATAAAAATGGTCAACCCAATCGTTTCTAGTCATCTCTCCTCCTTCCAGGCTTTTTCATCTTTGAAATTATATGGTGATTGGCATCTAAACTTTCATAGTATTACCACGACAACCAGCAACAGTTTATCTTTCAATCACCCACATGGGTATAACCAATGAGGAGATGGCACGTGGGTACTTGCTTCTATAAACCAATGAGGAGATGGGAGAGCAGGACTTGCAGCGCCATCTGAATCAGAAATAGGAATGACTTCTATTTTAGCCCTTGGCAACGCAGACGCTCTTTGACCCGTGCGAGTAGTGTGGGTGCAATAATTTAATAACATAGATTCCAAAATGTATTTTACAATGCTCGCGCACTCGGTGTAGTCAGGGTATAAGGCACGTTTACACAGGTGAGCAGGGACCCTGGGCATCTTCTTTTGGTGTTTTTCAGAGTCAGGAGAAAGACCTCTTTCAGTGTCCTAAGTGTTCATAACTGTGACCTTAATTGCCTACAGTCTTTAAGCTGTTAGTGTCTTAACGACCGTTCCACAGGTGCATGTTCATTAATTGTTTATGGTTCATTGAACAAGCATGGGAAACAGTGTTCAAACCCTTTAATATGAAGATCTGTGAAGTTAATACATTTACATTTAAGTCATTTAGCAGACGCTCTTATCCAGAGCGACTTACAAATTGGATTTTTACGAATTACCTTTGAAAGACAGGGTCCTGAAAAAGGTATGTTTCTTTTTTTGCTGAGTTTATCTTGTAGTAGGCCAGACTAACTCCTTCTCAAATAGTATTTGGGTATCCTTGCCATAGTCTAAACTATAATAGACATTTCATCGCAAGGGGCAAATACGCGATTGTCTGTGCTGCCCAATCATATTACCTAATCATTATGAAATGACCAAATTCACCAATCAGGAATGTCCTTTCAAACTCAGCATTTTTAGCAAGCCTCCTTAGAGCTCGATCCTCACAGTGGGCACTGATTTTTTCATGTACCTCTTTTTAGCTTCTGCATGACTGGATTACACATGCCCTATCTCAAAACAACTCCCATCCCTAAACCCAACTAACCTGTACCCCTGCACACTGACTTGGTACCAGTGGCCCCTGTATATAGCCTCGTTCGTCTTATTGTGTTACTTTTTATTATTACTTTTTATTTTAGCCTACTTGGTAAATATTTTCTGCACTGTTGGTTAAGGGCTTGTCAGTAAGTATTTCACGGTAAAGTCTACAATTGCTGAACACATGTGGGCATTTTTAAGATGTGTCATTATTGTCACAGTGTACAAAATCAGAATTTGAAGCATATTTCTCTGACAATTGCCCTTTTGGATGGCAATTTATGAGAACTCAGTGTGACATGTATACAGTGCCTTGCGAAAGTATTTGGCCCCCTTGAACTTTGCGACCTTTTGCCACATTTCAGGCTTCAAACATAAAGATATAAAACTGTATTTTTTTGTGAAGAATCAACAACAAGTGGGACACAATCATGAAGTGGAACAACATTTATTGGATATTTCAAACTTTTTTAACAAATCAAAAACTGAAAAATTGGGCGTGCAAAATTATTCAGCCCCCTTAAATTAATACTTTGTAGCTCCACCTTTTGCTGCGATTACAGCTGTAAGTCGCTTTTTTCCCATTCCTCCTTGCAAAACAGCTCAAGCTCAGTGAGGTTGGATGGAGAGCATTTGTGAACAGCAGTTTTCAGTTCTTTCCACAGATTCTCGATTGGATTCAGGTCTGGACTTTGACTTGGCCATTCTAACACCTGGATATGTTTATTTTTGAACCATTCCATTGTAGATTTTGCTTTATGTTTTGGATCATTGTCTTGTTGGAAGACAAATCTCCGTCCCAGTCTCAGGTCTTTTGCAGACTCCATCAGGTTTTCTTCCAGAATGGTCCTGTATTTGGCTCCATCCATCTTCCCATCAATTTTAACCATCTTCCCTGTCCCTGCTGAAGAGAAGCAGGCCCAAACCATGATGCTGCCACCACCATGTTTGACAGTGGGTATGGTGTGTTCAGGGTGATAGGCTGTGTTGCTTTTACGCCAAACATAACGTTTTGCATTGTTGCCATAAAGTTAAATTTTGGTTTCATCTGACCAGAGCACCTTCTTCCACATGTTTGGTGTGTCTCCCAGGTGGCTTGTGGCAAACTTTAAACGACACTTTTTATGGATATCTTTAAGAAATGGCTTTCTTCTTGCCACTCTTCCATAAAAGCCAGATTTGTGCAATATACGACTGATTGTTGTCCTATGGACAGAGTCTCCCACCTCAGCTGTAGATCTCTGCAGTTCATCCAGAGTGGTCATGGGCCTCTTGGCTGCATCTCTGATCAGTCTTCCTGTATGAGCTGAAAGTTTAGAGGGACGGCCAGGTCTTAGTAGATTTGCAGTGGTCTGATACTCCATCCATTTCAATATTATCGCTTGCACAGTGCTCCTTGGGATGTTTAAAGCTTGGGAAATCTTTTTGTATCCAAATCCGGCTTTAAACTTCTTCACAACAGTATCTCGGACCTGCCTGGTGTGTTCCTTGTTCTTCATGATGCTCTCTGCGCTTTTAACGGACCTCTGAGACTATCACAGTGCAGGTGCATTTATACGGAGACTTGATTACACACAGGTGGATTGTATTTATCATCATTAGTCATTTAAGTCAACATTGGATCATTCAGAGATCCTCACAGTCATCCTCCTCGGTTTTTCGGATGACTGCCTTGCCTGGTTCACCAGTTACTTTGCAGACAGAGTTCAGTGTGTCAAATCGGAGGGCATGCTGTCCGGTCCTCTGGCAGTCTCTATGGGGGTGCCACAGGGTTCAATTCTCGGGCCGACTCTTTTCTCTGTATATATCAATGATGTTGCTCTTGCTGTGGGCGATTCCCTGATCCACCTCTACGCAGACGACACCATTCTATATACTTTCGGCCCGTCATTGGACACTGTGCTATCTAACCTCCAAACGAGCTTCAATGCCATACAACACTCCTTCCGTGGCCTCCAACTGCTCTTAAACGCTAGTAAAACCAAATGCATGCTTTTCAACCGATCGCTGCCTGCACCCGCATGCCCGACTAGCATCACCACACTGGATGGTTCCGACCTTGAATATGTGGACACCTATAAGTACCTAGGTGTCTGGCTAGACTGCAAACTCTCCTTCCAGACCCATATCAAACATCTCCAATCGAAAATCAAATCAAGAGTCGGCTTTCTATTCCGTAACAAAGCCTCCTTCACTCACGCTGCCAAGCTTACCCTAGTAAAACTGACTATCCTACCAATCCTCGACTTCGGCGATGTCATCTACAAAATTGCTTCCAACACTCTTCTCAGCAAACTGGATGCAGTTTATCACAGTGCCATCCGTTTTGTCACTAAAGCACCTTATACTACCCACCACTGCGACTTGTATGCTCTAGTCGGGTGGCCCTCGCTACATATTCGTCGCAAGACCCACTGGCTCCAGGTCGTCTACAAGGCCATGCTAGGTAAAGCTCCGCCTTATCTCAGTTCACTGGTCACGATTGCAACACCCATCCGTAGCACGAGCTCCAGCAGGTGTATCTCTCTGATCATCCCTAAAGCCAACACCTCATTCGGCCGCCTTTCGTTCCAGTACTCTGCTGCCTGTGACTGGAACGAATTGCAAAAATCGCTGAAGTTGGAGACCTTTATCTCCCTCACCAACTTCAAACATCAGCTATCCGAGCAACTAACCGATCGCTGCAGCTGTACATAATCTATTGGTAAATAGCCCACCCATTTTCACCTACCTCATCCCCACAGTTTTTATTTATTTACTTTTCTGCTCTTTTGCACACCAATATCTCTACCTGTACATGATCATTTATCAATCCAGTGTTAATCTGCAATATTGTAATTATTCGCCTACGTCCTCATGCCTTTTGCACACATTGTATATAGACTCCCCTTTTTTTCTACTGTGTTAACTCTGTGTTGTCTGTTCACACTGCTATGCTTTATCTTGGCCAGGTCGCATTTGTAAATGAGAACTTGTTCTCAACTAGCCTACCTGGTTAAATAAAGGTGAAATAAAAATAAATTAAAAACTGAACTTCTGGAGAGAGTTTGCTGCACTGAAAGTAAAGGGGCTGAATAATTTTGCACGCCCAATTTGTCAGTTTTTGATTGGTTAAATGTTTTTGAAATATCCAATAAATGTCATTCCACTTCATGATTGTGTCCCACTTGTTGTTGATTCTTCACAAAAAAATACAGTTTTATATCTTTATGTTTGAAGCCTGAAATTTGGCAAAAGGTCGCAAAGTTCAAGGGGGCCGAATACTTTCGCAAGGCACTGTATATATATTTTTTCCCCACTGTAAAAGATTAGCCTAGATTGGGAGATATATCAGTATCGGTAGGTTTTGTCCCCCCAATGTAATGTAATCAGATGAAGAAAAGCCATATCGGTCAGGCTATCTGAGATATAACTAGTTGGTGGGCAGTTACAGTCATTAAAACAGACATTGTATTTGTCCATACTGTACTTTGAAAATGTCAATAGGTCACACAGACTGAGGATCAAGGTAATAGATTCTACTTAATCTTGCATTTCTCTCCTACGTAAATTCCTTGGCCGTCGTGCTAAGGGATGGGAGTTGTTTTGGCATAGGGCATGTGTAATACAATCTTGCAAAATCTAAAAAGAGGTACATGAAAAAAACAATGCCCCTGTGAGGATCGAACTCACGACCGTCAGATTATGAGAATGACACGCTACCTACTGCGCTAAGGAGGCTTAGTACAAAGCTGAATACAAGGAGTATAGCATGTTTCTGATTGGTCAAATTAATATGATTGGGCAGTACAGACAATAGCTGTATTTGCCCTTGTATGAGTTTAAAATTAGAAAGTTTGCAGCCATCCCCTTCCTTATGTCTGGAACACAGGCTTCTAGCGATGGCAATTTTGGGGCTTCACCATGTTTCATTGAAATGTACAGCTGTGTGTCATCCGCATGAGTCTCCAGTAAAGACTTAAAGGTTGAGACTGAGTTTGCGTCTCTCACATGGGTAGGCAGACCATTCCATAAAAATTGAGCTCTATGAGAAAGCCCTGCCTCCAGCTCTTTGCTTAGAAATTCTAGGGACAATTAGGAGGCCTGCGTCTTGTGAGTAGCCATTCAAATCATAAGCTCAAATGCTTTGTAGATTAGCAGTAAAACCTTAAATCAGCCCTTGCCTTGACTGGAAGAAAGCCAAATGTTTTGGTTCTAGTCCTCCAGCTAACTGAAGTTTATTTTGCTTAGAGCAAATTCTAGGGCATCATTTTGGGACAGAAAGTTTCTGATTTTTGCAATGTTAGGAGGCCTGTCTTGATATAACGCCGGAGTCTTCACAGTTTTAGAGACAGGACCAAACTGTACAACTATTAAGATTAATTGTCAGATTCAACAGAAGATATCTTTGTTTATTTTCTTTTGGGACCTAGAACAAGCATCATGGATCTTTTCTGTCATTTTGAAAGTTTCTGATTTTTGCAAAAGATGGAAAAAAGCTGTCCTTGAAACAGTCTTGTTTGTCCAGAGCCAGGTCCTTCACCCTTCAACTATTAAGATTAATGTCAGATTCAACAGAAGATACACAGGCTGTTTTTCTACGTTTGCAGATGTCTGGAACAATTTTGGGGGCTTCACCATGTTTCATTGAAATGTACAGCTGTGTGTCATCCGCATAGCAGTGAAAGTTAACATTATGTTTTCGAATGACATCCCCAAAAGGTAAAATATATAGTGAAAACAATAGTGGTCCTAAAACGGAACCTTGAGGAACACCGACATTTACATTTGATTTGTCAGAGGACAAACCATTCACAGAGACAAACTGATATCTTTCCGACAGATAAGATCTAAACCAGGCCAGAACTTGTCCGTGTAGACCAATTTGGGTTTCCAATCTCTCCAAAAGAATATGGTGATCGATGGTATCAAAAGCAGCACTAAGGTCTAGGAGCACGAGGACAGAGGCAAAGCCTCGGTCTGATGCCATTAAAAGGTAATTTACCACCTTCACAAGTGCAGTCTCAGTGCTATGATGGGGTCTAGAACCAGACTGAAACATTTTGTATACATTGTTTGTCTTCAGGAAGGCACTGAGTTGCTGTGCAACAGCCTTTTCTAAAAATTTTGAGAGGAATGGAAGATTCGATATAGGTCGATCGTTTTTTATATTTTCTGGGTCAAGGTTTGGCTTTTTCAAGAGAGGCTTTATTACTGCCACTTTTAGTGAGTCCCAGAAAGAGGGCCAATTATCTACAAATTCTATCTTTTGGGATGGGCAGAAAACCGTTTTCAACCAGCGATTGAGTTGTTAGACTCTGCTGTAGAGCTCATCACTCCCCCTAACTGGGAGGGGGCCAGAGACAATTACTCGATGCAGACACATCTTTCTAGCTGATTTACACACTGAATCTATGTTGGATAACAATATGCAAGAGAAAGGCCATAATGTATTATTCCAGCCCAGGCTCAATTTAGATTTTGGCCACTAGAAGGCAGCAGTGTATGTGCAAAGTTTCATTTTTAATTAATTTGGAAAAACATAATTCCACTTTGACATTATGGGGTATTGTGTGTAGGCCAATGACAAAAATATCTATATTTAATCAATATTAAATTCAGGCTGTAACACAACCAAATATGGAAATAGTCAAGAGGTGTGGATACCTTCTGAAGGCACTGTATGTTGTAGCGAATTTTCAAAGATGCATTATGATGCATTA
This sequence comes from Oncorhynchus masou masou, assembly GCF_036934945.1. NCBI lineage: Eukaryota > Metazoa > Chordata > Actinopteri > Salmoniformes > Salmonidae > Oncorhynchus > Oncorhynchus masou. The sequence continues at coordinate 16,963,382 of NC_088228.1, read as the reverse complement.
CATGCTCAAAACATTTATTTTAACCAAAATTACAATTATGACAATAACTGCGGCAATTTGCATGACAATTAATCATTACCCAAAATGTAATAATCAGCACAGCCCTGGTGGGATGTATTTTAAGACATGATTTGTGTAAATCATGATTTGTGTAAATCATAGTTGCTTTCAGCATTTAATGACACATACAGCGCATACAGTACCAAATACACAACTCGCCTAAGGAAAAGTTAGTGGCCAGTACGGGTATCGAACCCGCGACCTTCGCGTTATTAGCACGACGCTCTAACCAACTGAGCTAACCGGCCATAGAGCACAGATCAAAATGTCATGTATTTGAACATTGACAACAGACATAGTGGAGTGGCAAAACTACTTTTAGAGTTTTATGCTATGAGCACACAATCCTAGTGAGTTTGTGTGCCCACTGCACCGTTTCTATACATGGTTGAGGATTGAATTCAGCAACCTCTCTCATTGCCAACCCTTTGATCCTTAACACTGTAGTTGCTCCAAGTAAACTATAATGGAATAGTGCTGGAGCAAACTGTGACAAAATAGACGTGTCACACAAAATGCATAGCACAGTCAAATACCTGAACATACACCTTGTGGTTCTAGACCAATTCCAGTGGAAAGAGGGGAACCAGCCAAGCAGAGACAGCAAGGGCGGTTCGTTGCTCCAGAGCCTTTCCGTTGACCTTCACACTCCTGTGCCAGACTACACTCAATCAAAGGACCCACTGAAGAGATGAGTCTCCAGTAAAGACTTAAAGGTTGAGACTGAGTTTGCGTCTCTCACATGGGTAGGCAGACCATTCCATAAAAATTGAGCTCTATAGGAGAAAGCCCTGCCTCCAGCTCTTTGCTTAGAAATTCTAGGGACAATTAGGAGGCCTGCGTCTTGTGACCGTAGCGTACGTGTAGGTATGTACGGCAGGACCAAATCAGAGAGATAGGTAGGAGCAAGCCCATGTAATGCTTTGTAGATTAGCAGTAAAACCTTGAAATCAGCCCTTGCCTTGACTGGAAGGCAGTGTCGGGAGGCTAGCACTGGAGTAATATGATCAAATTTTTTGGTTCTAGTCAGGATTCTAGCAGCCGTATTTAGCACTAACTGAAGTTTATTTAGTGCTTTATCCAGGTAGCCGGAAAGTAGAGCATTGCAGTAGTCTAACCTAGAAGTAACAAAAGCATGGATACATTTTTCTGCATCATTTTGGGACAGAAAGTTTCTGATTTTTGCAATGTTATGGAGATGGAAAAAAGCTGTCCTTGAAACAGTCTTGATATGTTCGTCAAAAGAGAGATCAGGTCCAGAGTAACGCCGAGGTCCTTCACAGTTTTATTTTTAGAGACGACTGTACAACTATTAAGATTAATTGTCAGATTCAACAGAAGATATCTTTGTTTCTTGGGACCTAGAACAAGCATCTCTGTTCTGTCTGAGTTTAAAAGTAGAACGTTTGCAGCCATCCCCTTCCTTATGTCTGGAACACAGGCTTCTAGCGATGGCAATTTTGGGGCTTCACCATGTTTCATTGAAATGTACAGCTGTGTGTCATCCGCATAGCAGTGAAAGTTAACATTATGTTTTCGAATGACATCCCCAAGAGGTAAAATATATAGTGAAAACAATAGTGGTCCTAAAACGGAACCTTGAGGAACACCGACATTTACATTTGATTTGTCAGAGGACAAACCATTCACAGAGACAAACTGATATCTTTCCGACAGATAAGATCTAAACCAGGCCAGAACTTGTCCGTGTAGACCAATTTGGGTTTCCAATCTCTCCAAAAGAATATGGTGATCGATGGTATCAAAAGCAGCACTAAGGTCTAGGAGCACGAGGACAGAGGCAAAGCCTCGGTCTGATGCCATTAAAAGGTAATTTACCACCTTCACAAGTGCAGTCTCAGTGCTATGATGGGGTCTAGACCCAGACTGAAACATTTTGTATACATTGTTTGTCTTCAGGAAGGCACTGAGTTGCTGTGCAACAGCCTTTTCTAAAAATTTTGAGAGGAATGGAAGATTCGATATAGGTCGATCGTTTTTTATATTTTCTGGGTCAAGGTTTGGCTTTTTCAAGAGAGGCTTTATTACTGCCACTTTTAGTGAGTCCCAGAAAGAGGGCCAATTATCTACAAATTCTATCTTTTGGGATGGGCAGAAAACCGTTTTCAACCAGCGATTGAGTTGTTAGACTCTGCTGTAGAGCTCATCACTCCCCCTAACTGGGAGGGGGCCAGAGACAATTACTCGATGCAGACACATCTTTCTAGCTGATTTACACACTGAATCTATGTTGGATAACAATATGCAAGAGAAAGGCCATAATGTATTATTCCAGCCCAGGCTCAATTTAGATTTTGGCCACTAGAAGGCAGCAGTGTATGTGCAAAGTTTCATTTTTAATTAATTTGGAAAAACATAATTCCACTTTGACATTATGGGGTATTGTGTGTAGGCCAATGACAAAAATATCTATATTTAATCAATATTAAATTCAGGCTGTAACACAACCAAATATGGAAATAGTCAAGAGGTGTGGATACCTTCTGAAGGCACTGTATGTTGTAGCGAATTTTCAAAGATGCATTATGATGCATTACATGCTCAAAACATTTATTTTAACCAAAATTACAATTATGACAATAACTGCGGCAATTTGCATGACAATTAATCATTACCCAAAATGTAATAATCAGCACAGCCCTGGTGGGATGTATTTTAAGACATGATTTGTGTAAATCATAGTTGCTTTCAGCATTTAATGACACATACAGCGCATACAGTACCAAATACACAACTCGCCTAAGGAAAAGTTAGTGGCCAGTACGGGTATCGAACCCGCGACCTTCGCGTTATTAGCACGACGCTCTAACCAACTGAGCTAACCGGCCATAGAGCACAGATCAAAATGTCATGTATTTGAACATTGACAACAGACATAGTGGAGTGGCAAAACTACTTTTAGAGTTTTATGCTATGAGCACACAATCCTAGTGAGTTTGTGTGCCCACTGCACCGTTTCTATACATGGTTGAGGATTGAATTCAGCAACCTCTCTCATTGCCAACCCTTTGATCCTTAACACTGTAGTTGCTCCAAGTAAACTATAATGGAATAGTGCTGGAGCAAACTGTGACAAAATAGACGTGTCACACAAAATGCATAGCACAGTCAAATACCTGAACATACACCTTGTGGTTCTAGACCAATTCCAGTGGAAAGAGGGGAACCAGCCAAGCAGAGACAGCAAGGGCGGTTCGTTGCTCCAGAGCCTTTCCGTTGACCTTCACACTCCTGTGCCAGACTACACTCAATCAAAGGACCCACTGAAGAGATGAGTCTCCAGTAAAGACTTAAAGGTTGAGACTGAGTTTGCGTCTCTCACATGGGTAGGCAGACCATTCCATAAAAATTGAGCTCTATAGGAGAAAGCCCTGCCTCCAGCTCTTTGCTTAGAAATTCTAGGGACAATTAGGAGGCCTGCGTCTTGTGACCGTAGCGTACGTGTAGGTATGTACGGCAGGACCAAATCAGAGAGATAGGTAGGAGCAAGCCCATGTAATGCTTTGTAGATTAGCAGTAAAACCTTCAAATCAGCCCTTGCCTTGACTGGAAGGCAGTGTCGGGAGGCTAGCACTGGAGTAATATGATCAAATTTTTTGGTTCTAGTCAGGATTCTAGCAGCCGTATTTAGCACTAACTGAAGTTTATTTAGTGCTTTATCCAGGTAGCCGGAAAGTAGAGCATTGCAGTAGTCTAACCTAGAAGTAACAAAAGCATGGATACATTTTTCTGCATCATTTTGGGACAGAAAGTTTCTGATTTTTGCAATGTTATGGAGATGGAAAAAAGCTGTCCTTGAAACAGTCTTGATATGTTCGTCAAAAGAGAGATCAGGTCCAGAGTAACGCCGAGGTCCTTCACAGTTTTATTTTTAGAGACGACTGTACAACTATTAAGATTAATTGTCAGATTCAACAGAAGATATCTTTGTTTCTTGGGACCTAGAACAAGCATCTCTGTTCTGTCTGAGTTTAAAAGTAGAACGTTTGCAGCCATCCCCTTCCTTATGTCTGGAACACAGGCTTCTAGCGATGGCAATTTTGGGGCTTCACCATGTTTCATTGAAATGTACAGCTGTGTGTCATCCGCATAGCAGTGAAAGTTAACATTATGTTTTCGAATGACATCCCCAAGAGGTAAAATATATAGTGAAAACAATAGTGGTCCTAAAACGGAACCTTGAGGAACACCGACATTTACATTTGATTTGTCAGAGGACAAACCATTCACAGAGACAAACTGATATCTTTCCGACAGATAAGATCTAAACCAGGCCAGAACTTGTCCGTGTAGACCAATTTGGGTTTCCAATCTCTCCAAAAGAATATGGTGATCGATGGTATCAAAAGCAGCACTAAGGTCTAGGAGCACGAGGACAGAGGCAAAGCCTCGGTCTGATGCCATTAAAAGGTAATTTACCACCTTCACAAGTGCAGTCTCAGTGCTATGATGGGGTCTAGACCCAGACTGAAACATTTTGTATACATTGTTTGTCTTCAGGAAGGCACTGAGTTGCTGTGCAACAGCCTTTTCTAAAAATTTTGAGAGGAATGGAAGATTCGATATAGGTCGATCGTTTTTATATTTTCTGGGTCAAGGTTTGGCTTTTTCAAGAGAGGCTTTATTACTGCCACTTTTAGTGAGTCCCAGAAAGAGGGCCAATTATCTACAAATTCTATCTTTTGGGATGGGCAGAAAACCGTTTTCAACCAGCGATTGAGTTGTTAGACTCTGCTGTAGAGCTCATCACTCCCCCTAACTGGGAGGGGGCCAGAGACAATTACTCGATGCAGACACATCTTTCTAGCTGATTTACACACTGAATCTATGTTGGATAACAATATGCAAGAGAAAGGCCATAATGTATTATTCCAGCCCAGGCTCAATTTAGATTTTGGCCACTAGAAGGCAGCAGTGTATGTGCAAAGTTTCATTTTTAATTAATTTGGAAAAACATAATTCCACTTTGACATTATGGGGTATTGTGTGTAGGCCAATGACAAAAATATCTATATTTAATCAATATTAAATTCAGGCTGTAACACAACCAAATATGGAAATAGTCAAGAGGTGTGGATACCTTCTGAAGGCACTGTATGTTGTAGCGAATTTTCAAAGATGCATTATGATGCATTACATGCTCAAAACATTTATTTTAACCAAAATTACAATTATGACAATAACTGCGGCAATTTGCATGACAATTAATCATTACCCAAAATGTAATAATCAGCACAGCCCTGGTGGGATGTATTTTAAGACATGATTTGTGTAAATCATGATTTGCTTTCAGCATTTAATGACACATACAGCGCATACAGTACCAAATACACAACTCGCCTAAGGAAAAGTTAGTGGCCAGTACGGGTATCGAACCCGCGACCTTCGCGTTATTAGCACGACGCTCTAACCAACTGAGCTAACCGGCCATAGAGCACAGATCAAAATGTCATGTATTTGAACATTGACAACAGACATAGTGGAGTGGCAAAACTACTTTTAGAGTTTTATGCTATGAGCACACAATCCTAGTGAGTTTGTGTGCCCACTGCACCGTTTCTATACATGGTTGAGGATTGAATTCAGCAACCTCTCTCATTGCCAACCCTTTGATCCTTAACACTGTAGTTGCTCCAAGTAAACTATAATGGAATAGTGCTGGAGCAAACTGTGACAAAATAGACGTGTCACACAAAATGCATAGCACAGTCAAATACCTGAACATACACCTTGTGGTTCTAGACCAATTCCAGTGGAAAGAGGGGAACCAGCCAAGCAGAGACAGCAAGGGCGGTTCGTTGCTCCAGAGCCTTTCCGTTGACCTTCACACTCCTGTGCCAGACTACACTCAATCAAAGGACCCACTGAAGAGATGAGTCTCCAGTAAAGACTTAAAGGTTGAGACTGAGTTTGCGTCTCTCACATGGGTAGGCAGACCATTCCATAAAAATTGAGCTCTATAGGAGAAAGCCCTGCCTCCAGCTCTTTGCTTAGAAATTCTAGGGACAATTAGGAGGCCTGCGTCTTGTGACCGTAGCGTACGTGTAGGTATGTACGGCAGGACCAAATCAGAGAGATAGGTAGGAGCAAGCCCATGTAATGCTTTGTAGATTAGCAGTAAAACCTTCAAATCAGCCCTTGCCTTGACTGGAAGGCAGTGTCGGGAGGCTAGCACTGGAGTAATATGATCAAATTTTTTGGTTCTAGTCAGGATTCTAGCAGCCGTATTTAGCACTAACTGAAGTTTATTTAGTGCTTTATCCAGGTAGCCGGAAAGTAGAGCATTGCAGTAGTCTAACCTAGAAGTAACAAAAGCATGGATACATTTTTCTGCATCATTTTGGGACAGAAAGTTTCTGATTTTTGCAATGTTATGGAGATGGAAAAAAGCTGTCCTTGAAACAGTCTTGATATGTTCGTCAAAAGAGAGATCAGGTCCAGAGTAACGCCGAGGTCCTTCACAGTTTTATTTTTAGAGACGACTGTACAACTATTAAGATTAATTGTCAGATTCAACAGAAGATATCTTTGTTTCTTGGGACCTAGAACAAGCATCTCTGTTCTGTCTGAGTTTAAAAGTAGAACGTTTGCAGCCATCCCCTTCCTTATGTCTGGAACACAGGCTTCTAGCGATGGCAATTTTGGGGCTTCACCATGTTTCATTGAAATGTACAGCTGTGTGTCATCCGCATAGCAGTGAAAGTTAACATTATGTTTTCGAATGACATCCCCAAGAGGTAAAATATATAGTGAAAACAATAGTGGTCCTAAAACGGAACCTTGAGGAACACCGACATTTACATTTGATTTGTCAGAGGACAAACCATTCACAGAGACAAACTGATATCTTTCCGACAGATAAGATCTAAACCAGGCCAGAACTTGTCCGTGTAGACCAATTTGGGTTTCCAATCTCTCCAAAAGAATATGGTGATCGATGGTATCAAAAGCAGCACTAAGGTCTAGGAGCACGAGGACAGAGGCAAAGCCTCGGTCTGATGCCATTAAAAGGTAATTTACCACCTTCACAAGTGCAGTCTCAGTGCTATGATGGGGTCTAGACCCAGACTGAAACATTTTGTATACATTGTTTGTCTTCAGGAAGGCACTGAGTTGCTGTGCAACAGCCTTTTCTAAAAATTTTGAGAGGAATGGAAGATTCGATATAGGTCGATCGTTTTTTATATTTTCTGGGTCAAGGTTTGGCTTTTTCAAGAGAGGCTTTATTACTGCCACTTTTAGTGAGTCCCAGAAAGAGGGCCAATTATCTACAAATTCTATCTTTTGGGATGGGCAGAAAACCGTTTTCAACCAGCGATTGAGTTGTTAGACTCTGCTGTAGAGCTCATCACTCCCCCTAACTGGGAGGGGGCCAGAGACAATTACTCGATGCAGACACATCTTTCTAGCTGATTTACACACTGAATCTATGTTGGATAACAATATGCAAGAGAAAGGCCATAATGTATTATTCCAGCCCAGGCTCAATTTAGATTTTGGCCACTAGAAGGCAGCAGTGTATGTGCAAAGTTTCATTTTTAATTAATTTGGAAAAACATAATTCCACTTTGACATTATGGGGTATTGTGTGTAGGCCAATGACAAAAATATCTATATTTAATCAATATTAAATTCAGGCTGTAACACAACCAAATATGGAAATAGTCAAGAGGTGTGGATACCTTCTGAAGGCACTGTATGTTGTAGCGAATTTTCAAAGATGCATTATGATGCATTACATGCTCAAAACATTTATTTTAACCAAAATTACAATTATGACAATAACTGCGGCAATTTGCATGACAATTAATCATTACCCAAAATGTAATAATCAGCACAGCCCTGGTGGGATGTATTTTAAGACATGATTTGTGTAAATCATAGTTGCTTTCAGCATTTAATGACACATACAGCGCATACAGTACCAAATACACAACTCGCCTAAGGAAAAGTTAGTGGCCAGTACGGGTATCGAACCCGCGACCTTCGCGTTATTAGCACGACGCTCTAACCAACTGAGCTAACCGGCCATAGAGCACAGATCAAAATGTCATGTATTTGAACATTGACAACAGACATAGTGGAGTGGCAAAACTACTTTTAGAGTTTTATGCTATGAGCACACAATCCTAGTGAGTTTGTGTGCCCACTGCACCGTTTCTATACATGGTTGAGGATTGAATTCAGCAACCTCTCTCATTGCCAACCCTTTGATCCTTAACACTGTAGTTGCTCCAAGTAAACTATAATGGAATAGTGCTGGAGCAAACTGTGACAAAATAGACGTGTCACACAAAATGCATAGCACAGTCAAATACCTGAACATACACCTTGTGGTTCTAGACCAATTCCAGTGGAAAGAGGGGAACCAGCCAAGCAGAGACAGCAAGGGCGGTTCGTTGCTCCAGAGCCTTTCCGTTGACCTTCACACTCCTGTGCCAGACTACACTCAATCAAAGGACCCACTGAAGAGATGAGTCTCCAGTAAAGACTTAAAGGTTGAGACTGAGTTTGCGTCTCTCACATGGGTAGGCAGACCATTCCATAAAAATTGAGCTCTATAGGAGAAAGCCCTGCCTCCAGCTCTTTGCTTAGAAATTCTAGGGACAATTAGGAGGCCTGCGTCTTGTGACCGTAGCGTACGTGTAGGTATGTACGGCAGGACCAAATCAGAGAGATAGGTAGGAGCAAGCCCATGTAATGCTTTGTAGATTAGCAGTAAAACCTTCAAATCAGCCCTTGCCTTGACTGGAAGGCAGTGTCGGGAGGCTAGCACTGGAGTAATATGATCAAATTTTTTGGTTCTAGTCAGGATTCTAGCAGCCGTATTTAGCACTAACTGAAGTTTATTTAGTGCTTTATCCAGGTAGCCGGAAAGTAGAGCATTGCAGTAGTCTAACCTAGAAGTAACAAAAGCATGGATACATTTTTCTGCATCATTTTGGGACAGAAAGTTTCTGATTTTTGCAATGTTATGGAGATGGAAAAAAGCTGTCCTTGAAACAGTCTTGATATGTTCGTCAAAAGAGAGATCAGGTCCAGAGTAACGCCGAGGTCCTTCACAGTTTTATTTTTAGAGACGACTGTACAACTATTAAGATTAATTGTCAGATTCAACAGAAGATATCTTTGTTTCTTGGGACCTAGAACAAGCATCTCTGTTCTGTCTGAGTTTAAAAGTAGAACGTTTGCAGCCATCCCCTTCCTTATGTCTGGAACACAGGCTTCTAGCGATGGCAATTTTGGGGCTTCACCATGTTTCATTGAAATGTACAGCTGTGTGTCATCCGCATAGCAGTGAAAGTTAACATTATGTTTTCGAATGACATCCCCAAGAGGTAAAATATATAGTGAAAACAATAGTGGTCCTAAAACGGAACCTTGAGGAACACCGACATTTACATTTGATTTGTCAGAGGACAAACCATTCACAGAGACAAACTGATATCTTTCCGACAGATAAGATCTAAACCAGGCCAGAACTTGTCCGTGTAGACCAATTTGGGTTTCCAATCTCTCCAAAAGAATATGGTGATCGATGGTATCAAAAGCAGCACTAAGGTCTAGGAGCACGAGGACAGAGGCAAAGCCTCGGTCTGATGCCATTAAAAGGTAATTTACCACCTTCACAAGTGCAGTCTCAGTGCTATGATGGGGTCTAGACCCAGACTGAAACATTTTGTATACATTGTTTGTCTTCAGGAAGGCACTGAGTTGCTGTGCAACAGCCTTTTCTAAAAATTTTGAGAGGAATGGAAGATTCGATATAGGTCGATCGTTTTTATATTTTCTGGGTCAAGGTTTGGCTTTTTCAAGAGAGGCTTTATTACTGCCACTTTTAGTGAGTCCCAGAAAGAGGGCCAATTATCTACAAATTCTATCTTTTGGGATGGGCAGAAAACCGTTTTCAACCAGCGATTGAGTTGTTAGACTCTGCTGTAGAGCTCATCACTCCCCCTAACTGGGAGGGGGCCAGAGACAATTACTCGATGCAGACACATCTTTCTAGCTGATTTACACACTGAATCTATGTTGGATAACAATATGCAAGAGAAAGGCCATAATGTATTATTCCAGCCCAGGCTCAATTTAGATTTTGGCCACTAGAAGGCAGCAGTGTATGTGCAAAGTTTCATTTTTAATTAATTTGGAAAAACATAATTCCACTTTGACATTATGGGGTATTGTGTGTAGGCCAATGACAAAAATATCTATATTTAATCAATATTAAATTCAGGCTGTAACACAACCAAATATGGAAATAGTCAAGAGGTGTGGATACCTTCTGAAGGCACTGTATGTTGTAGCGAATTTTCAAAGATGCATTATGATGCATTACATGCTCAAAACATTTATTTTAACCAAAATTACAATTATGACAATAACTGCGGCAATTTGCATGACAATTAATCATTACCCAAAATGTAATAATCAGCACAGCCCTGGTGGGATGTATTTTAAGACATGATTTGTGTAAATCATAGTTGCTTTCAGCATTTAATGACACATACAGCGCATACAGTACCAAATACACAACTCGCCTAAGGAAAAGTTAGTGGCCAGTACGGGTATCGAACCCGCGACCTTCGCGTTATTAGCACGACGCTCTAACCAACTGAGCTAACCGGCCATAGAGCACAGATCAAAATGTCATGTATTTGAACATTGACAACAGACATAGTGGAGTGGCAAAACTACTTTTAGAGTTTTATGCTATGAGCACACAATCCTAGTGAGTTTGTGTGCCCACTGCACCGTTTCTATACATGGTTGAGGATTGAATTCAGCAACCTCTCTCATTGCCAACCCTTTGATCCTTAACACTGTAGTTGCTCCAAGTAAACTATAATGGAATAGTGCTGGAGCAAACTGTGACAAAATAGACGTGTCACACAAAATGCATAGCACAGTCAAATACCTGAACATACACCTTGTGGTTCTAGACCAATTCCAGTGGAAAGAGGGGAACCAGCCAAGCAGAGACAGCAAGGGCGGTTCGTTGCTCCAGAGCCTTTCCGTTGACCTTCACACTCCTGTGCCAGACTACACTCAATCAAAGGACCCACTGAAGAGATGAGTCTCCAGTAAAGACTTAAAGGTTGAGACTGAGTTTGCGTCTCTCACATGGGTAGGCAGACCATTCCATAAAAATTGAGCTCTATAGGAGAAAGCCCTGCCTCCAGCTCTTTGCTTAGAAATTCTAGGGACAATTAGGAGGCCTGCGTCTTGTGACCGTAGCGTACGTGTAGGTATGTACGGCAGGACCAAATCAGAGAGATAGGTAGGAGCAAGCCCATGTAATGCTTTGTAGATTAGCAGTAAAACCTTCAAATCAGCCCTTGCCTTGACTGGAAGGCAGTGTCGGGAGGCTAGCACTGGAGTAATATGATCAAATTTTTTGGTTCTAGTCAGGATTCTAGCAGCCGTATTTAGCACTAACTGAAGTTTATTTAGTGCTTTATCCAGGTAGCCGGAAAGTAGAGCATTGCAGTAGTCTAACCTAGAAGTAACAAAAGCATGGATACATTTTTCTGCATCATTTTGGGACAGAAAGTTTCTGATTTTTGCAATGTTATGGAGATGGAAAAAAGCTGTCCTTGAAACAGTCTTGATATGTTCGTCAAAAGAGAGATCAGGTCCAGAGTAACGCCGAGGTCCTTCACAGTTTTATTTTTAGAGACGACTGTACAACTATTAAGATTAATTGTCAGATTCAACAGAAGATATCTTTGTTTCTTGGGACCTAGAACAAGCATCTCTGTTCTGTCTGAGTTTAAAAGTAGAACGTTTGCAGCCATCCCCTTCCTTATGTCTGGAACACAGGCTTCTAGCGATGGCAATTTTGGGGCTTCACCATGTTTCATTGAAATGTACAGCTGTGTGTCATCCGCATAGCAGTGAAAGTTAACATTATGTTTTCGAATGACATCCCCAAGAGGTAAAATATATAGTGAAAACAATAGTGGTCCTAAAACGGAACCTTGAGGAACACCGACATTTACATTTGATTTGTCAGAGGACAAACCATTCACAGAGACAAACTGATATCTTTCCGACAGATAAGATCTAAACCAGGCCAGAACTTGTCCGTGTAGACCAATTTGGGTTTCCAATCTCTCCAAAAGAATATGGTGATCGATGGTATCAAAAGCAGCACTAAGGTCTAGGAGCACGAGGACAGAGGCAAAGCCTCGGTCTGATGCCATTAAAAGGTAATTTACCACCTTCACAAGTGCAGTCTCAGTGCTATGATGGGGTCTAGACCCAGACTGAAACATTTTGTATACATTGTTTGTCTTCAGGAAGGCACTGAGTTGCTGTGCAACAGCCTTTTCTAAAAATTTTGAGAGGAATGGAAGATTCGATATAGGTCGATCGTTTTTTATATTTTCTGGGTCAAGGTTTGGCTTTTTCAAGAGAGGCTTTATTACTGCCACTTTTAGTGAGTCCCAGAAAGAGGGCCAATTATCTACAAATTCTATCTTTTGGGATGGGCAGAAAACCGTTTTCAACCAGCGATTGAGTTGTTAGACTCTGCTGTAGAGCTCATCACTCCCCCTAACTGGGAGGGGGCCAGAGACAATTACTCGATGCAGACACATCTTTCTAGCTGATTTACACACTGAATCTATGTTGGATAACAATATGCAAGAGAAAGGCCATAATGTATTATTCCAGCCCAGGCTCAATTTAGATTTTGGCCACTAGAAGGCAGCAGTGTATGTGCAAAGTTTCATTTTTAATTAATTTGGAAAAACATAATTCCACTTTGACATTATGGGGTATTGTGTGTAGGCCAATGACAAAAATATCTATATTTAATCAATATTAAATTCAGGCTGTAACACAACCAAATATGGAAATAGTCAAGAGGTGTGGATACCTTCTGAAGGCACTGTATGTTGTAGCGAATTTTCAAAGATGCATTATGATGCATTACATGCTCAAAACATTTATTTTAACCAAAATTACAATTATGACAATAACTGCGGCAATTTGCATGACAATTAATCATTACCCAAAATGTAATAATCAGCACAGCCCTGGTGGGATGTATTTTAAGACATGATTTGTGTAAATCATAGTTGCTTTCAGCATTTAATGACACATACAGCGCATACAGTACCAAATACACAACTCGCCTAAGGAAAAGTTAGTGGCCAGTACGGGTATCGAACCCGCGACCTTCGCGTTATTAGCACGACGCTCTAACCAACTGAGCTAACCGGCCATAGAGCACAGATCAAAATGTCATGTATTTGAACATTGACAACAGACATAGTGGAGTGGCAAAACTACTTTTAGAGTTTTATGCTATGAGCACACAATCCTAGTGAGTTTGTGTGCCCACTGCACCGTTTCTATACATGGTTGAGGATTGAATTCAGCAACCTCTCTCATTGCCAACCCTTTGATCCTTAACACTGTAGTTGCTCCAAGTAAACTATAATGGAATAGTGCTGGAGCAAACTGTGACAAAATAGACGTGTCACACAAAATGCATAGCACAGTCAAATACCTGAACATACACCTTGTGGTTCTAGACCAATTCCAGTGGAAAGAGGGGAACCAGCCAAGCAGAGACAGCAAGGGCGGTTCGTTGCTCCAGAGCCTTTCCGTTGACCTTCACACTCCTGTGCCAGACTACACTCAATCAAAGGACCCACTGAAGAAGAGATGAGTCTCCAGTAAAGACTTAAAGGTTGAGACTGAGTTTGCGTCTCTCACATGGGTAGGCAGACCATTCCATAAAAATTGAGCTCTATAGGAGAAAGCCCTGCCTCCAGCTCTTTGCTTAGAAATTCTAGGGACAATTAGGAGGCCTGCGTCTTGTGACCGTAGCGTACGTGTAGGTATGTACGGCAGGACCAAATCAGAGAGATAGGTAGGAGCAAGCCCATGTAATGCTTTGTAGATTAGCAGTAAAACCTTCAAATCAGCCCTTGCCTTGACTGGAAGGCAGTGTCGGGAGGCTAGCACTGGAGTAATATGATCAAATTTTTTGGTTCTAGTCAGGATTCTAGCAGCCGTATTTAGCACTAACTGAAGTTTATTTAGTGCTTTATCCAGGTAGCCGGAAAGTAGAGCATTGCAGTAGTCTAACCTAGAAGTAACAAAAGCATGGATACATTTTTCTGCATCATTTTGGGACAGAAAGTTTCTGATTTTTGCAATGTTATGGAGATGGAAAAAAGCTGTCCTTGAAACAGTCTTGATATGTTCGTCAAAAGAGAGATCAGGTCCAGAGTAACGCCGAGGTCCTTCACAGTTTTATTTTTAGAGACGACTGTACAACTATTAAGATTAATTGTCAGATTCAACAGAAGATATCTTTGTTTCTTGGGACCTAGAACAAGCATCTCTGTTCTGTCTGAGTTTAAAAGTAGAACGTTTGCAGCCATCCCCTTCCTTATGTCTGGAACACAGGCTTCTAGCGATGGCAATTTTGGGGCTTCACCATGTTTCATTGAAATGTACAGCTGTGTGTCATCCGCATAGCAGTGAAAGTTAACATTATGTTTTCGAATGACATCCCCAAGAGGTAAAATATATAGTGAAAACAATAGTGGTCCTAAAACGGAACCTTGAGGAACACCGACATTTACATTTGATTTGTCAGAGGACAAACCATTCACAGAGACAAACTGATATCTTTCCGACAGATAAGATCTAAACCAGGCCAGAACTTGTCCGTGTAGACCAATTTGGGTTTCCAATCTCTCCAAAAGAATATGGTGATCGATGGTATCAAAAGCAGCACTAAGGTCTAGGAGCACGAGGACAGAGGCAAAGCCTCGGTCTGATGCCATTAAAAGGTAATTTACCACCTTCACAAGTGCAGTCTCAGTGCTATGATGGGGTCTAGACCCAGACTGAAACATTTTGTATACATTGTTTGTCTTCAGGAAGGCACTGAGTTGCTGTGCAACAGCCTTTTCTAAAAATTTTGAGAGGAATGGAAGATTCGATATAGGTCGATCGTTTTTTATATTTTCTGGGTCAAGGTTTGGCTTTTTCAAGAGAGGCTTTATTACTGCCACTTTTAGTGAGTCCCAGAAAGAGGGCCAATTATCTACAAATTCTATCTTTTGGGATGGGCAGAAAACCGTTTTCAACCAGCGATTGAGTTGTTAGACTCTGCTGTAGAGCTCATCACTCCCCCTAACTGGGAGGGGGCCAGAGACAATTACTCGATGCAGACACATCTTTCTAGCTGATTTACACACTGAATCTATGTTGGATAACAATATGCAAGAGAAAGGCCATAATGTATTATTCCAGCCCAGGCTCAATTTAGATTTTGGCCACTAGAAGGCAGCAGTGTATGTGCAAAGTTTCATTTTTAATTAATTTGGAAAAACATAATTCCACTTTGACATTATGGGGTATTGTGTGTAGGCCAATGACAAAAATATCTATATTTAATCAATATTAAATTCAGGCTGTAACACAACCAAATATGGAAATAGTCAAGAGGTGTGGATACCTTCTGAAGGCACTGTATGTTGTAGCGAATTTTCAAAGATGCATTATGATGCATTACATGCTCAAAACATTTATTTTAACCAAAATTACAATTATGACAATAACTGCGGCAATTTGCATGACAATTAATCATTACCCAAAATGTAATAATCAGCACAGCCCTGGTGGGATGTATTTTAAGACATGATTTGTGTAAATCATAGTTGCTTTCAGCATTTAATGACACATACAGCGCATACAGTACCAAATACACAACTCGCCTAAGGAAAAGTTAGTGGCCAGTACGGGTATCGAACCCGCGACCTTCGCGTTATTAGCACGACGCTCTAACCAACTGAGCTAACCGGCCATAGAGCACAGATCAAAATGTCATGTATTTGAACATTGACAACAGACATAGTGGAGTGGCAAAACTACTTTTAGAGTTTTATGCTATGAGCACACAATCCTAGTGAGTTTGTGTGCCCACTGCACCGTTTCTATACATGGTTGAGGATTGAATTCAGCAACCTCTCTCATTGCCAACCCTTTGATCCTTAACACTGTAGTTGCTCCAAGTAAACTATAATGGAATAGTGCTGGAGCAAACTGTGACAAAATAGACGTGTCACACAAAATGCATAGCACAGTCAAATACCTGAACATACACCTTGTGGTTCTAGACCAATTCCAGTGGAAAGAGGGGAACCAGCCAAGCAGAGACAGCAAGGGCGGTTCGTTGCTCCAGAGCCTTTCCGTTGACCTTCACACTCCTGTGCCAGACTACACTCAATCAAAGGACCCACTGAAGAGATGAGTCTCCAGTAAAGACTTAAAGGTTGAGACTGAGTTTGCGTCTCTCACATGGGTAGGCAGACCATTCCATAAAAATTGAGCTCTATAGGAGAAAGCCCTGCCTCCAGCTCTTTGCTTAGAAATTCTAGGGACAATTAGGAGGCCTGCGTCTTGTGACCGTAGCGTACGTGTAGGTATGTACGGCAGGACCAAATCAGAGAGATAGGTAGGAGCAAGCCCATGTAATGCTTTGTAGATTAGCAGTAAAACCTTCAAATCAGCCCTTGCCTTGACTGGAAGGCAGTGTCGGGAGGCTAGCACTGGAGTAATATGATCAAATTTTTTGGTTCTAGTCAGGATTCTAGCAGCCGTATTTAGCACTAACTGAAGTTTATTTAGTGCTTTATCCAGGTAGCCGGAAAGTAGAGCATTGCAGTAGTCTAACCTAGAAGTAACAAAAGCATGGATACATTTTTCTGCATCATTTTGGGACAGAAAGTTTCTGATTTTTGCAATGTTATGGAGATGGAAAAAAGCTGTCCTTGAAACAGTCTTGATATGTTCGTCAAAAGAGAGATCAGGTCCAGAGTAACGCCGAGGTCCTTCACAGTTTTATTTTTAGAGACGACTGTACAACTATTAAGATTAATTGTCAGATTCAACAGAAGATATCTTTGTTTCTTGGGACCTAGAACAAGCATCTCTGTTCTGTCTGAGTTTAAAAGTAGAACGTTTGCAGCCATCCCCTTCCTTATGTCTGGAACACAGGCTTCTAGCGATGGCAATTTTGGGGCTTCACCATGTTTCATTGAAATGTACAGCTGTGTGTCATCCGCATAGCAGTGAAAGTTAACATTATGTTTTCGAATGACATCCCCAAGAGGTAAAATATATAGTGAAAACAATAGTGGTCCTAAAACGGAACCTTGAGGAACACCGACATTTACATTTGATTTGTCAGAGGACAAACCATTCACAGAGACAAACTGATATCTTTCCGACAGATAAGATCTAAACCAGGCCAGAACTTGTCCGTGTAGACCAATTTGGGTTTCCAATCTCTCCAAAAGAATATGGTGATCGATGGTATCAAAAGCAGCACTAAGGTCTAGGAGCACGAGGACAGAGGCAAAGCCTCGGTCTGATGCCATTAAAAGGTAATTTACCACCTTCACAAGTGCAGTCTCAGTGCTATGATGGGGTCTAGACCCAGACTGAAACATTTTGTATACATTGTTTGTCTTCAGGAAGGCACTGAGTTGCTGTGCAACAGCCTTTTCTAAAAATTTTGAGAGGAATGGAAGATTCGATATAGGTCGATCGTTTTTTATATTTTCTGGGTCAAGGTTTGGCTTTTTCAAGAGAGGCTTTATTACTGCCACTTTTAGTGAGTCCCAGAAAGAGGGCCAATTATCTACAAATTCTATCTTTTGGGATGGGCAGAAAACCGTTTTCAACCAGCGATTGAGTTGTTAGACTCTGCTGTAGAGCTCATCACTCCCCCTAACTGGGAGGGGGCCAGAGACAATTACTCGATGCAGACACATCTTTCTAGCTGATTTACACACTGAATCTATGTTGGATAACAATATGCAAGAGAAAGGCCATAATGTATTATTCCAGCCCAGGCTCAATTTAGATTTTGGCCACTAGAAGGCAGCAGTGTATGTGCAAAGTTTCATTTTTAATTAATTTGGAAAAACATAATTCCACTTTGACATTATGGGGTATTGTGTGTAGGCCAATGACAAAAATATCTATATTTAATCAATATTAAATTCAGGCTGTAACACAACCAAATATGGAAATAGTCAAGAGGTGTGGATACCTTCTGAAGGCACTGTATGTTGTAGCGAATTTTCAAAGATGCATTATGATGCATTACATGCTCAAAACATTTATTTTAACCAAAATTACAATTATGACAATAACTGCGGCAATTTGCATGACAATTAATCATTACCCAAAATGTAATAATCAGCACAGCCCTGGTGGGATGTATTTTAAGACATGATTTGTGTAAATCATAGTTGCTTTCAGCATTTAATGACACATACAGCGCATACAGTACCAAATACACAACTCGCCTAAGGAAAAGTTAGTGGCCAGTACGGGTATCGAACCCGCGACCTTCGCGTTATTAGCACGACGCTCTAACCAACTGAGCTAACCGGCCATAGAGCACAGATCAAAATGTCATGTATTTGAACATTGACAACAGACATAGTGGAGTGGCAAAACTACTTTTAGAGTTTTATGCTATGAGCACACAATCCTAGTGAGTTTGTGTGCCCACTGCACCGTTTCTATACATGGTTGAGGATTGAATTCAGCAACCTCTCTCATTGCCAACCCTTTGATCCTTAACACTGTAGTTGCTCCAAGTAAACTATAATGGAATAGTGCTGGAGCAAACTGTGACAAAATAGACGTGTCACACAAAATGCATAGCACAGTCAAATACCTGAACATACACCTTGTGGTTCTAGACCAATTCCAGTGGAAAGAGGGGAACCAGCCAAGCAGAGACAGCAAGGGCGGTTCGTTGCTCCAGAGCCTTTCCGTTGACCTTCACACTCCTGTGCCAGACTACACTCAATCAAAGGACCCACTGAAGAGATGAGTCTCCAGTAAAGACTTAAAGGTTGAGACTGAGTTTGCGTCTCTCACATGGGTAGGCAGACCATTCCATAAAAATTGAGCTCTATAGGAGAAAGCCCTGCCTCCAGCTCTTTGCTTAGAAATTCTAGGGACAATTAGGAGGCCTGCGTCTTGTGACCGTAGCGTACGTGTAGGTATGTACGGCAGGACCAAATCAGAGAGATAGGTAGGAGCAAGCCCATGTAATGCTTTGTAGATTAGCAGTAAAACCTTCAAATCAGCCCTTGCCTTGACTGGAAGGCAGTGTCGGGAGGCTAGCACTGGAGTAATATGATCAAATTTTTTGGTTCTAGTCAGGATTCTAGCAGCCGTATTTAGCACTAACTGAAGTTTATTTAGTGCTTTATCCAGGTAGCCGGAAAGTAGAGCATTGCAGTAGTCTAACCTAGAAGTAACAAAAGCATGGATACATTTTTCTGCATCATTTTGGGACAGAAAGTTTCTGATTTTTGCAATGTTATGGAGATGGAAAAAAGCTGTCCTTGAAACAGTCTTGATATGTTCGTCAAAAGAGAGATCAGGTCCAGAGTAACGCCGAGGTCCTTCACAGTTTTATTTTTAGAGACGACTGTACAACTATTAAGATTAATTGTCAGATTCAACAGAAGATATCTTTGTTTCTTGGGACCTAGAACAAGCATCTCTGTTCTGTCTGAGTTTAAAAGTAGAACGTTTGCAGCCATCCCCTTCCTTATGTCTGGAACACAGGCTTCTAGCGATGGCAATTTTGGGGCTTCACCATGTTTCATTGAAATGTACAGCTGTGTGTCATCCGCATAGCAGTGAAAGTTAACATTATGTTTTCGAATGACATCCCCAAGAGGTAAAATATATAGTGAAAACAATAGTGGTCCTAAAACGGAACCTTGAGGAACACCGACATTTACATTTGATTTGTCAGAGGACAAACCATTCACAGAGACAAACTGATATCTTTCCGACAGATAAGATCTAAACCAGGCCAGAACTTGTCCGTGTAGACCAATTTGGGTTTCCAATCTCTCCAAAAGAATATGGTGATCGATGGTATCAAAAGCAGCACTAAGGTCTAGGAGCACGAGGACAGAGGCAAAGCCTCGGTCTGATGCCATTAAAAGGTAATTTACCACCTTCACAAGTGCAGTCTCAGTGCTATGATGGGGTCTAGACCCAGACTGAAACATTTTGTATACATTGTTTGTCTTCAGGAAGGCACTGAGTTGCTGTGCAACAGCCTTTTCTAAAAATTTTGAGAGGAATGGAAGATTCGATATAGGTCGATCGTTTTTTATATTTTCTGGGTCAAGGTTTGGCTTTTTCAAGAGAGGCTTTATTACTGCCACTTTTAGTGAGTCCCAGAAAGAGGGCCAATTATCTACAAATTCTATCTTTTGGGATGGGCAGAAAACCGTTTTCAACCAGCGATTGAGTTGTTAGACTCTGCTGTAGAGCTCATCACTCCCCCTAACTGGGAGGGGGCCAGAGACAATTACTCGATGCAGACACATCTTTCTAGCTGATTTACACACTGAATCTATGTTGGATAACAATATGCAAGAGAAAGGCCATAATGTATTATTCCAGCCCAGGCTCAATTTAGATTTTGGCCACTAGAAGGCAGCAGTGTATGTGCAAAGTTTCATTTTTAATTAATTTGGAAAAACATAATTCCACTTTGACATTATGGGGTATTGTGTGTAGGCCAATGACAAAAATATCTATATTTAATCAATATTAAATTCAGGCTGTAACACAACCAAATATGGAAATAGTCAAGAGGTGTGGATACCTTCTGAAGGCACTGTATGTTGTAGCGAATTTTCAAAGATGCATTATGATGCATTACATGCTCAAAACATTTATTTTAACCAAAATTACAATTATGACAATAACTGCGGCAATTTGCATGACAATTAATCATTACCCAAAATGTAATAATCAGCACAGCCCTGGTGGGATGTATTTTAAGACATGATTTGTGTAAATCATAGTTGCTTTCAGCATTTAATGACACATACAGCGCATACAGTACCAAATACACAACTCGCCTAAGGAAAAGTTAGTGGCCAGTACGGGTATCGAACCCGCGACCTTCGCGTTATTAGCACGACGCTCTAACCAACTGAGCTAACCGGCCATAGAGCACAGATCAAAATGTCATGTATTTGAACATTGACAACAGACATAGTGGAGTGGCAAAACTACTTTTAGAGTTTTATGCTATGAGCACACAATCCTAGTGAGTTTGTGTGCCCACTGCACCGTTTCTATACATGGTTGAGGATTGAATTCAGCAACCTCTCTCATTGCCAACCCTTTGATCCTTAACACTGTAGTTGCTCCAAGTAAACTATAATGGAATAGTGCTGGAGCAAACTGTGACAAAATAGACGTGTCACACAAAATGCATAGCACAGTCAAATACCTGAACATACACCTTGTGGTTCTAGACCAATTCCAGTGGAAAGAGGGGAACCAGCCAAGCAGAGACAGCAAGGGCGGTTCGTTGCTCCAGAGCCTTTCCGTTGACCTTCACACTCCTGTGCCAGACTACACTCAATCAAAGGACCCACTGAAGAGATGAGTCTCCAGTAAAGACTTAAAGGTTGAGACTGAGTTTGCGTCTCTCACATGGGTAGGCAGACCATTCCATAAAAATTGAGCTCTATAGGAGAAAGCCCTGCCTCCAGCTCTTTGCTTAGAAATTCTAGGGACAATTAGGAGGCCTGCGTCTTGTGACCGTAGCGTACGTGTAGGTATGTACGGCAGGACCAAATCAGAGAGATAGGTAGGAGCAAGCCCATGTAATGCTTTGTAGATTAGCAGTAAAACCTTCAAATCAGCCCTTGCCTTGACTGGAAGGCAGTGTCGGGAGGCTAGCACTGGAGTAATATGATCAAATTTTTTGGTTCTAGTCAGGATTCTAGCAGCCGTATTTAGCACTAACTGAAGTTTATTTAGTGCTTTATCCAGGTAGCCGGAAAGTAGAGCATTGCAGTAGTCTAACCTAGAAGTAACAAAAGCATGGATACATTTTTCTGCATCATTTTGGGACAGAAAGTTTCTGATTTTTGCAATGTTATGGAGATGGAAAAAGCTGTCCTTGAAACAGTCTTGATATGTTCGTCAAAAGAGAGATCAGGTCCAGAGTAACGCCGAGGTCCTTCACAGTTTTATTTTTAGAGACGACTGTACAACTATTAAGATTAATTGTCAGATTCAACAGAAGATATCTTTGTTTCTTGGGACCTAGAACAAGCATCTCTGTTCTGTCTGAGTTTAAAAGTAGAACGTTTGCAGCCATCCCCTTCCTTATGTCTGGAACACAGGCTTCTAGCGATGGCAATTTTGGGGCTTCACCATGTTTCATTGAAATGTACAGCTGTGTGTCATCCGCATAGCAGTGAAAGTTAACATTATGTTTTCGAATGACATCCCCAAGAGGTAAAATATATAGTGAAAACAATAGTGGTCCTAAAACGGAACCTTGAGGAACACCGACATTTACATTTGATTTGTCAGAGGACAAACCATTCACAGAGACAAACTGATATCTTTCCGACAGATAAGATCTAAACCAGGCCAGAACTTGTCCGTGTAGACCAATTTGGGTTTCCAATCTCTCCAAAAGAATATGGTGATCGATGGTATCAAAAGCAGCACTAAGGTCTAGGAGCACGAGGACAGAGGCAAAGCCTCGGTCTGATGCCATTAAAAGGTAATTTACCACCTTCACAAGTGCAGTCTCAGTGCTATGATGGGGTCTAGACCCAGACTGAAACATTTTGTATACATTGTTTGTCTTCAGGAAGGCACTGAGTTGCTGTGCAACAGCCTTTTCTAAAAATTTTGAGAGGAATGGAAGATTCGATATAGGTCGATCGTTTTTTATATTTTCTGGGTCAAGGTTTGGCTTTTTCAAGAGAGGCTTTATTACTGCCACTTTTAGTGAGTCCCAGAAAGAGGGCCAATTATCTACAAATTCTATCTTTTGGGATGGGCAGAAAACCGTTTTCAACCAGCGATTGAGTTGTTAGACTCTGCTGTAGAGCTCATCACTCCCCCTAACTGGGAGGGGGCCAGAGACAATTACTCGATGCAGACACATCTTTCTAGCTGATTTACACACTGAATCTATGTTGGATAACAATATGCAAGAGAAAGGCCATAATGTATTATTCCAGCCCAGGCTCAATTTAGATTTTGGCCACTAGAAGGCAGCAGTGTATGTGCAAAGTTTCATTTTTAATTAATTTGGAAAAACATAATTCCACTTTGACATTATGGGGTATTGTGTGTAGGCCAATGACAAAAATATCTATATTTAATCAATATTAAATTCAGGCTGTAACACAACCAAATATGGAAATAGTCAAGAGGTGTGGATACCTTCTGAAGGCACTGTATGTTGTAGCGAATTTTCAAAGATGCATTATGATGCATTACATGCTCAAAACATTTATTTTAACCAAAATTACAATTATGACAATAACTGCGGCAATTTGCATGACAATTAATCATTACCCAAAATGTAATAATCAGCACAGCCCTGGTGGGATGTATTTTAAGACATGATTTGTGTAAATCATAGTTGCTTTCAGCATTTAATGACACATACAGCGCATACAGTACCAAATACACAACTCGCCTAAGGAAAAGTTAGTGGCCAGTACGGGTATCGAACCCGCGACCTTCGCGTTATTAGCACGACGCTCTAACCAACTGAGCTAACCGGCCATAGAGCACAGATCAAAATGTCATGTATTTGAACATTGACAACAGACATAGTGGAGTGGCAAAACTACTTTTAGAGTTTTATGCTATGAGCACACAATCCTAGTGAGTTTGTGTGCCCACTGCACCGTTTCTATACATGGTTGAGGATTGAATTCAGCAACCTCTCTCATTGCCAACCCTTTGATCCTTAACACTGTAGTTGCTCCAAGTAAACTATAATGGAATAGTGCTGGAGCAAACTGTGACAAAATAGACGTGTCACACAAAATGCATAGCACAGTCAAATACCTGAACATACACCTTGTGGTTCTAGACCAATTCCAGTGGAAAGAGGGGAACCAGCCAAGCAGAGACAGCAAGGGCGGTTCGTTGCTCCAGAGCCTTTCCGTTGACCTTCACACTCCTGTGCCAGACTACACTCAATCAAAGGACCCACTGAAGAGATGAGTCTCCAGTAAAGACTTAAAGGTTGAGACTGAGTTTGCGTCTCTCACATGGGTAGGCAGACCATTCCATAAAAATTGAGCTCTATAGGAGAAAGCCCTGCCTCCAGCTCTTTGCTTAGAAATTCTAGGGACAATTAGGAGGCCTGCGTCTTGTGACCGTAGCGTACGTGTAGGTATGTACGGCAGGACCAAATCAGAGAGATAGGTAGGAGCAAGCCCATGTAATGCTTTGTAGATTAGCAGTAAAACCTTCAAATCAGCCCTTGCCTTGACTGGAAGGCAGTGTCGGGAGGCTAGCACTGGAGTAATATGATCAAATTTTTTGGTTCTAGTCAGGATTCTAGCAGCCGTATTTAGCACTAACTGAAGTTTATTTAGTGCTTTATCCAGGTAGCCGGAAAGTAGAGCATTGCAGTAGTCTAACCTAGAAGTAACAAAAGCATGGATACATTTTTCTGCATCATTTTGGGACAGAAAGTTTCTGATTTTTGCAATGTTATGGAGATGGAAAAAAGCTGTCCTTGAAACAGTCTTGATATGTTCGTCAAAAGAGAGATCAGGTCCAGAGTAACGCCGAGGTCCTTCACAGTTTTATTTTTAGAGACGACTGTACAACTATTAAGATTAATTGTCAGATTCAACAGAAGATATCTTTGTTTCTTGGGACCTAGAACAAGCATCTCTGTTCTGTCTGAGTTTAAAAGTAGAACGTTTGCAGCCATCCCCTTCCTTATGTCTGGAACACAGGCTTCTAGCGATGGCAATTTTGGGGCTTCACCATGTTTCATTGAAATGTACAGCTGTGTGTCATCCGCATAGCAGTGAAAGTTAACATTATGTTTTCGAATGACATCCCCAAGAGGTAAAATATATAGTGAAAACAATAGTGGTCCTAAAACGGAACCTTGAGGAACACCGACATTTACATTTGATTTGTCAGAGGACAAACCATTCACAGAGACAAACTGATATCTTTCCGACAGATAAGATCTAAACCAGGCCAGAACTTGTCCGTGTAGACCAATTTGGGTTTCCAATCTCTCCAAAAGAATATGGTGATCGATGGTATCAAAAGCAGCACTAAGGTCTAGGAGCACGAGGACAGAGGCAAAGCCTCGGTCTGATGCCATTAAAAGGTAATTTACCACCTTCACAAGTGCAGTCTCAGTGCTATGATGGGGTCTAGACCCAGACTGAAACATTTTGTATACATTGTTTGTCTTCAGGAAGGCACTGAGTTGCTGTGCAACAGCCTTTTCTAAAAATTTTGAGAGGAATGGAAGATTCGATATAGGTCGATCGTTTTTTATATTTTCTGGGTCAAGGTTTGGCTTTTTCAAGAGAGGCTTTATTACTGCCACTTTTAGTGAGTCCCAGAAAGAGGGCCAATTATCTACAAATTCTATCTTTTGGGATGGGCAGAAAACCGTTTTCAACCAGCGATTGAGTTGTTAGACTCTGCTGTAGAGCTCATCACTCCCCCTAACTGGGAGGGGGCCAGAGACAATTACTCGATGCAGACACATCTTTCTAGCTGATTTACACACTGAATCTATGTTGGATAACAATATGCAAGAGAAAGGCCATAATGTATTATTCCAGCCCAGGCTCAATTTAGATTTTGGCCACTAGAAGGCAGCAGTGTATGTGCAAAGTTTCATTTTTAATTAATTTGGAAAAACATAATTCCACTTTGACATTATGGGGTATTGTGTGTAGGCCAATGACAAAAATATCTATATTTAATCAATATTAAATTCAGGCTGTAACACAACCAAATATGGAAATAGTCAAGAGGTGTGGATACCTTCTGAAGGCACTGTATGTTGTAGCGAATTTTCAAAGATGCATTATGATGCATTACATGCTCAAAACATTTATTTTAACCAAAATTACAATTATGACAATAACTGCGGCAATTTGCATGACAATTAATCATTACCCAAAATGTAATAATCAGCACAGCCCTGGTGGGATGTATTTTAAGACATGATTTGTGTAAATCATAGTTGCTTTCAGCATTTAATGACACATACAGCGCATACAGTACCAAATACACAACTCGCCTAAGGAAAAGTTAGTGGCCAGTACGGGTATCGAACCCGCGACCTTCGCGTTATTAGCACGACGCTCTAACCAACTGAGCTAACCGGCCATAGAGCACAGATCAAAATGTCATGTATTTGAACATTGACAACAGACATAGTGGAGTGGCAAAACTACTTTTAGAGTTTTATGCTATGAGCACACAATCCTAGTGAGTTTGTGTGCCCACTGCACCGTTTCTATACATGGTTGAGGATTGAATTCAGCAACCTCTCTCATTGCCAACCCTTTGATCCTTAACACTGTAGTTGCTCCAAGTAAACTATAATGGAATAGTGCTGGAGCAAACTGTGACAAAATAGACGTGTCACACAAAATGCATAGCACAGTCAAATACCTGAACATACACCTTGTGGTTCTAGACCAATTCCAGTGGAAAGAGGGGAACCAGCCAAGCAGAGACAGCAAGGGCGGTTCGTTGCTCCAGAGCCTTTCCGTTGACCTTCACACTCCTGTGCCAGACTACACTCAATCAAAGGACCCACTGAAGAGATGAGTCTCCAGTAAAGACTTAAAGGTTGAGACTGAGTTTGCGTCTCTCACATGGGTAGGCAGACCATTCCATAAAAATTGAGCTCTATAGGAGAAAGCCCTGCCTCCAGCTCTTTGCTTAGAAATTCTAGGGACAATTAGGAGGCCTGCGTCTTGTGACCGTAGCGTACGTGTAGGTATGTACGGCAGGACCAAATCAGAGAGATAGGTAGGAGCAAGCCCATGTAATGCTTTGTAGATTAGCAGTAAAACCTTCAAATCAGCCCTTGCCTTGACTGGAAGGCAGTGTCGGGAGGCTAGCACTGGAGTAATATGATCAAATTTTTTGGTTCTAGTCAGGATTCTAGCAGCCGTATTTAGCACTAACTGAAGTTTATTTAGTGCTTTATCCAGGTAGCCGGAAAGTAGAGCATTGCAGTAGTCTAACCTAGAAGTAACAAAAGCATGGATACATTTTTCTGCATCATTTTGGGACAGAAAGTTTCTGATTTTTGCAATGTTATGGAGATGGAAAAAAGCTGTCCTTGAAACAGTCTTGATATGTTCGTCAAAAGAGAGATCAGGTCCAGAGTAACGCCGAGGTCCTTCACAGTTTTATTTTTAGAGACGACTGTACAACTATTAAGATTAATTGTCAGATTCAACAGAAGATATCTTTGTTTCTTGGGACCTAGAACAAGCATCTCTGTTCTGTCTGAGTTTAAAAGTAGAACGTTTGCAGCCATCCCCTTCCTTATGTCTGGAACACAGGCTTCTAGCGATGGCAATTTTGGGGCTTCACCATGTTTCATTGAAATGTACAGCTGTGTGTCATCCGCATAGCAGTGAAAGTTAACATTATGTTTTCGAATGACATCCCCAAGAGGTAAAATATATAGTGAAAACAATAGTGGTCCTAAAACGGAACCTTGAGGAACACCGACATTTACATTTGATTTGTCAGAGGACAAACCATTCACAGAGACAAACTGATATCTTTCCGACAGATAAGATCTAAACCAGGCCAGAACTTGTCCGTGTAGACCAATTTGGGTTTCCAATCTCTCCAAAAGAATATGGTGATCGATGGTATCAAAAGCAGCACTAAGGTCTAGGAGCACGAGGACAGAGGCAAAGCCTCGGTCTGATGCCATTAAAAGGTAATTTACCACCTTCACAAGTGCAGTCTCAGTGCTATGATGGGGTCTAGACCCAGACTGAAACATTTTGTATACATTGTTTGTCTTCAGGAAGGCACTGAGTTGCTGTGCAACAGCCTTTTCTAAAAATTTTGAGAGGAATGGAAGATTCGATATAGGTCGATCGTTTTTTATATTTTCTGGGTCAAGGTTTGGCTTTTTCAAGAGAGGCTTTATTACTGCCACTTTTAGTGAGTCCCAGAAAGAGGGCCAATTATCTACAAATTCTATCTTTTGGGATGGGCAGAAAACCGTTTTCAACCAGCGATTGAGTTGTTAGACTCTGCTGTAGAGCTCATCACTCCCCCTAACTGGGAGGGGGCCAGAGACAATTACTCGATGCAGACACATCTTTCTAGCTGATTTACACACTGAATCTATGTTGGATAACAATATGCAAGAGAAAGGCCATAATGTATTATTCCAGCCCAGGCTCAATTTAGATTTTGGCCACTAGAAGGCAGCAGTGTATGTGCAAAGTTTCATTTTTAATTAATTTGGAAAAACATAATTCCACTTTGACATTATGGGGTATTGTGTGTAGGCCAATGACAAAAATATCTATATTTAATCAATATTAAATTCAGGCTGTAACACAACCAAATATGGAAATAGTCAAGAGGTGTGGATACCTTCTGAAGGCACTGTATGTTGTAGCGAATTTTCAAAGATGCATTATGATGCATTACATGCTCAAAACATTTATTTTAACCAAAATTACAATTATGACAATAACTGCGGCAATTTGCATGACAATTAATCATTACCCAAAATGTAATAATCAGCACAGCCCTGGTGGGATGTATTTTAAGACATGATTTGTGTAAATCATAGTTGCTTTCAGCATTTAATGACACATACAGCGCATACAGTACCAAATACACAACTCGCCTAAGGAAAAGTTAGTGGCCAGTACGGGTATCGAACCCGCGACCTTCGCGTTATTAGCACGACGCTCTAACCAACTGAGCTAACCGGCCATAGAGCACAGATCAAAATGTCATGTATTTGAACATTGACAACAGACATAGTGGAGTGGCAAAACTACTTTTAGAGTTTTATGCTATGAGCACACAATCCTAGTGAGTTTGTGTGCCCACTGCACCGTTTCTATACATGGTTGAGGATTGAATTCAGCAACCTCTCTCATTGCCAACCCTTTGATCCTTAACACTGTAGTTGCTCCAAGTAAACTATAATGGAATAGTGCTGGAGCAAACTGTGACAAAATAGACGTGTCACACAAAATGCATAGCACAGTCAAATACCTGAACATACACCTTGTGGTTCTAGACCAATTCCAGTGGAAAGAGGGGAACCAGCCAAGCAGAGACAGCAAGGGCAGTTCGTTGCTCCAGAGCCTTTCCGTTGACCTTCACACTCCTGTGCCAGACTACACTCAATCAAAGGACCCACTGAAGAGATGAGTCTCCAGTAAAGACTTAAAGGTTGAGACTGAGTTTGCGTCTCTCACATGGGTAGGCAGACCATTCCATAAAAATTGAGCTCTATAGGAGAAAGCCCTGCCTCCAGCTCTTTGCTTAGAAATTCTAGGGACAATTAGGAGGCCTGCGTCTTGTGACCGTAGCGTACGTGTAGGTATGTACGGCAGGACCAAATCAGAGAGATAGGTAGGAGCAAGCCCATGTAATGCTTTGTAGATTAGCAGTAAAACCTTCAAATCAGCCCTTGCCTTGACTGGAAGGCAGTGTCGGGAGGCTAGCACTGGAGTAATATGATCAAATTTTTTGGTTCTAGTCAGGATTCTAGCAGCCGTATTTAGCACTAACTGAAGTTTATTTAGTGCTTTATCCAGGTAGCCGGAAAGTAGAGCATTGCAGTAGTCTAACCTAGAAGTAACAAAAGCATGGATACATTTTTCTGCATCATTTTGGGACAGAAAGTTTCTGATTTTTGCAATGTTATGGAGATGGAAAAAAGCTGTCCTTGAAACAGTCTTGATATGTTCGTCAAAAGAGAGATCAGGTCCAGAGTAACGCCGAGGTCCTTCACAGTTTTATTTTTAGAGACGACTGTACAACTATTAAGATTAATTGTCAGATTCAACAGAAGATATCTTTGTTTCTTGGGACCTAGAACAAGCATCTCTGTTCTGTCTGAGTTTAAAAGTAGAACGTTTGCAGCCATCCCCTTCCTTATGTCTGGAACACAGGCTTCTAGCGATGGCAATTTTGGGGCTTCACCATGTTTCATTGAAATGTACAGCTGTGTGTCATCCGCATAGCAGTGAAAGTTAACATTATGTTTTCGAATGACATCCCCAAGAGGTAAAATATATAGTGAAAACAATAGTGGTCCTAAAACGGAACCTTGAGGAACACCGACATTTACATTTGATTTGTCAGAGGACAAACCATTCACAGAGACAAACTGATATCTTTCCGACAGATAAGATCTAAACCAGGCCAGAACTTGTCCGTGTAGACCAATTTGGGTTTCCAATCTCTCCAAAAGAATATGGTGATCGATGGTATCAAAAGCAGCACTAAGGTCTAGGAGCACGAGGACAGAGGCAAAGCCTCGGTCTGATGCCATTAAAAGGTAATTTACCACCTTCACAAGTGCAGTCTCAGTGCTATGATGGGGTCTAGACCCAGACTGAAACATTTTGTATACATTGTTTGTCTTCAGGAAGGCACTGAGTTGCTGTGCAACAGCCTTTTCTAAAAATTTTGAGAGGAATGGAAGATTCGATATAGGTCGATCGTTTTTTATATTTTCTGGGTCAAGGTTTGGCTTTTTCAAGAGAGGCTTTATTACTGCCACTTTTAGTGAGTCCCAGAAAGAGGGCCAATTATCTACAAATTCTATCTTTTGGGATGGGCAGAAAACCGTTTTCAACCAGCGATTGAGTTGTTAGACTCTGCTGTAGAGCTCATCACTCCCCCTAACTGGGAGGGGGCCAGAGACAATTACTCGATGCAGACACATCTTTCTAGCTGATTTACACACTGAATCTATGTTGGATAACAATATGCAAGAGAAAGGCCATAATGTATTATTCCAGCCCAGGCTCAATTTAGATTTTGGCCACTAGAAGGCAGCAGTGTATGTGCAAAGTTTCATTTTTAATTAATTTGGAAAAACATAATTCCACTTTGACATTATGGGGTATTGTGTGTAGGCCAATGACAAAAATATCTATATTTAATCAATATTAAATTCAGGCTGTAACACAACCAAATATGGAAATAGTCAAGAGGTGTGGATACCTTCTGAAGGCACTGTATGTTGTAGCGAATTTTCAAAGATGCATTATGATGCATTACATGCTCAAAACATTTATTTTAACCAAAATTACAATTATGACAATAACTGCGGCAATTTGCATGACAATTAATCATTACCCAAAATGTAATAATCAGCACAGCCCTGGTGGGATGTATTTTAAGACATGATTTGTGTAAATCATAGTTGCTTTCAGCATTTAATGACACATACAGCGCATACAGTACCAAATACACAACTCGCCTAAGGAAAAGTTAGTGGCCAGTACGGGTATCGAACCCGCGACCTTCGCGTTATTAGCACGACGCTCTAACCAACTGAGCTAACCGGCCATAGGGCACAGATCAAAATGTCATGTATTTGAACATTGACAACAGACATAGTGGAGTGGCAAAACTACTTTTAGAGTTTTATGCTATGAGCACACAATCCTAGTGAGTTTGTGTGCCCACTGCACCGTTTCTATACATGGTTGAGGATTGAATTCAGCAACCTCTCTCATTGCCAACCCTTTGATCCTTAACACTGTAGTTGCTCCAAGTAAACTATAATGGAATAGTGCTGGAGCAAACTGTGACAAAATAGACGTGTCACACAAAATGCATAGCACAGTCAAATACCTGAACATACACCTTGTGGTTCTAGACCAATTCCAGTGGAAAGAGGGGAACCAGCCAAGCAGAGACAGCAAGGGCAGTTCGTTGCTCCAGAGCCTTTCCGTTGACCTTCACACTCCTGTGCCAGACTACACTCAATCAAAGGACCCACTGAAGAGATGAGTCTCCAGTAAAGACTTAAAGGTTGAGACTGAGTTTGCGTCTCTCACATGGGTAGGCAGACCATTCCATAAAAATTGAGCTCTATAGGAGAAAGCCCTGCCTCCAGCTCTTTGCTTAGAAATTCTAGGGACAATTAGGAGGCCTGCGTCTTGTGACCGTAGCGTACGTGTAGGTATGTACGGCAGGACCAAATCAGAGAGATAGGTAGGAGCAAGCCCATGTAATGCTTTGTAGATTAGCAGTAAAACCTTCAAATCAGCCCTTGCCTTGACTGGAAGGCAGTGTCGGGAGGCTAGCACTGGAGTAATATGATCAAATTTTTTGGTTCTAGTCAGGATTCTAGCAGCCGTATTTAGCACTAACTGAAGTTTATTTAGTGCTTTATCCAGGTAGCCGGAAAGTAGAGCATTGCAGTAGTCTAACCTAGAAGTAACAAAAGCATGGATACATTTTTCTGCATCATTTTGGGACAGAAAGTTTCTGATTTTTGCAATGTTATGGAGATGGAAAAAAGCTGTCCTTGAAACAGTCTTGATATGTTCGTCAAAAGAGAGATCAGGTCCAGAGTAACGCCGAGGTCCTTCACAGTTTTATTTTTAGAGACGACTGTACAACTATTAAGATTAATTGTCAGATTCAACAGAAGATATCTTTGTTTTTTATATTTTCTGGGTCAAGGTTTGGCTTTTTCAAGAGAGGCTTTATTACTGCCACTTTTAGTGAGTCCCAGAAAGAGGGCCAATTATCTACAAATTCTATCTTTTGGGATGGGCAGAAAACCGTTTTCAACCAGCGATTGAGTTGTTAGACTCTGCTGTAGAGCTCATCACTCCCCCTAACTGGGAGGGGGCCAGAGACAATTACTCGATGCAGACACATCTTTCTAGCTGATTTACACACTGAATCTATGTTGGATAACAATATGCAAGAGAAAGGCCATAATGTATTATTCCAGCCCAGGCTCAATTTAGATTTTGGCCACTAGAAGGCAGCAGTGTATGTGCAAAGTTTCATTTTTAATTAATTTGGAAAAACATAATTCCACTTTGACATTATGGGGTATTGTGTGTAGGCCAATGACAAAAATATCTATATTTAATCAATATTAAATTCAGGCTGTAACACAACCAAATATGGAAATAGTCAAGAGGTGTGGATACCTTCTGAAGGCACTGTATGTTGTAGCGAATTTTCAAAGATGCATTATGATGCATTACATGCTCAAAACATTTATTTTAACCAAAATTACAATTATGACAATAACTGCGGCAATTTGCATGACAATTAATCATTACCCAAAATGTAATAATCAGCACAGCCCTGGTGGGATGTATTTTAAGACATGATTTGTGTAAATCATAGTTGCTTTCAGCATTTAATGACACATACAGCGCATACAGTACCAAATACACAACTCGCCTAAGGAAAAGTTAGTGGCCAGTACGGGTATCGAACCCGCGACCTTCGCGTTATTAGCACGACGCTCTAACCAACTGAGCTAACCGGCCATAGAGCACAGATCAAAATGTCATGTATTTGAACATTGACAACAGACATAGTGGAGTGGCAAAACTACTTTTAGAGTTTTATGCTATGAGCACACAATCCTAGTGAGTTTGTGTGCC
This sequence comes from Oncorhynchus masou masou, assembly GCF_036934945.1. NCBI lineage: Eukaryota > Metazoa > Chordata > Actinopteri > Salmoniformes > Salmonidae > Oncorhynchus > Oncorhynchus masou. The sequence continues at coordinate 16,929,789 of NC_088228.1, read as the reverse complement.
CACTGCACCGTTTCTATACATGGTTGAGGATTGAATTCAGCAACCTCTCTCATTGCCAACCCTTTGATCCTTAACACTGTAGTTGCTCCAAGTAAACTATAATGGAATAGTGCTGGAGCAAACTGTGACAAAATAGACGTGTCACACAAAATGCATAGCACAGTCAAATACCTGAACATACACCTTGTGGTTCTAGACCAATTCCAGTGGAAAGAGGGGAACCAGCCAAGCAGAGACAGCAAGGGCGGTTCGTTGCTCCAGAGCCTTTCCGTTGACCTTCACACTCCTGTGCCAGACTACACTCAATCAAAGGACCCACTGAAGAGATGAGTCTCCAGTAAAGACTTAAAGGTTGAGACTGAGTTTGCGTCTCTCACATGGGTAGGCAGACCATTCCATAAAAATTGAGCTCTATAGGAGAAAGCCCTGCCTCCAGCTCTTTGCTTAGAAATTCTAGGGACAATTAGGAGGCCTGCGTCTTGTGACCGTAGCGTACGTGTAGGTATGTACGGCAGGACCAAATCAGAGAGATAGGTAGGAGCAAGCCCATGTAATGCTTTGTAGATTAGCAGTAAAACCTTCAAATCAGCCCTTGCCTTGACTGGAAGGCAGTGTCGGGAGGCTAGCACTGGAGTAATATGATCAAATTTTTTGGTTCTAGTCAGGATTCTAGCAGCCGTATTTAGCACTAACTGAAGTTTATTTAGTGCTTTATCCAGGTAGCCGGAAAGTAGAGCATTGCAGTAGTCTAACCTAGAAGTAACAAAAGCATGGATACATTTTTCTGCATCATTTTGGGACAGAAAGTTTCTGATTTTTGCAATGTTATGGAGATGGAAAAAAGCTGTCCTTGAAACAGTCTTGATATGTTCGTCAAAAGAGAGATCAGGTCCAGAGTAACGCCGAGGTCCTTCACAGTTTTATTTTTAGAGACGACTGTACAACTATTAAGATTAATTGTCAGATTCAACAGAAGATATCTTTGTTTCTTGGGACCTAGAACAAGCATCTCTGTTCTGTCTGAGTTTAAAAGTAGAACGTTTGCAGCCATCCCCTTCCTTATGTCTGGAACACAGGCTTCTAGCGATGGCAATTTTGGGGCTTCACCATGTTTCATTGAAATGTACAGCTGTGTGTCATCCGCATAGCAGTGAAAGTTAACATTATGTTTTCGAATGACATCCCCAAGAGGTAAAATATATAGTGAAAACAATAGTGGTCCTAAAACGGAACCTTGAGGAACACCGACATTTACATTTGATTTGTCAGAGGACAAACCATTCACAGAGACAAACTGATATCTTTCCGACAGATAAGATCTAAACCAGGCCAGAACTTGTCCGTGTAGACCAATTTGGGTTTCCAATCTCTCCAAAAGAATATGGTGATCGATGGTATCAAAAGCAGCACTAAGGTCTAGGAGCACGAGGACAGAGGCAAAGCCTCGGTCTGATGCCATTAAAAGGTAATTTACCACCTTCACAAGTGCAGTCTCAGTGCTAATATGGGGTCTAGACCCAGACTGAAACATTTTGTATACATTGTTTGTCTTCAGGAAGGCACTGAGTTGCTGTGCAACAGCCTTTTCTAAAAATTTTGAGAGGAATGGAAGATTCGATATAGGTCGATCGTTTTTTATATTTTCTGGGTCAAGGTTTGGCTTTTTCAAGAGAGGCTTTATTACTGCCACTTTTAGTGAGTCCCAGAAAGAGGGCCAATTATCTACAAATTCTATCTTTTGGGATGGGCAGAAAACCGTTTTCAACCAGCGATTGAGTTGTTAGACTCTGCTGTAGAGCTCATCACTCCCCCTAACTGGGAGGGGGCCAGAGACAATTACTCGATGCAGACACATCTTTCTAGCTGATTTACACACTGAATCTATGTTGGATAACAATATGCAAGAGAAAGGCCATAATGTATTATTCCAGCCCAGGCTCAATTTAGATTTTGGCCACTAGAAGGCAGCAGTGTATGTGCAAAGTTTCATTTTTAATTAATTTGGAAAAACATAATTCCACTTTGACATTATGGGGTATTGTGTGTAGGCCAATGACAAAAATATCTATATTTAATCAATATTAAATTCAGGCTGTAACACAACCAAATATGGAAATAGTCAAGAGGTGTGGATACCTTCTGAAGGCACTGTATGTTGTAGCGAATTTTCAAAGATGCATTATGATGCATTACATGCTCAAAACATTTATTTTAACCAAAATTACAATTATGACAATAACTGCGGCAATTTGCATGACAATTAATCATTACCCAAAATGTAATAATCAGCACAGCCCTGGTGGGATGTATTTTAAGACATGATTTGTGTAAATCATAGTTGCTTTCAGCATTTAATGACACATACAGCGCATACAGTACCAAATACACAACTCGCCTAAGGAAAAGTTAGTGGCCAGTACGGGTATCGAACCCGCGACCTTCGCGTTATTAGCACGACGCTCTAACCAACTGAGCTAACCGGCCATAGGGCACAGATCAAAATGTCATGTATTTGAACATTGACAACAGACATAGTGGAGTGGCAAAACTACTTTTAGAGTTTTATGCTATGAGCACACAATCCTAGTGAGTTTGTGTGCCCACTGCACCGTTTCTATACATGGTTGAGGATTGAATTCAGCAACCTCTCTCATTGCCAACCCTTTGATCCTTAACACTGTAGTTGCTCCAAGTAAACTATAATGGAATAGTGCTGGAGCAAACTGTGACAAAATAGACGTGTCACACAAAATGCATAGCACAGTCAAATACCTGAACATACACCTTGTGGTTCTAGACCAATTCCAGTGGAAAGAGGGGAACCAGCCAAGCAGAGACAGCAAGGGCAGTTCGTTGCTCCAGAGCCTTTCCGTTGACCTTCACACTCCTGTGCCAGACTACACTCAATCAAAGGACCCACTGAAGAGATGAGTCTCCAGTAAAGACTTAAAGGTTGAGACTGAGTTTGCGTCTCTCACATGGGTAGGCAGACCATTCCATAAAAATTGAGCTCTATAGGAGAAAGCCCTGCCTCCAGCTCTTTGCTTAGAAATTCTAGGGACAATTAGGAGGCCTGCGTCTTGTGACCGTAGCGTACGTGTAGGTATGTACGGCAGGACCAAATCAGAGAGATAGGTAGGAGCAAGCCCATGTAATGCTTTGTAGATTAGCAGTAAAACCTTCAAATCAGCCCTTGCCTTGACTGGAAGGCAGTGTCGGGAGGCTAGCACTGGAGTAATATGATCAAATTTTTTGGTTCTAGTCAGGATTCTAGCAGCCGTATTTAGCACTAACTGAAGTTTATTTAGTGCTTTATCCAGGTAGCCGGAAAGTAGAGCATTGCAGTAGTCTAACCTAGAAGTAACAAAAGCATGGATACATTTTTCTGCATCATTTTGGGACAGAAAGTTTCTGATTTTTGCAATGTTATGGAGATGGAAAAAAGCTGTCCTTGAAACAGTCTTGATATGTTCGTCAAAAGAGAGATCAGGTCCAGAGTAACGCCGAGGTCCTTCACAGTTTTATTTTTAGAGACGACTGTACAACTATTAAGATTAATTGTCAGATTCAACAGAAGATATCTTTGTTTTTTATATTTTCTGGGTCAAGGTTTGGCTTTTTCAAGAGAGGCTTTATTACTGCCACTTTTAGTGAGTCCCAGAAAGAGGGCCAATTATCTACAAATTCTATCTTTTGGGATGGGCAGAAAACCGTTTTCAACCAGCGATTGAGTTGTTAGACTCTGCTGTAGAGCTCATCACTCCCCCTAACTGGGAGGGGGCCAGAGACAATTACTCGATGCAGACACATCTTTCTAGCTGATTTACACACTGAATCTATGTTGGATAACAATATGCAAGAGAAAGGCCATAATGTATTATTCCAGCCCAGGCTCAATTTAGATTTTGGCCACTAGAAGGCAGCAGTGTATGTGCAAAGTTTCATTTTTAATTAATTTGGAAAAACATAATTCCACTTTGACATTATGGGGTATTGTGTGTAGGCCAATGACAAAAATATCTATATTTAATCAATATTAAATTCAGGCTGTAACACAACCAAATATGGAAATAGTCAAGAGGTGTGGATACCTTCTGAAGGCACTGTATGTTGTAGCGAATTTTCAAAGATGCATTATGATGCATTACATGCTCAAAACATTTATTTTAACCAAAATTACAATTATGACAATAACTGCGGCAATTTGCATGACAATTAATCATTACCCAAAATGTAATAATCAGCACAGCCCTGGTGGGATGTATTTTAAGACATGATTTGTGTAAATCATAGTTGCTTTCAGCATTTAATGACACATACAGCGCATACAGTACCAAATACACAACTCGCCTAAGGAAAAGTTAGTGGCCAGTACGGGTATCGAACCCGCGACCTTCGCGTTATTAGCACGACGCTCTAACCAACTGAGCTAACCGGCCATAGAGCACAGATCAAAATGTCATGTATTTGAACATTGACAACAGACATAGTGGAGTGGCAAAACTACTTTTAGAGTTTTATGCTATGAGCACACAATCCTAGTGAGTTTGTGTGCCCACTGCACCGTTTCTATACATGGTTGAGGATTGAATTCAGCAACCTCTCTCATTGCCAACCCTTTGATCCTTAACACTGTAGTTGCTCCAAGTAAACTATAATGGAATAGTGCTGGAGCAAACTGTGACAAAATAGACGTGTCACACAAAATGCATAGCACAGTCAAATACCTGAACATACACCTTGTGGTTCTAGACCAATTCCAGTGGAAAGAGGGGAACCAGCCAAGCAGAGACAGCAAGGGCGGTTCGTTGCTCCAGAGCCTTTCCGTTGACCTTCACACTCCTGTGCCAGACTACACTCAATCAAAGGACCCACTGAAGAGATGAGTCTCCAGTAAAGACTTAAAGGTTGAGACTGAGTTTGCGTCTCTCACATGGGTAGGCAGACCATTCCATAAAAATTGAGCTCTATAGGAGAAAGCCCTGCCTCCAGCTCTTTGCTTAGAAATTCTAGGGACAATTAGGAGGCCTGCGTCTTGTGACCGTAGCGTACGTGTAGGTATGTACGGCAGGACCAAATCAGAGAGATAGGTAGGAGCAAGCCCATGTAATGCTTTGTAGATTAGCAGTAAAACCTTCAAATCAGCCCTTGCCTTGACTGGAAGGCAGTGTCGGGAGGCTAGCACTGGAGTAATATGATCAAATTTTTTGGTTCTAGTCAGGATTCTAGCAGCCGTATTTAGCACTAACTGAAGTTTATTTAGTGCTTTATCCAGGTAGCCGGAAAGTAGAGCATTGCAGTAGTCTAACCTAGAAGTAACAAAAGCATGGATACATTTTTCTGCATCATTTTGGGACAGAAAGTTTCTGATTTTTGCAATGTTATGGAGATGGAAAAAAGCTGTCCTTGAAACAGTCTTGATATGTTCGTCAAAAGAGAGATCAGGTCCAGAGTAACGCCGAGGTCCTTCACAGTTTTATTTTTAGAGACGACTGTACAACTATTAAGATTAATTGTCAGATTCAACAGAAGATATCTTTGTTTCTTGGGACCTAGAACAAGCATCTCTGTTCTGTCTGAGTTTAAAAGTAGAACGTTTGCAGCCATCCCCTTCCTTATGTCTGGAACACAGGCTTCTAGCGATGGCAATTTTGGGGCTTCACCATGTTTCATTGAAATGTACAGCTGTGTGTCATCCGCATAGCAGTGAAAGTTAACATTATGTTTTCGAATGACATCCCCAAGAGGTAAAATATATAGTGAAAACAATAGTGGTCCTAAAACGGAACCTTGAGGAACACCGACATTTACATTTGATTTGTCAGAGGACAAACCATTCACAGAGACAAACTGATATCTTTCCGACAGATAAGATCTAAACCAGGCCAGAACTTGTCCGTGTAGACCAATTTGGGTTTCCAATCTCTCCAAAAGAATATGGTGATCGATGGTATCAAAAGCAGCACTAAGGTCTAGGAGCACGAGGACAGAGGCAAAGCCTCGGTCTGATGCCATTAAAAGGTAATTTACCACCTTCACAAGTGCAGTCTCAGTGCTATGATGGGGTCTAGAACCAGACTGAAACATTTTGTATACATTGTTTGTCTTCAGGAAGGCACTGAGTTGCTGTGCAACAGCCTTTTCTAAAAATTTTGAGAGGAATGGAAGATTCGATATAGGTCGATCGTTTTTTATATTTTCTGGGTCAAGGTTTGGCTTTTTCAAGAGAGGCTTTATTACTGCCACTTTTAGTGAGTCCCAGAAAGAGGGCCAATTATCTACAAATTCTATCTTTTGGGATGGGCAGAAAACCGTTTTCAACCAGCGATTGAGTTGTTAGACTCTGCTGTAGAGCTCATCACTCCCCCTAACTGGGAGGGGGCCAGAGACAATTACTCGATGCAGACACATCTTTCTAGCTGATTTACACACTGAATCTATGTTGGATAACAATATGCAAGAGAAAGGCCATAATGTATTATTCCAGCCCAGGCTCAATTTAGATTTTGGCCACTAGAAGGCAGCAGTGTATGTGCAAAGTTTCATTTTTAATTAATTTGGAAAAACATAATTCCACTTTGACATTATGGGGTATTGTGTGTAGGCCAATGACAAAAATATCTATATTTAATCAATATTAAATTCAGGCTGTAACACAACCAAATATGGAAATAGTCAAGAGGTGTGGATACCTTCTGAAGGCACTGTATGTTGTAGCGAATTTTCAAAGATGCATTATGATGCATTACATGCTCAAAACATTTATTTTAACCAAAATTACAATTATGACAATAACTGCGGCAATTTGCATGACAATTAATCATTACCCAAAATGTAATAATCAGCACAGCCCTGGTGGGATGTATTTTAAGACATGATTTGTGTAAATCATAGTTGCTTTCAGCATTTAATGACACATACAGCGCATACAGTACCAAATACACAACTCGCCTAAGGAAAAGTTAGTGGCCAGTACGGGTATCGAACCCGCGACCTTCGCGTTATTAGCACGACGCTCTAACCAACTGAGCTAACCGGCCATAGGGCACAGATCAAAATGTCATGTATTTGAACATTGACAACAGACATAGTGGAGTGGCAAAACTACTTTTAGAGTTTTATGCTATGAGCACACAATCCTAGTGAGTTTGTGTGCCCACTGCACCGTTTCTATACATGGTTGAGGATTGAATTCAGCAACCTCTCTCATTGCCAACCCTTTGATCCTTAACACTGTAGTTGCTCCAAGTAAACTATAATGGAATAGTGCTGGAGCAAACTGTGACAAAATAGACGTGTCACACAAAATGCATAGCACAGTCAAATACCTGAACATACACCTTGTGGTACTAGACCTCGTGGCGCAACGGTAGCGCGTCTGACTCCAGATCAGAAGGTTGCGTGTTCAAATCACGTCGGGGTCAAAACTTTTTCTCTCTGTGTTCAATGACAACACATCGGGCCAACAAACATTGGACGTTACTAATAATGCCCGAGAAGTCTGTGTTTGGAGGATACATTGGCACGGGTGTTGTTCGTCTCAGGCTTGCAAACTGTGGCAATATAACCTCCAAACACTGGGTTGCCAACGTATTAATATAATGATTGACATATTTTCACCAAAAAAATGTTGGGAATAATTTACTCATACTATTTCGTCTATCCACAAGCTAACACAATAACTTAAAACTGAAGCTGGAAAGACTCCAAACTTGCTACGTTTCGTTTGACTTTTTTTCAATTTACATTTATAATTTGTGATTACAAGAGTCTAAAATCAACTGAATCTCAATTTAATAATAATAATTTCTGCCATATTTTGTCTGAAATATAATGACATGTTGGCTTTATGTTTTGCCTAAAATTCTAAAAGAAAGTGTGAGAAATATAAAAAGGAGGGCTCGTCCGGGATTTGAACCCGGGACCTCTCGCACCCTAAGCGAGAATCATACCCCTAGACCAACGAGCCACGACAGAAGGTACTGGAATTATGTAATTTTTAAACAAAGTTTTTTATTTTTTTTATTTTGTAAATTCAGATTCCTGGACGATAAGGTGCCCCTGTTAAATATGTGAAGTCAGTGCTATGTCAATTGGACTTCAGTTTGCAGCGTTGGCCCAGTAACCGGAAAGTTGCTGGATCAAATCTGGAGCTGACAAGGTAAAAATCTGCCGTCCTGCCCTGAGTAAGGCAGTTAACCCACTGTTCCCCGGGCGCCGAAGACGTGGATGTCGATTATGGCAGCCCCCGCACCTCTCCGATTCAGAGGTTGGGTTAAATGCGAAAGACACGTTTCAGTTGAATGCTTTCAGTTGTATAACTGACTAGGTATCAGCCCATTCCTCTTTTTGTTATTACACTATATATCATGTGTAACTAGCTTACTAGGCTTTGATTGGGTATAGGTCGTTTTGACAGCAAGCTAACGTTATCTAGTTAAATTAGCTTGTTAGAACGCGTTTAAACGATTGGAAGCTATCTATTGACCCACTTTTCATTCATTACGTTCAAATACACGGGGTACTGTGATAAGTATATGTGTTGTTAGTTACTGCTAACTGTTGTCAACTTAATATTTGTGTTTACTAGTTGTATTTCTTACCGTCGCCCAAAGTTAACAACCGCTCTCGCCTCTTGTCGATCTCAAGTGTCAAATTATGTAGCGCTAGCTAGCAAAGCAGTTATCGCGCTTCCGTTTATAATATTGACCACTAGATGTCTCTGTGACACCACAAATAGCACCTCGTTTGTTACTGTCTTTGATACGTGTATTTGGCTTAAGCCAAGTTTTCCATAATATAAGAAAACGTTTATATATTTTTTAGCATTGTAGCCCATCAGCAATCATTCATATTTATCGTTGAATTTTCTAATTTTTTGTTCACATGATCATGACACGGTAAAGTTAAACAATTACAGGTCATTGATTTGTAAATGTAATCAGAGACGAAGAGGGGAACTCTGATGTGTATCAAATCAAATTGTATTTGTCACATGCTTCGTAAACAACAGGTGTAGGCTAACAGTGAAATGCTTACTTACAGGACCTTCCCAACAATGCAGAGAAAAAAAAGAGAAATATATACACGGGGTACCAGTAACGAAGTCTATGTGCATGGGTACGAGGTAACTGAGCTGAATATGTACATGGTAAATAATAAACAGTAGCAGCAGCGTATGTGATGAGTCAAAAGATTTTGTGCAAAAAGGGCCAATGCATGGATTGTATCATTTTATGTATGCATGCATGATGTTTACAATGATGCACTTAATCAGATGTAATTCTGTAACTTCTACAATATTTGGTCAGAATAAAACTAACATAAGATGTTCTAAAATCATAGTTTAGTCTACACGTACAGAAATCATACGGATACATTCAGTACTTTGCAAAATATGCTGTCAGCGAATCTTTCTTTGGCATACGGGTCTTTATCGGGATATGTATTGTCATGTGACCCATTCTCAGCCATCTTGTGGAAACGGAGAGAGAGCCACACACAACTCGAATACAAATAAACCCTGTGCTGTCAGTAAAAGCAGAGGTAAGACAGCGAAGATTAAATGCACAGTTTTGCTATAAAATAAAGCTAAACTATCGAAATCAGTATTCACGATGCTAAAAATCCCAGTTTCCGCGAAATCAACGCGTTTATGAGTGTTGTTATACCAGCATGTTTGCTTGGCCTTGAGGCTCCGGCCTCAACTATGTGGTGGCACCGCATTCGGCCCGGAGCGAGATGGGACGTTTTCCAACGAGAACCTCTTGTAGCGCGAGGCTCGTAGGCCGCACGGAGGTTTGGGGGTTAAGCGTGAACTCGTGTCAGCTCAAAATACTTCTGCGATTTTGTAACAGTATGACTCTTTGTTTGTTTTCCTTTTGAGAAGCTTAGCATTTTAGTAGAAATTACCGATCAGTGATCGATCGTTACTGAAAGTTTTGTAAAACAAAGTTCTCTAGTTAGTTATGTCGACCAGTTAGCACAGGTTACTGTTCTAGCTAGCTATATAACAGCGTATCATTATGTATGGATAAATACAGTAGCTAAAACGTTAACTATTATGCTATCAACTTGATTAACTAGCTAGTTAGCTGTCATGCAGTTACTTAGCTAGCTTGCCAAACAGCTTGGTAGCACATTGTGGCTAGGCTATGTTAAATGTCAGAAGGTTAGCCAACATTTCTTTAGTTGGTTAACGTTAGCTATCTAACGTTTAACTTATGTTATAGCTAATGTCTATTGTCATTATAACGTTAATTAACATGGCTAGCTTGCTAACGTTAGCTAGTTTGTATTGCCAACTCACTAGCTAGCATCTAGGTAGCTAAAGTTTCGTATGGGAATGTGTCTGTCGGATTATCAGGCTAATTATGGCCAGCCATATGGGAAGCTAACGTTAGTTAGCTAATAGCTAGCTACTGTAGCTCATGTGTTGGAATCAGAGGTAAACCTGTATATAGATCATTGTTTGGAATAGATAACGCGTTTATGCAATTTATTAAACTTAATTAAAAAGTACAGTTTGTTATTTGCCAGACAGCTAATTTGTCAAGTTCCTTATCTTATAATAACGTGATACAATATTGATAAGACATAGACATGCATGTAGAAATCATTTGAGCTTGACATTGAAAGTCAGACTACTTCGAAACCTAACTAGCCAACAGTCCAAATATTAGCTGGTTGAAACTTGAATATTTAACTTGCGTTTATCAGTCACAAACTAAACCATTCATAGACGCTAACTACCTTCAGCCCTATGGACTATAATATAGTATAATCTGATCAGGATTTTTGTTAAGAGTCCCGACGCTCATTAAGAACGTTAAAACCCATCACTTCCGTTACTGTTTTGGAAACCCAAATCAAATATTTTATATCAGCAACAAATAATTTTCAACAAACAAAATGTTCTATTACTACACAGCTTCACAGCGTTCGGGTTCCCACACGGCCATATTTCCATGTTACTACAACGCTTGTTTACAGAAGACGGAGGCGTAACTGTTCTAAATAGCCATCTGCGTCTTGAACACCAGTGTGTAAACGGAAGATGGACCCCACAAACGTGTTGTCACTGAAAAATACTCTAGGCTGGTTTACCGGTTAAAACAGTGTACAGTAAGTGTATATTTAGCGTTTGTGAAATAATTTTGATGTGAAACTAGAGGACTTTATGTTTCTAGAACCTTATCACAATTGCGAATTTATTCATGTTTAGATTAAGTTTTTGGCTGTTTTGGCTGCTTGAGCCAATTCTCCTTTAAACAGAACATGTATGGGCCTTGGACTATAAGGAGCAAGATTAGCCCAATAATGGACTACAGGAGCAGGCTACTGAGAGTGACATAATACGGCATCTAATCAATCATTTGTGGCTAGTCTCCATTCTTCACTGGGGCTGTTGTGGTGCAGGATCTCTACAGAAGTTGCAGCTTGATCTTTTTTTGTCACCATAAATAATGAATTAAAATTCTAATGTTGTTTGGCTGAAGCCCATATGTGGCTTGCAACAGGTGGGAAGTTCAACAACAAATGCTTTCGGTTTATTCTATAGCTATCTGGCTAGACAGATTGTCAGCCTAAAGGTATGTTTAAACCACAAAGGGTCATTACTAAGGGTCACTAACTGATCTGTGAACTCTAGCTACAGTGCCTTCAAAGTATTCATTCCCCTTGACTTAGTCCATGTTTTGATGTATAGCCTGAATTGAATATATTATTGAATATATTAAATAAATTATTTAAAAAAATCTCACCCATCTACACACACTACCCTATTTTCATAAGTATTCACACCCCTGAGTTATACTTTGTAGGAGCACCTTTGGCAGCGATTACAGCTGTGAGTCTTTCTGGGTAAGTCTCAAAGCTTTGCATACCTGGATCGTACATTTGCCCATTATTCTTTTCAAAATTCTTCAAGCTCTGTCAGAATGGTTGTATATCATTGCAAGACAACCATTTCAGGTTTTGCCATGGATTTTCAAGTAGATAAGTCCAAACTGTAACTCTGCCACTCAGGAAAATCCACTGTCTTCTTTGTAAACAATTTGAGTGTAGATTTGGCCTTGTGTTTTTGCCCTGCTGGAAGGTGAGTTCATCTCCCAGTGTCTGATGGAAAGTAGACTGACTAGGTTTTCCTCTAGGATTTTGCCTGTGCTTAGCTCCATTCCGTTTCATTTTTTTATCCTAAAAAGCTCCCCAGTCCTTAACGATTACAAATATACCCGTAACATGATGCAGCCACCACGATGCTTGAAAATATGGAGAGTGGTACTCTGTAATGAGTTATGCTGGATTTGCCTCAAACAATTGTTTTGTCCTGAATACATTGTTAATTGCTTTGCCACCTTTTTGCAGTATTACTTTAGTGCCGTGTTGCAAACAGGATGCATTTTTTTAAAATGTTTTTATTCTCTACGTGCTTCCTTCTTTTCACTCTGTCAATTTAGTTAGTATTGTGGAGTAACAGTGTTGTTGTTCCATCCTCACAGCCATTACTCTTGAACTGTTTTTAAAGTCACCATTGGCTTAATGGTGAAATCCCTGACTGGTTTCCTTCCTCCGGAAACTGAGTTAGGAAGGACGCCTTTATCTTTGTACTGTGTGTATTGATACACTTTCCAAAATGTAATGATTCACTTCATCATGCTCAAAGGGATATTCAATATCTGCTTTTTTTTTTTTTTACCCATCCACCAACGGGTGCTCTTCTTTGCGAGGCATTGGAAAACCTCCCTGGTCTTTGCAGTTGAATCTGTTTGAAATCCACTGCTCGACAGAGGGACCTTACAATTATCTGTATGTGTGGGGTACAAAGATGAGGTAGTCATTCAAAAATCATGTTTAACACTTGTTTTAACACAAGGTGTTTTTCACATATCTATTCGATGATAAATAATTCGTGGCAGTTGCCTTTCTCCTCTGAACCAAATGGAAAAATGCACGCAGCTGGAGATTGCGCAATAATTTCGACGGAGGACACCAAGCGGACACCTGGTAAATGTAGTCTCTTATGGTCAATCTTCCAATGATATGCCTACAAATACGTCACAATGCTGCAGACACCTTGGGGAAACGACAAAGTGTAGGCTCATTCCTGGCGCATTCACAGCCATATAAGGTGACATTGGAACACAGCGCATTCAAAATCTGGGGCACTTCCTGTATGAAATGTCATCTTGGTTTCGCCAGTAGCATTAGTTCTGTGGCACTCACAGACAATATCTTTGCAGTTTTGGAAACGTCAGTGTTTTCTTTCCAAAGCTGTCAATTATATGCATAGTCGAGCATCTTTTTGTGACAAAATATCTTGTTTAAAACGGGAACGTTTTTTTATCCAAAAATTAAAAGAGCGCCCCCTATATCGAAGAAGTTAACAGTGTTCTGCTCTAAGTTCTGAGTTGTTAGGATCAAGGATTTCTCTGTACTCTGTGCTCCATTTATCTTTCCCTCGATCCTGACTAGTCTCCCAGTCCCTGCCGCTGAAAAACATCCCCACAGCATGATGCTCCCACCAGCATGCTTCACCATAGGGATTGTGCATGGTTTCCTCCAGACATGATGCTTGGCATTCAGGCCAAAGAGTTCAATCTTTGTTTCATCAGACCAGAGAATCTTATTTCTCATGGTCTGAGAGTCCTTTGGCTGCCTTTTGGCAAACTCCAAGCGGGCTGTCATGTGCCTTTTACTGAGGAGTGGCTTCCGTCTGGCCACTCTACCATAAAGGCCTGTGCAGAGATGGTTGTCCTTCTGGAAGGTTCTCCCATCTCCACAGAGGAACTCTGTAACCAACGGGTTCTTGATCACCTCTCTGACCATGGCCCTTCTCCCCTGATAACTCAGTTTGGCCGGGCGGCCAGCTCTAGGAAGAGTGGTGGTGGTTCCAAACTTCTTCCATTTAAGAATGATGGAGGTCACTGTTCTTGGGGACCTACAGAAATGTTTTGGTAACCTTCCGCAGATCTGTGCCTTGAAACAATCCTGCCTCTGAGCTCTATGGACAATTCCTTTGACCTCATGACTTGGTTTTTGTTCTGACATGCACTGTCAACTGTGGGACCTTATATAGACAGGTGTGGGCCTTTCCAAATCATGTCCAGTCAATTGAATTTACTCCAAGTTGTAGAAACATCTTAAGGATGATCAATGTAAAACAGTATTCACCTGTGCTCAAATTTTAAGTCTCATAGCAAAGGGTCTGCATTCTTAAGTAAATAAGGTATTTCTGTTTGGTTTTTAAATGTTTCAATCATTTCTAAACATTTTTTGCTTTGTCATTATGGGGTATTATTGTGTGTAGATTGAGGAAACCAAATATGTAATTCATTTTAGAACAAGGATGTAAAAAAAGTCAAGGGGTCTGAATACTTTCACAATGCATTGTACATTTCAGTGCGATTATGAGCTGTCAAGAAGTCAATAAAGAAAGCTTTAAAGATATATTTCATTTACAGACTATACAGTACATGGCTCTAGCAATTACCTAAATAATTGGTATTATGTACCTGACAGAGGATCGGGTGATGCAATATCTGTCACCATCGAATGACCTTTAAAATCAGAATTTGGGTCTGTAATCTGTTGCATAAAGAGAAATGGGATCGAAGATTTAATTCCATCAGCAGATTAATTAGTAATTGCCCTTTTGTGTGTTTATCAAAGGATGTTGAATGATGTCCTTGCATTTTTCTACACCGCAGTAACATCTGCTGAATATGTGTATGTGACCAATACAATTTGATTTGAATACCTTTCCAGGAAAAATATTGCATTGTATTCAGCTAATCATGTTGGCCCTTTCCTTCCAATAGAATTTCTAGGAAGAATGGCAGAAACTCAGACACTCAACTTCGGACCAGAATGGTTGGTATAGCATCATGTTAATATGAAATCTTGTTGAGCTGAAATGTTCTATTGAATTAAGAGAACCATCAATTTGATTAATAGTGTTCTGAGTTGTTAGGCTGGTTTGTTTTTTGACACCTGGTGCAGTGTTGAGGCCTGCAAGTTGTCCTCTAAACTTCACTTTTGTTTGTCTTTTTCTCCTGTCCCTCTTTACCAGGCTCCGGGCCCTGTCTGGCGGTGGCCATGGGGGTGGTAGCAGCAGTAGCGTTGCCACCTCGCCACCTCTCTCACCTGCAATGCCAAAGTATAAACTTGCAGACTACCGCTACGGGAGAGAAGAAATGCTAGCACTTTATGTTAAGGATAGGGAGGTGAGGCAAAGGGATTCCGATGTGTTCTAAAAGGATGCAGAGATGCATGATTGGCATACAAATAAAGTGACTTGTATCGGCAGCTTCTGCCCCAAGACAAAATTATGATTCAGCCTTTTGTGGAATGAGATTTCTTTAAAATTCAAATATATTGTCACTTTCCTGTAATATGTGTAATAAACCTGACGTTGCAATGGATACTTGCTCATACAATTTCTTCCTTCTCCTTATCAGATCCCTGTAGACCTGCACGATAAGGATTTTCTGCCCATTTTACAAGAGGAGCCCCTGCCACCACTGGCACTTGTAGCATTTACAGAGGAAGAGCAGGTTGGTTCCTTCACTGTTAATTTACGAAGCCATGTTAGAATGAATATGCTAAATTAAGACTGCACCTTACCCTGTTTGTTTGTAACCAAATATAGAGAATTGTTGGTTATAGACAGGTCTGCCCCACCCTCCCCTTTCTTTATCCTCTTTCTCCCTCCCTCTCCCCCACAGAGAAATTTTTCCATGTCTGTAAACAGTGCAGCTGTGCTCAGGCTGATGGGGAGAGGAGGAGGTCCTGTTGGGCCAGGGGCGCCGAGGGGTCGAAGTACCTCACGGGGTCGAGGTGAGGAAAGAGCCCTATTCTCTCTGTGTCCATCTCAACAGTCTGAAGAGGCTTCCTCTGCTTGTGTCCTCTTCATCTGCGCTAATCAGAAAAACAGACTAGGTGAACTGTTAATTTCTTTCATGTCAATAAAGGAAAGGAGACGAGAACTACTTTAGACTATTGGCTGTTGAGACCAGTGATTTATATATAGGTTGAGACCCACCCCTAAGAATCTTAACAATGTCTGCCAGCTTCACAGAAGGGATGTAACCGTAGCACTCTGTTAATAGGCTTGATAATGCTCCTGTCAGCAGAAGCTATCGCAGCTGGTTGAATTCATTTTCACCAGCTTGCTCCAACATTAAAGTGTGGCGTGTATGTTTGAATCCTTTTCAACAGTAATGTGAATTGTGGATTCAAATAAGGTATTTAAAATGTGTGTCTGGTAGGTCGTGGTAGAGGAGATGGAGGGTTTTACCAAAGAAGTTTTGATGACGTAGAGGGAGGCTTTGGACGCGGGGGCAGGGAGATGCACCGCTCCCAGAGCTGGGAGGAGAGGTAATGGACTTTCCTTACTGGAGGCACAAACGTGTAACTGGTATTGTCATGCCCATTAACCTTTGACTTCAATGCACCCACTTAACATGAATATTTGCATAAATCATGCATCTTAAGATGGGTTCCAGGCTAGTGGAATGAGAATAATCAAAACCCATTTGGTTTATGGTGTTGACATTGTCATGTTTTTGGTTATATCCATCTGTGTTTGACTATCTGCATGCTCAGTCATTATTTTTGTCTTTTCTCCTTTTCAAAGTCATGCTGAGTCTATTTTCTCCCCATCTAGGGGAGACCGAAGGTTTGAAAAGCCAGGTCGAAAAGAGCCAGGTTTGTGCCAATACTTGCTCATCAAATAATCAATGCTGTTTGAATGTGATATAAATAAAATGGCGGGTTAAATAATTTACAGGTAATGTAATCACTTTGCTTTCTCTCTCTCTGTTCCATTGACTTGGCAGAAGTTGCTCCTACCCACTTCCTGATGAATCATAGTAAGTTTTCCCTCCAGGGTACTCGTTCGTAAACCGTGGGTACAAAATAGACCCCAAAATGTGCGTGTGCCAGTTTTCACGCAAAAGTTGGAATTTATAAAAACTGAACTTGACGTGAGAATGTGCTTTCCTCCCCGCCAACTTTAAACCATGTGTACGCACAGTTTCTAGTGGTTTAAGTATTCCATTGCAAGAATGCAGAATTAGCCATGTGCAAATGGTAACTAAAAAACAGGTAGCTAAATATAAGATGCAGTCATTTCCCATTAGTGAGAGGAGAGAAAATACATTTATTTTATCTTTGCATTCTTAAGTAATTAGAAATAGGCATCTATTTTCTATTTATTTCATTTATATGATCAATGAAGAATCAATTCCTCACGTTTTCTGAATGATGGCTTCATACTCACAAAATTACCTATAGGCCTCCAACAATTTAGGATAGGCTACCATTTGTCCCATCTCTCATTTAATTGGACCTTCTTCACAGTAGGAAATAGATAAGCTATTTCAAGTATTTTGCTATATGCGATCGGTTCACCTTTTCCATTGGAGTTTGTAGGCTACGTCTGAATAAAGTCATTTCTCGAGTTGACAATATTTAATGTATAAACATAATACATTATACGTATATCATAACCATTGCAGAATAAATTCCTCACCTTTTCTGGCCATGAGTTCATATTCCCAATGTAGCCATGCAACTAATGACCATGCACATCTCTAATATAATTGGGCCTGTTAGATAGGCTACTATAATAAATAAAAACATCTGAAAGGGGTTTAGAACAGAGTAGAATTTAACAGATGAACACAGTTGATCTTTTGATCTACCACTAAGTAGGCCTACTTCAGTATTATTTTCTTTCCGAATAGACAGTTTCAGAGATGGTGGGCGGTGCAACATAATTTAATTTATACGATCTGTTAACAGGTCCACAACAATTCAGAAACTGTCAGATACAGCAAATGTCACTGTAAAAAAAATACATTCTGCCAACACCTCCGAAGACATTTGGCGAAGTTTGCTATTGCTATTTACTTGTGGTACCTTTATAGGCTGTACACTACTTAATCAGAAAACAATACAGCTATGCAAATGTTTAGACAACCTCACAACTTATTTACTGTGACCAAGGACACCCTCAGGCTAAAAGTTTGAATCTCATGTATTGCTTGAAATTGTGGCGTTGCTACATATGTATGTATTGAGTGTTTAAAAATATATATTTAAAAAAAAATGTCAACATTGATGTTATCCTTTTGATAAAATAAAGTTATTCCTTTCCTCCAGTCCGTGCTAACTACGAGGAGGTTGGGACCAGTGTGGGGGGCCTGCCAGTGAGGAAGCATGACTTCACGCGTTCGGAGAGTGAGAACTGGCGCACGTCCCGGGATGAAGTGAATGGTGAGGATGGTGAAGAGGGGGGTTGGCGCCTGGCTGGCGCCTTGGCATGTGCCTTGCGACGGGACAGCGACCGGTGGTGCCCCCCGAGTCCAGGTGTGCCCTGTAGTCATCTCAAACTGCTGCCACCACAATGTGTCCTGTCGTGTGTGTGTGTGGGTGATGGTTTCAATTGCAAGCCATTCTCGATACAACTCTAAAAGGGAGATGTTTTTTAAAGCTGGTCTTATCCTGAACTCACAAATCACAATGGACACCTCAAATCATACTAAAATCCCTCTCTTGTTCAGGCCTCATGGCCAACCAAATGAGAACAGGTTTTCAAAAGGGAATACTCCAATCTGTCCATAGCTTCATAAAAGAAAGCATCACATGCATCTAAGAAACAGCAACATAAAGTGGTGGTCTTCAATGTGAGAGAGTGGCTGGCGTAGAGCTGAGTGACGGGGTCCTTAAACAGCTCTTCTCCTCAGACGGGCCGCGGTCGGCAGGGTGGCGAGAGGCCAACCCAGGGGAGCAGCCGCGGCAGCGCAGGCTCCCTTTCGATGCCAGGGAGGACGAGCGCGGCTACAGGCATCCCCCATCGGCCAGCGGCAGCCTGGAGGAGGATGGAGGGGGCAGCCTGCCAGAGTGGTGTCTGGAGGACGCTGAAGAGGAGACGGGCACCTTCGACTCCTCTGGAGCCTTCCTTTCGCTCAAGGTTCGAGTGAGTGAATAGTCCGTTTAGTCAGTCTAACGAACATCACTTGTTAATGGGTGCTGGGCCAAAGAAATGTTTAAGAAATGAGTAGGACCTGCACACATGATTTGAAGTCTACCGAGTAGTTATACAATGATTTGGTTTCCCCGAAGGGCAATTTGTTTGCTGCAATTACAAATATGGCATCGGAGCACTGTGAGATGTGGAACTCTGTGAATGCCAGGCTGCTATGAGAAGGATATATATATATATATCTCCCCCACAGAAAGCTCCCAAGGAGCCCATCCTAGAGGAGGCAGAGCTGGACTTCAGACCCCTGGAGGAATGTGACGAGGGTCTGGAGGAGGATGGACACCCCCGGGAGACCAAAGACACAGACGGAGAGGCCAGGAGAGAGCCCATCAGAAAACAGGGTGAGTTAAACTTCTTATGGCTGCAATCCCGTTAACGGGAGCGACATGACAACAGCCAGTCAAAGTGTAGGGCGCCATTTTCAAAACATCAAATCTCAATTAAAATTCCTCAAACATACATGTATCTCATACCATTTTAAAGCTACTCTTGTTGTTAATCCCACCACAGTGTCCGATTTCAAATATGCTTTACAGCAAAAGCACCACAAACGATTGTTAGGTCACCACATAGCCACAGAAAAACACAGCCATTTTTTTTCCCAGCCAAAGAGAGGAGTTTCAAAAAGCAGAAATAGAGAAAATTAATCACTGACCTTTGATCTTCATCAGATGACACTAATAGGACTTAATGTTACACAATACATGTATGTTCTGTTTGATAAAGTTCATCATAAATGTAGATGATAATACAAGTTATACACATGGAATTATAGATATACCTCTCCTTAATGCAACCGCTGTCTGATTTTTTTTTTTTTTTACTTTACGGAATAAGCCAGCCATGCAATAATCTGAGACGGCGCTTGTTGACGTCAACATAAACAAGAAATGACATGATAAATATTCCCTTACCTTTAATGATCTACATCAGAAAGCACTCCAGGAATCCCAGGTCCACAACAAATGTTTGTTTTGTTTGATAATGTCTGTTATGTCCAAATACCTTATTTTGTTAGCGCGTTTGGTATACACATCCAAACGCTCATTCTGGTCAGCGTTACATCGGACAAAAACTTAAATAAGTTATATTACAGGTCGAAGAAACATTTCAAACTAAGTACAGAATCAATCATTAGGATGTTTTTAACATTCAGCTTCAATAAAGTTCCAACTGGAGAATTCCTTCTTGTCTTCATGAGCAATGAATATGCAAGTGGGTACCATGAGGAATAAGGGTGATCAGAAAATGGCTGCTTGATAGACACCTGATGCATTCTGCTCTCATTCACTCCCACAACACCATAAAGTCTCATTAAAATGTATATTATTGGTTGACATCTAGTGGAACCCCTAGGCAGTGCAACATTAATATCTCAAGAGGATTTCATTGGAGACTCTGAATATATACAAAGCTCAGATTTCTCACTGTTTCTTCCTGTTTTGATTTCAACTCAGGATTTTGCCTACCATATGAGTTCTGTTACACTAACAGACATCATTCAAACAGTTTTAGCTTCTTTAGAGTGTTTTCTATCCAATACTAATAATAATATGCATATATTAGCAACTGAGACTGAGGAGCAGGCCGTTGACTTTTGGCAACTTATTCATCCAAGCTACTCAATACTGCCCCCCAACCATAAGAAGTTAAAAGTGGAAACTGTCCGGCATACTGTATTTTTGCTCTCAATACTAAACTGTCTATGTGGAGATAAACATTGATTCATGTGTCTTGTTTTTGTCTCTAGATGTGGGGAGAGCGAAAGAGGCGGCGCCCCCTGCTCCCTCTCCTACTGAGCCCCTGCCCCCCAGCCAGCCCGATAGAGTAGAGGACCCTGAGGGGCCATTGGAGAAGCCACTTGAGCGACCCCCTGCCCCGGAACACAGGCCAGAGGGCAACAAAGTCCCCCTGCACACCCCCATGTCCAACACAATGCTGGACTCTCTCTCCATCCCCCACACCGTTGCACACACTCTCACAGGTAGGTTTACAATCAAGCAGTGGAGGAATGCAGTCAAATCTCCCACATTTGTGCCCTCTTGAGGCTGTGTTTGGTGACATATTGTTGCGTCTTTCTTTAAACCACCTCCACCTCTGAGTAAATGACACCTTTGTTTTCGGCAGTAACCTTGTGCTTAAATTATACACACAGGATTGCATGTCGTTTGAGATTGTCAATTGTGAGATCATTCCGTCTGTGAGAGACTAACCCCACACCCTCTTGCCTCTCCTGTCCAGTGTCGGCCCCGTCGTCCACCATCCAGATGCAGCAGAAGCCCCTGGAGGTTCCCGTGGCCATGCCCGCCCCGCTGCCCTTCAGTGCTAGCCTCAGGCCCCAGAGCACGTCTATCATGGCCCCTAACAATATGGCCACCAGCACGGGCCTCATGGCGCCCATCGGAAGGCCCACGGCCATGCCACCACACCACACTATGGATGAAGATGAGGGACTGAAGCACTTTGAACAGGTTAGTGGACAATGACTACGGTTTCTGGAAGTTAGTTGGTTACAGAGCTGCATGTTGAGCAAGTTAGTAAAAGTTACCAAGCTGGTTTTGGTGTTACTGAATTTAGAGCATGTCTGGACATGAAACGTGCAGTTTGGGTTCATTTTTGGAACACGTCAAGAATATGGAGAGGGTGTTTATTGAATTATAATGAAATTATTGCAATTTTTCTATCTCTCTCCCTGCAGTAAACTGAGATAGTGGTGTTTGTTTTGGGATACTGTCCTGGTGCTCTACACGTACTCCCTGAATGAACAATAAAATGTAACTCTCGCTCGCTTTTATAGGAGGCTGAGAAGATGGTGGCATATCTACAGGACGGTGATGACCGGCTGGCTGCCAAGAGCTCAGCTGCCAAACCAGCCGGCCTGTCACTCACACACGAGGCTGCTCTGAAGTGGTTTTATAAAGACCCCCAGGGAGAGATACAGGGTGAGACAGAGTGAGCGGAATGGGGCTTCTCTGAATGAAAATCTGCATACACTGCAACCAGTAAATGGAGAAATTTCAGTGACTTTGTCAAATCTAATAATGTCTCCCCCTCTCCAGGTCCGTTCAGTAACCCGGAGATGACAGAGTGGTTCCAGGCGGGCTACTTCACCATGACCCTGCTGGTGAAGAGAGGCTGTGACGAGGTCTTCCAGCCCCTGGGTGAGATCATCAAGATGTGGGGCAGGGTGCCCTTTGCCCCCGGCCCAGCACCGCCACCCCTACTGGTAACAATCACACACCTGAGCTCCATCCAGCATTCTAGAATTCACTACTTTGTATTATCCTGAAATTAATCTTAATTAGTCTATGAGCAATTCAAAATGTTTCTGATGCACCCCACACCATCTGCATCGTCTCATGGTCAAAGCAAGTTTATGTTTAGCTTAGGGCACGTTCAGAAGGCAAATGTTGTGACGTTGCCATTCCTTATTCTAAATCAGAGGCTTGTTCACTCTACATAACATATTGAACGTTCCACAACATTGTGCCATGCTGAATGCAGCCCAGGTCGTTGTCCCTTTGCCTGTGTTGTGGCTCTACTTCTCTGTCCCCTTGCCGATCCTATGTCTTACTCGGCCTGTCTCCCCAGGGTGATGCCGGGGACCAGGAGCGTCTGAAGCGGCAGCAGGAGCTGACGGCCCTCAACCTGTACCAGCTGCAGCAGCTGCAGTACCAGTACCTTTTGAGGCAGCAGTACGCCCAAGCCCTGGCCCAGCAGAAAGCCCAGGCCCTCAGCTCAGCACCACACCAGCAGCAGCAGCAACAGCAGCAGCAGATCAACCTGCTCCTCCAGCAATACCAGGCCCTCAAGATGAGGTCAGCAGAAAACACGTAAGCATATCTGCACAAACACCTCTGCTGCAATACCAGGCCCTCAAGATTTGGTTGGAGACACAGCTTTAGTATTACTAGGCCCTCTAACACTCTCACTTGGCTCCACCCCCCTTACTAGCACTGACCTTGCTGATGGCTACTTTGAGAAAAAATATGCTTACTATGACAGATATGTGGTTGTCCCACCCAGCTATATTAAGATGAATGCACTAACTGTAAGTTACTGAATGATGAAGGCATACTCGCACACTCAATATTACACGGGTTCTCCTCAAACATCTTTCACTGGGCATTATTCAATGACGTGTCAACATACTGGTGTGTTCTGGTTATTTATGCCATTTCTGTGTTTGGCTCCCTGTGTAGAACATCTGAGTCTCTCTTACCTCCTGTGACTCGGTCCATGTCCGTACCAGAATCCCAGGGTTCTGTGTGGGAAATGCAGAACACCTCTCAGGGCTCCTGCACATCAAACATCCAGCAACCCACACCCAGTGGTAAAACTTAATGCAGAACACACACTGAAAACATTAGCACTCATTTTGTTTTGGGCTGATGTTTATAACCAATTTAGCTTTTGAAAGTTTGAGTATCTGAACCTCTTCAATGACAGCAAAAGACAGTGCTCCTCAATTCACCAAAAAGTGGAGAAAGCTCAAAATCATATGAATTGTAGGGAATGAATGGGGATCAATGATATATAATGACCATCCAGCCAGCCTTACTAACTGACTGTTTTGTGTGCCTGTGCAGCGTGGGAGGGCAGCAGTGTGTGGGATCTGCCCATAGACTCCATGGCCCAGGCCCCCACCATAGAACAGATGCAAAATCTGGAGAAGAATAAGGCTGCCAAGGTAAGAGCACCATATTTTCTGTACTTATGCAATCCTAAGTTGTAGATCTTTATGAAGTGCCTGGGGCTAGGGCTCAATGTGGGGAATTTGACTGTTTTTAAACACTTTTAAAGGTTTAGCGTTATGAATTGCCACAAGCAGCAATTAGACTGTGCCTGAGTATCTGTGCATGTGCTTCACTCAGTGGTGTAAAGTACTTTACTATACTGGACAAAAATATAATCGCAACATTTTAAAATGTTTTTCATGAGCAGAAACTTTCCATACGAATAAAAAGCTTATTTCTCTCAAATTTTATGCACAAATTTGTTTACATCCCTGTTAGTGAGCATTTCTCCTTTGCCAAGATAATCCATCCACCTGATGGGTATGGCATATTAAGAAGCTGATTAAACAGCATGATCATTACACATGTGCACCTTGTGCTGGGGGCAATAACACCTCTCTAAAATGTACTGTTTTGTCACACAACACAATGCCACAGATGTCTCAAGTTGAGGGAGTGTGCAATTGGCATGCTGACTGCAGGAATGTCCAACAGAACTGTTGCAAGAGAATTGAATGTTCATTTATCTACCATAAGTTGCCTCCAACATTGATTTGAGAATTTGGCAGTACATCCAACCAGGCTCACAACCGCAGACCATGTGTAACCACGCCAGCCCATGTCTGAGTATTGGAGTGTGCCCCTGGCTATCCATAAATAAAATGGTGCTGTCTGGTTCGCTTAATATAAGGAATTTAAAATTATTTATACTTGAACTTTTGTTTATTAAGTAAAATCAAATACTTTTAGACTTTAACTTGTATTTTACTGCATGACTTTCACTTTTTCTTGAGTCATTTTCTGTTAAGGTATCTTTCCTCAATTGTGACAATTGGGTACTTTTTCCGCCACTGGCTTCACTCTGCTACAACGTGGTAGCTACTGGACCAAAACAGCAGAGAATTTTTGCCTTGTACTTTAACGTTCTTAGTTGTATGTGGAAATCGGCCCGACAATGCCGTTTACTTCGTGCATCGCTGAGTTATGTGAAAGGGTGTTTTTTATGTGGTTGTGATTTACTTATTAACTGTAAATGTCTTTGATCAGCTGGAGCTGGAGAGGGGTGAGGCAGAGCTGAGTGCCAAGAGGGAGGAGGAGGAACAGAAACGCCAGGAGGAGGAGGAGCAGCTAGCACGTCAGAAACAGGTGAGGGTGTTCATTAGACTGTTGCCTGCTGAAATATGCATGTCAGCTTTGTTGATGTTCAATATATGATTGCCTGGAGTTGCAAGATTGACCCATTAGCCTGTAAATTCCTAAGAGGAGGCCTTAATTTATGCTTTATGCAACTGATTTGATAGATTTCTCTATCCACAGGAGGAGGCATTGAAGAGGCAGCGGAAGCAGCAGCAGGAGGAGGCACAGCGCCAACAGAAAGAGGAGGAAGAGGAACGGCATGCGCAGGAGGAGGCCCTCCGCAGACTGGAGGAGAGGAGGAGGGAGGAGGAGGAGGAGAGGAAACAAAGGGAAGAGTTCCTCCGCAAACAGGTGCTGGGTTTCACAATAAAGACCAGTACAGGGTCGTCTTCAGTAGGCACCAAATAGAACAACATTTAGTACAACGGGAAGGAACAACCTGTTTTTCAATAAGAATTACTCAATATTTTGCTACTGTGTGCCTAATGAATACGACCCTGCCCTTATTGTTTAGGACAGGTGATACCAAATGCAAATTTCCACATACAGGTGTAGGATCTGTATTGTCGCAGCAACAATATTTTTATTTTGTCCATAATGTTGCTTGATTGGCGGTTAGGCTATTAGCTGGCCTAAAGTAGGCTTCATGAAATATGCAATACTGATAATATAACTGTGTTAGTGTGGGTTTTCAGTGAATTTATGTAAATCAGAAAGCACATCTGCATTTCTCAATAAAGTTGGCCCTATTTAAAAAAAAAAAAAAAAAATTTTTAAAACGTGTTATCGTTGCTCCTTAGGAGGAGGAGCGCCGAAAGCAGGAGGAGCTGGAGGCCCTGAGGAGGCATGAGGAAGAGAAGCGGCAAGAGGAGGAGGAGGCTGCGGTGGCTTTGGTACGGCAACAGCAGGAGGAGGCGAAAAGGAGGGAGCAGGAGGCGGCGAGGCAGCAGGAGCTAGCCAGACAGAGGCAGCAGCAGCAGGAGGCGCTCCGCCGACTACAGCAGCAACAGCAGCTAGCCCAGATGAAGGTAACTAACAGTATAACACCTTAAGACCTAACACTACAACAGCTAGGTACCATCGACTGCACAATTAGTGATGGGGGGGATTGATTGTTACATACGGGATGTTATTTTTTATGTATCGTTTTGACAATGTTGCAATATTATTTTTGCGCTAGTTTGCTGTAACTGCACAGCTTGTTCTCCATCTTTTTAAGTTGGGAGCCAATTAGTTTTCAGCACTTATTTCCATGACTGATTTAAAACTTGTTTTGTAATGGCTCTGTCTTGTCCCTCTGCAGCAGACATATGGTGAACAAAATGTTTGGAACATCAAATCGCAATAAAAAGAGTGTCGAATCGCAATACATATAGATTCGCATTGCATATTGTGTCGGCACCAAAGAATCATGATAATACTGTATCGTGAGGTCCCTGCCAATTCCCAGCCCTATACACAATACTATATTATATAAAGTCTGCCTTAGGAAAGAGGTCTTTTGACCTCAATGGGACTTCCTGATTAAATAAAATATAGCCTATAAACAATGCACTATCCGACTAACAATAATTGAGGTCAGAATATCAGAAATACTGTATTTGACCTTTTAATTGAACATTAAAATGGGATGTTGGCCTTTTGGTCTGGTATTTGTTGTGCTAATCACATCCATGAGTTCCTGTATGTGAATATTTCTTTGTCATGGATACAGCCCTGACTGTCCTGCTTGCCGTTTTATCACTGACTAACCGAATCTTTGTCCTGTCCCATAGCTGCCGTCTTCCTCTAAGTGGGGCCAGCAGTCAGCAGTCACGGCAGCAGCCATCTCTCAGTCCCAGAACGCGCTGTCGCTCGCTGAGATCCAGAAAGTGGAAGAGGAGAGAGAACGACAGGCACGAGAGGAGGTAAGCGCAGCTACAGTCAAAGTATTACGTTTAACATGGGTGACACTCCTTAAACCTCTTAGGACTGCAATCCCGTTAACGGGATCGATATGACAACAGGCAGTGAAAGTGCAGGGCGCCAAATTCAAAACAACACATCTCATAATTAAAATTCCTCAAACATACATGTATCTTTACCGTTTTAAAGGTAATCTTATTGTTAATCCCACCAGTGTCCAATTTTCAAATATGCTTTACAGCGAAAGCACCACAAACTATTATGTTAGGTCACCACCAACTCACAGAAAAATTCAGCCATTTTTCCAGCCAAAGAGAGGAGTCACAAAAAGCACAAATGGAGATAAAATGAATTACTAACCTTTGATGATCTTCATCAGATGACACTCATAGGACTTCATGTTACACAATTACATGTATGTTTTGTTTGATAAAGTTCATATTTATATAAAAAAATCTCAGTATACATTTGCGTGTTACGTTCACTAGTTCCAAAAACATCCGATGATATTGCAGAGAGCCACATCATTTTACAGAAATACTCATTCTAAATGTTGATACATACAATTGTTAGACATGGAAATATAGATATACCTCTCCTTAATGCAACCGCTGTGTCAGATTTCAAAAAAACTTTCCGGAAAATGCAAACCATGCAATAATCTGAGACTGCACTCAGGAAAAAAAAATACAATTATCCACCATGTTGGAGTCAACAGAAATCAGAAATAACATTATAAATATTCCCTTACCTTTGATGATCTTCATCAGAATGCACTCCCAGGAATCCTAGTTCCACAATAAATGTTTGTTTTGTTCGATAATATCCATTATTTATGTCCAAGTAGCACGTTTAGTACACAAATCCAAACGCTCATGCAGGTCCAGCCAAACGTCGGACGAAAACTTCAAAAAGTTATATTACAGATCTTAGAAACATTTCAAACTAAGTATAGAATCAATCTTTAGGATGTTATCATAAATCTTCAATAACGTTCCAACCGGAGAATTCCATTGTCTGTAGAAAAGCCATGTCGCAGGTCGCTATCATGTGAAATGCGTGTGACCAGGACCTGGCTCTCTGCCAGACCACTGACTCAAACAGCTCCCATCTGGCTCCACATAACAGTAGAAGCCTCATTCAAGTTTCTAAAGACGGTTGACATTTAGTGAAAGCCTTAGGAAGTGCAACATAACCAATATCCCACTGTGTATTCGATAGGGTCTGGGTTGAAAATCGACCAATCTCAGATTTCCCAATTCCTGGTTGGATTTCTTCTCAGACATCATTCAAACAGTTTTAGAAACTTCAGTGTTTTCTATCCAATACTAATAATGATATG
This sequence comes from Oncorhynchus masou masou, assembly GCF_036934945.1. NCBI lineage: Eukaryota > Metazoa > Chordata > Actinopteri > Salmoniformes > Salmonidae > Oncorhynchus > Oncorhynchus masou. Next base: position 16,901,621 of record NC_088228.1, on the reverse strand, counting down.
CATATATTAGCAACTTGGACTGAGGAGCAGGCCGTTTTACTCTGGGCACCTTTCATCCAAGCTACTCAATACTGCCCCTGCAGCCATACCAATTTCTTGTACCTGTTTTGATACGATTTTCTGGATGATAATGAGTTTTCCCACTTAGCACTAAGATAGCATGAAATAGAATTGTTCTACAAATCCATCATGCTTTCTATTCTAGATCTGTAATCATGAACCCCCCTCTCTCTCCACCCATGCAGCAGCGGCGCCAGCAGGCGGAGCACCTGAAGCTCCTGCAGCAGCAGGCCCTGCAGGAGGCCCGGAATCCCCAGGCCAAGCTCTCTGGCTGGGGAAGTGTGGCCAAGCAGCCGGCCACGACGAAGTCCCTGCTGGAGATCCAGAGAGAGGAGGCCCAGCAGGTGAAGCAGAGGAAGGAGCAGGGGGCTGGGGGACAACAGCCCAGTCACCCCACAGTCACCCAGCAGAACCGTGCCCAGAACAGAGCTGTGAGTTGGTTCGCTCGACCATTCGTTCATGAATTCGTCTGCATTCATTCATTCATAGTCTTCGATATCATGTATTTGGCGATGTGCTGATACTGTTGTCTAAAAATGGGACCCACGGACATTTCAAAATGTGTGTAGTTGTGAACTAGCTCACCTAATTCAGCTAATCAAGAGCTTGATGGTTATTTTGACATGTTGAATCAGGTGTACTAGCTGTAGACCAGATCAAATACATGGAGAGGCTTGGGAGGTTGGGGAAACATTCCTCTTAACTTCTTGACGCACCTATCCCGGTAGCAGGATCATTTTCATCAGCATCTGCTGAATTGCAGAGCGCCAAATTCAAATTAAATTTCTAAAAATATTTAATTTTCATGAAATCATAAGTGCAATGTAGCAAAACACAAAACACTGGCGTGTCAGATTTCAACAAAGCTTTTTGGCGAAAGCATACCAAGCGTTTATGTAAGAACATCTCTCAGTAGACAAAATATCACAAACCGCTAGCAGCAAAGTAGATTGCGTTTCTGATTTTCGTGACCGATCAATTAAATCGCTTACCTTTTGATCTTCGGATGTTTGCACTCACGAGACTCCCAGTTACACAATAAATGTTCCTTTTGTTCCATAAAGATTATTTTTATATCCAAAATACCTCCATTTGTTTGGCGCGTTATGTTCAGAAATCTACAGGCTCGAGCGGTCACGACATCGCAGACGAAAATTCCAAATAGTATCCGTAATGGTTGTAGAAACATGTCAAACATTTTTATAATCAATCCTCAGGTTGTTTTTACAATATTTAATCGATAATATGTCAGCCGGAATGTAGCTTCTTCCATAGGAGAGAGAGAGAGAGAGAAAATGGCTGTTGCGCATGAAAAACTCTGCTGGCACCCAGCCATCCACTGACGCGATGGGTTCTTTCTTGCTATTTTTTCAAAATAAAAGCCTGAAACTGTCTAAAGACTGTTCACACCTTGAGGAAGCCATAGGAAGATTAATCTGGTTGATATCCCTTTAAATGGAGGCAAGACATCCAATGGAACAGAGAGCTTTCAGGAAAAATAGCACTTGTTGGATTTTCCTCAGGTTTTCGCCTGCAATATCAGTTCTGTTATACTCACAGACACTATTTTGACAGTTTTGGAAACTTTAGTGTTTTCTATCCTAATCTGACAATTATATGCATATTCTAGATTCTGGGCCTGAGAAATTGGCCGTTTCAAATGGGTATGTCTTTTAGCCAAAAACAAAAATACTGCCCCCTACACTGAACAAGTTAAATCAAAGACAACCCTGTTTGAATACTACTTGGACGTAATGACACTGGTCTGACCAGGTTGGATCTCTCTCTCTCTAACCCCTCTCTCCCAAGACCACCGCTCTGAGCCCCTCAGTGTGGGGCTCGGTGGCCACCAGCGGCGGGGCTCCTAACTGGGGCGGTGACAGCAGCATCTGGGGCGACAGCACCAACTCCAACATGGGCTTCTGGGAGGAGGAGGTGGCCCAGGCCCCACCCCCTGCCAGGAAGCCCAACGCTCAGAAGAACAACAAGGGCAACGCCAACCTCAGGTACAACCTCAGGACACTTTTACAGCTCGCAACTGATTGACAGTTTATATTTTGGCTGCTGGACTCAAGGAAGGTGGTTGGAAGGACAATTTTATACCACTAATATTTGTTTTATTTATTAAGGGCAGAGTCCTAGATTCTGCTGAAGTTTACATTTCACTTAGTCTTATGTTGTCAACACACTAAGTGAAAATTCCACTGAAGTGGAAGTATGTTCAAATTAGGCTGATATAATTCAATACCATGGATCGCTTGGTTGTTCAAAAGGAAGTCAGTGTATCTAATACTGTATGGTAACTGTGTGAGCAGCAGTCGGGCCAATAAGAAGGTGGAGGAGGAGGAGAAGCTGCTGAAGTTGTTCCAGGGGGTTAATAAGAGACAGCAGGATGGCTTCATGCAGTGGTGTGAGAAGACCCTGCACACCCTCAACACTGCCAACAACCTGGACGGTGAGTATATATACACACCCTCAACACTGCCAACAACCTGGACTGTGAGTCTCTCTATAACGTACTATACAAACCAACAATCTAGGTGTCTGATATGGCACCCTATTCCCTCTGGACCCTGGTCAAACAGTGCACTTTTTAGGGAATACGATTCCAATTCTAAAGGGAACTCAAACCTAAAGTAATCTTTACTGTGTGATCCCATCTTTAAAAGTCACCTGCCCCTCTTCCTCCTCTGGCTGCAGTCCCGACATTTGCATCCTTCTTGAAGGAGGTGGACAGTCCGTACGAGGTGCACGACTACGTGCGCGCCTACCTGGGGGACACGTCCGAGGCCAAGGAGTTTGCCAAACAGTTCCTGGAGCGCCGTGCCAAGCAGAATGCCAACCAACAGAAAGCGCCACCGGCCCCGCAGAACCAGCAACCAACACTAAAACAGCAACAGCAGGTGAGAGAGACGCAGCAGAACAGGTCATTGGTGTGACTTTGGTCTAGTGGTAACACTCCGGGCCCCCCCCAGCGACCGGGGTTTAATCCCTGCTCCAACCCTTCAATCTGTCTCCTACCTGCCTGTACCCTCTTTGATTTCCTCCCTGTCTAAATAGTCAAAAATAACCCCAAAAAATAAATTACATTGGAGAGTTATGTTGTAGTCTAGTCAGAAAGATAGTTGTACAGATTTCCCTGCTTTCCCATGTTGTCCTGGTCACATCCCTGGGTCTTGATGAGCAGTTTATGTGTCGAGTCAGGTGTGTTGGTTCTAAGCTGGATCAAAAGTTCTCCCATAACAAGGTTGGTCAGTGACCACTGTTCATTGGCTTTCAAAATGTTACTTTGGACCATCATGGAGAGAGAGAGAGACCTAATATTGCTGGACCATAATACTTCAGAAATCCATACATTAATCAATAACTACTAACATTGGTAGCAGGGTATCTGACCCCTCATTTGCTTTGTGACTCTATTTCCCAGGATTCAATGTGGGGTGTAAGCGGGACAGGCTCTCCTTCTCTGTACCAGTCAAACCACACCAGCCTCCAGCAGCAGGCACGCTTCGAGACCGTCACCTCAGGGAAGAAGAAGAAAAAGCAGAAGATGGTCCGGGCAGACCCCAGCCTGCTAGGTGAGGAATAGACTATTAAAGCACTGTTTGTCAAAGTTTTTTTTGTGGTACTTTTACCCCTTTTTCTCCCCAATTTTGTGATATCCAACTGGTGGTTACAGTCTAGTCCCATCGCTGCAACTCCCCTACGGACTCGTGAGAGACATGCGTCCTCCGAAACATGACCCTGCCAAGCAGTACTGCTTCTTGACACATTGCTTGCTTAACCCGGAAGCCAGCCGCACACACATTGCTTGTTTAACCCGGAAGCCAGCTGCACACCAATGTATCGGAGGAAACACTTCCAGCTGGCGACCGAAGTCAGCATGCAGGTGCCCAGCTCGCCATAAGGAAATCCCAGCCGGGCCAAACCCTCCCCTAACCCGGACGACACTGGGTCAATTGTACCCCGCCTCATGGGTCTCCCAGTTACGGCCGGCTGTGACACAGCCTGGGATTGAACCCGGGTCCGTAGTGGTACATCAAGCACTGCGATGCAGTGCCTTAGACCGCGATGCAGTGCCTTAGACCGCTGCGCTACTCGGAAGGACTGTCAATTAGACTTTCTAAATCTCTTCTCATATTTGATACAGCTTTAGCTGGCAACCCAGAGCATGAACCATCCACCAATGGTGTGTTTAAAGAAACAGTGCTACACCAAGACATTCTAGTGAAAAGCCGTAACAGCAAGAAAGCTGAATAGCCGATGTTTATATGGCTGAGTGCAGGTGGGATTCTTGGCCAATCACATTCACGTTGAAATGCTGTGTAACACGGATGCTAAGCCATTCGTCAACCACACTACCCTCTAGAAAGTCAAGGTATTCGTCAAACTATTTTCCTTAAAAGTACGCAATGTCAGGGCCTCCCGGGTGGCGCAGTGGTTAAGGGCGCTGTACTGCAACTGCCAGCTGTGCCATCAGAGACTCTGGGTTCGTGCCCAGGCTCTGTCACGACCGGGAGGTCCGTTGGTCGATGCACAATTGGCCTAACGTCGTCCGGGTTAGGGAGGGCTTGGTCGGTAGGGATGTCCTTGTCTCATCGCGCACCAGCAACTCCTGTGACGGGACGGGCGCAGTGCGCGCTAACCAAGGTTGCCTGGTACACAGTGTTTCCTCCGGCACATTGGTGCGGCTGGCTTCCGGGTTGGATGTGCACTGTGTTAAGAAGCAGTGTGTGGCTGGTTGGGTTGTGTATCGGAGGATGCATGACTTTCAACCTTCGTCTCTCCCGAGCCCATACGGGAGTTGTAGTGATGAGACAAGATAGTAGCTACTACAACAATTGGATACCACGAAATTGGGTTAAAAAGGTTTTTTTTTTTAAGTACTCAATGTCACGATTACAAAGCTATATTAACTTCTTGATGCACCCATCCTGTTAGCGGGATCATTTTCAACATCCGCTGAATTGCAGAGCGCCAAATTCAAATTAAATTACTGAAAATATTAAATTTTCATGAAATCACAAGTGCAATATAGCAAAAATATTTTCAGTAATTTAATAGCTTGTTAATGTTGTTAATCCACCTGGCGTGTCAGATTTCAAAAAAGCTTTTCGGCGAAAGCATACCAAGCGTTTATGTAAGTCTCTCAGTAGACAAAACATTACAAACAGCTAGCAGCAAAGTAGATTGGTCACAATTAAGAAAAGCAATAAAATGAATCGCTTACCTTTGATCTTCGGATGCTTGCACTCACGAGACTCCCAGTTACACAATAAATGGATGCAGTTTATCACAGTGCCATCCGTTTTGTCACTAAAGCACCTTATACTACCCACCACTGCGACTTGTATGCTCTAGTCGGCTGGCCCTCGCTACATATTCGTCGCAAGACCCACTGGCAATGGCAGGCAATGGAACAGAGAGCTTTCAGGAAAAACAGCACTTCCGGTTGGATTTTCCTCAGGTTTTCGCCTGGAACATCAGTTCTGTTATACTCACAGACAATATTTTGACAGTTTTGGAAACTTGAGTATTTTCTATGCTAGTCTGACAATTATATGCATATTCTGGGCCTGAGAAATAGGTGGTTTCATTTGAGTACGTTTTTCATCCAAACATGAAAATACTGCCCCCTACACTCGAGGTTTTAAGGAGAAAAAGTTGATAATCTCAGAAAAGATCTGTACTGTTGTACGTCTTGTTCACATAATTCATGCTGGGGTTGGGTTGTTGAGCAAATGATTCCCATTCGCTCCTGTGCACTCCTTGACTCAGAATGTACTGTTCTCATTGGCGTTACGACTAATGCTAATTTGGATTAGCATCTCTTCTGACTACCACATGCACACCTCTCATACTAAATTCACTTTCCCTGTTCTCTCTCATCTTCCCAGGTTTTTCTGTGAACGCGGCGTCTGAGAGGTTGAATATGGGTGAGATCGAGACGGTGGAGGACTTTTAAAGGGACTGCTCTGCTGCCAACCCCACTGACCATATCGTTCTGAACAGCTGCCATTGTACCCCCTACAACCACCACCTTCACACCCCAATGTCCCTTTCCTTTTGTGAACAGCATCCTCTTTCCGTTCTGTTTTGTACTTTAATTTAACATTTGTCATTGGAAGCTGGGGACGCTTTCCAGTGCTAGAGGACCCCTCAAAAAAACATCCCTAATGGGTATTTTGCCCTATGTGAGGCAGGGAGAAGGCTAACGAAGCAGCCAAACAATCAAACAGAACCATAAAAACCAACCAAGCATTGAATCGAACAACAAATCAATCAATGTAAAGGCCTAATCTGACTTCTCCCAAAGAAAAGAGCTTGAGGGGAGGACATGGATGTCTCTCCCTGTCTGTGGTCGGCTGTTCAGTCCCCTCCTAGTATCTTGTCTGAAAGTATGCAAAAGAGAGACGTTACCTGATGCAATCTTCTCCCCATGAAGTTGAACGCATTGGGGGGGTAGAGAACTTTTTTTCTGTTTTGTTATTTTTATTTATTGAATGTTTTTCTCCCCCCTCTTCACTCCTGTTTTCTGCCTGTTTGTGGAGGGTGGTGGTATTGTAGGAGCCAAGGATGTGTGCGCCCACTGATGTCCTGTTTTAAGGATATGTTTGACCGTTCCAAGTAGTTATCCATTTCTTGTAAAATACTAGGCTGTTTAAAGAATAACCTTTCAATTCTGCATCTGTATTATAATATATGAAAATGATGAACTACTGGAGTCATACTTTTCTATTGCGGTATGAAATAAAACAGTCTCTTGTGTGGGCTGTTCACACCTCTCTTTGAATCAATGAATGATCTCCTTCCACGCACAACACTTTACTCACATTTGTACTCAACACTTTTTAATGCTGATTTGCTGTAGAGACTAAAATAGCATAAATCGTGTGTAAGTCCAAAGTTGAATGCAATAGTTGTGAATATATCTCCTCCCAGTTACTGATTTAGATTAGTACTTATCATCCTATAATTTGTCTAATACCAAACCAAATGATTTTTCCCTGCTGAGTTTATCATTCCCTGCATTGATGTCATTTTGGGTTATATCCTAAACAATTCACCCTACTGAGCATACCTACCCTGATTTCCAATAATACTTTAGCAATTAGGCCCGAGGAGGTACGGCTAAGGGCTGTTCTTACACACGACGCAACACAGAGTGCCTGGACACAGCCCTATGCGTGATATATTGTCCGTATATCACAAACCCCCAAGGTGCCTTATTGCTATTATAAACTGGTTACCAACGTAATTAGAGCAGTAAAAATAGATGTTTTGTCATACCTGTGGTATATGGTCTGATATACCACGGCTTTCAGCCAATCAGCATTCAGGGCTATAAACTGGGTGGTTCGAAGCCTGAATGCTGACAGCTGTGGAATATCAGATCTCCAGATTACGTCGTGCATAAGAGCAGCCCTTAGCCGTAGTATATTGGCCATATACCACGCCACCTCGGGCCTTATTGCTTAAATAACCCACATCCATCTGTGTCGACTCGTAACATAGGGATAGATCGAAACGCACAGCTGCTTCCAAAACCCCAAAATATCTCCCATGTGGCAAGCTTGACGCCCATAACCCCTTACCACAGATCTAGGGTCTGATAAGCCTACCCCAAATCCTGAACTTTGAGAAAATATCTGAGCATGTATCAGTGACGTCTACTAACTGGAAGGTACAGGACGATGGACTGACTGCTGGTGAGGCATGGCGATGGCCAATCCTAAAGTCTTCCACTCTCTGGTTAGAAGTTTCCCATGAGCAGATCTAGGATCAGCGTACCCTGCGCCAGTCCTAATTATAACTTTGGGTGGAAAATAGTTGGAACAGAGCTTGGATCAGCGTCTACAGGCAACTCCTTATTTGAGTAATATGAAGTGGGTGGGCCTTCATGAGAGGTGTTCGCAAAGTCTGCCCCATCCAGAAGCTTCTCTCTCATTACCCAGTCCCTCTTCCACCTCTCTCTTCCCCTCTTTTTTTGATCCAGCACTCACTAGCACATGCTTCAGGAGCTCTGGAGACTCAGTCCAGTCGTCCTAGCTCAACACAGGAACCATCATGGCCAACTGCAGCAGTGTATCCAGACTCGTCCTTCTGGTCCTGCTAGGCCTCTGGGTAGCCACCATCCACTCAGGTAAGCTTCCTGCTGGACGTTGTATCCTGGTTGTCCTTGTATTAGTCATGGAAAGAGTGTAATATATGATACATGCATTTATTGGTCTTTGCATGTTTTTGAATATCCTAAGTGTGAATGCAATAAAAACCGTCCACACTACCATACATGTATTTACTACTACATTATGTGTGTTTATAATGTTTCGTAACATTGCCTTACTCAGACCTCGCCTCAAAAGGTCAAGGGATTGGAAAGATTGTTGGGGCAAGGGGAAAACACAACAGCTTGGTTGAGGCTTCTATAGAGAGAAGTAGATGAGAAATGACACAATGTTTGCTGAAAAACACTAGATTTTCCACCAGAAATGCAGGGTTGTTGAAGTCAGTTGTTGCGAAGTTGAAGGCAGAAAATATGCTGCCTGCTTTTCATCCACTCCAACAAGCACATCAACAACTAGTCTTCTATTATCTGCAATTTCAGTGACATTCAAATTGAATTCGAATCCATGTTTGACTTGTTATTTCTGTGGACAAATTATCAGAAACATCTATTATTCTGAATGTTGCTCATTGAGTGGGCACTGGGTAAATATGGTCATATTTAGCTGAGCTCAAGGTGTGTATACGTGTCATTTCCCCCCGCTATTGATCTAGAGGCCCGGTTGCGAGTGCCCTCGCCCTAAATGATGCAGTTGTTTGAGCGAATGGAAGTTTGGAGACTGAAAGCTAGTCTTTGACAAACACGGTGACTCACTTGCTTTCATAATGCCTCACGTTTAGAAGCTGTCTGAAACTGAAATATTGGCTCATTTTGCCAGTGGTTTCCCTCTGCCAAGAGTCAAGAGTTGTCAACCTTTCTATGTGCTTATTCATACGGGTTTATGAACATTTTATTTTGAAAAGTGTTAGATATGAGAGGAGAATATCAAATACGCTGCTATTTGCGAGTTGTGACTACTTCAGAAGAATGCACTGATAAAATGGTTGAAAAGGATGCCAAGTACTAGCAATTTGTAGTGGTTTATTTGATTATTTTTTATTATCAATGTTAGTGGCTTTGTTAGAAGAACCTTTTTTTACCATCTTTGTGTGTGGTTTTACTGCTGATCTAGATACTGTGTCAACAGATTCGCTGGAGTTATCTCACCCTCTCGTTTTGTTTTTCTTGTTCTAATTCCCCTTGTTACTCTCTCCCCCTATTTGTCTCACTATCTTCTAGTTCTATATCCCTCTTTCTTTCCCCATTCTAGTTCTCTGTTTACCTCTCTCTTCCTCTATCCATGTCCCTCTCTTTCTCTCCCTTCATTTCTATGTCTTTCTCTCCTACTCTCACACTTGAGTGATAAGCCTAAAGAGCTGCATGGGAGAAGAGGGGATTCCACAAAGCCCGGTATTGTGAGGGCCTTGGGAACACAGCACAGCAGCATTAAGGCCCTAGGGGTCAGGGCAAGGGTTAGAGCCACAGCAAGCCACCAGGAACATGGCACTTTTTCCTCAAAACAATGACCTGTACACAACTGTCACTATGCAGTGAGGAAAATATAACACCAGATTGATAGTAACATCTAAGCATTTTAAGGATGAGGTGGTTGGTTTGATAATGAACCGTGTTGTTGACAATTTAGTTGCTGAATTCGCAGTTTCATTTTTGTACCTACATTTTCATGATCATGATGTCCAGTTTAACATTGAACTTGGAACTTTGTGCATTGTCTCTTAAAACTGCACTTCCTTTTATGATGATTTGTTATTTTAGGGATTTGCAGTTCCTTTTATGATGAATGTCTATGGTCTCACAAGCATCAGATTCTGTATCGGCACCACCACATTCCGTATTCCACAAAATAAGTAAATCTCCAAGATGACTCATATAAATGACTTCCACTTTACATGTTGTTTTGGACCAGTGATGCATGGTGCCACTCATTTCCTCTAGGACTGCTGTCTTGACCGTAATACAAACTGCTTACAAAATCGTTCGCCACCAAATCTTTCTTTCCTCATTTAATTTCCTCAATCTACAACTTCTGACCTATCCAGCTCATTCAAATCTTAGTGGGCACGAAGTAAAGTAGACAAGGAAAGAAAACAGTTTTAACAGTATTGGGACCCAACCAAAGTACTCTTGTTCTCCACTTGCAAAGATTCCAGAGACCCAAGCCCTCATCTCTTGAGAAGGGAAGTAAATTTTAAAAAATACTGGGGGAAAAAAAAAAAAATGGAGGCGGAATAATGGTCTGGGGCTGTTTTTCATAGTTCGGACTAGGCCCCTTAGTTCCAGTGAAGGGAAATCTTAACACTACAGCGTACAAAGACATTCTAGACAACTCTCTGCTTCCAACTTTGTGGCAACAGTTTGGGGAAGGCCCTTTCCTGTTTCAGCATGACAACGCCCCCGTGTACAAAGCGAGGTCCATACAGAAATTATTTGTCAAGATCGCTGTGGAAGAACTTGACTGGCCTGCACAGAGCCCTTACTTCAACCCCATCGAATGCCTTTGGGATGAATTTGAAAGCCGACTGTGAGCCAGGCCTAATCGCCCAACATCAGTGTCCAACCTCATGCTCTTGTGGCTGAATGGAAGCAAGTACCCACGGCAATGTTCTAACATTTAGTGGAAAGCCTTCCCAGAAGATTGGAGGCTGTTATAGCAGCAAAGGGGGGACCAACTCAATATTAATGCCCATGATTTTGGAATGAGCTGTTCGATGAGCAGGTGTTCACATACTTTTGGTCATGTAGTGTACCTTATTCTGTTGCATAAGGCGCTCTGCAGGTATGGCTACCTTGTTCACTCTGAATACATTTCATTGAACTGCTGAGATTCCTCCCACTTCCTGGTCAACAGATTTTCTCCTGGATTTTCATTCAATAGGGTTTCAGTACATTTATCTTAAACCATCCCTTTAAAATACGTTGTACCTTTTAGTTCGAATTTTGTCGACAGACTCACTAGAATATATAGAGAGAACAGGTTCAGCATATTAGGGATCAATGAAAGAAAGCCTTCTAAATATATGCATATTCATCTCCATTTCAGCTCCAATTGGTAGATTTAAAAATACTCTGATCTGGAGAGTTTACGCACGGAAGAAAGCGGTGGTTTGATTCATTCTGAAAATTGCCACATTCAGTTATTTAATCCATGTTAATGTTGGAAGATTAGTGTGTATATATATATATATAATTCTAATAGGGAGAATAGTTTACAATAGTAGCCTTTTCTATTGCCTGCATTAACCATGGAACTGTGTGATGACACGGCCAGGTATTGCTCCATGCGTCTGGTTCAAACTGTTAGGTCTTGGTCCACGCTCTGCTCCATAAACATTTAATTAGCCTATGTCTTCTGTTATATTATCATCTGTTACTAATGATCCTCAGCAACAACCACACGGCCTTGAGCGCATTTACAGAGAGAACTAAAAGGTAAACAAAACAATGTAATTAAATGGTTATGTAAACTCTGCAACTGAATGGAACTAACAGTAAATTGACAGTTGAATATGTGTGGTCATTATGCCTACCGACAGTCGATACTGATAGTGACTAATATTTAACAGGACAGAAATAGGAGACAGAGAAAGTCGGGGTAGCCTATAATTAAGGCAATCGAGAGTGCTCATCCCTGCAAGATAAAAGGCCAAACATAATCAATTCTGCATAATGGCACAGCATTTAATAAACTTGTGGGAAAGTTGATATGCTTCAGTTTGCTGCCAAATGACTGGTTTACATACACCTTAGCCAAATACATTTAAACTCAGTTTATCAATTCCTGACATTTAATCCAAGTAAAAATGCCCGGTCTTAGGTCAGTTAGGATCACCACTTTATTTTAAGAATGTGAAATGTCCGAATAATAGTAGAGAGAATGATTTATTTCAGCTTTTATTTATTTATTCACATTCCCAGTGGGTCAGAAGTTTACATACACTGAATTAGTATTTGGTAGCATTGCCTTTAAATTGTTTAACTTGGGTCAAACGTTTCGGGTAGCCTTCCACAAGCTTCCCACAATAAGTTGGGTGAATTTTGGCCCATTCCTCCTGACAGAGCTGTGGTAACTGAATCAGGTTTGTAGGCCTCCTTGCTCGCACAAGCTTTTTCAGTTCTGCCCACAAATTTCCTATAGGATTGAGGTCAGAGCTTTGTGATGTCCACTCCAATACCTTGACTTTGTTGTCCTTAAGCCATTTTGCCAGAACGTTGGAAGTATGCTTGGGGTCATTGTCCATTTGGAAGACCCATTTGCGACTAAACTTTAACTTCCTGACTGATGTCTTGTGATGTTGCTTCAATATATCCACATAATTGTCCATCCCTCATGATGCCATCTATTTTGTGAAGTGCACCAGTCCCTCCTGCAGCAAAGCACCCACACAACATGATGCTGCCACCCCCGTGCTTCACGGTTGGGATGGTGTTCTTCGGCTTGCAAGCATCCCCCTTTTTCCTCCAAACATAATGATGGTCATTATGGCCAAACAGTTCTATTTTTGTTTCATCAGACCAGAGGACATTTCTACAAAAAGTACAATCTTTGTCTCCATGTGCAGTTGCAAACTGTAGTCTGGCTTTTTTATGGTGGTTTTGGAGCGGTGGCTTCTTCCTTGCTGATGTCGATATAGGACTCATTTTACTGTGAATATACAGTGGGGCAAAAAAGTATTTAGTCAGCCACCAATTGTGCAAGTTTTCCCACTTAAAAAGATGAGAGGCCTGTAATTTTCATCATAGGTACACTTCAACTATGAACGACAAAATGAGGAGAAAAAACCCAGAAAATCACATTGTAGGATTTTTTATGAATTTATTTGCAAATTATTATTTTTTATTTTTTTACCTTTATTTTACTAGGCAAGTCAGTTAAGAACAAATTATTATTTTCAATGACGGCCTAGGAACAGTGGGTTAACTGCCTGTTCAGGGGCTGAATGACAGATTTGTACCTTGTCAGCTCTGGGATTTGAACTTGCAACCTTCCGGTTACTCGTCCAACGCTCTAACCACTAGGCTACGGTGGAAAATAAATATTTGTTCACCTACAAACAAGCAAGATTTCTGGCTCTCACAGACCTGTAACTTCTTCTTTAAGAGCATTGTTCTGTCATACTATCCAGGTCTGTGCCCAAACAATTTGAGCTTCCACCTTTCCAGAAACAAGTCTCTCACCGTTGCCGCTTGTTATAGACCCCCTTCAGCCCCCAGCTGTGCCCTTGACACCATATGTGAATTGTTTGCCCCCCATCTATCTTTAGAGTTGGTACTGTTAGGTGACCTAAACTGGGACTTGCTTAACACCCCGGCCGTCCTACAATCTAAGCTAGATGCCCTCAATCTCACACAAATTATCAAGAAACCTACCAGGTACAACCCAAAATCTGTAACCATGGGCACCCTCTTAGATATCATCCTGACCAACCTTCCCTCTAAATACACCTCTGCTGTCTTCAACCAGGATCTCAGCGATCACTGCCTCATTACCTGCGTGCATAATGGGTCCGCGGTCAAACGACCACCCCTCATTACTGTCAAACGCTCCCTAAAACACTTCAGCGAGCAGGCCTTTCTAACCGACCTGGCCCAGGTATCTTGGAAGGATATTGACCTCATCCCGTCAGTAGAGGATGCCTGGTTGCTCTTCAAAATTGCTTTCTTCTCCATTTAAAAAAGCATGCCCCATTCAAAAAAATGTAGAACTAAGAACAGATATAGCCCTTGGTTAACCCCAGACTGCCCTTGACCTGCACAAAAACATCCTGTGGCGTTCTACATTAGCATCGAATAGCCCCTACGATATGCAACTTTTCAGGGATGTTAGGAACCAAAATAGTCAGTCAGTTAAGAAAGCTAAGGCTAGCTTTTTCCAACAGAAATTTGCTTCCTATAGCACTAATTCCAAAATGTTTTGGGACACTGTAAAGTCCATGGAGAATAAGAGCACCTCCTCCCAGCTACCGATTGCACTGAGGATAGGAAACACTGTCACCACTGATAAATCTAAGATAATCGGTCATTTCAATTAGCATTTTTCCATGGCTGGCAATGTTTTCCACCTGTCTACCCCTACCCAGGCCAACACGTCAGCATCCCCTGCAGCAACTTGCCCCCCCGCTTCTCCTTCACCCAAATCTAAACAGCTGATGTTCTGAAAGAGCTGTAAAATCTGGATCCCTATAAATCAGCTGGGTTCGACAGTCTGGACCCTCTCTTTCAAAAATGATCCGCCAAAATTGTTTCAACTGCCATTTACTAGCCTATGCAACCTCTCTTTCGTATCGTCTGAGATCCCCAAAGATTGGAAAGCTGCCGCGGTCATCCCCCTCTTCAAATGGAGAGACACCTTAGACCCAAACTGTTATAGGCCTATACCCATCCTGCCCTGCCTTTCTAAAATCTTCGAAAGCGAAGTTAATAAACAGATCACCGACAACTACAAATAGCTAGGTGTCTGGTTAGACTGTAAACTCTCCTTCCAGACTCACATTAAGCATCTCCAATCCAAAAATAAATCTAGATTCTGCTTCTTGTTTTGCAACAAAGCCTCCTTCACTCATACCGCCAAACATACCCTCGTAAAACTGACTATCCTACCGATCCTTGACTACGGTGAATGTCATTTACAAAATAGCCCCCAACACTCTACTCAGCAAACTGGATGTAGTCTATCACAGTGCCATACGTTTTATCACCAAAACCCCATATACTACCCACCACTGCGACCTGTATGCTCTCGTTGGCTGGTCCTCACTACATATCCGTCGCCAAACCCACTGGCTCCAGGTCATCTATAAGTCTTTACTAGGTGAAGCCCCGCCTTATCTCAGCTCACTGGTCACCATAGCAACACCCACCTGTAACACATGCTCCAACAGGTATATTGCACTGGTCACCCCCAAAGCCAACACTTCCTTTGGCCGCCTTTCCTTCCAGTTCTCTGCTGCCAATGGCTGGAACGAATTGCAAAAATCTCTGAAGCTGGAGTCTTAGATCTCCCTCTGTAACTTTAAGCATATGCTGTCAGAGCAGCTTACCGATCACTCTACCTGTACACAGCCCATCTATGAATAGCACACCTGACTACCTCATCCCCATATTATTACTTACCCTCTTGTTCTTTTGCACCCCAGTATGTCTACTTGCACATCATCCTCTGCAGATCTATCACTCTAGTATTAATGGTATTCCAGTATTAATCTCTGTGGCCTTTTTATTGCCTTACCTCCATGCTCTTCTACATTGTACATAGATCTTTCTATTGTGCTATTGACTGTACGTTTGTTTGTTTAACTCTGTTGTTTTTGTCGCACTGCTATGCTTTATCTTGGCCAGGTCGCAGTTGTAAATGAGAACTTGTTCTGAACTGGCCTACCTCGAATCAAATTTATTTATATAGCCCTTCTTACATCAGCTATACAGAAACGCAGCCTAAAACCCCAAACAGCAAGCAATGCAGGTGCAGAAGCACGGTGGCTAGGAAAAACTCCCTAGAAAGACCAGAACCTAGGAAGAAACCTAGAGAAGAGCCAGGCTATGAGGGGTGGCCAGTCCTCTTCTGGCTGTGCCGGGTGGAGATTATAACAGAACATGGCCAAGATGTTCAAATGTTCATAAATGACCAGCATGGTCAAATAATAATAATCACAGTAGTTGTCGAGGGTGCAACAAGTCAGCACCTCAGGAGTAAATGTCAGTTTGCTTTTCATAGCCGATCATTTAGAGTATCTCTACCGCTCCTGCTGTCTCTAGAGAGTTGAATACCTGGTTAAATAAAGGTGAAATGAAACTGGGAGGGGCATTGAGTGGATATACAGTAAGTCATGCATATTGATAACATTGTCACTCCTGATGATCTGTCTTCCATAACCCTGTATGTTTGGCTCTAATGATCCTTTTAGTTGACTCTTGTTTTATCACTTGGTAATAATTTCTATTTGTGAGTTGTTTTAAACTTGAGTCGAATCACCTTTTACTATAAAATAGTAAAATGCAGAAAACCCCTTGAATGAGTAGGTGTTCTAAAACTTTTGACTGCCACACCTTAATTTATCCAATCCCATCCAAACTAGTAGCGGGTGAATAGCATGCTATTCTCATGCTTAATTTCAAGGTCGGAATACACGTAGAGGTTAAAGTGCACACCCCCCCGAGACCAGAGCCCTCCTGGCTGACTTGTGACCTGGGCCAGCTTACAGTTGGTGACGAGAGGTCTGCTATAAATTCTGAAGCTCACAAACACACAGGATATTTGTAACTAACACCCTGTTTTGTGAGGAGGAGGTAGTCAAAGCAGGTGAGGGCATGGGCGGTGCACCTTTTTTTGGTGGGGGGTGGTTGAGTGCCGTGCAGGGTGGCATTCACAAACCCGTTATGAAGGCTTTGTCATCTCTCCAGGCCGTGTGAAATCCTGACTGGAGAGGTCAAAGCTACAAACGTCTGTAGTACAGAATCAGATGTGGACAAGAGGCACGAGACTACTGAGATAGTATGTTCTGTCATCAGTGAGTTAGACTTTGGATGCGAAGCTGATTAGCTGTGTATGTTAGTGGAATTTGGATCTGTTCCTCTGGGTGAATGAGACATGATGGTATGCCATAGAGGCTGGTTTAGACAGGCAGCCCAATTCTGATATTTTTTTCACTAATTGTTTTTTTGACAAATCACACCAGCTCTAAAAATCATTTTTTTAAAGATCTGATGTGAAAATATCTAAGGTGATTGGTCAAAAGACCACTTAGTGGAAAAACATTCCGAATTGAGCTGCCCTTTGTGAACACAGACAGTTTAACCGCCACACTTGAAATGCCCACCTATGTGTTTCCTCACCTCATAAGACCCATGTTTATGTCTTATGATCGACTGGTCGTGGGTACCAATATTAGACCCATGTACAGAGATATATGATATTTATTTAAACCAGTTTACTACAGCAGGAAAATAATCCTGCAGCAACTGGAAATGTGAATTAAATAGATTCTAATTAATGGAAAAAATGTTATGGGTTGATGATGCATTTTTCGTAAGGGAAAATCAAGTCTGAAATGAACAAAAGTTATTCTGCAACAGGGTAATCCAAAGGAACATCCTACATCTGTAGAAGGATTTTGTTGACTGGCATTACAAATGGGAGCCATTACTGGAAATTTACTAAGAAGCAAACTCCTCCTGCCCTCCTTGATAAGGTGAACAAACACCAATGGAAAAACATTGCAGCGCTTTTTTCTCTCTGTCTTCAGTAAACCAAGCTATCCAAGGAGGTACAACCTTTTCACACACACTCATACAATTTGATAAACAAGCTTATTTGACGTGTAGGAGCTGGGGCTACTCTAGGTTTGAGCCTGGCCGGCCGTTACCAGTTGGAGCCTGCCTCTACTGCAGACCTGCAGCCGCCCTCCATGACCGACCGCACAAGCGGCCTTTTGTGCCACAGGCTGAAGGCCTCATTGATGGTAAGGCTGGCCAGGGGCCCAGGGCTCTGTACCTGCAGCCAGCCCCTGCACAGGAAGTCACACGCTAACACATGAGTCAACCAACACACACAGCAACATCAGAAATACCCACCCCGACCGGCCTCGGCTCGGCTCATCAACAGTACACAGGCCCTCGCCAACACAGTTAGCTATCGGAGTTTGTGTGTGTTGTTGGAATCATAGTGAGTCTTTGGACATTATTCTGTTTTTATCTTTGATAGTTGGAATTGAATGTGGCTATGTGTGAGAGAGTCTTTTGAAGTGATACATTTTGTTATGTGTATTTTTGAGATTTATCAAATAAAACCGTATTGGCAAGGTTGAGTGGGAATCATAGCCGCGGGAAGTTGTTTTTAGCCTACTTCCCGAGGCTATGGTGGGAATGCTTGGTTGTGAGATTGTCAGAGTTCAGTAAGGTTTAGAGTGGGCGGTTTTATAACTGAACGGTAAATGATGTCTGTTGAGTTTAAATATGTTTGGTGTATGGTTTTGTTGGTATGTGTAGCAAGAGCACGGGTAGGATTTGTAAGTCTGAGTGGATAGGTGGGCTTGTGTGTGTGTGTGTGTGTGTGTGCGCGCACATGCACCACAGGAGGCTGCCGAGGGGAGGACGGCTCATAATAATGGCCGAAACGGAGTGAATGGAATCAAACACCTGGAAACCATGGAAACTATATGTTGATGTATTTGATACTATTCCAGTCCAGTCATTACCACAAGCCTGTTCTCCCCAATTAAGGTACCTTCAACTTCCTAAAGTGTGCACTTGTGCGTGCATACGTGTGTGCGTGGACGTTTTTTTCCCTTTGTAGATTGGGATCAAATTTTCCCTGTTTCTTTCAATTAAAAAATCAAGTCAACTCTCCTCTACTGGGGTAGTAAGAGAGAGAGAGGGATGTTTAAGAGATCTGGATCATGTTTCCATGGCTGCAATGAAGGTGTAAGTAGTCGTGTAGCACTTCCATGTTAGGACCTGTGGAATGTGGGTGAGAGACGCAGGAGAGGGGGGAGAGGAGAGGGGCAGAATGTGGTCAGCTGGAGAGAAGAGAGAGGTGTGCGAAGGAGTTGAGAGAGCACACAACGGAGGCTACCTGTACTGTGTACAGAGAGTGTTGATCCCCATACGAAGACATCCTTTCAGGCCCTGGTCTGAGGCTGCTCGCAGAGAAGCTAGTAGCTTAACAACTTTCCACTGTAGCATCAAAGACTGGGGCTAATACTTAGCTCTGTACTCAGTATCTTACATTCACAGCTCTGTCACTCACTGGCTCTCTATTAGAGGAGCATACAGTGGCTTACATTCCTAAATTCGCGTACATTAGTATATATTAGCAGCCATCAGCAAAGCTACTGTAATATGTGTAATATAACATGAGTCATATTTTCAGTTCACACTCTTTCTCCAGGGTTGGTTTTATCCAGCTGATAGTATGTGGATAGCAACTTCAAGTCTAGAGAGTAGCAGGTCTGACTGAGCTTGTTCAGTTACCCTCAGGGAAATGTTTTATTTAACCATTGTTTCACCAGGTAGTCCCTTTGATGGTAGAATATCTATTTCCTGAAGAGATCTGTACAAGTTATGTTTTGCACCAGGAATATGTACACAATGCTACATTTGAACAGTTTATACAGTGCCTCCAGAAATTATTCACACGCCTTGACTTTTTCCCCCATTTTGTTGTGTTACAGCCTGAATTTAAAATGGATAATATTGATGTCACTGGCCTATACACAATAGCCCATAATGTCTCCCAGGTCTGTAGGGGAGTTGCAGCGATGGGACA
This sequence comes from Oncorhynchus masou masou, assembly GCF_036934945.1. Classification (NCBI taxonomy): domain Eukaryota; kingdom Metazoa; phylum Chordata; class Actinopteri; order Salmoniformes; family Salmonidae; genus Oncorhynchus; species Oncorhynchus masou. The sequence continues at coordinate 16,882,176 of NC_088228.1, read as the reverse complement.
AGATTGTAACCAATTTGAATATCACGAAAAAAGGGTAAAAAAAACATTAAATACACCATGATGTCAGTGGAATTACATATTTGGAAATGTTAGGCTGAAATGTCTTGAATATTCAATCCAATATGAGCCAGATCCTGACAGAACAGGATACGACACCTCTCCGTTTTGGACTGTTTCTTTACAGAACCTGTTTGGCCAGATACAGTACATCTAGTGGCTGAAAAAATATTTTTCACTTTTTGCAATGTAAAAATTTGAATTAAAAGTGATTTAAAGTTCATTTGAGTTGACTCTGTTAATTTGTGAAAAAGTTGATTCGGGTTTATGGTTTGTGCAACTTTGTAACCTATGTTTGAAACCACCATTGTGTGGCTGTGTGAGAAGTGTGCCTTTTTATCTCTCACATAACTAGAATGAGATTCACTTTATGATCTCTTTCCGCAATGCATCTCTCCAGCGTTGCACTTGATCATTTATTTCCTTATAGAACCATAGCCGCGAGAAGGGTTCTGGAGGGACTGCAGCACCCCTGATAAATTGAAATACATTTGCCAAAGTTATAGAATTAGGCTACTCCTGTCTGTTCAGAAATAAATGAAATTATTCAGAATACTACTTAATAATTACACTTTGGATAGTGTATTAATACACCCAGTCACTACAAGATACAGGTATCCTTCCTAACTAAATTGCCAGAGAGGAAGGAAACCACTCAGGGATTTCACCATGAGGCCAATGGTGACTTTAAAACAGTTAGGTTAATGGCTGTGATAGGAGAAAACTGAGCAAGGTTTATCAACAGCCACAATACTAACGTAAATAACAGGGAAAAGAAGGAAGCCTGTGCAAAATAAAAAATATTCCAAAGCATGCATCCTGTTTGCTAAAAGGCTAAAGTAATACTGCAATAACAACAAAAAGGACAAAGAAATTAACTATATTCTGAATACAAAGGGTTGTGTTTGTGGCAAATCCAACACTTCATGGAGTACCACTCTTCATATTTTCAAGCATGGTGAGGGCTGCACTATGTTATGTTATGTCATCGGCAAGGACTAGGGAGTTTTCGGTGGTAAAAAGAACCGGAATAGAACTAAGCACAGACAAAATCCTAGAGGAAAACCAGGTTGTTTGCTTTCCAACGGGCACTGGGAGAGGAATTCACCTTTCAGCAGGACATTAACCTTTAACCTTATTTATACATAGCCAAATATGTACATATTCTCTTCTGTTCCTTAGGTGTGTGTATTAGGTAGTTGTGAAATTGTTAGATATTGCTGCACTGATGGAACTAGAAGCACAAGCATTTTGCTACCCTCGCAATAACATCTGCTAACCATGTGTATGTGACCAATACAATTTGATTTGATTTGAAATATACACTGGAGTTGCTTACCAAGACGACATTGAATGTTCCTGAGTGGCCTTGTTAGTTTTGACATAAATTGTCTTGAAAATCTACGACAAGACTTGAAAACGGCTGTCTAGCAATGATCAATAAACAACTTGACAGAGCCTGGAGAATTTTTTTAATAATAATGTGCAAATATTGTACAATCCAGGTGTGCAAAGCTCTTAGAGGCTTACCCAGAAAGACTCACAGCTGGAATCACTGCCAAGTGTGATTCTAACATGTATTGACTAGGGTGTACAATTAGATATTTCTTTATTTAATTTTCAATAAATTTGCCAACATTTCTAAAAACATGTTTTCACTTTGTCATTATAGGGTATTGTGTGTGTAGATGGGTGATTTACATTTTATTTAATACATTTTGAATTCAGGCTCGAACACAGCAAAATGTGGAATAAGGCAAGGCGTATGAATGCTTTCTGATGGCACTTTAGACTTGTTTACAAACATGCCCAAATTGTGAACACACACGGTTGTTTTTCACAGAGACCGTGGAAGACCCCACGCCAACTTTACAAGGGGACAACCAGGACACACTGTCCGGTGGCGGGACATATGACGTCACCACCAAAGATCCCTTCAAGGACATGACGGAGAGAGTGTTAACCTTCGAGTATGAGGACACCACCCACTCACAGGTCATGGATGAGGAGGAAGGTGAGACAGGTCCTTCATGTCATTCATTTTTCCAGAACATTTCCCATCACCAGTTTATTAATATCAATAATTTCGGTTGTACCCAGAGGATTAAGAAAAGTATATATTCTGCCATTATTTGCATGGCAAGAGACATTGGGGAAAGCACAGTGGTGGGGTTATTTGTGTCTATTAGTTGTTCCACACCACAACCCCTTTAAATCTAATGAATTGGTAATAAACCATACAATTGTATTTAGACTTTGAACTTTGAATACAATTTGACTTTGAATTTGACTTGACAATCATGGTTTATACACTAGTGTCTAACCTTTGCGTGTTGCATGTACTATGTGTGTCCAGGTGTCCTGGGCCCGGGCGCCATCACAGCTATTGTCATCGCTGTCTTCCTGGGGGCTTCAGTCCTCCTCGCCCTCATTGTCATCACACTCAGGAAGTTCACCGCTTCCTAGAGCCACAACTTCCTCTTCCTCCCTTTCAATCTCTCACACTTTTCTTACCTCCACTTCTCTCTCTCATTCATCTATCTTCATGGTCTTTCTTGCCCATTCTCTCACTTTTGCTCAGTTTCTCTTATACCCACACATATTGTGAAAGTGACAACCCTTCTATAACCCGGACGCTCTAATATAATGGCAGATCCCTTTGGCCTTGAAGTGCAACCGACAATGAATTTCCTTCAGACTAGCTACTATAATCATATTGTTTATGTTGGCACACATGTCAGCTTGTTACTAAAGGGTCAATCCTAGCTTCCACTCAAGTCAAAATTGACTTACAACAGAGACTGGCAGGTTCCAGTGTATACAGGTAACTGCCAAAATAATGGAAACACTTGAGTAAATGAGAGAGAAAGTATATTGAAAGCAGGTGCTTCCACACAGGTGTGGTTCCTGAGTTATTTCAACAATTAACATCCCATCATGCTTAGGGTCATGTATAAAAATGCTTATCAGGCCATTATTTTGGCTAACATGACTATGCACCCATAGGATGACAATGCCCCCATCCACAGGGCACAAATGGTCACTGAGTGGTTTGATGAGCAAACAATGTAAACCAAATGCCATGGCAATCTGTCACCAGATGGGATATTCTGGAGTGGTGCTTGTGACAGCATTTTCCACCACCATCAACAAAACACCAAATTATGGAATTTCTCATGGAAGAATGGCATTGCATCCCTCCAATAGAGTTCCAGACACTTGTAGAATCTGGTGCATTGAAGCTGTTCTGACGCATGGTGGCCCGGCGCCCCCATTAAGACACTTTACGTTGGTGTTTCCTTTATTTTGGCAGTTACAATCAGATCCACTTTAGCCAATATCCGCTTAGCGGATAATGCTAGAGGTGAACTGCATTATAGCTGTCAAACCTAGTGGCTCCAGGCATTACACCAAAAGCAGACATCTCCCTTGGTCACATTAAGAGAAATCCAATGCCTGTCAAGATTTCTTAAAGATTTTTGAACAATGTATCTGTTATACTAATCTGTAATGAGCTTTTAGCTGATCCGTGGGCAACGGCTGATCCATGGGCAAAGGCTGGTCCCCTTACCAAGATGAGCCACCTTAGTTTTCTGATAGCCCCCCCCGGCTCATTGTAATGGCTGGAGCGGTGTTAATGCAATGGTATTAAAAAACAGTCTCCAAGTGCTTGTTACCATTCCAGTGATTCAATTCCAGGTATTATTATGAGCCAGGGGGGGGCCTATCAGAAAACTGAGGTGGCCCATCTTGGTAAGGGGACCAGCCGTTGCCCACGGATCAGCCAAAGCCCCCCCTGTAATTAATCTCTTTTGAAAACAAAATGTGTGTCTAATAATCTGTAGTTTACAGTTGTGTGTCCAAGTGTTTCGTCGAGCATTGTGATTTGTTTTTGTAGAGGTCTTTTTTTCTGACGGTTATGTTGTGGGTGAGAGTATCCTGTCTCAGATTTGGTTTGTCTTGTGGATGAAAGGTTGTGATGAGTGTGTCTTTGTGAAGATTCTTCCACTATGTTCATTATGTTGCAGTAATACTGAGTGCCTTAAAAGGCAAGTGTTATTGACAATAGAATGAGAATGAAATAATTTACCAAATGCAGGCTACCATACAAAATGCCAGATTTATTTCCCCAATGCCCACAATGTGTTACTGTTTATTGGCAAATAGGTGTTCAAAAGGAACGTTTGCCAATTTACAGGTGACCCATATTGACCCAAAAATCTAATATTTTAAGATGAACATGCTTCAATAAATAAACATAGACGGGGTAATTAGTTTGTTTAACCTGCAAATCACATTTTAACCTCTGGTCTAAAAAGACAATGACAACTGTTGTGAGTGTGTTTGTGTATGAGAGCATGTGTGTGATACTTTGTGATACGTTATGTCACGGTATGACCATTTTCTGTATTCCTCTGTGGCCTTTTACCAAACGACTAACTAAGGCTGGGATCCATTACCCGCCATAGAAATGTTTACGAGGTGTCTTTATTTACACACTTCATCCCGTGCCCACACTTCATCCCGTGCCCACACTTCATCCCGTGCCCACACTTCATCCCGTGCCCACACTTCATCCCGTGCCCACACTTCATCCCGTGCCCACACTTCATCCCGTGCCCACACTTCATCCCGTGCCCACACTTCATCCCGTGCCCACACTTCATCCCGTGCCCACACTTCATCCCGTGCCCACACTTCATCCCGTGCCCACACTTCACACCCACAATTCTGAAAAGCGAAAGCAGTCCTGAGAAGGATCGCCCTGGTGTAGTTGCAGGTTTTATACAGTACCCAAGACCAGTCTGTGTTAATTTGACGATGGAAAAAGAGCTACTGCATAAATACTGCAATGTGGGTTTGGTTTAACTGAGCCCTAATGCTTTTGTGAAACAAATATTCTTTAATGTAATAATATCACTGGTTTGAACGGCCTGGTTAAAAAAATAAAAGATTAAACAAATCCCTATGTACAACCAAATAGTAGTTATTAGTTCGTCTTGACATTGACTTAAAATGTATATGGGTACAGTAGTTTTTATTTGTAAGGTCAGGAATAGAAAATGAAAGTACAAACCGGTAGTTTCATTACACTGAATTAAACTGATATATCTGATATTGGACTGATGCAATACACACTGAAGAGTGGGAGTGAGTCATTCACAGGTGCTCAATGCTGGATATGCTAGCTGGACAACATACAGTAGGTGTTCAGTTTGTCTCTCAGTGAAACGGGAACAACGAATCATTGCGACACACAATTCAAGTACTGTACATCCCATCGTGGTTCTAGATTAGAACTGGAGCTGGTTCTGTGGGTTCTGGTTTGAACCAGACCCCTGTCATCCGGGTTGTGTTCAACAGGCACCAACAAAAGTTGAAGTGTCAAAACAACATTGCATTAGGCGGGGCTGTAAGATCATATCTATTTAGCAGATTCTGACTGGCAATCAGTTTGAGGACTATGGCCATTCATACTGTACTCAATACCAGTGTGACTGTTAATGTGCATATATTCTACACTTTTTCTGCTACTGTATGGTTCCTTTCCTAGTCGTTTTCTCACTTCCCCCATGTCAGGTTGTTACCACTGCTGCTCTACACACTGTATGGTTGGAAACTTAATGTAATACTTTCAACTTATAACACTGTTATACTGTAATGATAACCAGCAATATACACATTTAAAAGTCATCAGTGGACCTCCTGGGTGGCGCAGTGGTTAAGGGCTGCAGCGCCAGCTGTGCCACCAGAGACTCTGGGTTCGTGCCCAGGCTCTGTCGTAAACAGCCGCGACCGGGAGGTCTGTGGGGCGACGCACAATTGGCCTAGCGTCGTCCGGGTAAGGGAGGGTTTGGCCGGTAGGGAAATCCTTGTCTCATCGCGCACCAGCGACTCCTGTGGCGAGGTTGCCAGGTGCACGGTGTTTCCACCGACACATTGGTGCGGCTGGCTTCCGGGTTGGATGGCGCTGTGTTAAGAAGCAGTGCGGCTTGGTTGGGTTGTGTATCGGAGGATGCATGACTTTCAAACTTAGTCTTTTGCGAGCCCGTACGGGAGTTGTAGCGATGAGACAAGATAGTAGCTACTAAAACAATTGAATACCACGAAATTGGGGAGAAAAAGGGGTAAAAAAAAATATTTAAAAAATAAAAAAGTTATCAGTGATTGGACCATCTCGAAGTTATCGGAGTATCAAAGTCAATGACACATTTTCTAAACATGTTCTTATCCATGTATGGTTCTGGCTCTAGCCCAACCCATTGGTTTATGAGACCAATCAGAACGGTCTTAACATATGGATCAACCTTCAGATGTGTTGGGATTAATGCAGAAGACACATTTCGGTTGAATGCATTTGTGCAACTGACTAGGTGTATCCCTTTTCCCTTTCATGACCCATAATCACTGAGAGAGACATCTAAACTGAAAGCAATCAAATTTGCCAGCTAGTTTGCCAGGGGTGGTGTGCGCAGAGTTGCCAAGAGCATTACTTAGTCCATTGCACTCATTTGGAAAAAACTGGTACTTCCTATGTTTTTCTCTTTTTGACTGGTGACACATCCATTTCTAACTTGAAGGCTGACAGTGATTGTGCAACTAGTAACTATTCTTGGCTTCAAAACATTCACTATCAGTTTTTCACATAGCCAGAACTACCCAGCATTAGCTAAAAGCTGACACAAGTAAACATTGACTAAATTGTAAATGTAAAGCTAACTAGCTACTAGACACGGGAAAGAGTATAGTTGCTCATCTTCGTTCCACATATCAAAGTGTATTTACATTTATACATTTTTCACTCAAACTTTCTTTGTTGTTGCAAACAACAATTACTTTTCCCAGTGTTGTGTGTGTGATGTTGGTGGTGCTGCTGCACAGTGCTTTTTCTCTCACTAACACACTACTTGTAACAACCAAGAGTGAGAAGGAACCAGTCATGGGGCAGGGGAAGGGACTCACATTCCAGCAGAAGAGGCCTTTTCAAAATAAAAGTCCTTCAACACATCTGGTGACACATTTTTCTAAAAAGTCGTGCAATGTTTTATGTTATTTTTATTGGGGGGGGACCATTTTACCTGCTTCTAACATGGGAGGGTGGGGGGGGGGGGGGGGGGCATGTCCCCACTGTCCCTCCTGGCTCCTATGCCCTTGGTTACAGTAACCAGGATTAAAGCTGTAGATTCACTTTTCTGGTTCATAGTTTGTGGGGGGGTTTGCAAGAGATGCATTGGCAAAGAGAGTCATTGGCACTTTCAAGAGATGCATTGGTGAAATAGAAAAACCCAATTAGTTACTTACACACATCCCATAAAATAAATCAAATTACATTGAAAAATGAATACATGTAAAATTATTAAAAGGAAAGCTAGTGACAAATGTATAGTGTATGTACATCAATGACATTGCAAGACGTTTGGACCTCTTGGTGAAGAGCGTGCCTCACTGTTGAACTCATCTCAATTGTTCAAAGGGATGTGGCTGTCTAACCCCAATTATTTCTGGCTATGTTGCTGCTGTGCTGACAGACATTGGGCTCTATTCAATCAGAACCGCTTTAGTCGGCATAGGTATGGCGGTTGTTTTGGTGGTGTCGGAACTGTGTTTGAGCTGTCAAATCCACAAGTGGCTCCTGGCATTATACCCAAAGTGGACATTCCCACTGGTTGCACGGAGTCGCATGAAGAGAAATCCCATGCAGCCTTGTTTACAAGTTAGAACACCGGAATTTGAGATGTTATCTACACCTTGATTAGGCTGATAGAAATCCTCATTATTTAGTTGAATGATTTAGAATTTGAGCGGCATTATTTCTATACAGGGTTAGTATAATTTTCTCGTTCTGACCTAAATGTGAGTGGGATGGGTGTGGCTTTGTGACAATGTTCAAGAGAGTAGCTGCTCATGGCCTCCCGAGTGGCGCAGCGGTCTAAGGCTCTGCATCACAGTGCGAGAGGCGTCACTACAGACCCGGGTTTGATCCCAGGCTGTGTCACAGCCGTCGTGACTGGGAGACTCATGAGGTGGCACACACTTGGGCCAGCGTTGTCCGGGTTAGGGAAGGGTTTGGCTGGCCAGGATGTCCTCTCCTTGTAGCGGGCCGGGTACATGCCGCTGACTTCGGTTGCCAGTTGTACGGTGTTTCCTCTGACACATTGGTGCGGCTGAACATTGTGTCAAGAAGCAGTGCAGCTGCTCACTAATTTGACAGCTCTAATGCGGTTGACAATTGATCTGATTGAATCTAGGCCTTTGACTTTTTAAATCTGTATATAATATGTTATATGTGGTAGAAGAATGACACTATGTTCTCAAACAATTGTGATTGTTCTGATTTGTGTTTGTATCTCTAAGTTATGTCCCAGACATAACCTCTTGTCTGCAGCTGTAACCTGGTGTAGAGAGCACAAATTCAGACTATTGGAGTTCTCTCACATAGGAAGTGGTCATGAAAAAAAACAAAGGTACTGAAAGCAGAAGTGTTGAACTAATTTGTCTGGCACAGATAGACAGACTGACACACCAGCAGACTGGCATCTATAAGGTAGGGTTTCACTTACTGTATATACTGTATGGTGGTACGAAAAGTACCCAATTTTCAATTGTGTGTTTGTGTGTTGCTTTCGGAATGGCATTTACTCTTATTCACGGCAGATTCAAATTAAAAGTTAGTCGCCCAGTAAAATATTACTTGAGTAAAAGTATTTGGTGTTAAATATACAGGCGCCACCATTTTCTTGTTTTGATTTTATTTACAGATAGCCAGGGGCACACTCCAACACTCAGATATTATTTACAAACAAAGCATTTGTGTTTAGTGAGTCTGCTCGATCAGAGGCAGTAAGGATGACTTGGGATGTTCTCTTGATGCATGAATTAGAAGATTTTCCTGTCCTGCTAAGGATTTAAAATGTAACGAGTACTTTTGGGTGTCAGGGAAAATGTATTTAGTAAAAAGTACATTATTTTCTTTAGAAATGTAGGAAAGTAAAAGTAGTCAAAAATATAAATAGTGAAGTACAGATACTCCCAAAACTACTTAAGTATTTTTATCTAATTACTTCACACCAATGATGGTGTTACATCATTACAACAGAAAACACACACAGAGAAGAGTGATTATTCAAATCAAACCAATATAATAGGTTATCTACAACAACATAATAAACATAATCCGAAGTCATCTTAAACTTAGAAAAAGACTAACTAATAAAATTGTATAGGTTGTTATTTTACCAGGTTACTTAATTTAGTTCTACAGTATTTGATGAGACCCAGACACACACATATTTTGGTTCGGAATAGTATTTGGCCATACGGCATGCAGACTGGTAGTGAAGTGGTTAAAGTGATGCTCCAGAACTTTAGTAACATTTCAGCCAGTAGTTTTGAAAGTGGTGCTCACGAGCTAAAACAGGTCATCCAATTGTGTACTACATCATTCATTGCGCATGATAAAAAAATACAACAAATATATTTATTTATTTATGCAATTCCTACGATATGTTAGAAATCCAATTTGTACAATATGTTACACATTTGTTGTGCTTAAGACCCCGGACTGCATCTTTAAGGGTTCTCACATTAAATCTGGCAGGCACCGCTTTCATATGTGAGGAGGGTACAGCTACTGAAGGCTACCCACACAACTGAGAAAAGAAAGGAGGTTTTGCATATTGGCACGTGTGAGTGTTTGTGTGTGCGTCCGTATGCATGCGTACATGTGGGTGTTTCAATCTCAGTGCCAGTAAAATGATACATTGGGTATATGGGGACAAGTAATTATCAAAGTAGTGGAAAAAATATTGTGAGAAAAAAAGACAAATAAAAAAAGGTAGATAGTATGGCCATCATTTTTATCCTACATTTTGTGAGACTCATTCATAATCAAAACACCATTCCTTTTAGAAAATTAAATGACAAAGTCTATTTGAATTGGCTTACCCAACGTCTCCCATTTACTCCTCAGCGGCACCATGAAAACCAACTGCTCCTTCACCGAGGTAGACCGCCTCATGAAATCACTGGAACTTGCCATCTATGTGCCCATCTTCGTGTGCGGCCTTGTCCTCAACATCCTGGCCCTGGTTGTCTTCTGCTTCCTCCTCCGCAAGTGGACAGAGTCCACCATCTACATGACCAACCTGGCCCTCCTGGACCTCCTCCTCCTCCTCCTGCTACCCTTTAAGATGCACGCCACCATCCACCACTGGGAGGCCCACCACCGCTTCCTCTGCTCCTTCCTGGAGAGCCTGTACTTTGTGGGCATGTACGGCAGCATCTACACCATTGCTTGCATAGCCATGGACCGCTGGGTGGCCATACGCCACCCCTTCCGCGCCAAGCAGCTCCGCTCCCGCCGGGCCGCTCTGGGGATCTGCATCCTGGTCTGGGTGGTGGTGCTGGGGGGCACCTCACCCATCTACTCGTTCCGTACGGCGGGAAATGGGTCCTTCCACTGCTTCCACGGCTTCTCAGAGAAGGGCTGGCGCCCAGATGTGATCAGCTGCCTCTTGGGCTTTGGGTTTGTGGGGCCTGCCCTGGTGCTGGTGGTGTGTTCGGCCCAGAGCATCCGGACGCTGAGGCAGTCCGGCAAAGAGAGCCATAAGAACAGAGCCTGTGTGAGGATCATCTACAGCAGTCTCTGTGCCTTCCTGGTCCCCTTCACGCCTAGCCACCTGGGCATCATGCTGCAGTTCCTGGTGAGTTAATTACTAACAGGCCCGGCTCCAGGATGACATTCCTGAGTGGGCATTTTAAATCTATGGGGGGGGACAACTAGTTTTGCTTTAGAGCCCTAATACCACAAGGTAGATTGGTCCTACGACTGTTCACGTGTATCTGAAATGTAGCCGTACACATCAACAACCATCGCTTTATATAATAGCACAAGAAAGATACAGTGCCTTGCGAAAGTATTCGGCCCCCTTGAACTTTGCGACCTTTTGCCACATTTTAGGCTTCAAACATAAAGATATAAAACTGTATTTTTTTGTGAAGAATCAACAACAAGTGGAACACAATCATGAAGTGAAATGACATTTATTGGATATTTCAAACTTTTTTAACAAATCAAAAACTGAAAAATTGGGCGTGCAAAATTATTCAGCACCTTTACTTTCAGTGCAGCAAACTCTCTCCAGAAGATGATCCAATGTTGACCTAAATAACTAATGATGATAAATACAATCCACCTGTGTGTAATCAAGTCTCCGTATAAATGCACCTGCACTGTGATAGTCTCAGAGGTCCGTTAAAAGCGCAGAGAGCATCATGAAGAACAAGGAACACACCAGGCAGGTCCGAGATACTGTTGTGAAGAAGTTTCAAGCCGGATTTAGATACAAAAAGTTTCCCAACCTTTAAACATCCCAAGGAGCACTGTGCAAGCGATAATATTGAAATGGAAGGAGTATCAGACCACTGCAAATCTACCAAGACTTGGCCGTCCCTCTAAACTTTCAGCTCATACAAGGAGAAGACTGATCAGAGATGCAGCCAAGAGGCCCATGATCACTCTGGATGAACTGCAGAGATCTACAGCTGAGGTGGGAGACTCTGTCCATAGGACAACAATCACAAATCTGGCCTTTATGGAAGAGTGGCAAGAAGAAAGCCATTTCTTAAAGATATCCATAAAAAGTGTTGTTTAAAGTTTACCACAAGCCACCTGGGAGACACACCAAACATGTGGAAGAAGGTGCTCTAGTCAGATGAAACCAAAATTGAACTTTTTGGCAACAATGCAAAACGTTATGTTTGGCGTAAAAGCAACACAGCACATCACCCTGACCACACCATCCCCACTGTCAAACATGGTGGTGGCAGCATCATGGTTTGGGCCTGTTTTTCTTCAGCAGGGACAGGGAAGATGGTTTAAATTGATGGGAAGATGGATGCAGCCAAATACAGGACCATTCTGGAAGAAAACCTGATGGAGTCTGCAAAAGACCTGAGACTGGGACGGAGATTTGTCTTCCAACAAGACAATGATCCAAAACATCAAGCAAAATCTACAATGGAATGGTTAAAAAATAAACATATCCAGGTGTTAGAATGGCCAAGTCAAAGTCCAGACCTGAATCCAATCGAGAATCTGTGGAAAGAACTGAAAACTGCTGTTCACAAATGCTCTCCATCCAACCTCTCTGAGCTAGAGCTGTTTTGCAAGGAGGAATGGGAAAAATTGTCAGTCTCTCGATGTGCAAAACTGATAGAGACATACCCCAAGCGACTTACAGCTGTAATCGCAGCAAAAGGTGGCGCTACAAAGTATTAACTTAAGGGGGCTGAATAATTTTGAACACCCAATTTTTCAGTTTTTGATTTGTTAAACAAGTTTGAAATATCCAATAAATGTCGTTCCACTTCATGATTGTGTCCCACTTGTTGTTGATTCTTCACAAAAAAATACAGTTTTATATCTTTATGTTTGAAGCCTGAAATGTGGCAAAAGGTCGCAAAGTTCAAGGGGGCCGAATACTTTCGCAAGGCACTGTATATGCCCCACTACAACATGTGTATCTGAAATGCAGCCAAGCTCCAGGAAGCCTAGACTACACATAACTTGCGCCTAAAAACACACACAGATCAGCTCAACAGGTTGAGCACCACTAACTTATCAAAGATTCTTACAGGCTTCATAACTTAAACTTCAATTATTACAACTATAGCCTACATTGCTGTCAAATTTGTGACAGCAGACTACGCAATGAGCGTAACCATGCCGCTACTTCTCTAGAGAGTTTCAGAAAAGCTAACTAAATAAAACAAAGTGCATATTCTATAGTCATAGCCGATGTGAAATGTCTTACATAACAGTAGCTCATTTGAATCTGCCGTGAATAAGAGTAAATGCCATTCCGAAAGCAACACACAAACACACACGCTATAGCAAATCAAAGCAAATGTTATTGGTTGCATACACATATTTAGCAGATGTTATTGCGGTGGTAGCGAAATGCTTGTGTCCCTAGCTCCAACAGTGCAGTATTATCTAACAATACACATTCATCTAAAAAGTAAAATAATGGAATTGAGAAATATTATCACTTAACAATTGAACATCCCTGGTCATCTCTACTGCCTCTGATCTGGCGGGCTCACTAAACACAAATGCTTTGTATGTAAATAATGTCTATCTGTACAAAAATAACAAATTTAAAATTGTGCCATCTGGTTTCCTTAATATAATGAATTTTTTATTATTTATACTTTTACTTTTGATACTTAAGTATATTTTAGCAATTACATTTACTTTTGATACTTATGTATATTTAAAACCAAATACTTTTAGATTTTACTGAAGTAGTATTTTACTGGGTTACTTTTGCTTGAGTCATTTTCTATGAAGGTATGTTTACTTTTACTCAAGTATGACAATTGGGTACTTTTTCCACCACTGATAAAGTGAACAGTGTTTCATGTCTACGTACATAGGGCAGCAGCCTCTAAGGTGCAGGGTTGAAAAAACGTGTGGTAGCCGGATAGCAACAGTGAGTAAGTTCAGGGCAGAGTATTGGCTGGAGGCCAGCTAGTGATGCCTATTTAACAGTCTGATAGAAGCTCCATGCAAGACACATTTTCTGATGTATTGCAATTTTTCACTGGTTCAGTCTGAAACTTTGCACATACACTGCTGCCATCTAGTGGCCAAAATCTAAATTGCGCCTAAACTGCAAAATTATATTATGGCCTTTCTCTTGCATTTCAAAGATGAAAAAAAAAATATATATATACACATGTTTTTGGTTTGTAATATCTTTAACCAGATCTAATGTGTTATATTCTCCTACATTAATTTCACATTTCAAAGCGTTTCCTTTCAAATAGTATCAAGAATATGCATATCCTTGCTTCCGGTTCTGAGCTACAGGCAGTTAGATTTGGGTATGTCATTTTAGGCAAAAATTTAAAAAAAGGGTTTGATCCTTAAGATTAAGAGAAGCCCCAAAAAGACTGGTAGCCCAAAGTGCGCTAATTGAAACAGCACACACTGTGATTAAGAGAAGCCCCAGAAAGACTAGTAGCCCCAAGTGCGCTAATTGAAACAGCACACACTGTGATTAAGAGAAGCCCCAGAAAGACTGGTAGCCCCAAGTGCGCTAATTGAAACAGCACACACTGTGATTAAGAGAAGCCCCAGAAAGACTGGTAGCCCAAGATGCGCTCATAAAAACAGCACTCACTGTGAGCATCGATTCAGGACCATGGACAAAAGGATACCGCCAGTCAGCGTGATGAAAGGATAAGGGCTGAGATTCTATCCATGAATTCGGATAGTCAAGCTAGCACGCAGGCTTGGTAGTTTAGGTATTAGCAGCCAATCCATTATGGTCTGGAAACTATAGTGCGCTTTGATTGGTCAATAGCAACACAACGTTGTAGAGTTCTTGCATGAAGTTCAGTTTTTCCCAAATTTGGTCCCACTCTGTTCACGTCCCTCACCCATGCTCACATCGCCCTATGGTCCCCTCGCCCACTTCGTTTCCTTCATTGAAAATGCTTCCGTTGTTTCCTCACCCCCAACATGATATGTCGATCTCTTGTGTAACGTTAGATTCACTGCCAATTTCAACGTCACCTCAGAGCACAATCAATAGGCTACATTGGTCATTGCCTGTATTCTTGTCATAAGAAGGAATTCCCCTCGACCACGCCCACAAATTGTGGAAAACAAACATTCTTTCCCATTGGCCCCATTGTAAAAGAGCTAACTTCGTTGTAACATGTTTGTTATACAGAAATATCTAAAACGTCAGAAAAGCTGCTGTGTCGTTCAATGTACATGTGACCAGGTCCAAATCCCAACCTACGGTTCACAGGGATCACATGTAGGCAAATAGAACCTGTGAGAAAAGCCCTGTGGCTTCAGGCTATTTGCAGCTATGTGTGTGGAATAGTATAGTCCGTTTGTAACTTCACTCACTACTTGTAGCTGTATAGTCATATTCTTCATATTCCGGTCAGCAGCCAGCTAGCACTCACTCACGTGGCTGTTAGCACCGTCATGAAAAGGGGCATGAGGGAAGCCCTACAGTTTTACATTTTTCCGAGTAATGAGAACACGCGGGAGCAGGCAATGTTGAAAAGTAATCTTTAGACATGGTTATACCTGCCTAAAACAAGCAGAAAACACGAAGTTTACATTTGAAAAGCTGAAGTTTGAGTGGCCCAGCCAGAACCTGGAGGTGAACCTGATCTAACATCTCTGAGGAGACCTGAAAATAGCTGTGCAGCGACGCTCCCCATCCAACCTGACAGAGCTGGAGAGGATCTGCACAGAAGAATGGAAGAAACCCCCCAAATACAGGTGTGCCAAGCCTGTAGTGTCATACCCAAGAATACTCGATGCTCCAACAAAGTACTGAGTAAAGGGTCTGAATACTTATGTAAATGGGATATTTCCATTTTTATATTTAGAAAATTAGTAACATTTTCTAAACCTGTTTTTGCTTTGTCATTATGGGGTATTTTGTGTAGATTTATGAGGGAAAAAAACAATTAAATCCCTTTTAGTATAAGGCACTGTAAAAACCTTCTTGCGGTTGTCTTATGTGCATTAAAATGTCTGGGACAACTTTTTTTCCCCTGGCCATGTGACTTGACCAGGAAAAACTCTAAGCAGGAATACTATCTTCTCCCAGGTACGGCAAGACGTGATCCAGGACTGCATGACCAAGATGAATATCAGCCTGTTCCTGCAGGTGGCCATGAGTCTGGCCAACATCACGTGTTGTCTGGATGCTCTGTGTTACTACTTCATCACCAGGGAAGTGAGGAGCTCCAAGCAGACCTTCACCTTCAGGAGGTCCAGGTCGAGCAGCCAGAGAAGAGCCACCACCAGCACCTCAGAGCTCTGACAAGACCCATGGAGGGACAAACACTGAGCCGAACTGGTTGAAATTATGTTTCAACCAGTTTTCCCCACTGGGAAATTACTGTGTGTGTGTGAAATCTTACTAGCTGTGTGAAAAATTCTGCCACTGTTTGAGGACAAGGGACGTTGAGTAGGAAATATGAGTATTTATTATTGAAAACCTATGCATTTTGGCCCAATTTTTCCTTTTGACCTTCTGCAGACTTAATACCTCGGACAAGAGTTAACCCTAGGAGACCAGGTGTTTTAATATATTTAACTTTCACTATATTTCACTGCTTCGCTTAAGTAAAAAGTTTTAAACTTATTTGACTACCACAAAATACTTTTAAAGAGCTGAAGCAATACAAACAACATTTTCTTGGAAATGTTCCATTTGATTACAATTGTTTGTGCCTTGTGAAATGCCATCTATATGTGTACTGTATGTTCTGAGAAGGGACTCATGAGACTTTGTCATCAGATGAGTGATGTGGGCTAAGACAGCACACCCCTCGTTTCAACTGACGGCATACGGAGAAAACCTCATTTGTCTGTGCGTATGCTGACTGTCGCTGTGGTTACGATAAAACACATGTACACAAACTATGCCTTCAGAAAGTATTGCTCTCTCTGTACATCCAATGGCCAGCCGTGCTGACCTGTTCTGAGCCAATTGCAATTGTGGCACCTGACCACACGACTGAACAGTAGTCCAGGTGTGACAAAACTAGTGCCTGTAGGACCTGCCTTGTTGATAGTGCTGTTAAGAAGGTAGAAACTAGAGCCTGTAGGACCTGCCTTGTTGATAGTGTTGTTGAGAAGGCAGAGCAGTGTTTTATTATGGACAGACTTCTCCCCAGCTTAGCAACGGTTGTATCAATATGTTTTGACCTTGACAGTTTACAATCCAGGGTTACTCCAGGCAGTTTAGTCACCTCAACTTGTTCAGTTTACACATTATTTATTACACGATTTAGTTGAGGTTTATGGTTTAGTGAATGATTTGTCCCAAATAGTTTTTGAAATATTTAGGACAAACGTATTCTTGCCACCCATTCTGAAACTATCTGCAGCTATTTGTTTAAAAAAAAAAAATAAGTGTTGCAGTCCTCCCAGTTGCTGTATTAGCTGACGTGTATAGTGTTGAGTCATCCACATACAGTTGAAGTCAGAAGTTTACGTACACTTAGGTTGGAGTCATTAAAACTCATTTTTCAACCACTCCACAAATTTCTTGTTAACAAATTATAGTTTTAGCAAGTCGGGTTAGGTCATCTACTTTGTGCATGAAACAAGTAATTTTTCCAAACAATTGTTTACAGACATAATTCACTGTACCACAACTCCAGTTGGTCAGAAGTTTACATACACTAAGTTGACTGTTATTTAAATAGCTTGGAAAATTCCAGAAAATGATGTCATGGCTTTAGAAGCTTCTGATAGGCTAATTGACATCATTTGAGTCAATTGGAGGTGTACCTGTGGATGTATTTCAAGGCCTACCTTGAAACTCAGTGCCTCTTTGCTTGACATCATGGGAAAATCAAAAGAAATCTGCCAAGACATCAAAAATAAAAATTGTCGACCTCCACAAGTCTGGTTCATCCTTTGGAGCAATTTCCAAATGCCTGAAGATACCACATTCATCTGTACAAACAATAGTACGCAAGTATAAACACCATGGGACCACGCAGCCGTCATACTGCTCAGGAAGAAGATGCGTTCTGTCTCCTAGAGATGAACGTACATTGGTGCGAAAAGTGCAAATCAATCCCAGAACAACAGCAAAGGACCCTGTGAAGATGCTGGAGGAAACAGGTACAAAAGTATCTATATCCACAGTAAAACAAGGCCTATATCGACAAAACCTGAAAGGCCACTCAGCAAGGAAGAAGTCACTGCTCCAAAACCGCCATAAAAAAAGCCAGACTCCGGTTTGCAACTGCACATGGGGACAAAGGTCATACTTTTTGGAGAAATGTCCTCTGGTCTGATGAAACAAAAATAGAACTGTTTGGCCATAATGACCATCATTATGTTTGGAGGAAAAAGGGGGAGACTTGCAAGCCGAAGAACACCATCCCAACCGTGAAGCATGGGGTTGGCAGCATCATGTTGTGGGGGTGCTTTGCTGCAGGAGGGACTGGTGCACATTACAAAATAGATGGCATCATGAGGAAGTTAAATTATATAGATATATTGAAGCAACATCCCAAGACATCAGTCAGGAAGTTAAAGTTTGGTCGCAAATGAGTTTTCCAAATGGACAATGGCCCCAAGTATACTTCCAAAGTTGTGGCAGAATGGCTTAAGTACAACAAAGTCAAGGTATTGGAGTGGCCATCACAATGCACTGACCTCAATCCTATAGAGAATGTGTGGGCAGAACTGATAAAGTGTGTGTGAGCAAGGAGGCCTAAAGACCTGACTCAGTTTCATCAGCTCTGTCAGGAGGAATGGGCCAAAATTCACCCAACTTATTGTGGGAAGCTTGTGGAAGGCTACCCAAAACGTTTGACCCAAGTTAAACAATTTAAAGGCAATGCTACCAAAAATTAATTGAGTGTATGTAAACTTCTGACCCACTGGGAATGTGATGAAAGAAATAAAAGCTGAAATAAATATTCTCTCTATTTTTATTCTGACATTTCACATTCTTAAAATAAAGTGGTGATCCTAACTGACCTAGACAGGGAATTTTACTTGGATTAAATGTCAGGAATTGTGAAAACTGAGTTTAAATGTATTTGGCTAAAGTGTATGTAAACTTCCGACTTCAACTGTATGTACTGTATAGGAAGGATAGGATTGCAAAAGATACGTGACTGGATGAACATTGACCTCAACCCTGCTAAATTGTATAAAAAGCCTTTGCATTATTGTTTTAGCATTAATTTACGCTCTTGTGATAATTCACGACTGCTTTGTTAGACAACAGTCCAAAGAGAAGTCCACCTGTTATTAAAACCTATATTAGACTGTTTTTATATAACAGCAACCTTCAAACGTATGTTACTGACTGCCAAAATACGTTTTGTTATGTCATTAGATTAAATTATTCGAATCAATTTTATTCTAACAACTTAAACAGTATTATTCTTCATGTTTTCTTAAGTGGTTGTTCAAAACAATCCCTATCATCACATTACATGTACCTTAACTTAACCTGGTGTTTTAAAGCTGATAGGAAGTGTTGTGGAAATTCAACACAGGGACACTAGAAGTCAACATTAAATGAATCACTCTTTATTGTCAGCAAACTGGACAGGTCACAGTCAAACTTAGATGCATAAAGTACCGGTCTGAAGTGAGCTCTAAAATGGCTTTCCTTACACACAGCCTTATATTCATCTGCATAACAACCTACATAAACATGATTCATTGGGTTGGTTCCTACATGTGTCCGGCACCGTCTCCTATGTTAATTTAAAGAACATATTCTGGGCGTTCTGCCAGATGGTCCTAAGGAAGGGGTTATGATGCCGCCCCTCATATCTTTACCAAGCACAGGCAGGAAGCACGGATTGTTTATGACACCAAAGACAAGATGGACATTTTCAAGGCTATCTCTTCACACAATAACATTTCCTTCACATTTCTTTCACAGTTCTACAAAAATTGTGACTGATGTCTAGCTGTACACATGGGATCTTGATAATACATGGGCCTACAAGAGAAAAATGCACATATTCTGGCTTTGATGGAAAATCTGTTTTCATCTTCATGGTGTAAAACATAGAAGACAAATAGAACACAGTGGTAAAGCCTTTGATCAAACCCTGTTTCTTTAGGAGATCTACCACCTTGCTGTAACTGCCTTATTCTTTCTCTTAAAGGCATATTTCACTTTTTTAAGTGTCATTATTTTTGGGGGGCCTTAATGTTTATTTAATTACATTTTGTACACACATGTGCAATGCTTAGCTTGCCAATCTGGTCCACTATCTTTAGGCATTCCCATCTCATCTAGCATTTGGGTTGGGTTGTTGTTTTTTTAGCAAACTGTACCCGGATACTGATGAGCAGTATCTTTCAACTGAATGGATGGTTCTTGTGAAAAGCATTTCATAATTTAGATACTTTTTGCCCACCTCATTTGTCTGTTTACTCAATCTTGGTACAACAATGCAAACCTTTTGCAGGAGTTGCAATTGCAGCAGAACTTTCCGAATCCATAATTTCAGGGCATGAATGTCTACACCAAGTGTATTCAAATCCTACCCCTACAAGGTATGAAATACTGATGGTTTTCTGTTCTACCTGATAGTTAATTTCACCCACCTGGTGTCCCAGGTCTAAATCAGTCCCTGCCCAGCTAGCAATAAGTAATCGGCCCAGAAGCGGCCCTCTTCCGGAGGGGGTGAGGGTGCGGGGTGCGGAACTGATTGAATTGCCTGGAATCAATACGAATGACTGACCAGAATCGGCCCAAGTACATCGGGCCGTTTCC
Source organism: Oncorhynchus masou masou (assembly GCF_036934945.1). NCBI lineage: Eukaryota > Metazoa > Chordata > Actinopteri > Salmoniformes > Salmonidae > Oncorhynchus > Oncorhynchus masou. Next base: position 16,861,807 of record NC_088228.1, on the reverse strand, counting down.
ATCTACTGTAATTCAGACGACTTTGCCGGCATCGTACCAGAATCCCCCCAGAAGCAGCCTGATGCACATTTAAATAAATGGATACAAAATTACCCGATTTAGTCATTTTAAATATTACTATTATACATTTTATACATTCAAATTATACCCATCCACACATTTTTAAAACTATTTATTAATTTATTTTTTACCCCCTTTATATCATATCCAATAGTCTTGTCGTCGTTGCAACTCCTTACGGCCTTGGAAGAGGCGAAAGTCGAGAGCCGTGCATCCTATGAAAGACAACCCCACCAATCCGCACTGTTTCTTGACACAATGCACACTTAACCCAGATGCCAGCCGCACAAATGTGTCAGAGGAAACACCGTACACCTGGTGACCGTTTCAGAGTGCATGCACCTGGCCCGCCACAGGAGTCACTACAGCATGATGGGACAAGGACATCCCAGCCGGCCAAACCCTCCATAAACTTCCAAGTGTTTCCTTTCAAATGCTATCAAGAATATGCATAACCTTGCTTCACCGCCTGAGCTACAGGCAGTTGATTTGGGTATGTCATTTTAGGCGAAAATTGAAAAAAATTGTCCGATCTTTGAGTTTTTTAAGGCTGTAACACAACACAATGGTAACTTTCTGAAGGCACTGTATTATTATATAATATACTGTAGATTGTCATGAACGTGTTAACATGGTGCATGCTAAGTTGTTCTTACACATGCTGTATTTGTGTAAGCGTGTGATACGTCAAATGTCAGGAAATTACTTTGGTAGGATGTTGACATAAGAAGCACACTCATTTGTACTGTATCGCTTCCCTTGTGAAATTGACTTCTGTCATGTTTGGATGTTGTGGGGATTTTTTTTTATTTATTTTTTTACTTGTGTTGAGTGTGTGCAGTTTGTGTGGCAGGAGAGAGATGTCACTAATATCCCTGAAGTGTCCTAGATACATAATTCATGCACCAAATGTCTATTACAAGTTACATTACAGCTTCGGTCTATATACATGTTTATGTTTTAGAACGTTTTTTTTTATAAAGCTCTTGAATGTCTTCCTCTGAAGGGAGATGTAGTTGAAATGTAGCAATGTAATTTTCGATGATTATTGGTCATTGGTTTGACTTCTGTGCTTGAGTTAATGGTGTTTTGCGGAAATTGTATTTTTTTTTAAAGAGAAATATGAAACATTGTAGATTTTGGTACCCATGATATCCTTTGTATTCTAAGTTTATTTCTGTTTGTCTAAAACACACACACACACACACACAATGAAAAATCAAAGAAAGGATGTTTTACATGTTTATTTATTAGGTAGTAAGATAAGCTATTACAAGCTAAATGACTGTACAGCATGGCGAGTCAGAAGGGGACAGATCATGAAAGCCTATATCATACAGTAGGTCCCCTTTAAAATAGCAACAGAATTTCTCTATATCATACAGTAGATCGATTGTAAAAAAAAAAAGGTTAAGAGAGAGAGGCATGCAATAGAGAGATAGTCTGGATAGTGGGAATAGAGACCGGCTACAAGGACTCAACTGCAGACAAAGAGGCCAATCCCACTAATTAAGACAGGAGAAAGAGGGCGGCTGCATCTAATTCTCCACCCTTCTCCTGAAGTGTGCACTTGCACACTCCCCCTCAGAATCAGGACGTAGCCAGAAAGACACAACGAAAGAGTTCAACTCTAAAACCTATCCAAATGTACAGATGTAGGATTTTAATTTGAGCCAGTTTGCTACAGAAAGAAAATAATCCTGCAGCAACAGGAAATAGAAATTATGTAGATTATATGTTTTTGTAGGTGTTGATACATTTTCTGTAAGGGAAAATCAAGTCTGACATTTCAAACTTCAGAAGCCTTTTTTAAACCTCAAATACACAAGTTTTACATTTCAGGAATGTTCTTCTTGATCAAATTAAGAGGCTACATCTGTAGGTAATCTATATATGCCTAAGTTACACACTCAGGACTCAACATAGCGTTAGTGACTATAAATTTGGTTCCGTTGGCCCGTCCAAAGCACTGCTACTTTATACAGTCTAAAGCCATGTGAGACCCAGAGAGTCAACCAGTGGAAGATACCACAAGAGGGACAAACCATAAAGAAATTATCATTCAATCACAAAAGAAGCTCAGATAAAAATCTGTGCACATTTGAATATGAAATCAAAGAAAAATCCATATACAGTATATATTGCTTATAGGAACGATGCAGAATACATACACAAACAATTGATGATTTAAATTGCAGGCGGAAAAAAACATCTAAAATATATGAGGTATGTTTCGGTATTTCTGGACATCCAAAACAAGACATCATCATGGGTTCATTTGGTTGAACCAAGAGACAAATAGAAACATGTGTGTGTGCACAACACACGCAGCATTGTAACGCCCAATTCTCCTCACTGTCACACACTGCACAGGGTTAGAAGTACTATACAGAAAGGACTAACACAATCTGAATCGATTGAAGTAAAAACCTAAGACAACTCATCTGATTATGCTGGCGTCGACTTCAAATCGATACAAATAAAAAACATCAGTGCAACAACATGACATGAAATCCCAAACAAAAAAGCTACATATTCATCGCATTACCGACATTATCGAAATATACAGATCATTGGAATACAAAAAACAAACAAATAATAGAAACAACACCAGAGCAGTAAACAGCAATTCAACTTGGGACAAAAAAGGAATAAAAAAACAACATTCAAATAAAAAAACTATTGGACAAACACATGCTTTTTAAAGTGCAATATAAAGCCTAAGGGATGCGCGAGGTATGGTTTCAGAGTGGGCTTGGTGGTGTAGGGTGTCCATCTTGCCATCTTCTTTCTCAGTATTTAGAACCTGTCGCAGATCACGGTCTCAACGACAAAGGTGTTCTCAAAGTGACGGATGCTGTGGCAGTTCCTCGCCTCACGCTTGTTGATGCCTGGAGGAGGGAGAGAAGAATGGAAGAGAGGTAAGCCTACAAACAGTTTTATGTGTCATGTTCAATGATGTTATACTTATGATATATGATCCATAGGGTTTGGGATATCTGTGGTGCTATTGCTTTGCTGGGTTACAGAGGTAACTCCCCATATGTCAACATAGTAGGTACCTAATAACCATTATATAAACAGTTGAGGGGGATCCCACTGCCTACCTCACTGTTACCATGACTACCAGTACCAGCCTCATCTTGGATCAATGTAGTTGCTCGTCAGCCCATATATGTGCTCAGAGGAAGCATGTTACATCAATGCTCTGGTTTTACAACTCGCCAATCACAGAGGCTCATGGAGCACATCACTACTACGCATCACTTCCTCCCCCACGCACGCTGTCTGATCATTGGACCTGCGTGGTGTGTTGGAAAAATGACTCACATGCACACACACACGATGGTTCTGACATGGTGATCAAGAAGGATCTGTGCATGGAGGTCACTTAGAACTCATACAGTGGGAGGCAAGCGCCTGGCAGAGCCCACACACTCTCACTCTCTCTCTCTCTGAGCCAGCACAGGAAGCACCGATATGGATCTGGCCATCTCCGTTTCCTCTGTGATGAGGGGTGTCACCAGACAGTCAGCCAGCCCATGGATTCAGACAGACACAGTGACTACAGTGAAACACATGACCCTTTGTTATCCTCTCCTCTGTGCAGGACAGGAAGAGCCTAACTGATGACCTAGTACTTACATGCATCTCATATTGACAAGGACATCTGTGTGTGAAAGTTTATGTGGATGTGTGAGACAGAAGGAAAAATTATGTGTTGTTGGTGTGTGTGTTGTACTTACGTCGACGTGCGTCGCGTCGGCGTTTGAGGCGGTAGGTGTCTTTGCCGTAGCAGAGCCGGTGGATGAAGGGCCCCAGCGGTCTCATGTTCCTCACCCTCCCCGTCACCACCATCTCCTCCTGGATAATGTAGGTCTGGGGCAGATAAGTCCCCTTCTATTGGAGAGGGAGAGAAACACAAACACACGTTAGTACAGGGATCATCAACTAGATTCAGCCACTAAACTGATTTTTATTGAGCGGATGTTCGGGGGGCCCGGAACATAATTACATATAATATGTAGACTGAAAATTGACCACAAGAATCCCAAACAGATTTAATGTTTGACTAAAACAATCATTTCAAACCTTGCTTACATTTGTATACGATCATGTCATATCTCTCTATTATGCATGGGACTACTTAGGAACAGACTACTTAAATTAAAATCACTTGGAGCCGATTTCATGTTCATTTTTTACTGTATACCAAGTTCGGCCCGCGTGCCGCCAGTTGGAAACCCTCCGTTAGTACAATGACCTTCACAGGACAGACGGTACACATGGCTACAATGTCCTTTTGTATAATAAATATGCATGGGCAGACTGTCCCTCTGATGGACAGCCACACACACAAACAGTTTTCCTCTGACAGACCTAACCCAGATATAACACAATAGCGTACCTTGACGTTAACCAGCAGCTCCCAGAGGTTCCTTGGTGGCATGACCAGGGTGGTGTTGAGCTCAATCACGTAACACTTGTCCAGGGCAATGTCATGGTACACAGTCAGACCCTGGAATTAGAAATGACAACAAAACATGAATCATATTTTTTTAATATATATATATATAAAAAAACAACTTTTGTTCATTTAGTAATTATTTTCTTAACTCTATTTTCTTAAAACTGCATCGTTGGTTAAGGGCTTGTAAGTATGCATTTCACAGTAAGGTCTACATGCGTTGTATTCGGCGCATGTGACAAATACAATTAAATTTTTATTTTCACTCCAGTATGCTAACAAACAGAAAAGATCACGTAAACGTTCATTGCCTTATCGACCACTGACCCTAATAGACATGTCCTCCAGAATCCTATTCTCATATGTATACCAATGGGTGAGCATTTGGACACAAAATGGCCACCTTGTGTCACACTACACAATGAGTGTGTGGGACAGGCATAGGGATGACTCACCCTCTGGAAGTCATGGATGATGTCTGCGGGGTCGCTCCCTCCGAAGTGGGGCACGGGCACGCTGATCTGCTCGTAGTTGTCATCCAGGTAGATGCCCACGTTCTCCTCCAGCTCCTGTCTGCCATGCAGGGGGGCGTACACAGAGTCCTCATACAGAACCCTGCAGTGGAACAGGCTGTCCTCAGGAATCTAGAACACACAGAGGGAGAACAGAGCAGAACAGGGTTAGTATAGTCATGGGGATATCTATCTGTGGTATATCTATAGCATGCATCATTTCTTCAATCAGAACCAATATGTCTGTATGATTGAACATGTGAGGTATGATGTAATAGTAGCTACTACTGGCAGTTGTGCAGTAGTATAGTGTAGTATAAAGTAGTATAGTTGTAAGGTAGTATGCAAAAATAGTATAATATCTGACCTGTGGTATAAAATAGGAGGTACTAGTGGTAGTTGTATAGTGGAGTGCAGAGTGGTGCAGTATAGTAGTATACCTGTTGTATGAAGTAGTACCGGTAGACATATATGGAGGCCAGCACCAGTCCTGACATGAAGACCACCAGGCCAAAGGTGAGACAACACAGCCCGTTCAGATGAGACTGCTTTGGCCTCAGGGGAAGAACCAGCTCCTCCTGGAGAAAGAAACAATACACAGGTCAGACTGACAGGCCAATGTCAGATACAATTATTCAACTTAAGAGTTAATTAATCAAATAGCCAACCAGACTATTTACATTGCCCCCCCCCCCCCCTTGTTTTTACACTGCCGCCACTTGTTGTTTATTATCTATGCTTAGTCACTTTACCGCTACCTACATGTACAAATGACCTCAACTAACCTGTACCCCCGCACATTTACTCGGTACTGGTACCCTCTGTATATTACCTCTTTTTTGTTATGCAATTTTATTGTGTTACTTTTTCTTTTCTTTTTTACTTTAGTTTATTTAGTAAATATTTTTTTAACTCTATTTCTTGAACTGAATTGTTGGTTAAGGGCTTGTAAGTAAGCATTTCACAATAAGGTCTACTACACCTGTTGTCGTCAGCGCCTGTGACAAATAAAATTTGATTCATCAGCAAGATGCTCCCACTATGAAAGAGCAGTTTCCGTTTCACTCAATGTTGGTGGTAATAGATAAGCAGATAGTCACATTGATCAGAGCAGATATAAATCTGTTTCATAATATAGGCTGAAGGCTAGAGATGCTGAAGATGCCTTGTCATCCCAACTGCCCACCCCCAGTCTCTCAGCCCTACCGTCAATCTGTTTGCTATTAGCGACACACTACTCGCCACCTAGAAACGGTACCCACACACAGTTGCTAGGGACTATGGAGGATCAAAAGGGATGAGGCAGATTGCGTTGTGCATGCCTAGTGATGGCGAGGGAGGCTGTCACGGTTGTCTGGGAGTTCTATTCTTAGGATTCAACTTCCACATGCCCTACTTGTAGCTGTGACAGCGTTACATCACACACACCTCCAGTGGGAGGGAGTGATCACAGTGATTGCGTGGAAGTGGAATCTCAAGCCAGATTTGGTATTAATAATCCTTATACACACACATACAGATTTGGTATCCACACGTCTCCTTTACGAGCATCCCCAGTCTCCCACCTCCCTACATGACGTCAAAATCATAACCATGTCATTAATTTGAGGTACACGATCTCACACCTTCAGATTGGGACTTGCCAAACAGATGTATACTGAACAAAAATATATAAATGCAACAATTTCAAAGATTTGACTGAGTTAAAGTTCATATAAATAAAATCAGTCAAATTAAATAAATGCATTAGGGCCTAATCTATGAATTTCCCATGACGAGGCAGGGGTGCAGCCATGGGTGGGCCAGAATGAGTTTTACATACAGAAATATTAGCCCCTTCCCCTGTTGTGTGACAGAACTGCACATTTTAAAGTGGCCTTTTATTGTCCCCAGTACAAAGTGCACCTTTGTAATGATCATGATGTTTTATCAGCTTCTTGATATGCCACACCTGTCAGGTGGATGGATTGTCTTGGCAAAGCAGAAATGCTAACAAACAGGGATATTAAAAAAAAAAATGTGTGCACAACATTTTAGAGAAATAAACTTATTGTGCATATGGAAACTAAAAGGGATTTTTTTTCAGCTCATGAAACATGAAACATGAGACCAACACCTTACACGTTGCGTTTATATTTCTGTTCAGTGTAGTTCTATGTCAGATCTAGATTCGATCTTACTTGAGCTAACTAATCCGACTAGCGAAATACAGCCTAATTTCTAGAGCCTATAAACTCACATCCATTTGGGGGTCATAAGCAAGTCAATGTTGACCATTTCTGAATCTGATGGAGGAGGGTAGAGTTATCTAGCTCCTACAGTTAGATTGACAGTTCAACTGCAAAGCTGTAAATGCATGTATTCTGTCACTTGCAGAAATACAATTCAATGTTCAGCATAAGTTTCAGATTTGCTATGAATTGTATTAGCCTGCCTGACAATATCCCATCTAGGTGCACTCTAGTGACAGACAGACCTACAACTGTGATGTCAGTGCTAACATATTGAGCAGCTTCATAGACACAACAGTGTGGGAGGCTTTCTATGCAAATGCAGTATGGCCACCCTTTTAGCAGCTCCCTGACAGCTGTAACCAAATGCATATTTCTTATGACTCTCTCAACAAGTGTCACTTCCTTTCCTCATCTCCTTTATCCGATTTCAAAGAAGAGAACAGATAAACGCCAACCAAAGTATGACTCCTCTTCTAGCATATTGCACCTGGGAAGTATTTTTAGATCAGTGCAGACTGCATAGATGAGGGCAATGACACAAGGAAAGGAAATCCCACTACAATATTGAAATACATGCACCTTATTTCTAAAAACAGCGCAACTGCCCCTTACGCGCTACCTGATGGATTTGCTGGGAAAAACACCTCGGTGACGTAACCATAACGCAGCGATAACGTCCCCATTTGTTTGCACAATTTACAGACTGTCGAGAAGATTCAACTTCCCAATATCAACCTATAAAACGTGTTGTCTTGGAAGTTGTAAATTAACATAGTAATTGCTCGAGTAGCATGGTCTAGGATAGCCAGCCTACGAGTCGTGGTTACGTCTGCTGCACACCGAGTTATCTGCAGTGTCCCCAGCTAGCCTCACAAGGTGACGTAATGTCAACATCCTCGGGCTTCGCTGGCCAGCTTGTATCGATTTTAAAAAGGTTAGGCTACTTTGTATGCGTGTTTCCAGCACTTTCACAGCAGCAGTGTATAATTTCTAATAACAGTAGTAGTAACACATGATACTGTAACAGTAGCCTAAATGATATCCTGGTAGCCTACTATATGCAAATGAGTCTACAACTGATGTTATGGGCTCTTTTGGACTTTAATATATTTTGCAATTTACATCAACGCAATCATTAGGCTACATGAACAAATAGTGAACGATTGAACTATAACGCAAATAATAAAACATAGCCCTGATATAATCTAATTATTGCATTGGTCAGCAAAACATCCCTATTTTACCCCAACGCTGTCAATACATCATGGAACAAAGAAAAGAGACGCTGAACTCACGTGTTCATAGGGCATGAGAATCTCGGCTTTGTCTCCATCGAGCTCCTTCTCTGGTTTCTGCGCCGTGATCGGCTGGAAAGTTATCTTCACCATCTTTGTATGTTTTATCTTTTTCACTACACTGACTTCCTCATTCGACACTGGTAGATTATATAGTTGCACTGTTCTCTCGCCCCCGTCGTATCAGGCTCCTCTCTGACCTCAGATGAGCGTAGCTGTGACGAACAATTCTGTGTAGGACTGGGAAAAAAATCCGACCCCAATCGCTTTTCAAAGTAAGAGTCGACATCCATATGGCTTGATCAACATGTTGCTTTTATTAACCTGTTGTCGATGTTATTATGTTTTATAATAATTTGATTGATGTTTGTATCGATATTTCTGGACTAAAAACAATTTTGCACCTGAATTCACTGCATGAATTCGATTCAGAAATAGGGGTTTATTTGCGAGATTCGTTCAGGGACTTTTATTTTGAAGTTTTGCACCAGATATGGGTATAACTTCCTTATCTTATTTTTATCGTTTTTTCTCTGCTGATTTTCCTCAATAGGCTCTGATATTCCGGAAGTCTATAATGATACTCATATACAGGAGTGATACTCAAATTATCTCTTTAATGACGGGAAATTGGATATGTGAGAGTATGTGAATGTAACCACACATTTATAAACAGGGTTTCCCACCAGGGGTACTAGGACCCTTGGGGGTACTCTGCCCATCCACAGGGGTACTTGAGAAGACTCTTGAGACCATAGGCTTACTGGTAAAATACACATGAGGGGGTACTTTAGGGGATCTCCGGGCAGAGCAAAATTCAGTTGGTATAGTAATTGATACACTGACCTAAACTATATAAGGTGTGATGTCACACTGTGGAAAAAGTTGTGGTAACACTTTATTTGGTTTAAGGGCTGTTTTATTCTTATAAAGGCCATATCATATGTGCATTTTCCAACTGAGCAGTAATGAACTATTCATATGAGATAATACAACCTCTCTAGCAGTGTATGCAATGTCTGTATGTCTGTCAGATCTGTAGAGAGGAATAGATCACAAATGGAGAGAAAGCAATATTATCTAAAATTAATTGTACACTTCTCAATAAACAGAAGCATGGATGGAGCCCATGTGCCCAAGGATGAACAGATAGACTACAATGTAGATAAGACATTCCTTTAGCCTATTCAAGACTGAAATAGGACTGGAATGAAATGTGGCACATTTTCCAATTCAAACTTGGCCTAAATGACTACAGATCTGTAGCACTCACGTCCTCTGTACCCATGAAGGGCTTTGAAAGGTTGGTAATGGCTCACATCAACACCATTATCCCAGAAACCCTACACCCACTACAATTTGCATACCGCCCCAACTGATCCACAGATGATGCAACCTCTATTGCACTCCACAATGCCCTTTCCCATCTGGACAAAAGGCCTTCCTGAAGACAAACAATAATGTTAACTTTCACTGCTATGCGGATGACACACAGCTGTACATTTCAATGAAACATGGTGAAGCCCCAAAATTGCCCTCGCTAGAAGCCTGTGTTTTCAGACAAGGAAGTGGATGGCTGCAAACCTTTTACTTTTAAACTTGGACAAAACAGATGCTTGTTCTAGGTCCCAAGAAACAAAGAGATCTTCTGTTGAATCTGACAATTAATCTTAATGGTTGTACAGTCGTCTCAAATAAAACTGTGAAGGACCTCGGCGTTACTCTGGACCCTGATCTCTCTTTTGACGAACATATCAAGACTGTTTCAAGGACAGCTTTTTTCCCATCTATGTAAGATTGCAAAAATCAGAAACTTTCTGTCCAAAAATTATGCAGAAAAATGAATCCATGCTTTTGTTACTTCTAGTTTAGACTACTGCAATGCTCGACTTTCCGGCTACCCGGATAAAGCATTATATACACTTCAGTTAGTGCTAAACACGGCTGATAGAATCCTGACTAGAACCAAAAAATGTGATCATATTACTCCAGTGCTAGCCTCTCTACACTGGCTTCCAGTCAAGGCAAGGGATGATTCCAAGGTTTAACCTACAAAGCATTACATGGGCTTGCTCCTACCTATCTCTCTGATCTGGTCCTGCCGTACATACCTACACGTACGCTACAGTCACAAGACGCAGGCCTCCTAATTGTCCCTAGAATTTCTAAGCAAAGAGCTGGAGCCAGTGCTTTCTCCTATAGAGCTCAATTTTATGGAATGGTCTGCCTACCCATGTAAGAGACGCAAACTCGGTCTCAACCTTTAAGTCTTTACTGAAGACTCATCTCTTCAGGGGGTCATATGATTGAGTGTAATCTGGCCCAGGAGTGTGAAGGTGAACGGAAAGGCTCTGGAGCAACGAACCGCCCTTGCTGTCTCTGCCTGGCCGGTTCCCCTCTTTCCACTGGGATTCTCTGGCTCTAACCCTATTACAGGGGCTGAGTCATTGGCTTACTACTGCTGCTCTTTCATGCCGTCCCTAGGAGGGGTATGTCACTTGAGTGGGTTGAGTCACTGATGTGATCTTCCTGTCTGGGTTGGCGCCCCCACTTGGATTGTGCCGTGGGGGAGATCTTTGTGGGCTATACTCGGCCTTGTCTCAGGATGGTAAGTTGGTGGTTGAAGATATCCCTCTAGTGGTGTGGGCTGTGCTTTGGCAAAGTGGGTGGGGTTATATCCTTCCTGTTTGGCCCTGTCCGGGGGTATCATCGGATGGGGCCACAGTGTCTCCTGACCCCCCCTGTCTCAGCCTCCAGTATTTATGCTGCAGTAGTTTAGGTGTCTGGGGGCTAGGGTCAGTTTGTTATATCTGGAGTACTTCTCCTGTCTTATCCGGTGTCCTGTGTGAATTTAAGTATGCTCTCTCTAATTCTCTCTTTCTTTCTCTCTCTCGGAGGACCTGAGCTCTAGGACCATACCTGGCATGATGACGTCTTGCTGTCCCCAGTCCACCTGGCTGTGCTGCTGCTCCAGTTTCAACTGTTCTGCCTGCGGCTATGGAATCCTGACCTGTTCACCAGACGTGCTACCTGTCCCAGGCCTGCTGTTTTCAACCTTCTAGGGACAGCAGGAGTGGTAGAGATACTTTTAATGATCGGCTATGAAAAGCCAACTGACATTTACTCCTGAGATGCTGACTTGCTGCACCCTCGACAAATACTGTGATTATTATTATTTGACCATGCTGGTCATTTAGGAACATTTGAACATCTTGGCCATGTTCTTTTATAATCTCCACAGCCAGAAGAGGACTGGCCACCCCTCATAGCCTGGTTCCTCTCTAGGTTTCTTCCTCGGTTTTGACCTTTCTTGGGAGTTTTTCCTAGCCAACGTGCTTCAACACCTGCATTGCTTGCAGTTTGGGGTTTTAGGCTGGGTTTCTGTACAGCACTTTGAGATATCAGCTGATGTACGAAGGGCTATATAAATATATTTGATTTGATTTGATGGCAAGCGGTACCGGAGTGCCAAGTCTTGGACAAAAAGGCTTCTCAACAGTTTTTACCCCCAAGCCATAAGACTCCTGAACAGGTAATCAAATGGCTACCCGGACTATTTGCATTGTGTTTGCCCCCCCAACCCCGCTTTTTACGCTGCTGCTACTCTCTGTTTGTCATATATGTATAGTCATGTACATACTACCTCAATTGGGCAGACCAACCAGTGCTCCCGCACATTGGCTAACCGGGCTCTCTGCATTGTGTCCCGCCACCCCCCACCCCCTCTTTTACGCTACTGCTACTCTCTGTTCATCATATATGCATAGTCACTTTAACCATATATAAATGTACATACTACCTCAATCAGCATGACTAACCGGTGTCTGTATGTAGCCTCGCTACTTTTATAGCGTCTCTTCTGTATATAGCCTCTCTACTGTATATAGCCTGTCTTTTTACTGTTGTTTTATTTCTTTACCTACCTATTGTTCACCTAATACCTTTTTTGCACTATTGGTTAGAGCCAGTAAGTAAGCATTTCACTGTAAGGTCTACACCTGTTGTATTCGGCGCACGTGACAAATAAACTTTGATTTGATTTAATGTCCCATTCTGTTAATTGTGTTGGATTGGGTTAGAATTGGCCTAAACTTTGGACAGCCTATGCAATGGCCCATAATTAAACTTGAAATACACGTAAAGGTGACTAATGACATACCATGAGAATTGTCTGTGACTGTTGCAAGAGGCTAATGGCATTTGGCAATTGGTTGTGACAAGGCTCAGTGCTTGTTTGAGTTGTAAGGTATGGTGAGTAGGCCTACGATATAAAACATTTATAGGGCACATTCAAAATGATCCTTTAGGTATTTTTTTTTCTTAGCGTTTTATATTTGCTAATTCAATAAATATTGGTTTTATGTGTTAAGTAAAGTTATAGGCCTATAATGCTGTTTTTAAAGTTGACGATAAAATACTGTCTCTTTGCTATTTCTAATCATCATTTCATTCCATCTCTTTCAAAACATATTGGTCTCAGGAGCACTACTAGAATGATGGGTTATGAAAGAATAAACTATTTCGGGCCGGGACACAAGCCAAAGAATAGCCCTCTTACGGCCAAGTCCTCTCTCTCTCTCTCTCTCTGCCCACAACTGCCATAGCGCTCAGAGGACAAAATGCTGGACCAGCGATTGGCTGATTCGCATTGCGCTCAACAATCTTCTGCTCGCGTAGTCAGCCCCTCTATTCACATGTAAATTGGGTGAGGCGTTATAAATACCTACTACTGGCACTATCGTTGCGCTTGAGGCTGCATAACAAATCAAGTGCCCGTCTGCACAAGTACAGTTTGGCTTTGTTTGCAACAGGGACCAGAGGCCATCTGTCCCATTCACGGTGTGTAACGGTCGTGTGGATTTATCAACCCTCCGTTTTTGGCAGTGTCTGGGTTAAACTTCTCCAACATGGCCCCCACTCCCAATAATAAAAACGGACTGAGAAGAGACGAGGGTGAATACTATGGCATTAAAGTGGACAGAAAGGTAGGCCAAAGTGTCGCTGATTGTTGTGTATTGAGTGTTATTTAGTGTAACTTAATATAATTTATTCATGTGCGGTCAATGTTTGTTTTTTTCAGACCAGAAAACCGTTGGTTGAGAAAAAGAGACGGGCTCGCATCAATGAAAGTTTGCAAGAACTCCGAGTTCTGCTCGCAGACACAGATGTACGTTTTTGCACATTTTATGTCACGTTATCTGACATTCTCCCTCTCTTCGTGTAGCCTATTGTCGTTACATTGTAAACCAGTTATTTACATTTGATCAATCTGACATTCACAGTTACAATTAAAGATGGAGAACGCCGAAGTGCTGGAGATGACTGTGAAACGAGTGGAGAGTATCATTCAAAGCCGAGCACAAGGTAAGATGGGCCCATAGGCTAGGTTTATGCACGCCATGGTATTATGCACGTGGACATTTCATACAACTAGTGGAAAGTAGTGTGTAGGCCTACATATGTAGGATCTTAATTTAAGACAGTTTGCTACAGCAGGAACATAATCCAGCGGCAACAGGAAATGTGAATTATGTGGATTATAATTAATGGACATTTTTGTAGAGGTTGATTCAAGTCTGAAATTTCAAAGCGTTAATAACAAACTTCAGAATCTGTTTTAAACCTCAAATACACAGCATGTGTTACATGTCATGCATTGCAGTAATGTTCTCCTGCAACAGGGTGATAAAATTAAGATTCTTATAAATGTACCTTTCTGTCTGTGCTTTGTCAGAGGTGGACACTGTGAACCGGGAGGCACGCGAAAGGTTTGCTGCGGGCTACATCCAGTGCATGCATGAGGTGCACACCTTCGTGTCCAACTGCCCTGGAATTGATGTGACCATTGCGGCAGAGCTCTTGAACCACCTCCTCGAATGTATGCCCCTAAACGACGAGGACAAATTCCAGGTGATGATCCAAGATATCATGACAGACTGCTCCACTAACAGTAACAGCACTTGGCCCAGTTCTGAGGGCATATACGCAGCACTGGTCTCCCCTGGGGGAAAGAGCATCTCCAGCGGCTGCTCCTCAGCCCTCTCCCCGGCGCCCTCCACTACCTCCAGCGATGACCTGTGCTCGGATCTGGAGGAGACTGACTCTGAGCAGAACCACATCTCTGTGGACGCTGAGAACCAGAATGTTCTGAACATGCCCACAGCGGCTTATTCCGAGTCCATGTGGAGACCCTGGTAGAGCCCCAAATGAGGCCTACAACTGTCCTGTACTAGAGGAATAGCCTATAATAGTTCTTGTATATTGGGTTTTATTCTGTAATGCTGAAGATCAAATTCCTTGGAATGTTGTTAGGGTGTTGGATGAGAGATTTTGTAGGACAAGCATGTGAAGTGGGACACTGTAACTTCACTTGGCAATGCAAAGTGTTGCAAATAGGCTAGAGGTGGCATCATTTTAAAAAGCTCTTTTTTGTATTTGAACCATTCTAATAATGCGCTTGAACAACTAATAAGTATTCAAGCTATTTAATGAATTAATTGTATGTAATAGTTCAACTTTGAATAATTCCACATTGTTATAGATCTGAGATGTCTTTTTGCCAGATATAGGTGGTTTATTTACCTTCAGTGAAGGGAGGGTACAGTAGGTCTGAATGCAGATGTAAATATGTAATTGTTAATAGTATGGCTGTATAGAAAATAACCTGTCCCATTAAACCACACATAGTAATATGTAAATTATTTTATATGTTTAGGTTGAGGAAAATAAATGTTGTAACATTAGTCTGTAACATTGTAATAACACCGTTTTTTAAGTGTTTGTGCCTGATTATGTCATGTCCATATCTCATTTCAGACATAAATTGTCAAACACTGACTTAGTTAATTTTATTAAAAGCATTTTCTCTTCATATTGGACTCAGTTTATCCTATTTATTCGAAACAAAAATATAAACGCAACATGCAACAATGGCAGAGATTTTCGGAGTTACAGTTCAGTTACAGTTCATTTAATGAAATCAGTCAATCAGTGGTGCAGCCATGGGTGGGCCTTGGAGGGCATAGGCCCACCCACTGGGGAGCCCGGCCCAGCCAATTGGAATGAGTTTTTCCCCACAAAAGGGCTCCCTCAAAACTTGAGACATCTGGCATTTTGTTGTGTGACAAAACTTCGTATTTTAAGGTGGCCTTTTATTGTCCCCAGCACAAGGTGCACTTGTGTAATGATCATGTTTTTAAAATCAGCTTCTATATACCACACCTGTCAGATGGATGGATTATCTTGGCAAAGGAGAAATGCTCACTAACAGGAATGTAAACACATTTCTGCACAACATTTTAGAGAAATAAGATTTTGTTCTTATAGAAACTTTAAGGGATTTTTTATTTCAGCTCATAAAATATGGGACCAACACTTGACATGTTGCGTTTATATTTTTGTTCAGACTATCGATCCATTCAAGGAAGTCTACTGCATAGCACACTTCTAAAACAGGGAGCAGAAATGGCAAAAATTATTGCCTGCTAAACTCAAACAGTCATTCCACAGTAATCACATTTCAGCTTTACACTGGTAGCATTGTTTTTAAGATCTGAATCATACATGAACATTTGTATGCCATTTGTGTGTGAAGGTAGGCTTGGAAGTTTTAATTTAGTCCTATTTTAGCACAGCTGGGCCAGTGGGCCATTATGAGGTGAGAATGTCTGCCTTGGGGCTTCTCTACAATGCAGTGTGAGATCTGACAGCTGGTTCATTTGATGGCTGGGCCTTCATTGATATTCTGACCGCTTTGATTCTTTGAAATATGCCAAGGAGATGTCAATATCATGAGATGTTAGTTCACCTCGAGGTTGTGTGGGGTAATATAAGACACGTAAAGTGAGCCACCCCACTCCCTATTTATTTCTGGTTCATATCCAGACAATGAACTAAGCAGACCAGACACAGAGAGCCACCCTGAAGAAGACCAGAACTGTGACCTTTTTCCCCCAACTAACCGAGACTCCAAGTAAGACATCTTTATTTATCCACCATCTTTGATAATATGACCTCAGATAATATGACCTCCCGTTCAGTCAAAATTAGAAAGCACTAGCACATGTGTTGTAATCTTTGAAGAAGTACACTGTTTGAGCATGAAAGATCTCAACAGACCCCCAACAGCCCACCACAGATACCTACGCTGAATATGTAAGCGCTTCTCCTCGGGTTCAGTGGACGACCTAGTGGCACCTTGGAAGTTTCTCTGATGTCCCTAAGTGTCACTTCTGACACCTCCATATACTAGCAACGTCTCAACTCCCACCAACATAAACATGTTAAGACCCTGTTATTCCTCTCTTAGTTTTCCAAACCACAGACGATAAACAATATGTTTTTCTAAAGACTATTTCGTTATTCCAATGATAATTGTTCTTCTCATTGTATAATCGAATACATATTCATGCATGATGTGAAAAAAAGTTTAAAGATAAGTTATAATTATCTTTTGCAAGAGTACCCTAGCTAGCGTTTAAATAACACACATCAACAATCCAACACCTTCTCTATAACATATAGCCTAGCCAAGGTGACTATAATGAATTGTATATTAATTCTTTACCTGAAATCCACATTATTAGGAGACATTCACAGACTGTTTGTTGTCAGTTTATGATGTAGCCGACTCCAGATTAGCGGAACCCCAGAGGTGACCATCACCGCAGGTGGGAAACTGTCCAGATTCACACCTGATCATCAAATTGGGAGAGGTGCGAACGGCGAGGCATGTGAATGACCGTGGCCGCTTTGATCCAAGCTACTAAAAGTCGTGCAAAAATCTTTCCAACTCTCCCACTGTCTGTCTGCCTTCCTGTCCAGTTTCCACTGATAACATCTAGCCATGGGCTTTTGGTCGCGAGCATTAGGATTTTATTTGACCCTCTCCACTTACATTTTTAGGCAAATCGGAATGAAATGTTCTATACTGCAGGAAAAGGTGGAATAACTAACATGCGGTGGTTAATAGTCCTATTTTGGCTGATAGGCCTATTTTGAAATGCCACACTGCCATTCAATTCGAACAGTTAGTGAAGTGAGTTTATGGCCAATCATTTCACCAACGGTCCATTTTCTGTAACCGCTCAAGTCATTCAGGTCCTCCCAAATTAAGAACGTGCCATTAATGGTCCATTACACCATCTACCGAAATTAACCTAATTAATTAAGAACTGAAATCACTTAAGAGTTGCAATGAATTGATCTCGGGAAAAACATGAAAATGGCTCTTTGGTCTAAAGCTTTAGGAGCTGTTGACATCAGAAGGAGAACTTGCTGGGATATCCTTCAATATTGATCGTATTTTCACTGAAAGTATTTCCACAATGGCCTTATCATGAATACACACAAACACGAAAAAGGTATCCTAACATATGGGATGAAATAAATGTATGTTACCAACTTGATTTTATTACATTTATGTCAGATTATTGTTTTCACAAAGAGTAGGCTAGAAGCGTAAATATATTTCAATGTTAAAATGTTTGACTTTTATTTCAAAACATTAACACATTAACACAGCCAATGTGTTTACACTTTTTAAAGTGACTATCCAACAACACAATAAATACAGAAATACAGAGACATACAAGACGCACTGTAAAGAAATCATTAGGAAAAATGCAGGTAGACAATGTGTGTTTCCAGTGCTTAAAATAAAAAAATATTTTAAAAAAATTAGACAAAGGAGGAGTCCTGACAAATGCTTAGACCCAATAACTATCCCAGCCATATTACAATGCAGAAAGTGTTGCTACTACCGTGTGTTCTTAAACACTGTTTCAAGGCCAGCAAGCCTGATAGCTTATAACAGGATGCTTTGTGTTTGGGAAAGCTGATCCGAGAACAGTGTTATAGGACACTCTTTCCTCAAAGCTTGGTCAAACCATCAATCACAGGCTAGAAAGAAAATGTTGAACAAAAAGCACCTTCTCTATAAGCCTCCCCTACCAACTGTACTCTTTAGTCAGCCAATACACTGTACTATGAACCCTGTCAATTAAACATTTCAAAAACAAACACATTATCAAATCAAATCAAATTGTATTGGTCACATACACATGGTTAGCAGATGTTAATGCGAGTGTGGCAAAATGCTTGTGCTACTGGTTCCGACAGTGCAGTAATATCTAACAAGTGATCTAACAATCCCCAACAACTACCTAATACACACATCTAAAGGAGTGAATGAGAATATGTACATATAAATATTTGGATGAGCGATGGCCGAGCGACATAAGAAAGGTGCAATAGATGGTATAACATACAGAATATACATGTGATATGAGTAATGTAAGATATGTAAACATTATTTAAGTGGCATTGTTTAAAGTGACTAGTGATCCATTTGTTAAAGTGGCCAGTGATTGGGTCTCAATGTAGGCAGCAGCCTCTGAGTTAGTGATGGCTGTTTAGCCGTCTGATGGCCTTGAGATAGAAGCTGTTCTTCATTCTCTCGGTCCCAGCTTTGATGCACCTGTACTGACCCTGCCTTCTGGATGGTAGCGGTGTGAACAGGGAGTGGCTTGGGTGGTTGTTGTCTTTGATGATCTTTTTTGCCTTCCTGTGACACCGGGTGTTGTAGGTGTCAAGGAGGGCAGGTAGTTTGCCCCCGGTGATGCGTTGTGCAGACCACACCACCCTCTGGAGAGCCTTGCGGTTGAGGAAGGAGCAGTTGCCGTACCAGGCTGTGATACAGCCCGACAGGATGCTCTCGATTGTGGATCTGTAAAAATTAGTCAGGGTTTTGGGTGACAAGCGAAATTTCTTCAGCCTCCTGAGTTTGAAGAGGTTGAAGAGGCACTGTTGCACCTTTTTCACCACACTGTCTGTATGGGTGGAGCATTTCAGTTTGTCGTTGATGTGTACACCGATGAACTTAAAACTTTCCACCTTCTCCACTGCTGTCCATTCGATGTGGATAGGGAGGTGCACACTCTGCTGTTTCCTGAAGTCCATGATCATCTCCTTTGTTTTAGTTGACGTTGAGTGAGAGGTTGTTTTCCTGACACCACTCTCCGAGTGCCCTCACCTCCTCCCTGTAGGCTGTCTAGTTGTTGTTGGTAATCAAGCCCACTACTGTTGTGTCGTCTGCAAACTTGATGATTGTGGTGGAGGTGTGCATGGCCACGCAATAGTGGGTGAACAGGGAGTACAGGAGGGGGCTGAGCACGCACCCTTTTGGGGCCCCAGTGTTGAGGGTCAGTGAGGTGGAGATGTTGTTTCCTACCTTCACCACCTGGGGGCATCCCATCAGAAAGTCCAAGACCCAATTGCACAGGCCGGGATTGAGACCCAGGACCTCCAGCTTAATGATGAGCTTGGAGGGTACTATGGTGTTGAATGCTGAGCTGTAGTCAATGATCAGCATTCTTACATAGGTATTCCTCTTGTCCAGATGGGATAGGGCAGCGTGCAGTGTGATGGCGATTGCGTCATCTGTGGACCTGTTGGGGCGGTATGCAAACCGAAGTGGGTCTAGCGTGGCCAGTGAGGTGGAGGTGATCCTTGACTAGTCTTTCAAAGCACTTCATGATGACAGAAGTGAGTGCTACGGGGCGGTAGTCATTTAGTTCAGTTATCTTTGCCTTCTTGGGTACAGGAACAATGGTGGCCAACTTGAAGCATGTGGGGACAACAGACTGAGATAGGGAGTGATTGAATATGTCAGTAAACACACCGTAAACACATGTATATTGGTCCTAGTTCTCTTATGCTGGTTTCTTCCTATATTTATATTGTGAGACTCAGAACATAGAAACACATATACTGTACATATGCTTTCCTAACAGATATTATTCTCTGGTATAACCATTGGGGGTAAAAAAACATTTCACCAACCATTTACAGATGCTTCAAATTATATATATTTTTTCTCATATTGAGAGACAGTTGAAAAACAGCAAGTCCACTACATATTCTTGGCTACCATCAACACAAAAACAAGACTATAAGTCTTAAACTTCAGTGAAAGCATTACTTTTAATCAGTGAAACAACACAGGAAAAGAGATGGATGGAATTGAAAGAACAGTGTTTTGCACACACTGGAACTCACCCATTTGACATTTTAGTAATTTAGCAGACGCTCGTATCCAGAGTGACTTACAAAAGGAATTAGGGTTAAGTGCCTTGCTCAAAGGCACCTCGATAGATTTTTCGCCGGCTCGCTGATACAAACCAGCGACCTTCGGTTACTGGCCGAGTGCTAGGCTAGCTGCCCACCGCTAGGCTACCTGTCCACCGCTAGGCTAGCTGCCCACCGCTAGGCTACCTGTCCACCGCTAGGCTAGCTGCCCACCGCTAGGCTACCCGTCCACCACTAGGTTACCTGCCTAACCTCAATCACATCTTCTTTTTCTCTCTCTCACACATTCACACACAGAAAATGAATTGACCAGGTGGGCCGTTGGTCTCTCAGGCTGTAGCAGAGTTTCCATACGGTTTAGCTGGTTGTAGAAAAGGTGTGTACCACCAGCAGGACACATGCAGTACTAGATAGTCCAATATGGTAATTCCCTGGTCAGGGACAGCTGTTGGTCTGAGGGTGGGACCCGGTCAATAATTGATGTCGCTTGAGAACGAGTCTTGGGAGGAAGTGCTGATGTCACAATCAACAGCGGTGGATTCAGGGTGTGGATGTGGCTATGAGGATCCAAGGCCAGAAGAGGGACAAGGGCAGGTGTCTGTGTTTAAGGGCTCCTCGCCGGGCTTCCTGGAGGGGCTGACCTCGCCTGTCTCAGTCCCTGTGTCTCCTATGTCTAGGTCAGGCTGCTCCTCAGACATCGATGCCTCTGGAGCATCCTCCTCAAAGCACACACAGGCCTAAACAAAACAACAACACACACATACATTTATGTGAGTTAATGTTAGATTTGCTTTTGACAAACGTGAATGACTGCCCATAGTATAAGAGAGAGAGAGTAAGAGAGAGTGAAAGAAGGAGGGAGAAAAAGAAAGGAAGAGAGAGTGATTGTGAAAAAGAGAGAGGGAGGAAAGAGAGAGGAAGAAAAAGAGAGAGTGTTAAAAGAGAAAGCAATAGAGCGAGAGAGCCGTAAAGAGAAAGAGAGAGCTCACCTTGACGTCCATGACCTTGGGCAGCCTTCCACTCCTCATCCAGGGGTAGACCTCTACCAGTTCCCTCTGCTGCTCCCCAGTGAAGCATGGCTGACTCTTCTGCATCCCACGCAGCCTCTCTCTGTCCTCTCTGAGCAACCTCTCGATGCCCCTGAGTAGGCCAAGGGACATACACACTCAGTATTCTGAACCATGGGACCTATGTCACCAGGGAAAAGATACTCAAACAGTAAGAATACTATTGGACATACAGGTAATTGGGTATTGTGCATTAGGGTGTCAGGAAAGGTAGGTCTGGTTAGTGGTTGAAAAATGTGTATTTGGTATGAGGGAGTCATGGGTATCAGATGACAATTTGATATAATTGATCTTCATGGTTAACTAGATTGGGTGTCTGGTACCTGGAGAGTAGTCAAACTAGCATTTAAGATACCACACATTTCCTCTCATTCCACCTTGTCTAACAACTGTGGGACTTTGTGTGAAAGCCCCATCTGGTGGACATAAGTCAGAACTGTAATTTGACTTTAATATTAGCAAAGCTTTTAACACAAATGGTCAATTCTAATTCAGCATGCCAGGTGAATATGGGAAGGGAGTGGGAAACAACAAGGGTGTACAGTGCAATGTACTAGGAAAGTATTTCCCAAAGGTCTAAAGTGCTGTGTCCCATCTAAACATTTTCTTATGGCCTACCAAAAAATATCCAACAAATATTTAGAACCCCAGCATTCACAGCCACTCATCATGCCCTGGGTAGAAGTTGCCTGTAGTCACAGATCTAGGATCAGTTTATCCTCCCCCATCCCAAATCCCAAACTGACCCCAGATCTGCATCCACAGACAACTTTCTCTTACTCCAGGGCACATTGCGAGCTGCATCTCTCCTGTCTCCTCCAACTCACCGCGAGGTCATAAGATGTTTTATTATTATTAATTTAACCTTTTTTTAAGTAGGCAAGTCAGTTAAGAACAAATTCTTATTTACAATGACGGCCTACCCCGGGCAAACCCTAACCCGGACAACGCTGGGCCAATTGTGCGCTGCCCTATGTGACTCCCAATCATTGCTGGTTGTGATACGGCCTGGAATCAAACCAGGGTCTGTAGTGATGCCTCTACTACTGAGATGCAGTGCCTCAGACCGCTGCACCACTCGGGAACCCTGATAGGTCAACATGACCTTGTTGTCGGTGTTGGGGGTGACCAAACACGGTGGGTCCCGCAGTACATACTTGTCGTGTTGGCCCTGCTCCATCTCCATTGGCCGCACCTCCATGACACTACTGCTTCTCCCACTATCGCAGCCGGTGGAGTGCCCTTTGACCTTCCGGCTGCTGTTCCGGGAGGAATCCACGCTGCCAGAGTAGTTTCTGATCTTTTTGCTGGTGTGGCTGCTGCATACTTGGGGGGGAGAATAACAAAACAGAGTTAGGATATTTTACTTTTGAATCACCAGAGTTCTAGTCTCAAGTGCTTTATACATGAGGCAACAAATGGTTGAATGTAATGTCTTGCTGCCATGTCCTTCTGTCATATGTTTGTTATGGTCCCTGCCAGTCTTGTTCAGAAAATATGCTTAATAATAGGTTTTACAGTTTTAGATGGGAAAAACCCCTCAATACGGTTACAGGAGTTAAGTTTGGTACAGTGGAAGTGACTGGGATAGGAACAAATGTCTTACAAACGTACAAAAGGTCTAGGGGAGGTGTGTGTACAGACCTGTGCCATTGCCAGATACACCACGAGTTGACGTTCCACTAGCTGACTTCCTACATTCCGAAGTCCTGCTATTATTAGACCTTCCACTGTTAGACGTTCTAGATGAGGTTCCACAGTCATTAGACCTTGAACCCATGGACCCTGAGGTGGCTGAGTGAGAGTCTGAATGGAGGAGGGTGTCAAGCATGTCGCTAGTATTACCGTCGCCTGGCGAATTCACCTGCAAGACAGAGGTCAAAGGAAAGGTCAACAAACAGAAGGTCCACTCAAGTCGTATTGGTCTCTTTTTTCTCTAATCAGTCCCATCCTTTCTGTCTTGCTACTCCGCTCCTTTAATTCCATATCATGATCTGAGAGGCACCTCAACCACATTGTCCTGAAATATTAATCCAGCAGAGACCCGTTTTAAAGTAACTACGGTAAGTTTTCTTTTGTGCATTTTAACAATGGAGGAACTGGAAGTTTAGTGAAGCCACACCAATCCATCCATACTTCTCCTGACACGTTGGCAAAATTTGATTTACCTTTATGCCAAAAGTCATCTTTTTTCAAATGAATTTTTACGATATAGCCGATTGTGACTTTGCAGCTGGCCCATCTAGCGGAAATTTCTCAGCTCTGCCTCAAGGGCAACATTCATAACAATAAACATCAACCTGCAGAGCAGACAGAGCTGGGATTTAAAGGGATACTTCAGGATTTTGGCAATGAGGCCCTTTATCTATTTCCCCAGAGTCAGATGAATACCATTTTAATTCATTATTGACCATTTTGATTAAAAGGATACTTCAGGATTTTGGCAATGAGGCCCTTTATCCACTTCCCCAGAGTCAGATGAATACCATTTTTCTTTTTCTGTGTCCAGTATGAAGGAAGGTAGAGGTAGTTTCGCAAGCCCATGTTAACATAGACTTCCAGTCATTGTGCTAACGCTAGTTAACATTGGCTAACACTACTTCTAACTTCCTTCATACTGGACATAGAGACATAAAAATGGTATCCATGAGTTCGTCTGACTCTGTCGAAGCAGATAACGGGCCTCAATGCCAAAAAATACTGAAGTATCCCTTGAACACCCTTGGCATGTTTCCACTGTTTTGACCAATTTTGATGGCAAAATATGTTTAAAAACTATAGTTTGTGCCCTTAAAGTCGTACTCCAGCCTCCTTTTCAGACCAAAAGAATTGGTGAAACTATAACATCATATCACAGTAAAAGCATTCTTAAAATATTGAGGAAAATGTCAAATGAATCTATAGCCTTTGTGCCGGACCGCCACTTGGCTGAAGACAATATAGGATTGACTTAATACCTTCCGGATTAAGCAGCCTTTTATACATCCTAACCCTAGCCTAACACCTCCAGGCTAAAAACAACACGTTCGTAGTGTTGCTGCCATTCTGGGGAATCTCAACTTTACTGCATTACATGACATTATAACCTCACACCCACTCTGTTATTTTTTATTACAATGTTTCTATTTCACCTTTATTTAAC
Source organism: Oncorhynchus masou masou (assembly GCF_036934945.1). Classification (NCBI taxonomy): domain Eukaryota; kingdom Metazoa; phylum Chordata; class Actinopteri; order Salmoniformes; family Salmonidae; genus Oncorhynchus; species Oncorhynchus masou. The sequence goes on along the minus strand of NC_088228.1, from coordinate 16,836,942 downwards.
CAGGTAGGCCATTTGAGGACAAGTTCTCATTTACAACTGCGACCTGGCCAAGATAAAGGGAAGTAGTGCGACACAAACAACAACACAGAGTTGCACATGGAATAAACAAGCGTACAGTCAACACAATAGAAAAAGTCTATATACAGAGTGTGCAAATGGAGTGAGGAGGTAAGGCAATAAATAGGCCATAGTAGCGAAGTAATTATAATTTAGCACATTAACACTGGAGTGATAGATGAGCAAATGATGATGTACAAGTAGAGATACTGGTGTGCAAAAGAGCAGAAAAGTAAATAAAAACAATATGGGGATGAGGTAGGTAGATTGGATGGACTATTTACAGATGGGCTGTGTACAGGTGCAGCGATCGGTAAGCTGCTCAGATAGCTGATGCTTAAAGTTAGTGAGGGAGATATGTCTCCAACTTCAGCTATTTTTGCAATTTGTTCCAGTCATTCGCAGCAGAGAACTGGAAGGAAAGGCGGCCTAAGAGGTGTTAGCTTTGGGGATGACCAGTGAGATATACCTGCTGGAGCGCATGCTACGGGTGGGTGTTGCTATGGTAACCAGTGAGCTGAGATAAGACGGCGCTTTACCTAGCAAAAATGTATATATGACCTGGGGCCAGTGGGTCTGGCGACGAATATGTAGCGAGGGCCAGCTGACGAGAGCAGACAGGTCGCAGTGGTGGGATGGCACTGTGATAGACTGCATCCACTTTGCTGAGTAGAGTGTTGGGGGCTATTTTGTAAATGACATCGCCAAAGTCGAGGACAGGTAGGATAGTCAGTTTTACGAGGGTATGTTTGGCAGCGTGAGTGAAGGAGGCTTTGTTGTGAAATAGGAAGACGATTTTGGATTGGAGATGTTTAATTAGAGTCTGGAAGGAGAGTTTACAGTCTAGCCAGACACCTAGATATTTGTACTTGTCAGAACCGTCCAGAGTACTGATGCTAGTTGGGGGGAGGGGGGGTGGCAGCGATTGGTTAAAGAGCATGCATTGAGTTTTAGTAGCATTTAAGAGCAGTTGGAGGCCACAGGAGTGTTGTATTGCATTGAAGCTCGTTTGGAGGTTTGTTAACACAGTGTCCAAAGAAGGGCCAGATGTATACAGAATGGTGTCATTTGCGTAGAGGTGGATCAGGGAATCACCCGCAGCAAGAGCGACATCGTTGATATATACAGAGAAAAGAGTCAGCCTGATAATTGAACATTGTGGTACCCCCAGAGGTCCGGACAACAGGCCCTCCGATTTGACACACTGAACTCTATCTGAGAAGTAGTTGGTGAACCAGGCGAGGTAGTCATTAGGTCTGTAACAGTTTGGGTCGAGACTGTCACCCCCTTTGAAGAGGGGGAATACCGCGGCAGCTTTCCAATCTTTAGGGATCTCAGACGATACAAAAGAGAGGTTGAACAGACTGGTAATAGGGGTTGCAACAATGGCAGCGGATCATTTCAGAAAGAGAGGGTCCATATTGTCTAGCCAAGCTGATTTGTACGGGTCCAGGTTTGGCAGCTCTTTCAGAACATCTGCTATCTGGATTTGGGTGAAGGAGAAGCTGGGGAGGCTTTGGCAAGTAGCTGCGAGGGGTGCGGAGCTGTTGGCCAGGGTTGGGGTAGCCAGGAGGAAAGCATGGCCAGCCGTAGAGAAATGTTTATTGAAATTCTCGATTATCGTGGATTTATCGGTGGTGACAGTGTTTGCTAGCCTCAGTGCAGTGGGAAGCTGGGAGGAGGTGCTCTTATTCTCCATGGACTTTACAGTGTTCCAAAACTTTTTGGAGTTAGAGCTACAGGATGCAAATTTCTGTTGGAAAACGCTATCCTTTGCTTTCCTAACTGACTGCGTGTAGTGGTTCCTGACTTCCCTGAAAAGTTGCATATCGCGGGGACTATTCGATGCTAGTGCAGTCCGCCACAGGATGTTTTTGTGCTGGTCTCGGGCAGTCAGGTCTGGAGTGAACCAAGGGCTTTATCTGTTCTTAGTTCTACATTTTTTGAAAGGGGCATGCTTATTTAAGATGTTAAGGAAATTACTTTTAAAGAACCACCAGGCATCCTCTACTGACGGGATGAGGTCAATATCCTTCCAGGATGCCTGGACCAGGTAGATTAGAAAGGCCTGCTCGCAGAAGTGTTTTAGGAAGTGTATGCTAGTGATGAGTGGAGGTCGTTTGACCGCGGACCCATAGTGGATGCAGGCAGTGAGGCAGTGATCCTGATTGAAAACAGCTGTTACGGATACAGGTATCCTGTGGGTGTGTGTGTATGTATCCTGTGTTCTTTTCTTTCCTTCTCCCCTCACAGGTGAAAATCATCACTCCCCAATCAATCATCAATCAGAAGACACACCTCCTCCTGTTTCCTACCCAATCACAGTTCCTTTCCCTTGGTTTAAAAACCCTGTCAGTTGTTTGCTCTAGAGCTCAATCTCTCTGTAAATGCCATGTCTGTAGGTCTCTCTGGTTCACTCACCTCCATATCACTTTGTCCTCACCTGTGAGTATTGTTTTTGGTTATGGCGTTTGTGTTTGTTTGCTGGTGGGAAAAAGGGGAAACAAGACAAGTCGCCCATGGGCATACACTACACGTAGGTAAACTTTGTTAAATAGAACTGGGCGGACCACCCACTGTATTTTTTTTTGGTTAGTTAGTTAACTGTTGTTGAAATAGGCTAGTCTAGCTTAGGGGTGTTTTTGAATACTTATTATTTCTTTCCTTGGGTCCAGCTCAGCCCCTTTTCCTGTTTCCCCCAGTACCGTGTGTTTTACAATAAACCCTGAGTTTGACGGTAGATTTCAGTTGCCGTGGTTATTTCGTTCTCACTTTTACTTTGTCACTATTATAAATTGCATGAGTTATGTTACGGGTCTCGTTACCATCTCCCTTAGATTGTCAGGCCAAAAGGGATTCGTAACAACAGCAGAGGTGTATTTGGAGGGCAAGTTGGTCAGGATAATATCTATAAGGGTAACCATGTTTATGGATTTAGGGTTTACCTGGTGGGTTCCTTGATAATTTGTGTGCGTTGAGGACATCTAGCTTAGATTGTAGGACAGGTGGTTGGATAAAACAACAGAAAATAGAAACATGGGAGGGAGAGAGGCAAAAAGCTAAAGAAAGAAAAGACAGTAGGGGGAAAGACAACGAACAGGGTTATGTCCTACCTGCTGAAGCGTGATCTTCTCCATGGCTTGGCAGACCACACTCCTTCCCTTATTGCGGAAGGTGTTATTCACCGGGGGATCACCACTGGAGGGCGCTACCACCATGCTGTGCTGCCTCTCCAGGGAGCATGGTGTCTCCTCCAGCTGCAGTAAGTTGAGCTGCAGGGGTGAGCTGCATGGTGACTGGAACACTGGAGGGGAAGGAACTTGGTCCCTGCCATCCATGGACCCAGGTGTGGAGCCCCGAGACTGGGTGGTTTCCCCAGAAGGCTTGGGCGGCTCCATGGCCATGGAAGAGAAAGGCTGGGTGGGAATTGGGAAGCCTGTCTGGAGGGCTAAAGGGTTCTGGCCCGGGAACTGGGCCCGGATGGTGGAGGATGACTGTGGTGGGAAGGGAAGAGATGTCTGTAGGGGGAAAGGGTTCTGGCCCGGGAACTGGGCCCGGATGGTGGAGGATGACTGTGGTGGGAAGGGAAGAGATGTCTGTAGGGGGAAAGGGTTCTGGCCCGGGAACTGGGCCCGGATGGTGGAGGATGACTGTGGTGGGAAGGGAAGAGATGTCTGTAGGGGGAAAGGGTTCTGGCCCGGGAACTGGGCCCGGATGGTGGAGGATGACTGTGGTGGGAAGGGAAGAGATGTCTGTAGGGAGAAAGGCTGCGGCTGTGCCAGGAAGGGACCCTGGGCAGGGAAGGTGAGGGGTGTCTGTGGGAGGAAGGGCTGTGGCTGGGAGGAGTAGCCTGCCGTCTCGACCTGGTAAAAAGGCTGCTGTCCTGGCGCCCCGCTCCCCATTTGAGGGAACATGTAGTTGGGGAGAACCAGAGCCACCACAGGGGTCACCATGGGAGTAGAGAAGGGGGAGGGCTGGATGTTTGGTGCCGGGCACTGGGGATCCTGGTTGCACTGACTGTCGCCAAAGCCTGGCATTGAATTCTCAGGGCTGGTAGGCATGGTTCCAGCCATGGTGCCCACCTCGGGGTAGACCTGGAGAGGGAAGGCTGGCACTAGGGGCGGCAAGGTGGACTGGGAGGAGTTGGAGGGGGACCAGGAAGTCTGGTTGAGGCCCTGATTGAGGAGGTGGGGTCGGGGCTGCTGCTGTCTCTTCCTATGGGACGAAGAACTATCGGACAACTCGTTCTGTTTTACCCGCTTGGACTTGGTCTTCTTGTTGCGTCCGCTTCTACGGGCAGCGGGTTCGGCCTGCCTGTATGGGCGCACAGTGGGCACAGCTGGAGAGGGGGAAAGAGCGGGGGAAGAGAGAAAAAGAAGGTTAGATTACATTATGTATTTGACTTTGAGAAGTTGAGTGTATGAAAGCATTAAGGTACTGTGTGTGTCTGTGTTGAATTGTACTAGCCTATGTCTACAAGCTATATTGAGTTTGTATTGTATTGTATTGTACTGTATTGTACTGTAATGTGTTGTAGTGTACTGTAATGTATTGTAACGTAATGTATTGTATTGTAATGTAACGTATTGTAATGTATTGTATTGTATTGTAATGTAACGTATTGTATTGTAATGTAACGTATTGTAATGTAATGTATTGTAATGTAACGTAATGTATTGTAATGTAACGTAATGTATTGTAATGTAACGTATTGTAATGTAATGTATTGTAATGTAACATATTGTAATGTATTGTATTGTAATGTATTGTTTTGTATTGTAATGTAACGTATTGTATTGTAATGTATTGTATTGTATTGTAATGTAACGTATTGTATTGTAATGTATTGTATTGTATTGTATTGTAATGTAACGTATTGTATTGTAATGTATTGTATTGTAATGTAACGTATTGTATTGTAATGTATTGTTTTGTATTGTAATGTAACGTATTGTAATGTATTGTTTTGTATTGTAATGTAACGTATTGTACTGTACTGTATTGTGTGTAAAGCGTGTTCGCTGCTGTACTCTACCATCAGTGGCACCTTGTCCCTTCTGGCGCTCCAGGTATTGGGAACAGTTCGCCTGGAAGACCTGGACTCCCTGAAGCTCCCTGAAGCGACACAGGAAGGCCTGCTGCTCTCTCTGGGTGTGGGTTGCTAGGACCTGCTTGGTCAGACCCAGCTTCTTATAGGGCTTCCTCTGCAGGCTGGGAGGTGAAACAGCACTAGGAGGAGGCCCAGGAGTCTGGCTGACCCGCTCCACCGCCTCCCCACCACCAGATACATCCTCAATGATCTCTGTATGGAGAAAACAGATAGAGAAACATTAGTTCCAGCAGACAGCCATGGATGTGCAAGTGAGATACAATATATACATAAAACATCCAACCGTTCAGGTCTTATAGAGATGAGCAGCTGTGATACCCTCAGCAACATTGATATACATATATACAGTGATATACATTACAGTGATATACGTTACAAAGAAGCAGATAGGAAGATACATGCAAGACGCCAGTGTGTGCTAGAGTCATCTACTGTATATCATACATCATGGTATAGTCTCGTGGCACCAGACGAGTGTGAATCTCTGGGATTCTGGGAAGCGAGGTTATGTATCTTCTGGAAGATGCATGACCTCAGAGTACAGACATGAAACTGCACCAATGGTGTGCGATAACATTTGGTACACAACATCTAGCTACATCTATACCCACGTAGACACGCACGCACACACACACACACACACACACACACACACACACACACACACACACACACACACACACACACACACACACACACACACACACACACACACACACACACACACACACACACACACACACACACACACACACACACACACACACACACACACACACACACACACAGAACCCACCACCACAAAAAAGAGCAAAAGACCAGAGAACGAGTCCCATGTAGTGTATACCTGACTCGGGCTGCAGTTTCTTGTCTCCTACATGCACGATGGTGCTACTGTAGCTACACTGGCTTGTTATTGACACCACACTCTCGGTTTCGCTGCACGGTGGCACGGCGAGGGCCGCCAGGGAGGAGGAGCCCACTACCCCTGAGGCTGTGGTCGTAGCCTCAGTCTTTTTGTATGCGATGATGTCATCCACAGCGGTTAAACCAGGCTGAGCCTTAAATAGAGCAGGGTCTGCCAGGGTGACAGGGAGAGACTGAGAGAGGGTGACTAGGAGAGTCACATATTAAGTCCCATAATCGTGGTTTATAGAGAGAGAGAGAGAGAGAGAGAGAGAGAGAGAGAGAGAGAGAGAGAGAGAGAGAGAGAGAGAGAGAGTACACAGTGGCAGAATACCTGACTACTGTGACTGACCCAAACTTAAGGAAAGCTTTGACTATGTACAGACTCAGTGAGCACAGCCTTGCTATTGAGAAAAGCCGCCGTAGGCAGACATGGCTCTCAAGAGAAGACAGGCTATGTGCACACTGCCCACAAAATGAGATGGAAACTGAACTGCACTTCCTAACCTCCTGCCCAATGTATGACCATATTAGAGACACATATTTACCTCAGATTACACAGATCAACAAAGAATTTGAAAACAAACCCAATTTTGATAAACTCCCATATCTACTGGGTGAAATTCCACAGTGTGCTATCACAGCAGCAAGATTTGTGACCTGTTGCCACAAGAAAAGGGCAACCAGTGAAGAACAAACACCATTGTAAATACAACCCATATTTATGCTTATTTATTTTCCCTTGTGTACTTTAACTTTAATATATATAATATGACATTTGTAATGTCTTTATTGTTTTGAAACTTCCTTATGTCTAATGTTTCTATTAATTTTTATTGTTTATTTCCCTTTTGTATATTATCTACCTCACTTGCTTGGGCAATGTTAACACGTTTCCCATGCCAATACAGCCCCTTGAATTGAATTGAGAGAGAGAGAGAGAGAGAGAGAGAGAGAGAGAGAGGGGGGGAGAGAGAGAGGGGGGGGGGAGAGAGAGAGAGAGAGAGAGAGAGAGAGAGAGAGAGAGAGAGAGAGAGAGAGAGAGAGAGAGAGAGAGAGAGAGAGAGAGAGAGAGAGAGAGAGAAAAAAATTTGGCTGTCTGATTCAGTTGGTTAACCTGTCCAACAGAGATTTGGCATGAACTAAAGGATGACCCCTTTATAAATGAAGAGGTACAAATATTATATGTGATTTATTTGTACATAATAAGTATTGATCTTTTGATAAATTGGTATGTGTTCATCCGTTCTGATTCCCTGGCGGTCGGTGGAGCCAGATGGAATCTGCAGTGATGTTTCCCAACCAATGTATTATCAACGAAGTCACACCATATCTAATACAGGTATCCGTGCCTATTAATCTAGCAGTATTATTTGGCTTGAATTGAATTCATCCCACAGGTATCTTCAATTTGAATTAAGAAATTAAGGAAATTCAAACTGTGTATCCAGTCTGAGATTTAAGGATGACGGGCAATTCAATTCATGGTGCATTCAATGACTGGTAGAAACGGATAGCGGTGTAGGAAAGGTCACTTGCAATATAGGTTTCATGCAACATCATACCAACCATACTGTAGTCAAGAGTTGTACATGTTTTATTGTAAGTAATGGAGTAAAGCTAGATAATGTTAGTAGAACGTTGGTACAAGGTACCTTCAGATATCTGCATGCGGTTGTCCCCTCCTTTCTGCTTGTCCTCGTCTGAGGAAGTGTTGTCAGAAGAGTGGCACTTCCTCTTCCTAGCAATGGGAATGTTACAGCCCTCTAGATATCTGTCAAGAGACACAGGAGAGACCGCTTACCTTTCTATTTTCAGCAAAAACAATGATGTAACTACCATGAAATTGGGTAGCAGTAAGTTTAAATAGCAGCTACATAGTACCTACCACTCTCCTTCCCACATAGCTACCCAGAAATACTACCTGTAATTATTTTCCCCCATAAAAGACAAACTAAATGAATAGACAGATGACTGCCTAATGACAAGAGAGATGTTCAGCACAGGAGGCTGGTGAGAGGAGGACGGCTAATAATAATGTCAGGAACAGAGCGAATGGAATGGTATCAAACACCTGGAAACCATGAGTTTGATGTATTTGATACCATTCCACTGATTCCGCTCCAGTCATTACCACGAGCCTGTCAAATTAAGGTGCCACCAATCTACTGTGATGTACAGATAAATGATGAGCAAGATTAATAAATAAGTGACTAGTTAGAAGCTGACCTGATGACGTTGTCCAGACAGCTGATCTGTTGGTAGGAGTAGACCGCCTGTTCGTTGACGGCCAGCTGCTCCTCCTGTACTGCAGGCCTGCAGTTCTCCAGGGGGGTGGCCCATCTGTCCCTCCAGCACAGAGGTGCCACGGGGGCTGCAGTGTCCTTGAGACGCACCGCCGCGGGACTCTTCTGGAGGAACTCTGCTAGGGAGAGGGTAAAGGTCAGGACTGGAATAGGCATGAATATGAACATTATGTTTACACCAGACTACACCCATTTAACATCACGCATGTATTAAACACACACATATACATCTCGCTCAACACATAAACACGCATTCATATCTGTACATCCACATACATCCACTCCCCACTTTACATGATCAAATGCACACACAAGCATATCTCAAAAAGTATTTTTCCTGCAGATTGTAAATATTTCTGTTTTGGTTTTCTTGTGTGACTTACTGCCAGGGTTCTTCTTGGTCTCAGACCTGGCTGAGGAGGAGGCTTTGTAGATTTGTTGTTCCTGACTGTTCTGGAGGTGGATACCTTTACAGATCTCCTGGACTGACCTCTGCTGGGGAGGAGAGAAGAGACATGCTCACTATCATGGAGAGAGAGAGAGAGAGAGGGAGAGAGAGAGAGAGAGAGAGGGAGAGAGAGAGAGAGAGAGAGAGAGAGAGAGAGGGAGGGAGAGAGAGAGAGAGAGAGAGAGAGAGAGAGAGAGGAGAGAGAGAGAGAGAGAGAGAGAGAGAGAGAGAGAGAGAGAGAGAGAGAGAGAGAGAGAAAGAAAGAGAGAGAAGGAGGGGAGGGAGAAATAGACTGGGAAAAGTGAGAGCGAGAAAGAGATAAATAGGTAAAACAGAAGTAGAAGGGTACTCACAGGTTTGGCCCAGATGCTCTCCCCCTCCTCCTCGATGTGTGGCCTGCTTGGGCTACTACCATTGCTGTTGATGTTGATGTCTTTGGTTGAATGTGTGTTGCTCTCGCTGGTCATTCCCTGGGATGCTGCAAGGTGGTCGTTGCTGCCCACGTACCCACTGGAGCTAGTGCTGTGAACCGGCTGCAGTAGCAGTCTGTGGATCTGCTCAGTGATCTCCTGGACTTCAGAGTCCATGATCTTGGTCTCCATGAGGGCAGGGAGCGGGGCCTCGAACACATCCTCATTCACCGGGCCCCTTCCAGTGGAAACAACCATATTATCATTATTAGCAGTAATTTCTAGAACAATAGACACAGCATAAAAAAGTATTTTTTTGCCATTTAAAAAAATTATGCCAAGATTCTGTAACACAAAACAAGTGCTGAGCAGGGAGAAGTGCCAAGATACTAAAAATGTTCCAAAATAGGAAAACATTGTGCTAGGCAGACACTCACATGCGGACTGTGTGCCTCCCGATGATGAAAGAGACCTTACAGCTCCAGGGATTGACAAAGCTGGACCAGCTGGTGTCGATGATGGCGTACTCTCCGTTCCGTGTGCAGAACCTGATGGAGGAGTAGTCGAACGGCTGGCCAGCATACTGAAGGACTATGGATAGGAGAGAGAGAAAAGGGAATATAAATGTCACTAAAATATGCTGTAAAGGGACATTCCATTTGTTTTGTATGCAACCCAGTGATGTAATAATTAAAAGTGTAATAATTGTTCATGTGTTGTTCTAGTTTAACTTACTCCTCTTGTGAATGGCCAACATGCTTTGCCTGTCATTGGGGTGCATGAGAAGAAGGACTGGGGTGCCGATCAGCTCCTGGGGGAGGTAACCAAGGAGAGGAACAGCCCTGGAACACACACACAATGACATTATGAATCAGCGTACAGTATTACTACCCCAGGAGGTTGGTGGTACCTTAATTGGGAAGGACAGGCTCGTGGTAATGGCTGGAGCGCAATCAGTGGAATGGTATAAAAAAGGACCCTGGGACTACACACCTCCCTCTGCAACTGGATCCTGGACTTCCTGACGGGCCGTCACCAGGTGGTAAGGGTAGGCAACAATACATCTGCTACGCTGATCCTCAACACTGGGGACCCTCAGGGATGTTAGTCCTCCTGTACTGCCTGTTCACCTACAACGCGTGATCAAGCACGACTCCAACACCATCATTAAGTTAGCAAACGACACAACAGTGGTAGGCCTGATCACCGACAACAATGAGACCTGGCAGTGTGGTGCCAGGATAACAACCACTCCCTCAATGTGATCAAGACAAAGGGCATGATTACGGACTACAGGAAAAGGAGGGCCGAACACGACCCCATTCACATCGACGGGGTTAAAGTGGAGTGGGTCGAGAGTTTCAAGTTCCATGGTGTCCACATCACCAACAAACTATCATGGTGCAAACGCACCAAGACAGTCATGAAGAGGGAACGACAAAACCTTTCCCTCCTCAGGAGACTGAAAAGATTTGTCATGTGTCCCCAGATCCTAAAAAAAGTTTTACTGCTGCACCAGCGAGAGCATCCTGACCAGCTACATCACCGCCTGGTATGGCAACTGCTCGGCATCTGACCGTAAGGCCCTATAGAGGGTAGTGCGTATGGCCCAATACACCACTGGGGCCAAGCTTCCTGCCATCGAGGACCTACTGTATAGACTAGGCGGTGGTCAAAGACTCCAGCCCCCCAAGTCATAGACTGCTCTCTCTGCTACACACAGCCATAGTTCTGCCTACCTGTACAAATGACCTCGACTAACCTGTACCCCCGCAAATTGACTCTGTACCTGTCCCCCCTGTATATAGCCTCGTTATTGTTATGTAATCTTATTGTGTTACTTTTTATTTTATTTTTTACTTGAGTTAATTTAGCAAATATTTATTGAACTGCATTGTTGGTTAAGGGCTTGTAAGTAAGCATTTCATGGTAAGATCTAAACCTGTTGTATTCGGCACTTGTGACAAATAACATTTGATTTGAAATACATCAAACACATTGTTTCAATGTGTTGGATGCCATTAAATTTTCTCTGTTCCAGCCATTATTATGAGCCGTCCTCCCCTCAGCAGCCTCCACTGATTACTAGATCATAATCCCAATACAAACACAGTAACAGAAAAATGTTTGGTGTCTTGCCTCTCGTCCACATCCTGGAACACACAGCTAGGAGTGTGTGTGGTGGTGAAGATGCGCTTGTCGCTAGGAATTCTGGGAGCTGTAGGCAAATTAAAACACTGTTAACACCACTGTTCCCACACACTAATCGCATACTATCCACTGTTATACACTATTAAAGATGCAGTTTCAAAAGTATTCAAACAGGCACAACTCAGGTGTTGTGATGGCATTATGATTGGTTCTTACCCTCGTATCCGGAATGCAACCTTTCAGCCAGTAGGAGGGAGCAGAGCTGGTTCTCAGAATGGACCTTGTCCTGCACCTTCATCAGGAAGGGGGTCATACGGAATGGGGAGTACTGCAGGTCCCCCTCACACTCCTTACCCCCACTACAGAACACAGGAGAGAGTGGACAAAGTCAGCAAGTCACTAAAGCAGCAACAAAACCATGAAAATATAGCCTATAGTATGATAATGATTGACGGTTTGTGTCAGTGGATTTCCCTTCTTCAGCAGCTATTTCACAGAGTTCAGCTCTACTACGCTACTTGGGTTTTTACCTGCCTCTTGGGAGCAGAGCTGAGCCGTGGTTTTACTTTAACAACAACTATGAATAGTGAGTGTGTGCATGTATACGTGTACGTGTGTGTCAGAGAGGAGCGAGATGAGACTAGCCGAGACTCAAACTAATTTAAATCTATCCAAAGTGGAAAAAGGGAATGAATAGAAACGCAAAGAGAAGCTGGCCCATGGTCATAGCCCTACACACACCTGATCCGACAGAAGAACGATTTCTCCCGCATGCAATCCGACGGGGAGGACTCTGAAAAGAGAAGAGGGGAAGGGGAACATTTTTTAATTCAAAAGAAGCCTCTACTTCATCGGCTTACTGCCGACCCTCGCCTCAGTGTTTCCATGGCTACACTACGCATGTTTCCAAAGCTCTTATTAATCCCTCTGTGTTACCTGGCTTTAGGAACTCTGTCATTGATTTGTATTGTTTAGCATGGCTGACTAGGGTAGGGCAACTAGACTCAAATCCAGTTAAATGTTTTCATGTTTTCCTAGCAACGGTTCAGCGTGCGCTGTTTTAAATGAATTTGTTTTCCGATCATTATAACTACATGGGATTTGCCTGTAAAGAGTTGTGAGTGTCTCAAAAGGGTGCTATAGATTTCAAAATAATGATTCACTGTCATTAGGACGGGGGACCACTCGTAAAGCCAGATGTAATGGGTAAACATGCTTGTTTTCTTTTTCCACCCTACCTTAAATATTTTTGTGCACTTTTTCCACCCTACCTTAAATATTTTTGTGCACACCTTGTGATGTATCTAAAACTGTTTATAGACTGTCTATAAGAGGTTATAAGTTAAAGAGGGTGTTAGCTACCTGCTCCGGGGCACATGCTCCAGGAGGGAAGGCGGTTGGGCATGCTTATAAGTGTTTAACGACTCTCCATGGTTATAAGCGTTCGTAGAGGGGTCATTACCTGCTCCGGGGCACATGCTCCAGGAGGGAAGGCGGTAGGGCATGCTTATAAGTGTTTAACGACTCTCCATGGTTATAAGCGTTCGTAGAGGGGTCATTACCTGCTCCGGGGCACATGCTCCAGGAGGGCAGGCGGTAGGGCATGCTTATAAGTGTTTAACGACTCTCCATGGTTATAAGCGTTTGTGGAGGGGTCATTACCTGCTCCGGGGCACATGCTCCAGGAGGGAGGCGGTAGGGCATGCTTATAAGTGTTTAACGACTCTCCATGGTTATAAGCGTTCGTAGAGGGGTCATTACCTGCTCCGGGGCACATGCTCCAGGAGGGCAGGCGGTAGGGCATGCTTATAAGTGTTTAACGACTCTCCATGGTTATAAGCGTTTGTGGAGGGGTCATTACCTGCTCCGGGGCACATGCTCCAGGAGGGCAGGCGGTAGGGCATGCTTATAAGTGTTTAACGACTCTCCATGGTTATAAGCGTTCGTAGAGGGGTCATTACCTGCTCCGGGGCACATGCTCCAGGAGGGCAGGCGGTAGGGCATGCTTATAAGTGTTTAACGACTCTCCATGGTTATAAGCGTTCGTAGAGGGGTCATTACCTGCTCCGGGGCACATGCTCCAGGAGGGCAGGCGGTAGGGCATGCTTATAAGTGTTTAACGACTCTCCATGGTTATAAGCGTTCGTAGAGGGGTCATTACCTGCTCCGGGGCACATGCTCCAGGAGGGCAGGCGGTAGGGCATGCTTATAAGTGTTTAACGACTCTCCATGGTTATAAGCGTTTGTGGAGGGGTCATTACCTGCTCCGGGGCACATGCTCCAGGAGGGCAGGCGGTAGGGCATGCTTATAAGTGTTTAACGACTCTCCATGGTTATAAGCGTTCGTAGAGGGGTCATTACCTGCTCCGGGGCACATGCTCCAGGAGGGCAGGCGGTAGGGCATGCTTATAAGTGTTTAACGACTCTCCATGGTTATAAGCGTTCGTAGAGGGGTCATTACCTGCTCCGGGGCACATGCTCCAGGAGGGCAGGCGGTAGGGCATGCTTATAAGTGTTTAACGACTCTCCATGGTTATAAGCGTTCGTAGAGGGGTCATTACCTGCTGCGGGGCACATGCTCCAGGAGGGCAGGCGGTAGGGCATGCTTATAAGTGTTTAACGACTCTCCATGGTTATAAGCGTTCGTAGAGGGGTCATTACCTGCTCCGGGGCACATGCTCCAGGAGGGCAGGCGGTAGGGCATGCTTATAAGTGTTTAACGACTCTCCATGGTTATAAGCGTTCGTAGAGGGGTCATTACCTGCTCCGGGGCACATGCTCCAGGAGGGCAGGCGGTAGGCCGTGGTGAAGCTGTAGAAAACACTGACGTCTTGGGGAGGCAGGAACTCCACAAACCTAGCGTCCTTGAAGACACCCCTTTTACAATTGAGGATAGAGGCAGCCTGGTCTGAGATGTAGACGATCTTCCCCGTGATCAGAGATATCACAACCGCAAAGTTGTCCTGGAGGGACACACAGGACTACGTATGAGAAAAACATGCATATACAGTACACACACAGCTGCAAGCATGGATTATTCCTAATCGCTGGGATATCTGATCTGATGTTGTTCAGACACTGTATGTCAAATAAGGACAGAGATGGACACAGCTGTGGGTATGACTATGAGTCACGCTATCAATGTACTTTGGTATTGTTGGGTTCTGTTTGCAACTGCTTTATGTATTTAAGGTAAAATTGTCTCTTTTTCATGCTTTGAAGGTGTATTCAGAGGAAAAGGGTGTTAGTAACTTACATTGTTTTTGAGAGTGTACTCTGAGGTGATGCTATCTATCTCCTTGATGGTGTAAGAGGACACATCCAGGCCGGATGGCTGACTGTTATTGGTCATCAACAGCTGGTAGTACTCCTCATTGGCTGAAACACAACAACACAAACCCACATTGGTTTCCTATTGGCATTTTAAGATACATTAGACAACAACAAACTATAATGTAATGATGCTAAATACATAATCAAATCACATGTTCAGGCTTACAACCCAGAATGCTTTGCGGTTGAGTCATCTCTTACCTTCCAGCTGTTTGACACAGCGCAGGGCGTATTTCAGAGTGTTGAGGGAGCTGCCCTTGTTCCTCTTGTCAGCAGGAAGGTGGCTCTTGAGCTCCTTCAGGGTCCTGAGAAGCTCCTTCTGGGTCTTGGCCTTAGCTGACTCCTCACTACTGCAGCCGCTGGTGGAGGGGTTGTGCTGCTCAGAACTCAGCAGGCTGAAAGCATTGGAACTACTGGGAGGAGAGGGGCTGTGGGAGTTAGAGCTGGGGAGACAGACAGACAGAGATTATTATTGACATAAAGTAACTTGATTTCATTGAGAATTGTTTCAAACCACTAGAATTAAATTGTTATAAGCAAAAACACTAAAAATAAGCTCCAAAGCTACTACCATATACACGTATGCACCCATTGATGAATGATTTCATTCCTCAATCGTGTTCAATAAGTGGATTTCATGTTTATGACGAAGAGGGTATTTTCCACAATGTTTTAAATGAAATAGCAAAACAAAGTCCTTGAGTTTAGCATGAAATGAGTGGGTCCATTTCTTTGCCCATCTGGTACAATGGCTTGGAGTTTGCTCTACTTTTATTGTGTTCAGGAGAGTACAATGCTACAATGGTACATGGATACCGGAGCAGCTCTTAAAAATTATATTTGCCTTTTTGTTTTCCCCATCCACTCCGCAGTTGTCTGTGTTCCTGTCTCTGTAACATTCCACTCCTTGTACTCCGTAAAATGTGCCATCTTTGGCAAATGACACCTTGAGTGGAATGTAATAGCTGAACAAAGACTGGCAACCACGCTAACTCCACAGAGGATGCCAGGGGAATTCTATGCTGTTTCAATCTCAGGTCAGTCTGACTTTCCTCTGTCTTTGAAAGAGCATAATTACATCACCTAGTGGTCAAACAGGGAAATGGTTCCAATCGTTTTTCCATATATTTACTCTCAGATTTGAAAATGCTAATTAGCATCAAAGTATGGGAAAAATGAATGGTGGAAAAACGATTAGAACCATTTTCCAGTTTGACCACAAGGTTTTATGGGTATTATGACTCTGTGGTACTCTATTGTGTCTTTTTGAAGCAAATACGGGACCATGGCACAGGTAAACTGGATTGTGTGTGTGTGTATGCGTTAATGTGTGTGTGAGAATCTGTAGTAAGTATGAGCCAATGTGTGTTTTTGTGTCACAGGCATTAGCCTAAAGGCTTAGCAAGAGCGCTAATACATCCAAAAGCTATAAACAGCTGCTGAAGACAGCCAACTCATGAAATATAACTCAGGTGTATTTAAATAGTAGCTCAGAATATAATATAAGCATTTAGAGATCTAATTATATAAAAGAGAGCCCCCTAAAGTATCAGCGGTATCTGCTATTGGCATTAACAGAGTGGTCTGGCAAACGGTTGCAACTAATTATAGAGGTAGGTAAATAGAATAAGCTAATTATATAATGATAGTAAGAGCAGCTGTAGGCCTCCCCACTGTTGCAGTGGAGCTGACAGGTACATACTGTATTGTCACAGAGTGGAGACAGAAAGCGAAAGACAACTTCACCATATGACACACAAGTACTGCGACCTCTCAGCAAAAAAATACCTCGATCGCTCTTTGCTTTTAACGAGAAGTTCCACACAATCAAGATGTGCTCCAGTGCCTTTCTCTTCAAAGAGTGTTTTGAGGTGTTTTCAGCCCAGCTGCTGAGAAATAAGGAGGGGGCAGAGTGTGTCATTAGGGTGGTGAAGTGGGCACCGCCATCCAATTACAACCACTCCATTGTCAGCTTCCATAAGTTCTCAATGGGGTCCATCATTACTTTCTATGGGGTTTTCACTTCTCTCTGTGAGGGTCTCACTTCCAATATGTGGTCCATCATTTCCTGTCTATGGAGCAGCCTGCATGGGCACCATGGGGAGAGAAGTGAGAGACAGGGTGCCACTGTCAATATCTAGGGCATGTCAGATATGGACCAGCATGTGCCAACAGAGGAAGATAGAGGGATGGAGGGACCCTGATACAACATGAAAGACAGCCACCATCTCTAACGGCCTCAGAATGTGCTGCCAGTGAGGCATATTGATGTCAACCTACGTCAAAGGGGGACACAGACACAACAACAGAGGATGATAAAAAGGACATGCATCATCATGTAGCCTTGGATTTAGATGGGATGTTGATGATGTGTGGTGTTGGATCAACTAATACTGTCAACTCTTCCTAATAAGACTGGTAAAAAGGTCCCCATCTAGAAATGTTGTCTAGTCTAACCCTTCCCATAAACCAACACGTAAAGCACATCCCCTCACTGACCGCTTGTTGCTCCCAGACGACTCCAGGAGAGCCGAGTCTCTGCTGTTGCCATCGGAGCTACCCGTTGACTCGTTGCCGTGACTCTCGTTTCCATGGCTTCCGTGGCTCTCGTTGCCGTGTGACTCGGTCCCGCTGGATCCACTGCTCTTCATGTCCACGTCGTCGTGGAAGGAACGTGAGCAGGCGCTCCTACGGCCAATGTGGGGTGAGGCGGAGGGGTCCTGGCAACTGCTGTCACTGCCTTCTGAGGCTAGACCCAGGCCTGGACCAACCTGGCTATAGCTGCTCCTACAATGAAGCTGGGCTATGGAGCTGCACCTTGAGACCCCCCTGGGCATGGACCTGCACCCTGAGGCCCCCCTAGCCATGGACCTGCACCCTGAGGCCCCCCTAGCCATGGACCTGCACCCCGAGGCCCCCCTAGCCATGGACCTGCACCCTGAGGCCCCCCTAGCCATGGAGCTGCACCCCGAGGCCCCCCTAGCCATGGACCTGCACCCTGAGGCCCCCCTAGCCATGGAGCTGCAGTCTGGGTCTGAATTATCTGACATTAGAGGAAGGGAGGTGTGGTGTGTTGAGGGTTTAAACCAGAGAAGTGCTGAGTAGAGGATGGAGGAAGCAAAACTTAATCACCCCATTGTCCACAAGATGCCAAAGAGAATGGATGGATGAGCTGCAGTTTTCTGGAAGAGAGGAAGAGGAGGGTCAGTTAGCTACACTAGTTGTGACTATTTCTTACAATGTTAAAACCATTTAAGCGCACAATTAAATAAATCCCAGGAACAAATATATAATTTGATACAGTAGAATTCCTCTGAAGCTATCAGACAAGAAACACCTAGCCAAGACCCCCAAAGGTGTCACCTGCCCCTGTCTTCTGCCCTGTAACACAACAGAGCTAGCTAGACATTGGCTATCCCAGTACCTATATCAGTTCTATCTAGACCTCTGGGATCCACCCAAGTGAGGGCCAGGCCAAGGGATGGTCCATCAAAGCGGAACCACCACAGTTCTCCTTATTGGGGTAGCCCCCTGCCCTTTCTCCCCCCTCGGGGGAGCTCAGTTGAACCTGTAACTCATCTAGGCAGGGCTTGAGTCAGGCCAGCTCAGTGTATGAGTCTACTCCACTATCCTTTCAAAGGGTCTCCCAGTCCCTGACAGACATGAAACGTGCCAAACCAAGCCATTGTGTCCTATAAACAGCAGTTGGCACGGCCGCGGTGGAAAAGTAACTCTCCTCTGCACTAAGTCCACACGCCTTCACGCAACACACTGTCCTCTCTGTAATTGACCAATTGAATTACGGCCTTGTGTGTGTGTGTGTGTGTGTGTGTGTGTGTGTGTGTGTGTGTGTGTGTGTGTGTGTGTGTGTGTGTGTGTGTGTGTGTGTGTGTGTGTGTGTGTGTGTGTGTGTGTGTGTGTGTGTGTGTGTGTGTGTTCCCAGAGTAACGTGGTGACCCAGAGAGAGACTCGCATGAGGCAGTAGTAAAATGCACTACGGACTGTCTGTCTGTTATTGCAGAGACTGGTTCTAACAGACAGTATGTGAGGTGGCGACTCCTGTTTGTGTATTTTTTTGCTCTGCTGAGTAATGGGCACAATGGCAGGTGTGAAGAGGTGGCAGATAACTGGCCGGCTATTAGTAATATTTCAAGTTTTAAGTTTCAATGTTTATTCACCACATGCACAGGATACAACAGTGTCCAAGACTAGACTTGACCTGTGTCCAGGAAACTGGCCCTCAAAGCCAACCCCCCCTGTTAGTGATGTATCACTCTCCTTGCTTTGCCCTGAGCAGCATCATATGAACGACACAATGCCCCCAATCAGTCATGAACAACACAATGCCCCCAATCAGTCATGAACGACACAATGCCACCAATCAGTCATGAACGACACAATGCCCCCAATCAGTCATGAACAACACAATGCCCCCAATCAGTCATGAACGACACAATGCCCCCAATCAGTCATGAACGACACAATGCCCCCAATCAGTCATGAACAACACAATGCCCCCAATCAGTCATGAACGACACAATGCCACCAATCAGTCATGAACGACACAATGCCACCAATCAGTCATGAACGACACAATGCCCCCAATCAGTCATGAACAACACAATGCCCCCAATCAGTCATGAACGACACAATGCCGCCAATCAGTCATGAACGACACAATGCCACCAATCAGTCATGAACGACACAATGCCCCCAATCATTCATGAACGACTAAATGCCACCAATCAGTAATGTAACGACACAATGCCACCAATCAGTCATGAACGACACAATGCCACCAATCAGTCATGAACGACGCAATGCCACCAATCAGTCATGAACGACGCAATGCCACCAATCAGTCATGAACGACACAATGCCACCAATCAGTCATGAACGACACAATGCCACCAATCAGTCATGAACGACACAATGCCACCAATCAGTAATGTAACGACACAATGCCACCAATCAGTCATGAACGACACAATGCCACCAATCAGTCATGAACGACACAATGCCACCAATCAGTCATGAACGACACAATGCCACCAATCAGTAATGTAACGACACAATGGCCCCAATCAGTCATGAACGACACAATGCCCACAATCAGTAATGTAACGACACAATGCCATCCAATCAGTCATGAACGACACAATGCCCCCAATCAGTCATGTAATGACACAATTTCCCCAATCCGCCATGAACGACACAATGCCCCCAATCCGTCATGAACGACACAATGCCCCCAGTCAGTCATGAACGACACAATGCCCCCAGTCAGTTATGAACAACACAATGCAATCAATCAGTCATGAACGACACAATGCCCCCAATCAGTCATGTAATGACACAATTCCCCCAATCCGTCATGAACGACACAATGCCCCCAGTCAGTCATGAACGACACAATGCAATCAATCAGTCATGAACGACACAATGCCCCCAGTCAGTCATGAACGACACAATGCCCCACATCAGTCATGAACAACACAATGCCCCCCAATCAGTCATGAACGACACAATGCCCCCAATCAGTCATGTAACGCATTGGGCTGCTTGCCAATGTCCTCTGGCTGAATCTACCACTGTTACTATAAGGTCATAAACATAATCAGCATAACTTGATGGTGTTGCATTAGTAGTCAATAAAGTAACTTAAACCATAAAGCATTATTGAATTGAACCACGCCGTGCTGGGGACAGGAGACGTGCTGTCATCATGGGACTATTGTAACTGAACGAGGTTGAACGTTTACAACACTCAGACTACTGACCCATTTCCTCCACAATATCTTTATTACATTACTTCCTGACTACAGGAGCCTGAAATAGAAGACCATGGAAAGAACAAATACTGGTGTTTTGGGATGACAAAGATAAGCTCACTTGTTCTTACACCACCTACTTTCACACTTACACTGCTGCTCATAGAATATTGATTAGATGCATTACTACCACTACACTGCTGCTCATATATTATTGATTAGATTCATTACTACCACTACACTGCTGCTAAAATGATTATTGATTAGATTCATTACTACCACTACGCCGCTGTTCATTGATTATTGATTAGATTCATTACTATCAGTTTGTCTCTGTGAATGGTTTGTCCTCTGACAAATCAACTTACATTTTGGTGTTCCTCAAGGCGCCGTTTTAGGATCACTATTGTTTTCAGTATATATTTTACCTCTTGGTGATGTCATTCGGAAACATACTGTTAACTTTCACTGCTATGCGGACCATACACAGCTGTACATTTTGATGAAACATGGTGAAGCCCCAAAATAGCCCTCCCTGGATGTCTATGTTTCAGACATAAGGAAGTGGATGGCGGCAAATGTTCTTCTTTTAAACTCGGACAAAACAAGAGATGCTAGTTCTAGGTCCCAAGAAACAAAGAGATCTTCTGTTGAATCTGACAATTAATCTTGATGGTTGTACAGTCGTCTCAAATAAAACTGTGAAGGACCTTGGCGTTGCTCTGGACCATGATCTCTCTTTTGATGAACATACCAAGACTGTTTCAAGGACAGCTTTTTTCCATCTACGTAGCATTGCAAAAATCAGAAACTTTCTGTCCAAAAATTATGCTGAAAAATGAATCCATGCTTTTGTCACTTCTAGGTTAGACTACTGCAATGCTCAACATTCTGGCTACCCGGATAAAGCACTAAATAAACTTCAGTTAGTGCTAAACACGGCTGCTAGAATCTTGACTAGAACCAAAACATTTGATCACATTACTCCAGTGCTAGCCTCCCTACACTGGCTTCCTGATAAGGCCATGGATGGTTTCAAGGTTTTACTACAAACCTATAAAGCATTACATGGGCTTGCTCCTACCTTTCCGATTTGGTCCTGCCGTACATACCTACACGTACGCTACGGTCACAAGACGCAGGCCTCCTTATTGTCCGTAGAAATTCTAAGCAAACACCTGAAGGCAGGGTGCTCTCCTGTAGAGCTCCATTTTTATGGAATGGCCTGCCTATCCACGTGAGAGACGCAGACTCGGTCTCGACCTTTAAGTCTTTATTGAAGACTAGTCTGGCCCAGGAGTTTGAAGGTGAACGGAAAGGCACTGGAGTAACGAACCACCCTTGCTGTCTCTGCCTGGCCGGTTCCCCTCTCTCCACTGGGATTCTCTACCTCAAACCCTATTACAGGAGCTGAGTCACTGGCTTACTGGTGCTCTTCCATGCCAGCCCTAGGTGGGGTGCGACACTTGAGTGTGTTGAGTCACTGACATGATCTTCCTGTCCGGGTTGGCACCCCCCCGTGTTCGTGCCGTGGGGGAGATCTTCGATACTCGGCCTTGTCTCAGGATAGTAAATTGGTGGTTGAAGATATCCCTCTAGTGGTGTGGGGGCTGTACTTTGGCAAAGTGGGTGTGGTTATATCCTGCCTGTTTGGACCTGTACGGGGGTATCGTCGGATGGGGCCACAGTGTCTTCCAACCCTTCCTGTCTCATAATTTATGTGTCGGGGGCTAGGGTCAGTCTGTTATATCTGGAGTATTTCTCCTGTCTTATCCGGTGTCCTGTGTGAATTGAAGTATGCTCTCTCTAATTCTCTCTCTTTTTCTCTTTCTTTCTCTTTCTCTCGGAGGACCTGAGCCCTAGGACCATGCCTCAGGACTACCTGGCCTGATGACTCCTTGCTGTCCCCAGTCCACCTGGTCATGCTGCTGCTCCAGTTTCAACTGTTCTGCCTGCAGCTAATGAACCCTGACCTGTTCACCGGATATGCTACCGTGTCCCAGACCTGCTGTTTTCATCTCTCTAGAGACAGCAGGTGCGGTAGAGATACTGTGAATGATTGGCTATGAAAAGTCAACTGACATTTACTCCTGAGGTGCTGACCTGTTGCACCCTCGACAACCACTGTGATTATTATTATTTGACCCTGCTTGTCATCTATGAACATTTGAACATCTTGGCCATGTTCTGTTATAATCTCCATCCGGTACAGCTGGAAGAGGACTGACCACCCCTCATAGCCTGGTTCCTCTCTAGGTTTCTTCCTAGGTTCCGGCCCTTCTAGGGAGTTTTTCCTAGCCACTGTGCTTCTACAACTGCATTGCTTGGTGTTTGGGGTTTTAGGCTGGGTTTATGTACAGCACTTTGTGACATCAACTGATGTAAGAAGGGCTTTCTAAATAAATTTGATTGATTAC
Source organism: Oncorhynchus masou masou (assembly GCF_036934945.1). Taxonomy (NCBI): domain Eukaryota; kingdom Metazoa; phylum Chordata; class Actinopteri; order Salmoniformes; family Salmonidae; genus Oncorhynchus; species Oncorhynchus masou. The sequence goes on along the minus strand of NC_088228.1, from coordinate 16,814,033 downwards.
TACCACTACACTGCTGCTCATTGATTATTGATTAGATTCATGACTACCTCTACACTGCTGCTCACTGATTATTGATGAGATTTATGACTACCTCTACACTGGTGCTCATTGATTATTGATTAGATTCATGACTACCACTACACTGCTGCTCATTGATTAGATTAATTACTACCACTATGCTGCTGCTCATTTATTATTGATTAGATTAATTACTACCACTATGCTGCTGTTCATTGATTATTAATTGCCATTACCATTAGTACCTATCTATTTTATCTTGCTACTGGTCACTGTTACTCCTGTTTAATGTATATATTACCACTTGTATATTACCATAGGCATTTATATATTCCTGCTACCAGTCACCAGTCACTTTCCAGCCCTGTTTACATATTCACTGAGTGTACAAAACCTTAGGAACATGACATAGACTGACCAGGTGAATCCAGGTGAAAGCTATGATCTCTTATTGATGTCACTTGTTAAATCCACTTCAAATCAGTGTAGATGAAGGGAAGGAGACAGGTTAAAGAAGGATTTGTAAGCCTTAAGACATGGATAGTGTATGTGTGCCATTCAGAAGGTGAATGGGCAAGACATTTTTACATTGACATTTTAGTCAATGAGCAGACACTCTTAAGCAGAGTAACTTATAGGGGCAATTAGGGTTAAATGTCTTGCTCAAGGGCACTGGGACTGGGGGTGTTCCTAATGTTTTGTACACTTAGTGTATATCTACCTATCACGCCTACACTGTCACTCTTGCACCCCCACACAGTAACACCCATACACTTACACTTTTCATACAAACACTAACACCCACACACTAAGACCCACACACTAACACCCACACACTTACACGTTCTATACACACACTCACACTCACCACCATGCACACACCCACCACTTACGCTGCTGACATACTGTATCCTGCTACCAGTGACTTTCTCCTAATCCCTGTCTACATGTACATACTTAACTAAAGTACTCCAGTATACCTGCACATTGTACATGTGGTATTGGCACTGACCCTGTATACAGCTTCCTCTCATATTTCTCATGTTTTCTTTATTATATATTTTCTTTATTTATTAGTTGTACAATTTTTATATTGATAACTGCACTGTTGGCTAGAGCTTGCAATTGAAGCATTTCACTGTACTTGTGCATGTGACAATAAAACTTGAACTTGAAAGTACTAGCCAGTAGTTATGAATGGAAAGAGGAAGGGAGGGAGAAAAGAGGGAGAGGTGTGTTCCGAGCGTGGCCTACTGCCAACCCTTCTCTCTGTTGTTTAAAATGGCCTCATATCTCTCCCTCTTGTGCATCATCCACCTTCTCTGCTCCCTCCCTCCCATCCAAGCCCAGCCCAGCAGCATGCATGGAGCCATACTCACCAAGTTCTAAAAACACCTGCTTAAAATGGCCTCATATCTCTCCCTCTTGTGCATCATCCACCTTCTCTGCTCCCTCCCTCCCATCCAAGCCCAGCCCAGCAGCATGCATGGAGCCATACTCACCAAGTTCTAAAAACACCTGCTTAAAATGGCCTCATATCTCTCCCTCTTGTGCATCATCCACCTTCTCTGCTCCCTCCCTCCCATCCAAGCCGAGCCCAGCAGCATGCATGGAGCCATACTCTCCAAGTTCTAAAAACACCTAACAAAACTGCAACCCTCCAAGACAATGAAAAGTTGTTTAAGAAAGTTTAGAGAGTGTTTTAGAGGATCAATAAAGTCACCTCTACCTTGGTCCTGTGATGCTGCTTCCAAGAATATTGTATTTCAACACAAATTCAATCTATTTTACTAGAGTTACTAACCCCAGGGCTACACCGGCCCCCCGTGCGCCATTGTGAGCATTTAGATTTTGTCTCTCCCCACCAGACGCGATCATGACACGCAGGTTCAAATACCAAAACCAACTGTGAACCTACTAAATTAATTTGGGGACAGATCGAAGCAATAACCCTCTTATAGGAAGCAATAACCCTGTTATACGGTAGTAATTAAGACATTTACTTATGCTGTACTTTCCACTGGTGCACCCCCTCATTTGTATATTCATGTAAAACTAAATAGAACACTGGTAAGTACTATAACCATGTAGTAGTAACACAGAAATGATAGGTGTAAAGTGTTGCCACTGTAAATATTTAAAAATAACGTAATGGAGAAGACTCATGTAGTAGTAGTGGGTATCGTTAAGCATGTGTGGCCTATTGTGGTCTATGAGGGTTTACTGTATGCCTTTCATAAGCATTTCGGATTAGAAGGAGGTTCATTTTTATAAATTGTGTATACATAATATTATAAATAATTTAAATAAGTAGGTGAGGTGAGGCTACTGTAGCATTTATATATGTAGTTTAAACACTTCATTTTTATTTCAAAATGTACAAATAATCTAACTTGACATTTTAGTAAGTAGGCTATTATTACTGAAGACTAATTTCGGATGAACAAAAAAAATGAATCCTCCTCCATACCATTGACCTTATGATTGTGTCTCTCTAGCAAAGAAAAATCTCATCAAATTGGAAAATCACACACAGAGATTATTGTTTAGTCGGCTAAAGATGACTAAAAACAGGACACAACACCGGCTCCATGCGGTGGCGATTTTTCATTTAGGCCTAATGAACGTGTTATAAAACAGCGGCGCAAGGCACTCAGCCACTGACTGGCTTGAAACAATTAAACCCGCCGCCTGATCAGTTCATAATGTTTTGTACCAATGTTTCACTGCCAGAAAACACCGCAATAGACTGCCCTTTCAATGCACAAAACATGTTTTTGAAAGATCTCTGACACATGGAATGATGACTGATCACTCATCCTCACTCAAGCTTGATCATACAGAGGGCAAAAATTTGTTATTGTTTTGCATAATTGTTTCTATGCATTGTTTCTATGACTATGGCACAGGCTGCGCACAGTCCAGCCGTAGACACGTAAAGGAGCGTAACTAACAGTCAGTGGGCAGGGCTTACTGTCCCACTATGACCCGCGCACTGACAGTCATGCAACGCAACTTTCAAACTCCTTTTAAATATATATATTTTTTTGTAAAACCCACCAAGGCGTGTTATAATAAAGATGTATATATGCTCTGACCACTCCCAGAGTTTCGAAGACGTAGGCTTTCGCGATACAGTTGAAAATCCCCCACAAACACCAAACCATAGGAGCCAACAAAAATATCACAAATTCACCAACCTGCCAGTTAAAGTAGATTATCGTCTCTTTTCTGTGATTTCAACGACTTCTGTTGGTTTGCAAAACTAATCGTTTTATTTTGCTTCCCGGTAATTCAGGCTTTGGTTTGACACACTACACTACTCTACACCTAGCGTTCGAGTTTCGTCATAGTCACATCCCTAGCGCTTTACAGTGACCTCATTTTGAGCTCCGCCCTTAGCACCGTCGACCTCCTTCCTCTACCCTGCGTTCATTGGCTCAGGTAATTGTGTTTCCATGGCAAGTGTATGGAAACAGCCCGAGACGTACGACCATTGGTGAAAACGACGTCAGTCTCTTTATATAATGATTTCACGTGGAATCCCATGGCCACAACCAGCGTGCAAGGAGTGATGTCGAAGCACCACGAGAGACTGTAGATGAATGGAGCGCTGTTGGTGGTTGGTTCATAGAGGCTCAAGCGACTGGCTGTAAATCTAACGGTTATACAAGTGTGTGTATTGTCAATGTGGGTGAATTGTTTAACCATACATGGTAATAGCAAAGGAAAACTGCGGATGCATAACCAAGTTTCGAAATTGCACCTTGTGTGTTTTATTATTCTAACTCCCAACAGCAAGTTGAGACCTCGACTGTGTTCAGAAAAAAAGTATTATTATTATTATGTATTTTTTATTCGAAAAACGTACAGAGGTCCGGACCTCGATGTCCTCATATGTATTTTTTTTAAACGTATTTAACGTGCAAAGTACGGTAAGCCAGTTAAGAACAAAGTATTATTTACAACCACACACCACGACAAGAGAGACAACACTACATAAAGAGAGACCTAAAGACAACAACATAGCAAGGCAGCAACACATGACAACACAGCATGGTAGCAACACAACATGACAACAAAATGGTAGCAGCACAAAACATGGTACAAACATTATTGGGCATCTGCACGCACACGTAGTAATACACCTGACTCTCCTAATGTTCAAGTATAGAGCCACAGGGCCTGATGCCCTTTCTTTGGCCTTTAGTACCAACATGAAAATACTATTTAGAATAGAACATTTTTAATCAGTAAGAAAATAAGTGCCTGACCCTTCTAAAATAAACCCGTTATTGGCTTCCAAAATGGGTCTCGCTCTTCTTTTCCTTGAAAGGTTTACTATTAAGTTTGATCTAATTCAAAACCGGTTGACCAAAGTCACTTAATGGATGATTAAAACTACTAGCTAACCTCTTTTCAAATAGAACATTCTGGAATTGTTTGTAACATGGGACTTTGGGGAAAGAGCCCCCATCCTCATGGCTTAACGGAAGCTGCTTTGAATCGGCACATTCAATGACGTAGAAGTCCTAGTGACTCACCAACCCAAAGTGCACCAGTCTCCCCAAACACACGTTTTGGTGCTCGGCTGACGGTGTCTCTATCTCTGTATGTAGGGCAATATGAGGATGAAGTGTTTATTATTGTCTCCCTGTGTCTATGTTTGTCTGTGGCAGTGTGAGAATGACGCACATCGGCCCCTGGTTCTGGCTTGGAGGCTTTCTAATGACCCATCACTTTGCTGCAGAAGACACTCAGAAGTGTGTGTGTGTGTGTGTGTTGCACATGTCCCAAAACCATCACCAGAGGTGATAGTAAGGCTTCAACAGGTTAAAGGGCAATACAGTGCTGAAAGCATTGGGAGTCAAGAGGGGTCAGCATGTTATTGTGGATGGACTGTTAAGGAGCCTTTAATTGTTCAGCAGACTTACGGCTTGGGGGTAGAAGCTGTTAAAGAGCCTTTTAGACCTACACTTGGAGCTCTGGTACCACTTGCCGTGCGGTAGCAGAGAGAACAGTCTATGAATTAGGTGACTGGAGTCATTGACAATTTTTTGGGCCATCCTATGACACCGCCTGGGTATATATAGTACCAGTCAAAGGTTTGGACACACCTGCACATTCAAGTGTTTTTCTTGAATGAGTAAGTGTGTCCAAAACTATGAAATAACACGTATGGAATCATGTAGTAACCAAAAAAGTGTTAAACAATTCAAAATACATTTCATATTTTAGATTCTTCAATGTAGCCACCCTTTGCCTTGATGACAGCTTTGCACACTCTTGACATTCTGGCTGCAGGGTGTCCGTCCTTCTGCCTCCCCTGCTGGCTCAGGGTTCTTCTTTGTGGAGAAGAGGGGCAAAACCCTGCACCCGTGCATCGACTACCAGGGTTTCAATGACATCACAAAGACATTAATAAGACATTGATACGTCATCAACACGCGCAGTGCAAAACTAGAGACTCAGTTTGTTTTACTTTAACATCAAGCTACCTAGTTAGCTACTAAAAGTCTACAATAGTTTTGCTTTTCATATCTGGATCCTGGACGCAGTTAGTGTTAACGCTGGGACCGCTGCTATATGTGTCGGGATCCTTGCTCAGACAAGGTGGTACTACATTGGCAAAGCAGCGAGCTTTGTCTACTATTGCCGGATACCAAGCATGCTAAGCGGTTAGCCCTTGTGGCTAGGGCCACACTTCTATCTGTTTCGGTTTTAGGGCTACCGATTTCCAGAGTTGTCTACTGTCGGCATCTCTCATTTCACAGAGCGAATAGCGGGCTCATCCTACTATTAGTACTATCATGCCTCCGAAAAAAGACGAGGATCACATCTCTGCTGGGCAGGTACGTGCACTCTTGGAGAAGCAGAAAGTTTTCTATTAGGAAATTATACTTCAGCAGGAAAATAACTGGAGTCTACCAACAAACGGCTGGACGACCTGAATAAAGATGTACAAGACATTAAAACAAGCCTTCAGTTCACACAGAAGGATGTGGATGTATTGAAGACCACACAGGATACACTTTCCATAAACTGTTCCTCTATGTGGAATGAAATCACCACAGTCAGGGAAGGCCCCCAGAACATGTCTAGGAAGGCTGACTACCTGGATGGACAATCAAGGATAAATAATATTGTAATAGATGATATCCAGGAGAGCCAAAGTGGGACATGGGCTGAATCAGAGGACAAAGTTCGAAAGCTGTTTTCTGAGGAGCTACAATTGGATCAACAGGTTGAGCTGGAATGTGCTCACCGGTCTGGGAAACCAGGTGGCACTGGCAGTGCCAATGGGGGTGCCAATGGTGGTGCCAATGGGGGTGCCAATGGTGGTGCCAATGGAACCAGACCCAGGCCAATTGTGGTGAAATTCCTCAGGTTCAAGGATAAGCTTTCAGTCCTTGAAAAAGACAAACGCCTTAAAGGGTCCTTAATCTTCATCGATGAGGATTTGTCAGATGCAGTCAGTCAAAGAAGAAAGGAACTAAAACCAGCCATGAAGGATGCAAGAGAACGAGGTGACATAGCATATCTATGGTATGACAAACTGATTGTTCACCCTAGGAGGAGCGACAGACAGAATTATTTCCAGCCCCACGCACACACACACACACACACACACTGGCTGACTGAGTATCTCTCTCTCAGATTCCAACTACTAATTCATGTTTGGACATAAAAATACCGTAAATCTACCAAAGAAATAGGTCTGTTATTTGCTCACTTGAATATATGCAGTTTAAGGAACAAAATTCATGAAATATGCTGTCTCGTGCAGTCAAACAATATTCATGTATTTGCACTCTGACTCTTCTTTTGAGGATGCTGAGATCTCTATACATGGATATAATTTGTTCAGAAGGGACAGAAATAGATGTGGGGGTGGACTTGCAGTCTACATCCAGAGTCATGTTCCAGCAAAACAACGTCAGGACTTAATGTTGAATGGATTAGAGGCACTATGGGTACAGGTGCATTTACCACATTTCAAACCTATAGTAGTTGGTTGCTGCTATAGGCCACCTAGTGCTGATGTGAAATATCTTGATGAAATTTGCAAAATGTTGGATAAGGTATCTGATGAAAATAGGGAAATGCATTTTTTATAACCAACTATCCAATGAGAAATAAACTTATTTCTGTTGCCAATGTATGTAACCTGACCCAAGTTGTGACATTCCCAACCAGAGCGTTCACTATTAGGTCTGGTATCACATCATCAACTTGTATTGATCACATTTTTACTAACATGGCTGAACATTGTTCTATAGCTGTATCAGTGGCACAAGGTTGCAGTGATCATAACTTGGTTGCACTCACTAAGAAAACTAAAATACCAAAGGCTGCCCCTAAGGTAATCTACCGAAGGCCATTTTATCGGCCCTTTCCTCATCTCTAAGATTCTTAGTCTTTCTGCTATTCATCTTCTGTTGCCCCCAGATACCACTCAACCAGCCCCAGATCCAGATACCACCCAACCAGCCCCAGATCCAGATACCACCCAACCAGCCCCAGATCCAGATACCACCCAACCAGCCCCAGATCCAGATACTACCCAACCAGCCCCAGATCCAGATACCACCCAACCAGCCCCAGATCCAGATACCACCCAACCAGCCCCAGATCCAGATACCACCCAACCAGCCCCAGATACTACCCAACCAGCCCCAGATACTACCCAACCAGCCCCAGATCCAGATACCACCCAACCAGCCCCAGATCCAGATACCACCCAACCAGCCCCAGATCCAGATACCACCCAACCAGCCCCAGATCCAGATACTACCCAACCAGCCCCAGATCCAGATACTACCCAACCAGCCCCAGATACTACCCAACCAGCCCCAGATCCAGATACCACCCAACCAGCCCCAGATCCAGATACCACCCAACCAGCCCCAGATCCAGATACCACCCAACCAGCCCCAGATCCAGATACTACCCAACCAGCCCCAGATCCAGATACCACCCAACCAGCCCCAGATCCAGATACCACCCAACCAGCCCCAGATACCACCCAACCAGCCCCAGATCCAGATACTACCCAACCAGCCCCAGATCCAGATACCTGTCCACCCACTGACCCGCCCACTTGGCTTATTCCCCTGTGATCAAGCCATCATGCTCTGTCCCTTCTCCAACACCCTGTGGTGCTACCCAGCCATCCCTCCACCTTCCTCCTGGCTATAAATGGACTCACTATCACTCCACCAGCTTGGTTAAATTTTTTATTTTTTATTTTATTTTATTTAACTAGGCAAGTCAGTTAAGAACAAATTCTTATTTTCAATGACGGCCTAGGAACAGTGGGTTAACTGCCTGTTCAGGGGCAGAACGACAGATTTGTACCTTGTCAGTTCGGGGGTTTGAACTTGCAACCTTCCGGTTGACTAGTCCAACGCTCTCACCACTAGGCTACCCTGCCGTCCCTGAATGAGGAAGACACATTTCAGTTGAATGCATTCAGTTGAACAAATGACTAGGTATCCCCCTTTCCTTTCCTGTCACTGCTGGACTTCCTAATGTTGTGGTGTCCCTGAGCTCTGTCTTACATGATAGAGCACAGGGACAATAGATGGTTTGATAACCCAGAATCGATGGTGTGATAACAGGTTTGATGGTGGTAACAGCACAGTATAGAACAACTTCATTATTCCCAATGGAACTTCAGTATCTCTTTATGTAAAATATATCGATTAATGGTATAACATACCGTTCAAACAAAGTAGGCCTACAAATATACTGCCATTCTATGAATTTCCCATATTTTATTTGATATTGCCTTTCTCCTTCTAACTTGTTAAGGGTTGTTGTATAGAGGATCAATTGTTCGATAATTAAGAGTGAATTAATTAACAGCATACAATATAATAACTTTATGTTTCCCTATGGAAGTTTGCTATTTCAATATCATGGTAAACTATATTCTTACTCTAATGGTATTATATATACAGTACAAAGTACAAACACACTGTCGGAATCAATGTTCTATTCTGTGAATGTAAAATTTTCCTGTGAATGTTCAATGTTTCCTAGGAATTGTTCCTCTGTTGCTTTATGGTAATGAAGTAAGGGAAAAAAACTGCATCCTTGTAGAAATGCTAAGAGGTGGTACTGTACGTGGGACTTGAAATAATTAAGGTGAAAACAACTAACATGTTCTTCCATTTCAAACATGGCTCAATAGTACAGTGGACCTTTGCTTCCTCTACTTTTCCATTATGGAAATGACTTCCACACTGCACCACTTAGTCTGAGTGTCCCCAACCTGAAAGAGAGAGAAAGACAGAGGAGAGAAGAATAGTGTGAGTCACTTCCGACTGGTCATTACATCGTAGGAGGGTGTAGAAACATTAGTGTGGAAACAGGGAGAATCTCAATTGCTTACTCCTCATGTCCTCTCTCCTTGCCTCTTTCTCAAAACCCATTGGAGGAGAAGGACAAAGGGGAGAGACCTCTGGGTTTCTCATCCAATAGGTTTTGAAAAGGAAGCGAGGAGAGAGGACGTGAGGAGTATGCAATGGAGATTCACCCTATGTTTCCACACTAATGTTTCTACACCCTCCTACGATGTAATGGCCAGTCGGAAGTGAGTCACACTATCCTTCTCTTCTCCTCCGCGATGGAGAGATAGAGGGATGGAGGGATCACCCTCAAACATCTGCGGATCTTCCCTTGTCTGTTTAGGTGGGTACACTCATCAGGGCAGCCTCAAGTGCGCTCTATCTCTCTCATCTCTCTTCCAAGGAGTTCCATGGCCACATAAGGCTTGAGCAAGACCATAGCACAGATAGAACAATAAGCCAGATATTTCACCAGATGTATAAATGTGAAGCATCCGGTTGGCGTTTCCACTCACTACCAAATATGGTGGTGAGAGGAAGCCCTGTGGCTGGCAGTGGGAGAAGATGGATCAAGATGGATTTTGGCTAACATTCTGCAAATTTTCTCATCGATTAAACATTTGATCTCCATACAGTGTTCTGTTTCCAAAACTAGAATATGTAACAAAAAGAGTGTACTGCATTTTTTAGACTTTACTCTTTGCCAAAGTTTTTTTAAATAACGTTGTTTAGAAGAAGTGCAAGTGCGTATTGAGTTATTGCACAAGTGCACACAGAGAAGATGTTCCCTAACGCAAATTTGCAAAAAAATGTTAGAACGCGCCAATAGCATCTCAATAACTGGTGCTTGGCTCTGCCCAGCTCCTTGCTTGTTCCGCCCACTATGATTCATTTGCTCCCATTGGAAACAACAGGCTCTGGACTATCTTGGATTAGTTATAAAAATCTTTGGCATTGATTATGTATTTCACTCTCAAAAACCAGGTCATCCGAGAGCCCAGGCATAGAATTAAACTGAACAATATATTGTACATTCACTGAACAAAAATATAAACACTACAGGTAACAATTCCAAAGATTTGGTTACAGTTAATTTAAGGAAATCAGTCAATTGAAATACATGAATTAGGACCTAATCTATGGATTTCACATTACCGGACAGGGGCGCAGCCATAGGCCTAACCACTTGGGAGACAGGCCCAGCTGACCGGAATGAGTTTTTCCTCCAAAAAGGGTTTAATTACAGAAATAAATACTCCTCACCACCCCTCCTCCCCCCTCAGACGATTCATCAGGTGAACAAGCCGGATGTGGAGGTCCTGGGCTGCCATGGTTACACGTGGTCTGTGGTTGTGAGACGTACTGCCAGATTCTCTAAAACGATGTTGGAGGTGACTTATGGTAGAGAAATTAACATTCAATTCTCTGGCAATAGCTCTGGTGGACATTCCTGCTGTCAGCATACCAATTTCTCACTCCCTCAAAACTTGAGACATCTGTGGCATGGGGTTATGAGACAAAACTGCACATTTTTTGAGTGGCCTTTTATTGTCCCCATCACAAGGTGCACCTGTGTAATGATCATGCTGTTCAATCAGCTTCTTGATATGCCACACCTGTCAGGTGCCTGATTTTTCATGGCAAAGGAGAAATGCTCACTAACAGGGATGTAAACAAATTTGTGCACACAATTTGAGAGAAATAAGCTTTTTGAGGTTATGTAAAACTTCTGGGATCTTTTATTTCGGCTGATGAAAACATGGTACCAAAACTTTACATGTTGCCTTTCTATTTTTGTTCAGTATATGATCCTAGGGCTCCACAGATCATAACAATAGAAAAGTTATCACAAGTCGTTTAGTATTTTTACATCATCCTCTCCATCATTATTATCACCATCCTAACCATCATCATTATCATCCTCATGATAATCAGTATCGTCACATTATCATCATTATCACCACATTATCGCCATCATCATTATCACAAATGTCATCATCACCATGACTAAGAAACCAACTGCACTGTGGTATTCATCCTGTCAAACCAAAGCCATAGAAATGGAATAACAATTTGACTGTCTTCCTCCATTGGCTTGGTTGTCTTCCTGCATTGGCAGTGGTGGGTGCGACCACCCACATATGTGAACTCAGAGGTTTTCTATAGCAAACGTGACGCAGTTTGGTGTCGCGTCTCGCTGGCACAGGCAGCCAGGCTTGGCACCATTACTGCCTGCTGGAGGCATCAATGCCCACTGCCCAGTCACCCACCATGTGTTAACCAGTGACGTGCATCAACTGGGTATTTCTGATACTTACCATCATGTTGTGTAAATGACTGTAGGTTGTAAACCAATGGAAACATCAGATGAGATGTGGTAGCGAATATTTTGCGAAAGGGTTAGACACATCACATTGAGTATTGTATTATTTACCATTCAATTAATATGGTTGGATCCCACATAGGGTTAACTTCACAGAAGTGCTAGTTGAGTCAGTCTGTGGAATAGCAAATGTTTTACAGTAACCTCCAATGTGGCATTAAACACTGTGGATGATGGGTATGTAGACTAGAGACTCCTTATGTTAATCATTATAGTGGAGAAAAACCTGCTAATCACAAGTAGGGTAAAAAAGAATCTCAAAAGATGAGTAATTATTTGGGGGTCTTCCTTGGTGAGAACAGAAACTATATTGTGACATGTATGTGTAGCTGGTTTCCTTGAATCACTGAGTCATCTGGCTTGCCTATATAGAGTGCATAGTAATTTTGGCGATTGAGGGGGAAAAGACTAGCGGCTAGCCTCCCTGGATGCTAGGATTTGACAGCCTTCATTGAGAGGTCAGGACACAGATGGCACATAATGTAGTGCCCTCTAACTGTACGGTCACTGGCTCAAGTACTGCATCGGCTGTTCCCCTTCAATCACTGCAGCTCTGGTGACGTTGCAAAGCATATATCGCCCCCTTCTGGTCTGGAAATAGTTCACACCACCATGCATATTCTGCACATTGGATGGAGAAAAGGATTCTGTTATTGACAATACCATTTATAATGTATTTTAATTTAGTGGTACTTACAAAAAACAAGAATTGTGCCAATGTTACATAAATACGTAATAAATTGTGACCTCATGGATCCGGCCCACACATCTAGTAAAGCCCAGTGTGCAGTAATCAGAACATCCACACCAGAACAGCAGGAGTGCTTCAGTCAACCAACATCTATAATAAAAACAAGACAAACATACACACATCCTCTTGCCCCTCAGCTTACATTATAAAAGTGACTGGTGTCATTCACAAAGAATGTTCATAGGAACATAACCCACTGGATATGGTGAGGGGATACAGGTGAGAGGTAAGGGGTTAAAGATCAATGTTGATAACAGGTGTAACCCCATGGCTGGGTATCGTCGGGCCCAGGCCTCTGTTGAGCAGGCCCAGCTGGTGATAAGGTCAGAGCCAGGTGAGGGGTTAGAGGTCAGTGGTGAGAACTGGCATTACCCCGTGGATGAGCAGGGTGAGTCCCAGGTCTCTACCCAGCAGATCTAACCGGTGATTGGGTTAGAAGTGAGGGCTCAGGGGTTAGAGGTCAGTGGGGATAATAGGCCTAGCACATACAGGAAGCGCGCGGCGGGGTGGGTCGATGATGGCTTTGACTAGGCCTAGCACATACAGGAAGCGCACGGCGGGGTGGGTCGATGATGGCTTTGACTAGGCCTAGCACATACAGGGCACTGCCACACACGTCATAGAAGAACATGATGCCAATGCTGCATCCAGACTGGCCCCAGAGCTCGACTGATCATGTTTGGTTGATTACAGTTAGAGTATGGATGCAAAGCAAGTAAAAGTTGCCCCACAACTACTAATAAAGGGTTGATTATTTTTCTGGGCTAATACATATGCTTTTGACCTACATAAATTACTCATCACACAAAAGACATTTGCAAGACTAGCCACCTCCTCTAAGTCAAAGAAACTAAACTCAAGTTTGAGCTATTATTACAGATACATGTAATGTGTAGGCGTAGACATAAGTTTGAAATTTATTTCTGAGTAGTTTACAACCTCCAACTGTATCCTCTTTCTTAGTAGTTTACAACCTCCACCTGTATCCTCTTTCTGAATAGTTTACAACCTCCACCTGTATACTCAGTCAATTGGAGTTTCATAAATGGATGGCAGCTACAATGAGAGAATGTCAATTGTATACCCACTGGAGGAGAATGTGAAAGGGGTGGGGCCTCTGGCTTTCTCATCCAATGGGTTTTGAGGAGGCGGCGAGGATAGAGGACATGAGGAGTGTACAATTGAGATTCTCCATTGTATCACTCAATCTTTTTTTGACTGTGCGCCATTTGTAATGTTTCGCTTGTTAATCCAATCAGTTATGCTTCCTCCTTGACCTCGTGACCACAAAACTGTTGACACAGCTAATTGGTTTCAGACAATATTTGTATTACTTTCAGAAAAGTTTAATTAAAACATGATGTGTATAATTTGACATTTTATGAGGACAGTTACAATTTCCTTTGAGGATTTAATTTTAATAATGACATAAATATAACCATATTTATATAGCCTGATTAATGAATTAATAAAAAAAAATACAGTTATAAAACAAATGTAATGTACAGTGAACAATAAATAAAAAATACTAAGAGTGGACCATTATCTGATTGCATCCAAATGCTTGACATGTGTTCCAAGTGCTCTATTGGTAGGTGCCATGAAATGCAAGCCATCAATTGGGTCAATTGTCTCTCATATGTAGCATGTACATTTTTATTCCTTTTGTCCTGGTTTTACTGCAGAAACAGCATGCAGTCATTCTAAGCTGAATGCCGGAAACAGTGAGCTGTCGTTCCAAATAATGACCAGCAGAGGGTGACGTATCTCCATGTTTCATTACAAGTCTTTACTGTCTCTAATGTGTAACCAACCAGAGAAAGGTCTGCTTGGTGAGTGACAGCTTTCAGGCGGTTATGTTATTTCTCCTCTCTGAGCACCTCCCTTCTCCACATCGCCTCTCCTCTCTGGGTGCATCAAAATACTCTACAGCAGCTCCCAAGCCTCCTCACTTATCAGGGTGCGTCTCAATACTCTGAAGTAGCTCCCTCCCCTCCTTCCTCTTCAGGGGCACCCATGGGTCAGGTCAGCCATAAGCCATTCCATCTTTCCAGTGATCAGTCTACTGAATGTCCACAGAACCGTGCTCAGGCTGTGGGTACTCTCAGCGGTACTTGAAAACAACGGGCTCTCCACAGACCCCTTTAGGACCAAGGGGAAGAGCGAGAAGGTGGGGGATGGGTAGGATGGAAAGAGACGAAGAGAGCAACAGGGGGAAGAGAAAAGGAGAGAATTGAGGGAGAGAGAGTCAGTATGAGAAAGATATGACACACATTACTAAATATGCTGATGGTTTCCATTACAAAAGCAATTCACTTTAACTATGCATGCTGATTGAGAGCTGTTGTCTTCTGCATTGAAATGATTATACACATGAAAGCATGTTGTTGACATTGTCTGATAGTGAGACACACTCGAGAAACACTGAATGACAATTGGAAAGAAACTATTGCAATTTCACTGCTCATCTCTAGCCAGTCTTTTAACTACAAATGTTGCTAGTGAATGGCATGTCCCTTGCATAAGTTCTCCATGCGTAGCCTGGATGGCTGTGTCTCTGACATGGGGAAGGTTTGCTCTGCGATCTGCTAATCTTCCTGGCGAAGGAAGACTCGGGTTCATTGGGGTCACCTTGTCAGCTCAGCGTTTTGAACTCTCAACCTTCCGGTTACTAGTCCAACGCTCTAACCACTAGGCTACACTACCGCCCCAAAGAAGACAGGATACTCCATTTTCATATGGAAATGAAAGTGACGTCAAATCAAATTTTATTGGTCACATACACATGCGTAGCAAATGTTAATGCGAGTGTGGCAAAATGCTTGTAGTTCCGACAGTGCAGTAATATTTAACAATTCCCCAACAACTACCTAATACATACAAATCTAAAGGGGTGAATGAGAATATGTACATATAAGTATATTGATGAGCAATGGCCGAGCGGCATTGGCAAGGTGCAATAGATGGTATAAAATACAGTATATACATGTGATATTAGTCATGTAAGATATGTACACATTATTAAAGTGGCATTATTTAAAGTGGCATTGTTTAAAGTGACTAGTGATCCATTTGTTAAAGTGGCCAGTGATTGGGTCTCAATCTAGGCAGCAGCCTCTGAGTTAGTGATTGCTGTTTAGCAGTCTGATGGCCTTGAGATAGAAGCTGTTCTTCATTCTCTCGGTCCCAGCTTTGATGCACCTGTACTGACCTCACCTTCTGGATGGTAGCGGTGTGAACAGGCAGTGGCTTGGGTGGTTGTTGTCCTTGATGATCTTTTTTGCCTTCCTGTGACATCGGGTGCTGTAGGTGTCATGGAGGGCAGGTAGTCTGCCCCTGGTGATGCGTTGTGTAGTCCGCACCACCCTCTGGAGAGCCTTGCGGTTGAGGGTGGTGCAGTTGCCATACCAGGCTGTGATACAGCCCGACAGGATGCTTTCGATTGTGCATCTGTAAAAGTTTGTCAGGGTTTTGGGTGACAAGCCAAATTTCTTCAGCCTCCTGAGGTTGAAGAGGTGCCACTGCACCTTCTTCGCCACACTGTCTGTGCGGGTGGACCATTTCAGTTTGTCTGTGATGTGTACGCTCAGGAACTTAAAAAAAAAAAACTCTCCAGCTTCTCCACTGCTGTTCCTTTGATGTGTATAGGGGGGTGCTCCCTCTGCTGTTTCCTGAAGTCCACGATCAACTCCTTTGTTTTGTTGACGTTGAGTGAGAGGTTGTTTTCCTGACACCACACTCCGAGTGCCCTCACCTCCTCCCTGTAGGCTGTCTCGTCGTTGTTGGTGATCAGGCCCACTAATGTTGTATCATCTGCAAATCTATGATTGAGTTGGAGGCGTGCATGGCCACGCAGTCGTGGGAGTACAGGAGGGGGCTAAGCACACACCCTTGTGGGGCCCCAGTGTTGAGGGTCAGAGAAGTGGAGATGTTGTTTCCTACCTTCACCACCTGGGGGCTGCCAGTCAGAAAGTCCAGGACCCAATTGCACAGGGCGTGGTTGAGACCCAGGGCCTCCAACTTGATGATGAGCTTCGAGGGTACTATGGTGTTGAATGCTGAGCTGTAGTCAATGAACAGCATTCTTTCATAGGTATTCCTCTTGTCCAGATGGGATAGAGCAGTGTGCAGTGTGATGATGATTACGTCATCAGTGGACCTGTTGGGGCGGTATGCAAACCGAAGTGGGTCTAGGGTGGCGGCGCTATGATCCTTGACTAGCCCTTCAAAGCACTTCATGATGACAGAAGTGAGTGCTACGTGGCGATAGTCATTTAGTTCAGTTATCTTGAGACTTAGCAACACTGAACTGCCTACGCTCACTGCACACCAACAAGTGGCCAATAAGTAATCTAAGCAAGACATAGCTGTGGGAAGTAGTTTGGTGGTGGGGCTGCTGCAATTTTTTGCCAAAGTGATTTGGGGGGAGGTGTGCAGATTTTTTTTTGCCATCACTGAAGACGCTGCTAACAGGACTAGTAAAGGTACAGTGTACTATTTTTGTGATTCTTTTTTTACTAAATTGAGTGTATACTCACACTTGAGTCTGATAATTATCTGTACAAAACAGTTAATCTGATAATTCTTGTGGAATATAAAAATACTTGCTTGATATATTTTTTCCAGTTTCTTGAAATACCTTGCAATTGCAACTTATTTCTATGTGAAAACTGAAATGGTCTATCCATTCCTTTTTAGTAGACACTCTTATCCGGAACAATTTATAGTAGTGAGTGCATACATTTTCATACTTTTTTGTACTGATCCCAATTACTGTAGTGTGCATTGTTTTTCTTCATAGTGATGGAAAGTCTACAGGTACAAACATAGATGACCAGCCTATGTACAATACAGTAATGTACATTAACATGAAGTGGTTTGTAGGGATTGTAAATTAATACTGCACAAAAAGTGGTTGTTTTCCATGTTATTTGATCAAGAAAAATATTTAATTTGATGTGGATGTTTTGTGTCTTTGCACCTTTTGATGTAAATGTTTGTGAACAGGGTTGTTATTTTAAGATTACATTAGAATAAAAATCACAGAGAAAGGGATTGGACAACAACTCTTGCAATTTCAACTATTGAATCCTGGAAGATACTGTTCTTAATTACTACCTTTTTATGATATATCTTTTTTTAAATTCTGATTTTTCAGGAGGTGCTGCAGCACACTCAGCACCCCTACTTCTCAGCAACCTATAGTGTGTGTATGTATGTGTGTATTTCTTATTATCCCTTACCCTGATGTCCAGGTGTGTGATTATGTGTAGGTAGTTGTTGACAGTGTGCTCCAGTCTCTCCAGCAGAGTTGTGGCACAGCCAGGCTGGCTCAGAGTCTTAACCACACTCACACTCCTAGACAAAGCCCTCAGAGTTGCAGCTATGTCCCCCTTCTTCTCCTGGGCCTGGAAGAAAAACACACACACACACACACACACACACACACACACACACACACACACACACACACACACACACACACATCAAATTATTACCACAATTGGATGTTACTGAACCGAGGAAAACAAATCATCTGCATTGAGAAGCAGAAGTTGAAGTGTTTGATAGCGTACTGATTTCCTCTCCCAGGAAGCCTTGTGAACCTTGATGCAGGGGAGCTGAATGGGGGACGGGAGCATCTTCAAGGCGTCACAATCAGCCTGAAGAAAGGAGAGAAGCACACAGACATTAAAAGAGACAGGCAGGCAGGCAGGCCAGATTCAGTGGTGTAGAGGAGGGTATACGCAGGTATATGCCATATACCACCTTTTTTGTGGGCATTGCATATGTTTACTTCTTAATCCCCATGATGCGTATCAAAGTAGTGTAGTGGGGGTATACCCAATATCAATTTATTAGGCTGATGGAACAGATCAAAATGTTTAGCTTAGAATATTGATAAACAGATAATTATTTATTCACACTTTAAGCACAGCAATGTGCACACGGTGGTAAGCCTACGCGTTAATGTTCAAAATGCAATTGAGAAAACCCATTCTAAAATGCGCACTGCACATGCAAACGGTTTCATGGAAAGAGATGGAAATATCCATTAGAAATGTATAAAGAGGGGAGATCTAAAGATGCAACAACTATCATGGGTTGATAATATGACTAGGATAATGCCTTTGGCTGCTTGACAATGAAAGGAACATTGAAAACCAACAGGAGAGCTCATATGAAGTCTTTATTAAATAATTTCCTCCACGTTTCCACGGTGGGATTTTGGCTAGGCTACTTTGAATGGTAAGACATTCATCATAATATAAAGTAAAACATCCAGGTCTCAAACTATTATTAAGGAACAGGAAACATATAGAGATGGTAATGATAGACCTGAACGTCCTCTGGTAGACGGAAAGGCTTTCCCAAAAACATTCTCAATTAAATGTTATCTAGCTACAAAGTAGCCTATGCCTGCCTGTCTGGCAGAATAATATCATGATTATTTGCATCAATCCAGTGGCTATTTGTTTTGCAAACTCCTCATGTGTGCTACAGAAACACTGCTAACTAAATAACAGTGCCTGTTGCCTGTACAGTTGTATTAAAGGGTAACTACACTCAAAAATACAAATGTAAAGGATTTTTCCCAGACCTCAAAAGTGGACTCCTCATGTGGTTTAAGAATTATTGTGTACTTAGAAGTTCCAATTTAATTGTCTATTTATTAAAAAAGTGTGACAGAGCAAAAACATGAAAAAAAATGTATGTAACTGTTTGTCATAATTTTTTCACACAAGGCACCTTTCCTTCGGGCCGTTTGGGAAGTTTGGGGCAAAATTTGAGTATACCCACTTATCCAGGCACCACTACACCACTGGGCAGATTGTTAAAAACATATAGGTTTACCAGAGCAGCCGCCATCTCTGTCACAGTGTTCATGTCCCTCCTGGACTCTCTGTCACACACAAAGTCTATGGGCCTGGTTTCAGCATTCCACACCTCAGAGGCTACCATGCACAGCAGCAGGAGTCCTGGACACATACATAACAAATTCAACTCATTTAAGAATGTATTCATCCTCAAGGTGCTATGACAGTCAGACACTGACTCGACCCAACACACTGCACATAAGGTATGAAAATATGATACTAGATAGGCCTAGCTCATTACAGTTTAATATATTCCATCAGTCAAAATTTGAATAGCCAACTCACTGCTTAACGCCATGCCCCTCTCGGCTGCGTCTGATGTCCATTAATGTGGTCCATTAAAAAACGTAATGTTTACTGTCTTCAGTCGGTAATAAAACCACTCCGAATTACTTTCTGCACATCTGAAGTGCGTTGTGTCCCCTCTATAGTCCTCGCGCCCTTTAATTTTCCACGTTATCATCCTTCATAGCGTGAAGGGCGCGCGTTATCAAATCCCAGAGCGCGCTCAATTTTCCTGTTTCTATAATCCAAAGGGTCGAATATCACCGAACTGCTGTTCTTCTTTCATCTGTCCAATGTCGTTAATTAAATCTCTCTTCCGCTCGCTTGCTCTCTCTCGTTCTATGACAATGACTCATTAACATAAATGTCATATAACGTTCAGAAGATAATATGTTGACTCGGCTACCTACTCCCACCGGAGTTAATGTTTTATTATTGTGAAACGATAACATCTACTTATCTAGGGTGCACAGCTGATCAATCAAGCCATTGGAATTCTCCCATGGCTGTCAAGCATGTAGGATTTAGACATAATTGGTTGGCCTGAAGCTCAATGATTCTATTGTACCAATTTCTCTTCGATATTTTTTTTATCACTAACAAAATAATGTTCTAATCTACAATTTTTATAGTCATTCAAGTGTGCTAACCATGTACAGCACCACTTTCAAAGAATTTTCCCTCCCACGCACGCACACACTCCCTCTCTTTCTCTCTCACACACACACTCACTAACTCTCTCCTTACTGCGTAGGAGCGGTGTTTTGCTGTTTGATTTGCGTGCTTACAAACATCCCGTCAGAGGCCAAGTTCAAGTTTATTTACCTCCTAGTCAGTCAGGCCAAACTGTCCCAGTCCTGCCCGAAGGAAAATATTCAAACATAAATGTTCACCTGTTGATTTATTCCCATTTTCAGCCTCTCGATTACCCCAGCATCATAATCACTGCAACCCATTCATTAGCTGAACTGAATAGACATCGCCGCCTCTCCAGGAGAGGAAATTGCTTCGAGCAGCCTCGTTAAAAATTAATTTAATTCAGTCCAGAGTTGACTGCGGTAGTATCACACAGTGGGTGCTGTTTAGACAGCTGTGGGTGCGTGCCATCTGGAGTCCAGTGGGACTGACAGGATTGAATCGATAGCCTACTGATGCAATAACAAATTGAAAGTAGCATTTTATCTGCAAGGGCTATCATTATGAACAATAGGCATGAATATTAATAACACTAGGCAACTTGAATAAAATCATGGTCTAAATAACTGGCTTTTCATTAGTATAACGGTTAGTATGGTATTTACCTTTGAATACTCGAAGTACTGAGTACTTTATACATTTCCAAAAATATCTATTAGCTATTTTTTGCATTGTCATTATGGGATATTGTGTGTAGATTGATGAGGGGGAAAAACGCTTTAATACATTTCAGAATAAGGCTGTAACGTAACAAAATGGGGAAAAGGTCAAGGTGTCTGAATACTTTCCGAATGCAATGTTAATGTTGTAAATGACTATTGTCGCTGGAAACATATCAATGCAAAAATAACATGCAAAACAGTATATATATGTTTTTTTGTTGACTGTTTTGCATGTTATTTTTGCATTAATATGTGTCACACAGCAGTTTGCAAACAATGAAAAAAATCATAATTGAGTTAACAAAGGCTGAAGGTCATTGGCCATATATAAAATGGCATCAAATTACGTTATGTCTACAGTAGCTTTTATTGGACTGATGATGTCAACATCATACTTTGAAAACCTTTGCTAGTAGGCTAAACAAGCAGTCATCATCATGAATCACGTCAACAATCTACGGCAAATCCTTTTCAATCATTGTCATATGAAGACAAATGAATGATGAAACTTATTGGTGCTCATCGGCCACTGGACATAAACATTACACAACAAGTTGGAACTCGAAAATTCAACAATGAGTGGTTTGGAAGGAATCAGTGGCCAACTGCAAGCCTTGCAAATAAATCACAAGCCTGCTATTCAGTGGAGTGGGTGTGTGGTCCAAGTCTGGGTTTAAGGGTCTCTTTTCCAAGCTTAAAAGGATAAACATTTAACACCACATGGGTCAGAAAATGTTGAATACATTGGCCATGCTGTCAATCCAGCATGACTTCTGCCAAGTTCAAAATAAATGGAAACTCAGAACTGGGATATCTCAGACTTCAGTGAGTTCAATACAACTGGGAACTCTGAAAAAAATGAGATTCGACTGGGAAAATACGTTTTGAACGGTCATCCAATTCGGAATTCCAAGTTGGGAACTCAAGCCTCTTTCTAGAGCTCCGACCTGAAGATCACTGATGTCATGATTCTACCTTGTTTTTTTATGAGTTCCCAGTTGTCTTGAAAGCACCATAAATCCAAAGAATGCCAGACTTTGATGACAAAAATTTTCCACAAGGACCGCCGCACCACCTTCCTGTTCAAGTGAGCACAGCACAACAAGGTTCCAAAATTACTTGTATGCTGCTGCATAAATTATGTAATATGCCAGGGAACTCCCCAAATACAGGTGTGCCAAGCTTGTAGTGTCATACCCAAGAAGACTTGAGGTTTCAATCGCTACCAAAGGTGCTTCAACAAAGTACTGAGTAAATGGTCTGAATACTTATGTAAATGTGATATTTCCATCTTTTTTTAAATACAAATGTCTAAAAGCCTGTTTTTGCTTTGTCAGTATGGGGTATTGGGTGTAGACTGGGAAAAAACAGCAACATTTAATACATTTTAGAATAACATAACAAACATAACAAAATGTGGAAAAAGTCAAGGGGACTGAAAACTTTCCAAATGCACTGTACATATTCTGCAGCTAAGAAAGTAATAATAAGTGTATGTTGTTTAGTAAGCTGTTAATAGCCCATTTGCCTCACCCTAATAATTTGGTCCCTTTCCCCGTCATAACTAAGGACCCACTGTTCTGACTTGGTTGTGCACATGTAGCCTATAGCCTGTTTTAGAGAAATGTAATCATTGAATATTGTAAGAGCTTTCATTGTCTGCTTATGTGCCCCCTTTATTTATCATACGGTTCTGACTTGCTGTACAGGGAGAAAACTGTAAGAACGGCCCATGTTCTAAATTCTGTCGCTGTACATTTCAAAAGTGCTGAACAAATAGTTATTGACTACGTCCGTCCTACCTCGCTCATTAATGTCTACAATAGTCAATTACAACATTAACAATGTCTACACTGTATTTCTGATCAATTTGATATTTTAACAGACAAAAAATGTGCTTTTCTTTCAAAATCAAGTACATTTATAAGTGACCTTTTGAACAGTAGTGTGTGTATATGTCACGTTCTGACCTTTATTTCCATTGTTTTGTCTTTATTTAGTATGGTCAGGGCGTGAGTTGGGGTGGGCAGTCTATGTTTGTTTTTCTATGTTTGGTTTCTGTTTCGGCCTAGTATGGTTCTCAATCAGAGGCAGGTGTCATTAGTTTTCTCTGATTGAGAATCATACTTAGGTAGCCTGAATTTCACTGTTGGTTTGTGGGTGTTTGTTTGTCGCCACATGGTACTGTTTCTGTAGAGTTCATGCTATTGTTTTTGTTCAAGTGTTCATTTGTCTTTATTAAAAACATTCTGGACACTTACCACGCTGCATCTTGGCCCAATCCTTACTCCTCTTCAGACGAAGAGGAGATCTGCTGTTACAGTATATATATATACGTTCTGTCACTCATAGGGACACTACGTCATTGCGAAGTTTATGTCCTTAGTAAGGATAGACATCCAAAATATCAGCCCTTTGGGTCCTGCCATAGAGTTATATTACACATACCTGTCCAAGAAGGCTCCAGGTCATTGGCCACAGATAAAATGACGTCAAATCACATTATACATAGAGTAGCTTTGATTAGACTTATCATGTCAACATCTTACTTTCAAAGTCTTAGCTAGCGGTCATCATCATAATTCAAGTCAACAATCTACTGGCAAATCCTTTTTAATCCTTGTCATATGAAGATAAATAATATAGAGAAATTATAGATAAAACTTAGCGGTGCTCATCGGCCATTGGACATAAAGATTACACAACAAGTTGGAAATCGCAAATTCAACAATGAGTCGTTTGGAAGGAATCAGTTGCTAACAGCAAGCAGTACAAAGCAACCCGTAGACTGCTATTCAATGGAGTGGCTGTGTTTTTTATTTATTTTTTTACATAAGTTTCTACCATATATCCAGAGAATGCCAGACTTTGATGACAAAGTTTGATGACAAACCGCTGTGCCACCTTCATGTTTAAGTGAGCACATGACAAGCCAAGGTGAGTCCAAAAATGTCTTGTGTGCTGCTGCATAAATTATGTAATATGCAAGGGAGTTCTGTATACCGTAGCTAAGAAAGTAACACTAGCTGTATGTTGTGTATTAAGCTGTTAGTAGCCCATGTGCCTCACCCTAATAATTTTGTTTATTTTCACCTGTTAATTTCACCAAACATTACTGTTCTGACTCGGTGGTGCTGCACATGTAGCCTATAACCTGTTTTTGAGAAATGTCCTGATCTAATATTGTAAGAGGTTTCATTGTCTGCTTAAATGTCCCCTTTATTTTTCCTACGGTTCTGACTTGGTGTACAGGGGAAATACTGTAAGAGCAGCCCATGTTCAGCATTCCTTCACTGTACATTTCAAAAGTGCTGAACACATAGTTATATTGACTACTTCCGTCGTCGCTCGCTCATTAATGTCTTAATCAGGTGTAGCAGTGGTAAGGATTCACTCCATTGTGCTGGAAAGAAATGCTCTGCTGTTGGGACAGCTTTATGTAGACCCTTGCAGTTTGTGGGCACCGCTTATCGCTGTTATAGTGCAATTAATGTATTGTTTAGTGTTGTGTTGTGTAGTGTCTTTGCTGGCATGCATCTTTGAATCTGCCCCACCAAGATGTACATGCTAAAATCGCCGCTGGTGCGATTAATGTATTGTTTAGTGTTGTGTTGTGTAGTGGCTTTGCTGGCATGCATCTAAAAGTATATATATATATATATATATATATATATATATATATATATATATATATATATTTTTTTTAGATATACTTTTAGCATGTAAACCTTGGTAGCGCAAAAAAAAAAAAATATATATATATATATATATATATATATATATATATATATATATATATATTGATAGGTTATCTAAGCTAATCAGTGGCGATTTTAGCATGTAAATCTTGGTTGCGCAAAAAAAATAAAAAAAATAATCTCTATATATATATATATTTTTTTTTTTTTTGCGCAACCAAGATTTACATGCTAAAATCGCCACTGATTAGCTTAGATAACCTATGCAGAAAAATATAAAGATTTTTTTTAGGCTTAATTAGGCTTAATGATTGTGAGATTGCAGGGGAAAGCTGTTTGTGTGTAGGCAGGCAGGTTGTATGTGAGGCTGTGTGTGAAGTTGAGTGTTGAGTCTACGCGGTTGCATTTTGCAGACAGACACACAGATGGCCAAAGACAGACAGACATTGATATTCCCTCCATGCCTTTCTATCTATTTGCAGACAATTCGAATGGCGCGGGCGAATTAAGAAGAACGCACCACCAGCTCCCGGTAATGACAAACACGTCTGGACATTCTTCACGGGGAGTTAAGGAGGTAATGGGAAACGCTTGACACAGACGAAACCGCATTGCATCATGGACACATGGTACCCAACTCGAGCCCTGCGGGAAAGAGACTTGCCCATTGCAGCTTTATTTTTAGAATACTAATTTATGCCAAAAATAACAGTCACAGTCAAACACATTCGACCGGATAGCTCTGTTGTCGCTCATAGGCTTCAGATGCAGCTGCTGTCTAAAGGCATGCGCATCGACGCGGATAAACGCAGAAGTTTGGGGTGCTGCGTGTGCAGCGTGGGTGCACACAGCTATTCGCGCCAACAGTCAAAACACCAGCAACAGGCCACCGGTTATCACGTTTACCCGCGGAGAAGAGTGGATGAGATAGGAGAGTGCCTCTGCTTATGGATTAAATGACAACTGATCAAGGGGGAAAACTCAAGCTTTGAAGTTGGAGTTTATGCGCAGAACGCGTGGAAATAGTCCTCATTTTGATTCACTCTTGTTACACGAAAGATGGAGGGGCGCAGCTGACAGTTAGGGACCGTAGCCTTGAAGAGGAGAAGCACACCGGAGAAACCGAACTGCCAGAGGAGGGAAATGTGAGTAAGCTATGAATGAGCCCTTGGCAACCTGTTTCTACCTCGAGTCCATCATGCCTATTACTGACGCTGGTATCCTGTCTTTCCCCGGTGAAGACGAGAACAATGGGTCAAATAATTTTGTTTTCACAATGTATCAATCGAATATACATTTAACTTCAGTCATGTGTTCATGCTCAAGGGCAAATCATTTGGTTATTATATATATATATATATATATATATATATATATATATATATATATATATATATATATATATATATATATATATATATATATTAGGCATCATATTGTATTTTCTGGATAAGCTGCAAAATGTTTCTATCCCAAAGATGAAATAATTGTCAATGTAGTGACATTGACCTATAGTATACGTCTCTCTTGGCATCTTTTATTTACACACAAAAACTTGTGAGGAAAAGAGGTACAGGTGGTTATGCATCCTATTCTACTTTGCGCATCAAGTCGTTGTAAGGGCTCAAGGTCCTTAAAAGGTCCCTTGCTGCGGTGGTTCCTCTTGAAATTACGCACACGCGAACGGCTATTTTATTCGCTACGTTGACTTCCCTTTATATATTTCCTGTAACATTTGATAGGAAATGAAAATGCTATTCGTCTTCTAAGACCGGTATGTCATATTTTGAAATTGAACCCACTCATTGACGCTCATTAACAGATGCAGTCTCTGAGAAAAATGTGAATGACGTCATTGAGAAAGTATGATCCAATCTGGAGATTTTATTAATGTTTCTTTAAATGTTTGACCCACTTGGAAATCTGAATGACATTTTGTAGTTCCCTTGTAGGACACACACACACACACACACACACACACACACACACACACACACACACACACACACACACACACACACACACACACACAATGGGTTATCAAAACAAACCCCACAGGTGTGTATTTATTCCAAATTGTACCTGTTGAGACTGAAGGTTGAACTGGGTCAGTGTGTTGGTGCTTGAGGCTGCGGAGCACCTAGTTCCACCTATTAGGGACAACATTACATCTATTTAACTACATAGCCACATTAGTATCTGCAGGACACTCAAAGGAGAAACACACCTACAATAAATCAATTGGAGAGAGAAAATAAATACATGTAATAACTCAACTCTTTGGGCCAGTGTCTGAATGATAATGGCTTGGATCATGTGTGCAATGCATGCATATTTGTGTGTGTATCTGTGTGTGCGTCAGCGGAAAACGACTGCCCCCTCTCATGGAAGCCACTGAAGTTCAAGGCCGTCCGTGGTACTGCTGGCATTCTTAGCAGGATCCTCGATTAAAATGAATGGGAAAATTTGGTAAATTTTCATGCAAATACAAAAAAGTTTGAAAGACAATCATGTTACCAATAATTGCTTATAATTCACCCGATGTATGTCCTTCAACCGATTCTTTTTTAAATTGCACACAGAAGAAATTATAAGCACGGTGCAAATTACGATACAGCCAGCGGGGGCTCAGCTCTCATAAATGCAACAAAAGTCCACATTTTGGTGGGTCTCTAAATAATGCTAATTGAACCATTCACTTATTTGTTTGAAATGTAGTGTTAAATGTGTTGCGGTGTTAAATATGAAAATAAAGGCTTCCAAATAAAACAAACACCCCCACCTCTCCATCATGGTTTAATCCATTTATCTGTATGTGGCAGAGCTGTCTATTCAGTATTGCTGAATTTCGGTATCAGCTGAGCTCCTTTAAGCATAGATGTTCCTTTCTTCCCAATTTCCACCATTTGTTTGCCATGCGTCCTTGATAAAAAAAAAGCCTTTATTGCAATGCATTAGATTTATCAGTTGATTTATCATTGTTTGCTTTTGTCAGTCAGCTGTTTAGAGAGTTCATTGCTTTGTTTTCCAGGTGCGTGTGAGTAGGCTACTGGTGTTCTCCGTGCCATCTCTGGCCAGAAGTAGTAGACCGTTTATTTAACTTTATTATTTTCAATCAATATTTTTCTTTCCTGAATCAGCTGATGATGGTCAACAATATCACTAGACAACAGCTAGGCACCAATTTGCATCCAATCCATCAAACAAGTAGGCTATACTTTAATGACAGTAGACCTATAAGGTGACTCTTTCGGTTAGAAGATTATAGTGAATTTGTATTTGATTTTGAGTAGTCTAATAATAGGGATTTTTCATAATTAACTGGGTGACACATTACCTTTAGCTATACAGAATAGTTCATCTCACCACCATGCATTTCCATCTCCTCCTCTCTCTCCTTTATTCCTTTCTTGAGCGTGCAGACGGGCTGTCAACAGTTTAGCGAAATATGTTTGGTTGCGAAAACATGTTACTATCTATGTCCCCAAACAGATATCACTTGGTTTCCCAAAGTAAGCACTGGGTAGTTGCAGGAACAGGGTTGGAGAGCCCATGGAATACATAGTTCGGGCGGAATATCACCTGTCGCGCAGCTGAGAGGGTAGGCTACCGGAAGCGGTGTAGGCCTTTTTTTACTGAGACTGGCAATCAGAGTTTATCTGCCAATTTGATTTACCACCACATCACTGGCTACTGATAGGCTTATTTGAAGTTCATGGTAATGCCCATTGTAGCCCAGTCTAATAAGTTGACCGTGTGCTAGGGTGACCATCCCAGTTTTCCCGGGATAGCTTCAGTCCCATTTCAGGTGTCCAGACTTTTCAGGCTGCAAAAAGGTCAACTTGTCAGCAAGACACATCAATTAATACAGGCCTAATCAATGATAATCACTGAATGTCATTAGGAACACGTTGTGGTGTTTTGTAACGGATGCCTTCCATTCGTCAAATGACGCGAGTATGCATGCAGTTTGGATGCCGGAATTATTTTATCATGACTGATTGTGTTCATGCCACATTAAAAGGTCATTCCTTTTGACCGTTTAAATTAGAGGTCGACCGATTAATCGGAATGGTCGATTAATTAGGGCCGATTTCAAGTTTTCATAACAATCGGAAATCGGTATTTTTGGGCGCCGATTTGCCAGTTAAATTATTATTATTTTTTAACATATTTTTTAAATTTTTATACCTTTATTTAACTAGGCAAGTCAGTCAAGAACACATTCTTATTTTCAATGACGGCCTAGGAACGATGTCCTTGTTCAGGGGCAGAACGACAGATTTTCACATTGTCAGCTCGGGGGATCCAATCATGCAACCTTACAGTTAACGAGTCCAGCGCAATAACGACCTGCCTCCCTCTCGTTGCACTCCACAAGGACTGTTACGTGAATGCAGTCAATGTAAGTTGCTAGCTAGCATTAAACTTATCTTATAAAAAACAATCAATCATAATCACTAGTTAACTACACATGGTTGATGATATTACTAGATATTATCTAGCATGTCCTGCGTTGCATATAATCTGACTGAGCATACAAGCATACAAGTATCTGACCGAGCGGTGGTAGGCAGAAGCAGGCGTGTAAACATTCATTCAAATAGCACTTCTCTTCGCTGTGCGTCAAGCATTGCGCTGTTTATGACTTCAAGCCTAACAACTCCCGAGATGAGGCTGGTGTAACCGAAGTGAAATGGCTAGCTAGTTAGTGTGCGCTAATAACATTTCAAACGTCACTCGCTCTGAGCCTTGAAGTTGTTCCCCTTGCTCTGCATGGGTAACACTGCTTCGATGGTGGCTGTTGTGTATTGCTGGTTCGAGCCCAGGGAGGAGCGAGGAGAGGGATGGAAGCTATACTGTTACACTGGCAATACTAAAGTGCCTATAAGAACATCTAATAGTCAAAGGTTAATGATATACAAATGGCATAGAGGGAAATAGTCCTATAATTCTACAACTACAACTATCTAAAACTTCTTACCTGGGAATACTGAAGACTCATGTTAAAAGGAACCACCAACTTTCATATGTTCTCATGTTCTGAGCAAGGAACTGAAACTTTAGCCTTCTAACATAGCTTATATTTCACTTTTACTTTCTTCTCCAACACTTTGTTTTTGCATTATTTAAACCAAATTGAACATGTTTCATTATTTACTTGAGGCTAAATTGATTTTATTGAGGTATTATATTAAGTTAAAATAAGTGTTCATTTAGTATTGTTGTAATTGTCATTATTACAAATAAAAATATAATAGGCCGATTAATCGGTATCGGCTTTTTTGGTCCTCCAATAATCGGTATTGGCGTTGAAAAATCATAATCGGTCGACCTCTAGTTTAAATTGTGTCTTTGTTTTTAGGTCCCCCAAAATGGTTTTCTTCCCAATAAAGACCCCTGAATGGTGTGATTCACACTAGACATCGGTTATAAGGATAATTTAGTTGCTAATGGCAGCCTGCAGTACCCCGGTCGACCTTCAACTTGAGTTACTCAATGAGAGGGGGCAGCACTGAGTTAGCCTGCTACGTCACTTCCTAAAGTAGCTCAAACTGCGTGTCTCCATAGATGGGGTGGTTGTTTAGCAACTGTAGTGCAAAACACACAGGGTTGGCTTAGATTGTCATGTAAAACTATATTTCGCCTCTAAAGTTTATTGAAAACAAATACATTTACACAATGAGCACTTGTTGACTCTCAAATACATTGTTACAGTTGTTGATTAGCTAGCTAGGGAATTTTAGCCATATTAGCATAGATGTGACAACAGTCAAAACAAGACATGATATCAAGAACAAGATAAAACTAGCTGAAACGAGCCACCTAAGATTCCCCACATAGCAGCTTCTTGTCGTAGTTACTCGCTCTCTAGCCATTCAGAATCATAACAAAACACAGACTTCCGCCCCATTCAAGCGTGCACATTGTTTTTCGTGACTTTGTCAGCTAACCTTTCTATGATACGCCAGTTTAACCGAAGGTCATTTGGCTTCAATGTGCTATTGAATCTTCACATAAGAATGAATGGTGTCACATGATTGATGGCTTTGTCCATTCATATATAGACTTATTCATATGCGTGCAGGCCGGTGATTCTGTTGGCCTGGGGTTCTTTTGTTCCATTACCATGAGCCAGAGCCATGTATTCAGAGAGTTCGGACAACTTTTAATATTGTTCTAATTCTACATATTCAGTTACATAGTTAAGTGATAATGCCCGAGAAGCCATGGTTTGGAGGATATATTGGCATGGCTCGAGACGACAATGGTTATTTTTTTAAATGTATTATTATTCAAGATTTACAAAATGTACATCAATGTAAGTACAAAGATTTTACCATATCCCATGACTAAAGGTCACATGGTGAGACATGACATGTATCAAAATCATCGTTTACATTTATTTCAGACAATCTGGATTTGGAAAAATGCACTCTATTTAAAACCTTAAATTGTATGAGACCAAGATGAGCACAAGATGTAGTGGAGCGTACTCTATCAATCGCCTCATCCCACCACTCCTGTGTCAATTCAACACCCATTTACCATTCCCAAGCAGATTTAGTTTTGTTGGTGGAGTGTTTGTCTAATGACATAATACACAGACAGAGCTGAGAAATTACTGCTTTCTGTCAAGGTCAGAGTCAATAAACCATCCCAGGGTTGGCAAGGGGGTGGAGAGCAGGGAAGCCAGCAAATTAAAAGTAGACACAATGCCTAATTTGAAGGTAACAGAAAAAGTGAGATGGAGGCAAAGAGTATATAGATGCTAGGTTGGGAAAACTAGAAAGAAAACAAGGCAAAGGGTGGCTACTTTGAAGAATCTCAAATATAACATATATTTTGATTTGTTTAACACTTTTTTGGTTACTACATGATTCCATATATGTTATTTCATAGTTTTGAGGTCTTCTATTTTATTATACAATGTAGAAAATAGTAAAAATAAAGAAAACCCCTTGAATGAGTAGGTGTGTCCAAACTTTTGACTAGTAATGTAAGTCTTGGAAGGACTTAAAACTTCTTATGGCTTAGATCCCGCTAACGGGATCGATATGACAACAGCCAGTAAAAGTGCAGGGAATCAAATTCAAACAATATAAATCTCATAATTACAATTCCTTAAACATACAAGTATTTTACACCATTTTAAAGATAAACTTGTTGTTAATCCCACCACAGTGTCCGATTTCAAAAAGGCTTTACAACGAAAGCACACTAAACGATTATGTTAGGTCAGTACCTAGTCACAGAAAAACACAGCCATTTTTCCAGCCAAAGAGAGGAGTCACAAAAAGCAGAAATAGAGATAAAATGAATCACTAACCTTTGATGATCTTCATCAGATGACACTCATAGGACTTCATGTATGTTTTGTTCTATAAAGATCATATTTATATCCAAAAATCGCAGTTTACATTGGCGCATTACGTTTCTGTAATGTTTTCCTTCCAAAACATCCGGTGATTTTGCAGAGAGCCACATCAATTGACAGAAATACTCATCATAAATGTTGATGAAAATACAAGTGTTATGCATGGAACTTTAGATAAACTTCTCCTTAATGCAACCGCTGTGTCAGATTTTGAAAAAGCTTTACTGAAAAATCTCACCATGCAATAATCTGAGTATGGCGCTCAGACACAAAAACAAGCGATACAGATATCCGCCATGTTGTGGAGTCAACAGAAGTCAGAAATAGCAATATAAATATTCAGTTACCTTTGATGATCTTCATCAGAATGCACTCCCAGGAATCCCAGTTCCACAATAAATGTTTGTTTTGTTCAATAAAGTCCATAATTTATGTCCAAATACCACCTTTTTGTTTGTGCATTTAGTTCACAAATCCAAATTCACGATGCGCAGGCCAGACAAAAAGTCTAAATATTCCATTACAGTTCGTAGAAACATGGAAAACGATGTATAGAATCAATCTTTAGGATGTTTTTAACATGAATCTTCAATAATGTTTCAACCGGAGAACTCCTTTGTCTTTAGAAATGCAATGGAACGCAGCTACCTCTCACGGGAGCGCGCCTGAATGAGCTCATGGCACTCTGGCAGACCTCAATCAGCTCTCATTCTCTCCTCCTTCATAGTAGAAGCCTCAAACAAGGTTCTAAAGGCTGTTGACATCTAGTGGAAGCCTTAGGAAATGCAATTGGACCAAATTTACACTGTATCTTGGATAGGCAAAGAGTTGAAAAACTACAGATTTCCCACTTCCTGGTCACAGACATCATTCAAACAGTTTTAGAAACTTCAGAGTGTTTTCTATCCAAATCCACTAATAATATGCATATCTTAGCTTCTGGGCCTGAGTAGCAGGCAGTTTACTCTGGGCACCTTATTCATCCAAGCTACTCAATACTGCCCCCAAGCCATATTAACAAACTATAGTTTTGGCAAGTCGGTTAGGACATCTACTTTGTGCATGACAGTAAATTCACCAATAATTGTTTACAGACAGATTATTTCACTGTATCACAATTCCAGTGGGTCAGAAATTTACATACACTAAGTTGACTGTGCCTTTAAACGACTTGGAAAATTCCAGAAAATTATGTCATGGCTTTCAAATCTTCTGTTAGGCTAATTTTAGTCAATTGGAGGTGTACCTGTGGATGTATTTCAAGGCCTACCTTCAAATTCAGTGCCTCTTTGCTTGACATCATGGGAAAATCAAAAGAAATCAGCCAAGACATCAGAAAGAAATGTTAGACCTCCACAAGTCTGGTTCATCCTTGGGAGCAATTTCCAAACGCCTGAAGGTACCACGTTCATCTGTAAAAACAGTAGTATGCAAATATAAACGCCATGGGACCACGCAGCCATCATACCACTCAGGAAGGAGCCACTGCTCCAAAACCGCCATGAAAAAGCCAGACTACAGTTTGCAACTGCACATGGGGACAAATATCGTACTTTTTGGAGAAATGTCCTCTGGTCTGATGAAACAAAAATAGAACTGTTTGGCCATGATGACCACCGTTATGTTTGGAGGAAAAGGGGGATGCTTGCAAGCCAAAGAACACCATCCCAACCGTGAAGCACGGGGGTAGGAGCATCAAGTGGTGGGGTTTCTTTGCTGCAGGAGGGACTGTTGCACTTCACAAACTAAATGGCATCATGACGATGGAAAATTATGTGGATATATTGAAGCAACATCTCAAGATCTCAGTCAGGAAGTTAAAGCTTGGTCACAAATGGGTCTTCCAAATGGACAATGACCCCATGCATACTTCCAAAGTTGTTTCAGAATGGCTTAAGGACAACAAAGTCAAGGTATTGGAGTGGCCATCACAAAGCCCTGACCTCCATCCTATAGTAAATTTGTGGGCAGAACTGAAAAAGCGAGTGCGAGCAAGGAGGCCTACAATCCTGACTCAGTTACACCAGCTCTGTCAGGAGGAATGGGCCAACAATCACCCAACTTATTGTGGAAGGCTACCCGAAACGTTTGACCCAAGTTTAACAATTTAAAGGCAATGCTACCAAATGCAAATTGACTGTATGTAAACTTCTGACCCACTGGGAATGTGATGAAAGAAATAAAAGCTTAAATAAATAATTCTCTCTACTATTATTCTGACATTTCACATTCTTAAAATTAAGTGGTGATCCTAACTGACCTAAGATGCAGAATTTTTACGATGATTAATTGTCAGAAATTGTGAAAAACTGAGTTTAAATGTATTTGGCTAAGGTGTATGTAAACTTGTCCCCAAGTCCACATTATTTTAAAGAACAGTAAATAAGTACTCCCATTCAATTCTGTTGCATCCCTTCACTGTGTCTAGGGAGATTACCACCTCAAGGGAGTTAGAGAAATGTTTATAATAAATCATGTTAAACGGCATTCGAATATTAAAAAACAAATACGTATCTGTCCTTTATAAAGCTGGTTTGTTCCTCTGATATGAGTCCCGGTAAGACTACTTCCAGTGGCCTCACTATCACCTCCACCAGCACCTTTACATCCACATTAAGGAGGCGTAGGGGACTAAATGAAGAACAGGAAGTGGGGTCTTTCCTCTCCTTAAGGAGAAGCGCTATTGAAGCCTGTGTTAGGGTAAGTGGCACCGAGCCACATTTAAGTGACTCATTATACATAGATACATGTAAAGGGACTAACTTGGTATGGCATTTCTTAAAGAACTCAGTTGGAAACCCATCAGGCCCTGGAGTCTGGCTGTTTTGCATTGACTTCATAGACTGAATAACTTCTTCAAGGCTGAGAGGGGAATCAAGCTCATCTGCAGTTTCAGCCTCAACTGTGGGAGTTTCCAGTTCACGCAAAAATGTAGTCATATTGGAAGTATCTGATGGAAATTCAGACATATACAGGAAGGAATATAAATATTTGAAGGTATCATTGATCCCCGTAGGGTCAGAAATCAAGCTATGAAAGGAATCTTTAATTTGGGGAATCAGAACGGTAGCAGCACTGCATTTTAATTGGTGTGCGAG
Source organism: Oncorhynchus masou masou (assembly GCF_036934945.1). Classification (NCBI taxonomy): domain Eukaryota; kingdom Metazoa; phylum Chordata; class Actinopteri; order Salmoniformes; family Salmonidae; genus Oncorhynchus; species Oncorhynchus masou. Next base: position 16,778,833 of record NC_088228.1, on the reverse strand, counting down.
CAGACAACTTGCCCTGTAGCCATGTTCTTAGTAGGTACCACGTGAATGCAATTGTAACCATTCTGCATCTGTAGTGGACAAAATATGTAATTCAGATTGGTCTAAATCAAGGATGGCTTTAGAGTTCTTCTAGTTTAGCTTTCCAAGTTCTGTTTAAATGAGAAGAATAATAAATAATTGATCTTCTAAGATAGGCGTGAAAGTGATTCCCATAAGAGAGAATGAGCTTGTCTGATTTGAACAAATAAAATGATCAATAGAAGTGGAGATAACGTTACAGAAGTCAGCATCAGTCAGGAGAAGATAATTAAATCTCTATTTCGAGGGCTAAAGGTCCATGGTCAGAAATTACAATGGGTAAATATTCAGAAGGTGACGTTTGGAAGTAACTTGTGATCAATAAAATAATAGTCAATACAAGAAAAAGAATGGTGTACATGTGAAAAGAAAGAATACTCTCTTGCATGGGGATTCTGAAATCTCCAAGGATCTGTACACCTGTTCTGAACCATAAAATCTAAGAAGGACTTTGACATAGAAGAAGGAGACATAGTTCTGGGGTTGGAGCGGTCTAACGCCGAGTTAATAACACAATTCAGATCCCCGCCAAATATCAAAAGATGGGTGTTCAGAGAAGGGATTTTCCCCAGCAACCCATTGGCAAATTCAACATCAAAATTGGGAGCATATACAGTGCCTTGCGAAAGTATTCGGCCCCCTTGAACTTTGCGACCTTTTGCCACATTTCAGGCTTCAAACATAAAGATATAAAACTGTATTTTTTTTGTGAAGAATCAACATCAAGTGGGACACAATCATGAAGTGGAACGACATTTATTGGATATTTCAAACTTTTTTAACAAATCAAAAACTGAAAAATTGGACGTGCAAAATTATTCAGCCCCATTAAGTTAATACTTTGTAGCGCCACCTTTTGCTGCGATTACAGCTGTAAGTCGCAAGGCACTGTACATTGACCAATACTACAGGTGTGTGCCAAATGGTGCCAGTTATGATTAAATATTACTGTCTGAAATAACAAAACAATTGAAAAGGCCTTCACAAAACAGTAAAGTAGATCAACAGATTTAAAAAAACAGTAAAACGGAACTGTCCTGATTCGGGTTGTCTTCAATAAGTGCAACACGTGGAATGTGTCTTAGGATGGACAAATAAGCAGTATGTTACCCGATTACAAAAAAGAAAAGGGGCTGAGTATCTGTACATGTACACATGATCAATGGAGCATAATAAAGGGGTGAAAAGGCCTTCAGTAAGTATCTAGATGAAATAACGATAAAAGGAAAGCTCTGCAAACGCCTGGAATTGTAGCCATGCACTACTACGCTTGCCATCTAGCCAAATAAAAAAAGACCTCTCAAACATGTATCTTAAATAACAACCACACAAGACAGTATTAGTATTTTTTTAAAATCAGAGTTCAGTAGTGTTTATGCAGAGTAGAAAAGGAATGCCAAGAGGTGGAAAAAGGCCCTGCCATAAAAATCTAAACATACCTTAGACTTGGAGGCTAGGCTAAGCTATGCATGCTACCTGGCAAAATAGTTATCAGGTATGAAGGTAAGACCCAGATGCAGACCACGTCGAATAAACAATAGTTTAATATTCCAACAGTGGCAGGCAATAGACAGGTCAAGGCAGGCAGCGGTCAGTAAACCAGAGGTGGGGCAACGATACCGGGCGGCAGGCAGGCTCAGGGTCAGGCAGAGGTTGGTAATCCAGATGGGGGCAAAGGTACAGGTTGGTAGGCAGAGTGGTCAGGCAGGCGGGCTTGGAGTCAGGACAGGCAAGGGTCAAAACCAGGAGGGTGAGAAAAGAGAGACTGGAAAAAGTAGGCGCTGAGACACAAAATGCTGTTTGACTTGAACAAACAAGACAGACTGGCAACAGACAATCAGAGATCACAGGTATAAGTACACAGGGGATAATGGGGAAGATGGGCGACACCTGGAGGGGGTGGAGACAATCACAAAGACAGGGTGAAACAGATCAGAGTAGGTCAAATATCCAAGATGTGGCTCAGAAGTGACTGTCGAACCAACACTGGGCGTCCTCGTGGGAGTTGAACTGTAGCTTCCCCTTGCATGTTCAACGTGGAGACGAGCAGGCAAGCAGAGTTAGAATTTAACTTTCTTCTCATGAAGCTTGCGTTTTACATCGAGGAATTTAGCTCTCTTCTTGGAAGCACTTCAGCTGAGGTCAGGAACGATGAACACCTTTAGTCTGCAAAAGTGTAGCTGGTCTCTGCCCTGCCTCAGTAGTAGTGAAAACGGACGATAAACACAGGCTTAGAGTTGTCGTCTCCGCCCACTGTGGAAGGGACAATGCGGTGGGCTCTGTCCAGCTTTGGGAGTGATGGAACGATGGCCGGACCCAGCACCTACACAAAGCAGTCTGACATGAACTTAACTGAGTCCCCTCCTTCAAGTTTCTCTGGTATACCAACAACCCAAAGATTTCAACGGCGAGAACGGGGTTCCAGGTCACCGGTCTTGTCAATCAGCTTTTGGTTTTCGGAGCTCAGACAGGCAACCGTTTTCTCAAGGGCTACTATGCGATCACTGCAGTCACACAGGTCATGGTCAAAGCCATCAAGTCGGCAGCCTTGTTCATCTGCAGCAGCTTGGACACCATCCAGGATGACGAAGAAGGGGGCCAGAGCAGCATCGATGGCAGTTTTGAGCTGAGTGGCAATGGTAGCTGTAATTTCCGAGATCAGAACCGTATGGAGGTTCTGAAGATCTGTCGGGAGTGTGACCGCGTGAGACTGCGTAACGGTTGAACTGGAGTCGGTGCCATTACCATTCACATTTGCCATAGCGGTTGAAACGTTAGTTACAGGTCTTCTGCTCCTAAGATCATGTGACATTTGAATCAAAAAGGTAACTTACGAACTCATCAGTCAAATCTAATAAACTCAGCAAAAAAATAAACGTCCTCTCACTGTCAACTGCGTTTTATGTTTAGCAAACTTAACATGTGTAAATATTTGTATGAACATAACAAGATTCAACAACTGAGACATAAACTGAACAAGTTCCACAGACTAACATGAATGGAATAATGTGTACCTGAACAAAGGGGGGGACAAAATCAAAAGTAACAGTAAGTATCTGGTGTGGCCACCAGCTGCATTGAGTACTGCAGTGCATCTCCTCATCATGGACTGCACCAGATTTGCCAGTTCTTGCTGTGAGGTGTTACCCCACTCTTCCACCAAGGCACCTGCAAGTTCCTGGAAATTTCTGGAATGAATGGCCCTAGTCCTCACCCGCCGATCGAATAGGACCCAGACGTGCTCAATGGGATTGAGATCTGGGCTCTTCGCTGGCCATGGCAGAACACTGACATTCCTGTCTTGCAGGAAATCACGCACAGAACGAGCAGTATGGCTGGTGGCATTGTCATGCCAGGATGAGCCTGCAGGAAGGGTACCACATGAGGGAGGAGGATGTCTTCCCTGTAACGCACAGCGTTGAGATTGCCTGCAATGACAACAAGCTCAGTCCGATAACCGCACCAGAGTACAGGCCTCGGTGTAACGCTCATTCCTTTGACGATAAACACGAATCCGACCATCACCCCTAGTGAGACAAAACCGCGACTCGTCAGTGAAAAGCACTTTTTGCCAGTCCTGTCTGGTCCAGCGACGGTGGGTTTGTGCCCATAGGCGACGTTGTTGCCGGTGATGTCTGGTGAGGACCTGCCTTACAACAGGCCTACAAGCCCTCAGTCCAGCCTCCTCTCAGTCTATTGCGGACAGTCTGAGCACTGATGGAGGGTTTGTGCGTTCCTGGTGTAACTCAGGCAGTTGTTGTTGCCATCCTGTAACTGACCCGCAGGTGTGATGTTCAGATGTACCGATCCTGTGCAGGTGTTCTTATACGTGGTCTGCCACTGCGAGGACGATCAGCTGTCTGTCCCGTCTCCCTGTAGCTCTGTCTTAGGCGTCTCACTTACGGACATTGCAATTTATTGCCCTGGCCACGTCTGCAGTCTTCATGCCTCCTTGCAGCATGCCTAAGGCACATTCACGCAGATGAGCAGGGACCCTGGGCATCTTTCTTTTGGTGTTTCTCAGAGTTAGCAGGAAGGCCTCTTTAGTGTCCTAAGTTTTCATAACTGCGACCTTAATTGCCTATCGTCTGTAAGCTGTTCGTGTCTTAACGTTTCACAGGTGCATGTTCATTAATTGTTTATGGTTCATTGAACAAGCATGGGAAAGAGTGTTTAAACCATTTACAATGAAGATCTGTGAAGTTATTTTGAATTTTACGAATTATCTTTGAAAAACAGGGTCCTGAAAAAGGGACATCAGTTTATGTAAGAAAGTGGAATGCGAAGTAAAAATTTGGCATAATTAACTAATATGTAGGATCCTCGTCCACAAGCTTCTTCTCCATTCACGTGCTCAACCTGAATCCTAAAACGTTATTTTGATTAGTGAATTTCACGGTTATAGTCAGTGGTAGTTGTGAAATACACACAATCTTGAATGCGGTTGTAACCAATCAACATCCAGGATTAGACCCACCCATGTTATAACATTTATTTAAATATTCCCCATGTATTGTTAATGGGGCACTGCCACGTCTGCCATTAAATGTTTTAGTGCCATGTAAATACATCAAAATGCAGAAATCTCAATGGCCCAACTCTCTAAAGTCGTTTTCATTGGCACTTTGAAGTCAACCCAGGATAGGGCTGTTCTCGGTGGGCTAGCTCACATTGCGTTTCCACTTCCTACAGAAATTTGCAATGATGTCATGTTGCTAGGTAGCCAATGTGTGACTGCACCTGGATTTGCTAATGTTAGCTAGCAAGATGTTGAAGAATGTATTTCACACTCACCATGCTGTAACTAAAATTATCCTATACTCCTGCCAGTGCCAGCCAGACTCAGAGCCATATATTTAGCTTGCTGACGTTAGCATCATGGCTAGCAGGCTAGCTACTTAGCTTAATTCCTACCTTTCTTGCCATGGCATTGGCTATTAGCTAGCTAACCAAGCAAACCAGGCGACAGGTTTTATATGATGTAGATAGCTAGCTATATATATAGCTTTCAATACGACCTGACCAGATAAAATTCCTGCTAGCTCACATTAGCTAGCTTGGTTCAACTCTGATTTGATAGCTAATGTTAGGTAGTTAATGTTCGAGGGCTGACTGTTCTCATAAAAGTTTATTTGTTAGTGGAAAAATGTATGAAGGATCCCGCTATGGTGTTAATTCGGGTCATGTCTGACAACTGCAGTACTGCTTGTCCATATGCTAGCCAACAGCAACAAGCCCAGACGAGCTAGCTAACATTGTGCCCGCATCAAGCAGTGATCAGCTTGGTGGTTGCATAGTAAGGGAGTCACCAGCCCAAATTCTAATCGAGCTGGCACCAGTTTCCCTCAACCCAGCTTGAATTTGAAAATTCCATTCGAGCTCGCTAATTTGGCCCTAATTTTAAGTGCCACTGGAAACGAGCTTAAATAGATGGCTCTGCCTTGAGCCATTTCCATTACCGTGCCAACAGCCTATCAACAGCCTCAATACTGCAGTGAAATTATTCTGTCTCCGCCAATCAGAGGCTGTTTCTCTCAGGGGAAATCAGTCTTTCATCTCATAAAATATCAAAGCCACTGATACCCAAATGCCTGGAGCTAAATGGCAAATATGCAATGCACAACAAACAGAATATAGCTATATTTAGTATGCTAGTTCAAAACCACAACATGTAATATTAATAAGGAACAAATGCAGTGACCGATTGCCCAGTTTTGTAGGGTGCAGATTGGGTGAGTGAAAGGTCAATGTTGAGTATCTTCAAAAGTTGACAAATTCAGTTTTGAATATGGGGTATGACTTCAACAGATAGATTTTTTTCCGTATTCTGTCTTGTTCTAAGGGCAGTTCCAACTAATGTGATTCGTTGAAGCTCAACAGTCAGTGGGCAGAGCTTGCGCTAGGTGGAAGGTTGATAATGGATGGGGTGCAGGGCAGAACACGCAGGATGCTATACATGCTATACAAGGTTGCTGGTTCATATTCCACTCCAACTTTAGCCCTAAACTAAATCATTTGGAAGTACTTGCTTAAACTTAACCAATCAAATGTCAAGGAAAACTCCACTGAGCATTCATGAATGTCTTGAAACTCATCTCTTGCTCTCGACAGAAAAGCAAAGCCTTTTACTCCCTCTTTATCTTTAGCACTAAATTATCCATTCATCATCAGAATGTCCTCATGTCAAAAAGTGCCTTTTGATGGTTCGTCTTGATGTCTCTTTTTCCTCTGGTTGACTCACTGACTGTGCGATGACAGATGACGATGTGTACAAAGCAGTACTGTAAATGAACGCTTTAGTGGGTGATTCAAAACATTGCATGAACTTAATGTGCTAGTACTTTATGGCCCTGCATAGCTACCAGCATAGCAACTAGTCTATAATCCATTTGAATTACAGTGCCTTTACTTTATTAGGTGAAACAGATCTGAGGGCTCTTATTCCAGCCCTGGTCCCCCAAGCACTTATCTATCCCTATTCCCCACTAATCCATTGTGGAGAGACTGGTTCTAAATGCTGTTATTGGGATTGTACTGCAGTTCCCTTTTCCCTGAGCACTCAGTGTGTTAAAAGCATAGCCGTGTCATCTGTATGGCTACTGTGCTGTACATCTGAGAGATACTTTTGGCATACAGCCAGGCCATGGTTAGTCAGTCCTCCTAGACCCAGATGTTGCTTATCTGAACTGAGATCCAATTTATACCACACATGCAGACAACAGCGGCTAAAGTCTGGCTTTATGTATCAAGGAAGCCATGGACTATGCATGTCAATTGGATGTGGCTATACAGACAGTATCTCCTGTGTGTATTATAGGCTGAGAATTAGTAATGGCGAGTGTATGTGTGGAACCCCCTCTCAGCAAGGACAATTGTCCAGAAGAGAGAACATGTTCCATTCTTTGTGCCATCCTCCAGAGAGATAAGTGGATGTTTTCACTACCCCATACCAAAGAGTCTTGAGAGCAGTATTGCTGTAACATTCCATTTGATAATCTATTTAAGTTCAGGTGAAAGGGTCATGGGAACAATAACATGTACAGTATATCACAAAAGTGAGTACACCCCTCACATTTTTGTAAATATTTGAGTATATCTTTTCATGTGACAACACTGAAGAAATTACACTTTGCTACAATGTAAAGTAGTGTGCACAGCTTGTAAAACAGTGTAAATTTGCTGTCCCCTCAAAATCCCTCAACACACAGCCATTAATATCTAAACCGCTGGCAACAAAAGTGAGTACACCCCTAAGTGAAAATGTCCAAATTGGACCCAAAGTGTCAATATTTTGTGTGGCCACCATAATTTTCCAGCACTGCCTTAACCCTCGTGGGCATGGAGTTCACCAGAGCTTCACAGGTTGTCACTGGAGTCCTCTTCCACTCCTCCATTACAACATCACGGAGCTGGTGGATGTTAGAGACCTTGCACTCCTCCACCTTCCGTTTGATGATGCCCCACAGATGCTCAATAGGGTTTAGGTCTGGAGACATGCTTGGCCAGTCCATCACATTTACCCTCCGCTTCTTTAGCAAGGCAGTGGTCGTCTTGGAGGTGTGTTTGGGGTCGTTATCATGTTGGAATACTGCCCTGCGGTCCAGTCTCCGAAGGGAGGGGATCATGCTCTGCTTCAGTATGTCACAGTACATGTTGGCATTCATGGTTCCCTCAATGAACTGTAGCTCCCCAGTGCCGACAGCACTCATGCAGCCCAGACCATGACACTCCCACCACCATGCTTGACTGTAGGCAAGACACACTTGTCTTTGTACTCCTCACCTGGTTGCCGCCACACACGCTTGACACCATCTGAACCAAATAAGTTTATCTTGGTCTCATCAGACCACAGCACATGGTTCCAGTAATCCATGTCCTTAGTCTGCTTGTCTTCAGCAAACAGTTTGCGGGTTTTCTTGTGCATCATCTTTAGAAGAGGCATCCTTCTGGGACGACAGCCATGCAGACCAATTTGATGCAGTGTACGGCGTATGGTCTGAGCACTGACAGGCTGACCCCCCACCCCTTCAACCTCTACAGCAATGCTGGCAGCACTCATACGTCTATTTCCCAAAGACAACTTCTGGATATGACGCTGAGCACGTGCACTCAACTTCTTTGGTTGACCATGGTGAGGCCTGTTCTGAGTGGTACCTGTACAGTTAAACCACTGTATGGTCTTGGCCACCGTGCTGTAGCTCAGTTTCAGGGTCTTGGCAATCTTCTTATAGCCCAGGCCATCTTTATGTAGAACAACAATAATTTTTTTCAGATCCCCAGAAAGTTCTTTGCCATGAGGTGCCATGTTGAACTTCCAGTGACCCGTCAGTATGAGGGTGTGTGAGAGCGATGACACCAAATTTAATACACCTGCTCCCCATTCACACCTGAGACCTTGTAACACTAACGAGTCACATGACACCGGGGAGGGAAAATGGCTAATTGGGCCCAATTTGGACATTTTCACTTAGGGGTGTACTCACTTTTGTTGCCAGCGGTTTAGACATTAATGGCTGTGTGTTGAGTTATTTTGAGGGGACAGCACATTTACACTGTTATACAAGCTGTGCACTCACTACTTTACATTGTAGCAAAGTGTCATTTCTTTAGTGTTGTCACATGAAAAGATATACTCAAATATTTACAAAAATGTGGGGGGTGTACTCACTTTTGGGATTTACTGTGTTTTCAGCTCCATACACAAGTAGCCTGTTGTCTTGCATCTTCATTCATTAGGGTCTGTGAGCCGTGCGCGGTGCTGTTCAGCGGCAGTGATGCTGAAATCAGCGATCAACTGTCTTCTGGTTACTTTGCGCTGATTGTGGTGTTCTCCATGGTGCTGAATGCTAGTGCGCCAGTATTAGGGTACAACAATGGATTACCGCAGGACAGTTTAGATGTATTCATTTATTTTCTGCTTTTCACAGAAACTGTACTTTGGGCTACTGTACTATTATTTAAACGAGTGTAGCTAAGGTTATGTATTACCAAACCTCAATGATAACGCACCAGTTCTCAGCTGCAGGCAAAAGAACACGGGAGTCTCGACGGATAGATTCAAGGAGAAACAGATAAGAGGTATTGGAACGAATACAATACATCATTGTAAGGTCATTGTGCTTGGACCCTGCACCACCCCTGCGAAATACAAAACATTAACTCTGCTCCCTGCGAACACAGCTGGGACCGACTGTACCAACGCTTGGAGGGAATCGGCGTTGAAACAACCCGCATATGCGGCTACTCATCTGGCTCTGATCGCACTAGTTATTCAGTAGCAGCGGAGGGATTAGGCTATGATAATAACCTGTTATACAGCACATGTATCGATGGCTATAGCTGTCTAAAGGCCAGAACATTCACCTCGTGAGTGACAAATGAATGCGCACGGTGGGTAGGTCATATGGATGAGGATTTTGCAACGATGCCGGCAAAGGACAAAGCCGAGAATCGGTCGCTCCAGTACCAGCAAACTTTGGTGAGTTTTTGTGGGATAAGCCCTTACCCTTCATTATTTGTTCATGTAAAGTTATGAGTGCAAATCACGTGGCGATATGCACCATTAAATCCCGGGACACAGTCAATGTTTCAGAACAATGTCCGGGACACGGTCAGTTTCAGAACAATGTCATTCACAGAACACTGGAATCCCAGAGAGTCTGATGGTTCTTTTTCCTCCATATACTTGTTGTGACTGGGCTGCTGGCCTGCTTGCGAAAATATGTGGCAGCGACTAATATATTCAAGACAAAAATCAATTTCAAAAGCTGGACACCGGCATTTTGTGTGTATATGCGTGTGTGTGTTTGATTGCCTGTGTGTGTGACAGTGATTCGTGGTTTGTATTCCAGTGTGAAATGTTGATCTCAACCAACTGGGCACATAGGTCAATTCAACGTCTATTCGACGTTGGTTCAACGTCATTTAATTGAAATTACGAGGAAACAAAGTTGATTCAATCAGTGTGTGTCCAGTGGGAAGGAAGAGTTACAATATGGAGTGGCTAGTTGGACTTAAAAGGCTGCCCGCCGGTTGGTGATAACGCGCTCAGTCGTGATCAGCGCGCTAAACGATAGATATTTTGATAGCGCTCTGGAGTGGAGCAGAGCATGAAAGGTGTTTGCCAGGTTTCACTGATTTATTAAGTGAATGACTGGTTGGCTGTTTTTTTTAAATTCAGAAATGCATAAGGTAGGGTACTGTGTATAGAGCTAGGCTATATCACTGCAGAGGCCTACTCTCATCCTTTTGTGCTGTCTATCTATCCTCCTCCCCTTTTCCACCATCCTCTCACTCTCTCCAACCTATTTCCATCCACTTTCCTCCACCCAACTCATCTACCTTCCCTCTTTTCCACTTCATCTTCCTTTCCCCCTCACTCCTTCCTTTCCTTGTTCACTCTGTCCCTCAATTGCTTCACCTGTGTGTACATATTTCAGCCCATCTACACATGAACTAAAAGTGTATCTGATATGAATAATATTTGCTTCATGCACCAGTTTTGCCCACTTATGTGATTGATAGATGTAGCCTGGGGCACTTATCGGGATATCTAGAGAGAGAGAGAGAGATCACACAGGATGCAGAGAGATGGACTAATTGATGAGAGAAGGAGAGAGAGATCACACAGGATGCAGAGAGATGGACTTTCATGAGGGAAGGAGAGAGCGAGAAAGTAATCCGACCGGGATGCAGAGAGATGGACTTATTGTTGGAGTGTCTCGTATATGTGGGAGTGTCTCATATATGTGGTGTATATATGGGAGTGTCTCATATATGTGGTGTATATATGGGAGTGTCTCGTATATGTGGTGTATATATGGGAGTGTCTCGTATATATGGTGTATATATGGGAGTGTCTCGTATATGTGGTGTATATGTGGGAGTGTCTCTTGTATGCGAGAGTGTCTCATATATGTGGTGTATATATGGGAGTGTCTCGTATATGTGGTGTATATATGGGAGTGTCTCGTATATGTGGTGTATATATGGGAGTGTCTCGTATATGTGGTGTATATGTGGGAGTGTCTCTTGTATGCGAGAGTGTCTCATATATGTGGTGTATATATGGGAGTGTCTCGTATATGTGGTGTATATATGGAAATGGCTCGTATACGTGGTGTATATGTGAGAGTGGCTCGTATAGGTGGTGTATATGTGGGAGTGTCTCGTGTATGTGGGAGTGTCTCGTAAATGTGGGCGAGGCTCGTATATGTGGTGTGTATGTGGGAGTGCCTCGTATATGTGGTGTATATGTGGGAGTGTCTTGTATATGTGGGAGTGTCTTGTATATATGGTGTATATGTGGGAGTGGCTCGTATATGTGGGAGTGTCGCGTATGTGTGGGAGTGTCTCGTATGTGTGGGAGTGTCTCGTGTATGTGGGAGTGTCTCGTGTATGTGGGAGTGTCTCGTATATGTGGGAGAGGCTCGTATATGTGGTGTGTATGTGGGAGTGTCTCGTTTATGTGGTCTATATGTGGGAGTGTCTTATATGTGGTGTATATGTGGGAGTGTCTCGTATATGTGGGAGTGTCTCCTATATGTCGTGTATGTGGGAGTGTCTCGTATATGTGGGAGTGTCTCGTATGTGTGGGAGAGGCTCGTATATGTGGTGTGTATGTGGGAGTGTCTCGTTTATGTGGTCTATATGTGGGAGTGTCTTATATGTGGTGTATATGTGGGAGTGTCTCATATATGTGGGAGTGTCTCGTATATGTCGTGTATGTGGGAGTGTCTCGTATATGTGGGAGTGTCTCGTATGTGTGGGAGATTTTGAGTGAAAACCTCCTTCCATCAGCAAGGGCATTGAAGATGAAACGTGGCTGGGTCTTTCAGCATGACAATGATCCCAAACACACCGCCCGGGCAACGAAGGAGTGGCTTCGTAAGAAGCATTTCAAGGTCCTGGAGTGGCCTAGCCAGTCTCCAGATCTCAACCCCATATAAAATCTTTGGAGGGAGTTGAAAGTCCGTGGTCTCCAGCAACAGCCCCAAAACATCACTGCTCTAGAGGAGATCTGCATGGAGGAAAGGGCCAAAATACCAGCAACAGTGTGTGAAAACCTTGTGAAGACTTACAGAAAACATTTGACCTCTGTCATTGCCAACAAAGGGTATATAACAAAGTATTGAGATAAACTTTTGTTATTGACCAAATACTTATTTTCCACCATAATTTGCAAATAAATTCATTAAAAATCCTACAGTGATTTTTTGGATTTTTTTCCTCATTTTGTCTGTCATAGTTGAAGTGTACCTACGATGCAAATTACAGGCCTCTCTCACCATTTTAAGTGGGAGAACTTGCACACTTGGTGGCTGACTAAATACTTTTTTGCCCCACTGTATGTAGCATGCTGCATATGAGACAGGGGGCTATTTTCAGTCTCTACGGGTGTTGAGATCAATGTAAGTTTTTGTCTCAGTGAGGCGTACAATAGTAATGTAAAATGGCGGTCGGAGTCTCTCTGCTACGTGTTGTCTGCTCTGCCCTTGTCTTCTCCTCTGACCGCTATCCAACAGCACCATGATCGATGGCCTCATCCTTCACTAGCTCTGGACCTCCAGTTCATTACAGAGAAATAGATGGCCTATACAATTGCATGTGTAAGGTGTGTGTGTGTGTGTGTGTGTGTGTGTGTGCCTGTGTGCCAGCATGTATGTGTGTGATGTATGGTGTGTGTACATACGTGTGTGATGTGTGTGAATCTTTGTCTCAGACTCAGATTGCAGCCTGTGTTTTATTTACAGTACATTAAACTCCCTTAATCTGAAATGGAGGCAGGCCTTTGTTCTCCTCAGGAAGAATTGATTGACAGATGGCTCGTATTTCAGATATTAGTCCAAATATGTCAGAGAGCTAGCTGACATTTACTTTGAAGCCAGCGGCCCAGTACCTTTTGAAAACACATGTAGAAATCTAATATGGGGTTTAAATTTGACAGATGCCTCTGCTGTGTATTGGTTTTTAAACAGAGCCTAGGGCTCAGAGCTACAAATGGGGCTGAAACCGAAAATATCTCTTGTTTTACTAGACCAAGGGTGGGCTATTTTACATTGTCAGTTCTGCTTTCCAGCAGTGATGTAGTGAAATACACGTATACACCGTTTATATCCTTTGGAGAATAGCCTAGCATTTAAAATGAACCAGTAATGGAACTAAAATTGCCTTTGTTAGCATTAGCGTTTACCTTTCTCTTTACCACTACATTACTGTCAGTGTGCGTGCAGGTGTTTGCTCCATCCAGGCAGTAACACACTCAAATAATCATAATCCATCAAGCCTTTGAGTTGAATCAGGTGTGTTGCTGCTTGGCTGCAAGAAAACCCTGCATTCATACTGACCCTTGCAGTGTAAATATTTCCATCCATTTTCAAGACCATTTCTCCCACTTAGGGAGTGCAGAAATAGTGTTGTATGGGATGTGGGAAACACACAGAGCGTAGTCCAGACAGAGCACAGTTGAGATCTTTATGAGAACTTCTAAACAAAGCTATGATGTCATGTTGTTATCTCCAGCTACAGTGGGGCAAAAAAGTATTTAGTCAGCCACCAATTGTGCAAGTTCTCCCACTTAAAAAGATGAGAGGCCTGTAATTTTCATCAAAGGTACACTTCAACTATGACAGACAAAATGAGAGAAAAAAATCCAGAAAATCACATTGTAGGATTTTTAATGAATTTATTTGCAAAATATGGTGGAAAATAAGTATTTGGTCAATAACAAAAGTTTATCTCAATACTTTGTTATATACCCTTTGCTGGCAATGACAGAGGTCAAACGTTTTCTGTAAGTCTTCACAAGGTTTTCACACACTGTTGCTGGTATCTTGGCCCATTCCTCCATGCAGATCTCCTCTAGAACAGTGATGTTTTGGGGCTGCTGCTGGACAACACGGACTTTCAACTCCCTCCAAAGATTTTCTATGGGGTTGAGATCTGGAGACTGGCTAGGCCACTCCAGGACCTTGAAATGCTTCTTACGAAGTCACTCCTTCATTGCCCGGGTGGTGTGTTTGGGATCATTGTCATGCTGAAAGACCCAGCCAGATTTTATCTTCAATGCTCTTGCTGATGGAAGGAGGTTTTCACTCAAAATCTCACGATACATGGCCCCATTCATTATTTCCTTTACACAGATCAGTCTTCCTGGTCCATTTGCAGAAAAACAGCCCCAAAGCATGATGTTTCCACCCCCATGCTTCACAGTAGGCATGGTGTTCTTTGGATGCAACTCAGCATTCTTTATCCTCCAAACACGACGAGTTGAGTTTTTACCAAAAAGTTATATTTTGGTTTCATCTGACCATATGACATTCTCCCAATCTTCTTCTGGATCATCCAAATGCTCTCAAGCAAACTTCAGACAGGCCTGGACATGTACTGGCTTAAGCAGGGGGACACGTCTGGCACTGCAGGATTTGAGTCCCTGGTGGCATAGTGTGTTACTGATGGTAGGCTTTGTTACTTTGGTCCCAGCTCTCTGCATGTCATTCACTAGGTCCCCCCGTGTGGTTCTGGGATTTTTGCTCACCGTTCTTGTGATCATTTTGACCCCACGGGGTGAGATCTTGCGTGGAGCCCCAGATCGAGGGAGATTATCAGTGGTCTTGTATGTCTTCCATTTCCTAATAATTGCTCCTACAGTTGATTTCTTCAAACCAAGCTGCTTACCTATTGCAGACTCAGTCTTCCCAGTCTGGTGCAGGTCTACAATTTTGTTTCTGGTGTCCTTCGACAGCTCTTTGGTCTTGGCCATAGTGGAGTTTGGAGTGTGACTGTTTGAGGTTGTGGACAGGTGTCTTTTATACTGATAACAAGTTCAAACAGGTGCCATTAATACAGGTAACGAGTGGAGGACAGAGGAGCCTCTTAAATAAGAAGTTACAGGTCTGTGAGAGCCAGACATGTTGCTTGTTTGTAGGTGACCAAATACTTATTTTCCACCATAATTTGCAAATAAATTAATTAAAAATCCTACAATGTGATTTTCTGGATTTTTTTTTCTCATTTTGTCTGTCATAGTTGTGTACCTGATGAAAATTACAGGCGTCTCATCTTTTTAAGTGGGAGAACTTGCACAATTGGTGGCTGACTAAATACTTTTTTGCCCCACTGTATATGCTTTAATTCTGAACAGTACTTCAGAGACATAAAGATTGATCGACTGTGGCTATGGAGAAGTAAAACTGATTGGCGTAAACAGATTTGCTGTGCTGATCCTTTTCATTTAACCTTTACCAGGATGGAAGTCTTTTGAGGTCAGAGGTTTAAACCAGTTTTTTGAGTCTTGTTAAGACATCAGTGTTCATGTTGATGCCAAATATTGGTAGAGGATGAGGTGAGTTGAGGTGACTTCCCATTGAACACCTGCATTAAAAGTGCTATACAGTTATACAGTAAATCCACCTATTATAGTCACCATATGGTAGGGTTTAGGTATGTTTCCAGACAGGACTTGTTGTTCCTTACTTTGACCCATCTGTGACCCAGGATGACATGCCTGAGTGGGCATTTTAAATCTATGGGGGGGAACAACTAGTATCGCTTTAGAGCCCTAATACCACAAGGTAGATTGGTCCTATGACTGTTCACATGTATCTGAAATGTAGCCGTACACATCAACAACCATCGCTTTATATAATAGCACAAGAAATATATATGCCCCACTACAACTTCAATAATGAGATCTATAGGCTTAATTTCTGTCGAATTTGTGACACTATGCAATGAGCGTAACGCGCTGTCCGTGTTGCTGAAGCTGCAACATAATTACAGCCATTTCAGACTGAAAAGTTCTGGCATCGAAATCCGTAATTTGTTCAGGAAAAACATTCCCTATTCCCTCAACCCTTGCTCTCTTTACGTGACACATGTATGCATCGCATGCCCGTGACCAATAGGGCCTGACCTACAGTTGAAGTCGGAGGGTTACATACACCTTAGCCAAATAGATTTAAACTCAGTTTTTCACAATTCCTGTGAATTGACTACTCCACAAATTCCTATGCTTTGCAATAGGCACATTTACTCAACCCTGGGTGTACGGATGTAGCGGCGTGACACAAGGCCAGAGAGCTACAAACAGCCGTGGGTCTCGGTATAGAGGATGCAGTGGCTTTCTCGGACATAGTCAAATTTGAATGTCAGAATAATAGTAGAGAGAATTACTTATATAAGCTTTTATTTCTTTCATCACATTCTCACTGGGTCAGAAGTTTACATACACTCAATTAGTGTTTGGTATCATTGCCTTTAAATTGTTTAACTTGGTTCAAATGTTTTGGTTAGCCTTCCACAAGCTTCCCACAATAAGTTGGGTGAATTTTGGCCCATTCCTCCTGACAGAGCTGGTGTAACAGAGTCAGGTTTGTAGGCCTCCTTGCTCGCACACGCTTTTTCAGTTCTGCCCACATATTTTCTATAGGATTGAGGTCAGTGCTTTGTGATAGCCACTCCAATACCTTGACTTTGTTGTCCTTAAGCCATTTTGCCACAACTTTGGAAGTATGCTTGGGGTCATTGTCCATTTGGAAGACCCATTTGCGACCAAGTTTTAACTTCCTGACTGATGTCTTGAAATGTTGCTTCAATATATCCAGATATTTTCCTACCTCATGATGCCACCTATTTTGTGAAGTGCACCAGTCCCTCCTGCAGCAAAGTGCCCCCCACAACATGATGCTGCCACCCCCGTGCTTCACGGTTGGGAGGGTGTCCTTCGGCTTGCAAGCATCCTCCTTTTTCCTCCTAACCTAACAATGGTCATTATGGCCAAACAGTTTTATTTTTGTTTCATCAGACCAAAGGATATTTCTCCAAAAAGTATGATCTTTGTCCCCATGTGCAGTTGCAAACCGGAGTCTGGCTTTTTTATGGTGGTTTTGGAGCAGTCGCTTCTTCCTTGCTGAGAGGCCTTTCAGGTTATGTCGATATAGGACTCGTTTTACTGTGGATATAGATACTTTTGTACCTGTTTCCTCCAGCATCTTCACATCTTCACATTTGCTGTTGTTCTGGGATTGATTTGCACTTTTCGCACCAAAGTACGTTCATCTCTAGGAGACAGAACGCGTCTCCTTCCTGAGTGGTATGACAGCTGCGTGGTCCCATGGTGTTTATACTTGTGTATTATTGTTTGTACAGATGAACGTGGTACCTTCAGGCGTTTGGAAATTGCTCTCAAGGATGAACCAGTCTTGTGGAGGTCTACAATATTTTTCCTGAGGTCTTGGCTGATTTCTTTTGATTTTCCCATGATGTCAAGCAAAGAGGCACTGAGTTTGAAGGTAGGCCTTGAAATACATCCACAGGTACACCTCCAATTGACTCAAATGATGTCAATTAGCATATCAGAAGCTTCTAAAGCCATTACATAATTTTCTTGATTTTTCCAAGCTATTTAAAGGCACAGTCAACTTAGTGTATGTAAACTTCTGACCCACTGGAATTGTGACACAGTGAATTATAAGTGAAACAATTTCTCTGTAAACATTCGTTGGAAAAATTACTTATGTCATGCACAAAGTAGATGTCTTAACCGACTTGCCAAAACTATAGTTTGTTAACAATACATTTGTGGAGTGGTTGAAAAACTAATTTTAATGACTTCAACTGTATAGTATATCATAATCACGTCAATAAATTGGTTATAACAAACTCTGAACACTGTAATACATGTGACAGCAAAATTGATACAGAGGATATGACAAATAACCTTGAAACAGGAGAATATCTACTGGTTGCTCAGGAGTTAAAGGGGAAGTCAGATGTGTGGAATTAATTGGACACGTTGTGGAAAATACTGGAGCTCAAGAAAAGAAAAGGTAAGGATAAAGCGCTGCATGTATTTTATGTGTGCCGTACAGGGGCTGTTAGATTACAATATAATTTTTCTGACCATTTAGAACAATGTAAACAAACACAAAATAAATTGTAAGCGTACCGGAGTATGTTGTAACATTTTTTGTAAAGCCTTTATTACAGCAAAGACTAAAAGCATTCGCATGCATTCATGATTGCAATTGCTGAAATAGAACGTTTTTTGATTGTTTAGGCAAATTATTCAAGGGTTGCTTTCATTTCATGTTTCATTGTATTTAAAATCATGAATGACTATGCTGTGTGATGATATTAACAAATGAATTATTGATTGATACTGTAGCCTATATAAGTATTGAATTTTTTTTTTTATCCAGGTAGGCAAGTTGAGAACAAGTTCTCATTTACAACTGCAACCTGGCCAAGAATAAAGCAAAGCAGTTCGACACATACAACAACAGAGTTTACACATGGAATAAACAAAACATACAGTCAATAATACAGTTGAAGAAAATCTATATACAGTGTGTGCAAATGAGGTAAGAAAAGGGAGGTAAGGCAATAAATAGGCCATGGTGGCGAAGTAATTACAATATACCAATTAGACACTAGAGTGATTGATGGGCAGAAGATGAATGTGCAAGTAGAGATACAGGGGTGCAAAGGAGCAAGATAAATACATAAATACAGTATGGGGATGAGGTAGTTGGATGGGCTATGTACAGATGGGCTATGTACAGGTGCAGTGATCTGTGAGTTGCTCAGACAGCTGGTGCTTAAAGCTAGTGAGGGAGGTAAGAGTCTCCAGCTTCAGTGAGTTTTGCAATTCATTCCAGTCATTGGCAGCAGAGAACTGGAAGGAAAGGCGGACAAAGGAGGAATTGGCTTTGGGGGTGACTAGAGAGATATACCTGCCGGAGCGCGTGCTACTGGTGGGTGCTGCTATGGTGACCTGTAGAGACTTGTAGATGACCTGAAGCCAGTGGGTTTGGCAACGAGTATGAACGAGAGCCAGCCAACGAGAGCGTACAGGTCATAGTGGTGGGTAGTATAAATGTAGGCCTAAGTAAGTTACAGTATTAAGACTAAACAGGATGCGCTCTTAGGCCTACAGCTCGATGGTAAATATACAAGGCTGCTATAATACTGGGGAGGCAGGGTAGCCTAGTGGTTAGAGCGTTGGACTAGTAACCAAACGGTTGCAAGTTCATATCCCCGAGCTGACAAGGTACAAATCTGTCGTTCTGCCCCTGAACAGGCAGTTAACCCACTGTTCCTAGTCCGTCATTGAAAATTTTAATTTGTTATTAACTGACTTGCCTAGTTAAATAAAGGTCAAATAAAATAAAACAAACTAAGCCTAATAATAAGCCTAATAAGCATTACTTATTATTATAAGGATTATCATAATAATAATAATAATGATAAGAAGGCGATCAAGAAAAAGGAGAATTATTATATAATTTGTCTGACAATTTGGAACAGTGTAAACACTAATAAATGATAAATAATACCAGAGAGGATGTTCTAATGAAAATAAGTGTAAAGCCTTTATTACAGCATATAAAAGACTAAAAACAGACAAATTTGTAAAATAGTTTATTAGGCATGTTATGGTTTCGTGAGGCTTGGTGCTCACAGAATCAGTAGGATATGAGACAAACACTCAAACAGGCTACAGAAGCAGGTTCTGTCTTATTTCTGTAGATATACAGCACCTTCTGAAAGTATTCAGACCCCTTATTCAGACCTTTTCCACATTTTGTTACGTTACAGCTTTATACTAAAATGGATTAAATAAAATAAAATCATCAGCAATCTATACATAATATCCAATAATGATGAAGTGAAAACAAATTTGTAGAAATCTTAGCAAATTAATAAAAATAAAGAACAGAAATACCTTATTTACGTAAGTATTCAGACCCTTTGCAATGAGACTAGCAAGATGGTGGTGACAGAGATGTTCGCCTCGCTTCAGGTCCTTAAACTATGCAGTTATTTGTTTTTTATGTTTTATTTCTTACGTTGCTAGCCCAGAAAATCTTAAGTGTTATTATATACAGCCGGGAATAACTATTTGATATAAAAGCTTTGTCAACTTACCATCATTACGACCAGGAATATGCCTTTCCCGAAGCGGATCCCTTGTTCGGACCTCCACCCTGGACATGCGATCTTATCCCAGAGGCCGAACCAAAACAATGCGGTCGCAGCAGGAGAGGCAGACAAATCGGCCTACTGGTCAGACTCAGAAGGCGAGCACACCATCCACCGCTTCCGAGCATATGGAAAGGTTATCTTGCACTTGTTTGATGCTGTATTATATCTTTGATCCGTTTTTGGTCAAAAACTCTTTAATGTGAAAAATCGGGGGGAAAGCCATAGGAATCAAAAAGAGTTGAGATTTTTCTTCCTCCTTCGTCTTCTGATGTCACAGCTAGCCAATGTTCACCCGGCATGTGTTTAGGATGGGTATTGACAATAAACATGGCCGGCCGCTCCGGCCATTTCTCAATAGGCAATTCATCACAAGCCCACACTCCACAAAATTGTTTTCCAATCAATCGGGTCATGAGCCCTTCCAACTCTTGTGTATTCATGTCTTTGCTCAACGATCCTTAATAATAATCCACTAAAACCTGTCTTCGGCTATTCACCTCCAAGATTGAATCAGAGCATGCATAAACAATCATGCTAACGGTACAGGCTAAAGGTGTACGGAAACGCATTTCCAGCCTGCGGTTACCTTGGGACACCACCGAAAGATTTCCTGAGGTGTCATCATCAAGTGATAAATTGAAAGCATACAATGTGTAACCCTCTGCAAAATCATTTCTGTCAATAGGTAAAGAGAGATCTTTTAGATGCCTCCCGGTAGCCAGGAATAGATTGTAAAATTCTCGCACAGATATGTTATTAAATTGTGGTTGGAAACCCTTAGCAGGGACCTGACGTCCGTCCTGATCGAGAGCTACATACTCTGCATTGAAGTGTTGAAAATTAAATGGGTTTTTATGTAAACTGCCCGTATTAGAGGCGTGATCAACCAAACCTATAACTATATATCGGGGTAAAGGGCCTAGAAATAGGTTTTCTTGACTGCAGATTCTGCTGCCCACAGATATGCTAAAGGTTTTCATGGTAATTCTTTGGAGAGGGTAAAGGGCATTTCCTTTCATCAAAGCCTGTGAGTGACCCAGACGAACTGCCGGAGATAGACACTTTTTTAATAAAAAGCGTTGCCCCCAACACTTTAAACTAAAGTCACCGTCCTGGGCAGACATCAGACAAAACTCATCCGTGGCCCTGGTTAATTTTAGTCTTAAATCAACCGAATTTAAGAGTAAACGTTCTTGAAAGAAAATGTCAGAGTGTATAGGCCCTAGCAGATGAAACTCTCGAGATTCGGCACAGTAGCGAGCGCGTGCCTTCAGTCCTTTGTTTGCACCGGTGGAAGGGTCTGTCGATTCCATAGAGACTCCTGCAGTATCCTTGCTAAACAGCCCAGCGCTGAATTGTGTCTTGAGAGTGTCTTCGGAGTAGTTGAGTAAACACTCCATGATGGCCCTATGAGGGTATGTGGCACTGCTTTGACTGATTAGGCATTCACCCAAAGTCACATCCACTTGGGAGAAGATGGTGGCCAAGGGAAAATTAATGAGACTCACTTTGGCATCGTCTGCAATATTAGCACCATCTCTTTTGGTCACTTTTAGACGTAAATGCACCAAGGTGTTGTTGAGGTCCAGATAGTTGTCACTGTGGCCTGGTATGAAAATATCTATAGGACCGTTGTCTGTAATGGTAGAGAGGGGGGCTATCTCCACACAACTGGACCTCTCTACTGAATGTTGGGTTAAGGGGGCCGTGAAAAGACCGAGCTCTGTCTTTATAATTTCAGAGGACATGCGGAGTAAAAGAGCCATGTTGCTTGTTCTTTTAGAAAATACTTCTGAGTATTCTTTTTGTCGTTTTTGGTCCAGAACTCCTCACTTTACCACATTTACATTTACATTTAAGTCATTTAGCAGACGCTCTTATCCAGAGCGACTTACAAATTGGTGAATTCACCTTCTGACATCCAGTGGAACAGCCACTTTACAATAGTGCATCTAAATCATTAAGGGGGGGGGTGGTGAGAAGGATTACTTATCCTATCCTAGGTATTCCTTGAAGAGGTGGGGTTTCAGGTGTCTCCGGAAGGTGGTGATTGACTCCGCTGTCCTGGCGTCGTGAGGGAGTTTGTTCCACCATTGGGGGGCCAGAGCAGCGAACAGTTTTGACTGGGCTGAGCGGGAACTGTACTTCCTCAATGGTAGGGAGGCGAGCAGGCCAGAGGTGGATGAACGCAGTGCCCTTGCTTGGGTGTAGGGCCTGATCAGAGCCTGGAGGTACTGCGGTGCCGTTCCCCTCACAGCTCCGTAGGCAAGCACCATGGTCTTGTAGCGGATGCGAGCTTCAACTGGAAGCCAGTGGAGAGAGCGGAGGAGCGGGGTGACGTGAGAGAACTTGGGAAGGTTGAACACCAGACGGGCTGCGGCGTTCTGGATGAGTTGTAGGGGTTTAATGGCACAGGCAGGGAGCCCAGCCAACAGCGAGTTGCAGTAATCCAGACGGGAGATGACAAGTGCCTGGATTAGGACCTGCGCCGCTTCCTGTGTGAGGCAGGGTCGTACTCTGCGGATGTTGTAGAGCATGAACCTACAGGAACGGGCCACCGCCATGATGTTGGTTGAGAACGACAGGGTGTTGTCCAGGATCACGCCAAGGTTCTTAGCGCTCTGGGAGGAGGACACAATGGAGTTGTCAACCGTGATGGCGAGATCATGGAACGGGCAGTCCTTCCCCGGGAGGAAGAGCAGCTCCGTCTTGCCGAGGTTCAGCTTGAGGTGGTGATCCGTCATCCACACTGATATGTCTGCCAGACATGCAGAGATGCGATTCGCCACCTGGTCATCAGAAGGGGGAAAGGAGAAGATTAATTGTGTGTCGTCTGCATAGCAATGATAGGAGAGACCATGTGAGGTTATGACAGAGCCAAGTGACTTGGTGTATAGCGAGAATAGGAGAGGGCCTAGAACAGAGCCCTGGGGGACACCAGTGGTGAGAGCGCGTGGCGAGGAGACAGATTCTCGCCACGCCACCTGGTAGGAGCGACCTGTCAGGTAGGACGCAATCCAAGCGTGGGCCGCGCCGGAGATGCCCAACTCGGAGAGGGTGGAGAGGAGGATCTGATGGTTCACAGTATCGAAGGCAGCCGATAGGTCTAGAAGGATGAGAGCAGAGGAGAGAGAGTTAGCTTTAGCAGTGCGGAGCGCCTCCGTGATGCAGAGAAGAGCAGTCTCAGTTGAATGACTAGTCTTGAAACCTGACTGATTTGGATCAAGAAGGTCATTCTGAGAGAGATAGCGGGAGAGCTGGCCAAGGACGGCACGTTCAAGAGTTTTGGAGAGAAAAGAAAGAAGGGATACTGGTCTGTAGTTGTTGACATCGGAGGGATCGAGTGTAGGTTTTTTCAGAAGGGGTGCAACTCTCGCTCTCTTGAAGACGGAAGGGACGTAGCCAGCGGTCAGGGATGAGTTGATGAGCGAGGTGAGGTAAGGGAGAAGGTCCCCGGAAATGGTCTGGAGAAGAGAGGAGGGGATAGGGTCGAGCGGGCAGGTTGTTGGGCGGCCGGCCGTCACAAGAAGCGAGATTTCATCTGGAGAGAGAGGGGAGAAAGAGGTCAGAGCACAGGGTAGGGCAGTGTGAGCAGAACCAGCGGTGTCGTTTGACTTAGCAAACGAGGATCGGATGTCGTCGACCTTCTTTTCAAAATGGTTGACGAAGTCATCTGCAGAGAGGGAGGAGGGGGGAGGGGAGGAGGATTCAGGAGGGAGGAGAAGGTGGCAAAGAGCTTCCTAGGGTTAGAGGCAGATGCTTGGAATTTAGAGTGGTAGAAGGTGGCTTTAGCAGCAGAGACAGAGGAGGAAAATGTAGAGAGGAGGGAGTGAAAGGATGCCAGGTCCGCAGGGAGGCGAGTTTTCCTCCATTTCCGCTCGGCTGCCCGGAGCTCTGTTCTGTGAGCTCGCAATGAGTCATCGAGCCACGGAGCGGGAGGGGAGGACCGAGCCGGCCTGGAGGATAGGGGACATAGAGAGTCAAAGGATGCAGAAAGGGAAGAGAGGAGGGTTGAGGAGGCAGAATCAGGAGAAAGGTTGGAGAAGGTATGAGCAGAGGGAAGAGATGATAGGATGGAAGAGGAAAGAGTAGCGGGGGAGAGAGAGCGAAGGTTGGGACGGCGCGATACCATCCGAGTAGGGGCAGTGTGGGAAGTGTTGGATGAGAGCGAGAGGGAAAAGGATACAAGGTAGTGGTCGGAGACTTGGAGGGGAGTTGCAGTGAGGTTAGTGGAAGAACAGCATCTAGTAAAGATGAGGTCGAGCGTATTGCCTGCCTTGTGAGTAGGGGGGAAGGTGAGAGGGTGAGGTCAAAAGAGGAGAGGAGTGGAAAGAAGGAGGCAGAGAGGAATGAGTCAAAGGTAGACGTGGGGAGGTTAAAGTCGCCCAGGACTGTGAGAGGTGAGCCGTCCTCAGGAAAGGAGCTTATCAAGGCATCAAGCTCATTGATGAACTCTCCGAGGGAACCTGGAGGGCGATAAATGATAAGGATGTTAAGCTTGAAAGGGCTGGTAACTGTGACAGCATGGAATTCAAAGGAGGCGATAGATAGATGGGTAAGGGGAGAGAGAGAGAATGACCACTTGGGAGAGATGAGGATCCCGGTGCCACCACCCCGCTGACCAGAAGCTCTCGGGGTGTGCGAGAACACGTGGGCGGACGAAGAGAGAGCAGTAGGAGTAGCAGTGTTATCTGTGGTGATCCATGTTTCCGTCAGTGCCAGGAAGTCGAGGGACTGGAGGGAGGCATAGGCTGAGATGAACTCTGCCTTGTTGGCCGCAGATCGGCAGTTCCAGAGGCTACCGGAGACCAGGAACTCCACGTGGGTCGTGCGCGCTGGGACCACCAGATTAGGATGGCCGCGGCCACGCGGTGTGGAGCGTTTGTATGGTCTGTGCAGAGAGGAGAGAACAGGGATAGATAGACACATAGTTAACAGGGTACAGAAGAGGCTACGCTAATGCAAAGGAGATTGGAATGACAAGTGGACTACACGTCTCGAATGTTCAGAAAGTTAAGCTTACGTAGCAAGAATCTTATTGACTAAAATGATTGAAATGATACAGTACTGCTGGAGTAGGCTAGCTGGTAGTGGCTGCGATGTTGACACTACACTAATCAAGTCGTTCCGTCGAGTGTAATAGTTTCTACAGTGCTGCTATTCGGGGCTAGCTGGCTAGCTAGCAGGTTAATTGCGTTACGTTACTTTAAAAGAACGACAATAGCTGGCTAGCTAACCTAGAAAATCCCTCTAGGCTACACAATTGTCTTAGATACAAAGACGGCTATGTAGCTAGCTAGCTACGATCAAACAAAACAAACCGTTGTACTGTAATAGTTACTACAGTGCTGCTATTCGGGGGCTAGCTGGCTAGCTACGTTAAAAGAACGACAATAGCTGGCCAGCTAACCTAGAAAATCGCTCTAGGCTACACAATTGTCTTAGATACAAAGACGGCTATGTAGCTAGCTAGCTACGATCAAACAAAACAAACCGTTGTACTGTAATAGTTACTACAGTGCTGCTATTCGGGGGCTAGCTGGCTAGCTACGTTAGAAGAACGACAATAGCTGGCCAGCTAACCTAGAAAATCGCTCTAGACTACACAATTGTCTTAGATACAAAGACGGCTATGTAGCTGGCTAGCTACGATCAAACAAATCAAACCGTTGTACTGTAATGAAGTGAAATGACTTACTGAGTTTCTTTTAACGGCTAACCACCGCTTTTTAGGGGCAGGCCTGCGCCTTATACCCGGAGGTCTCTTTTTTGGTCTTTGAGACAACATCATAAGCCCGAGCCTTCTTGATGCTCGGCATCTGGTGATGCCCTTCTGGTCATAGCATTGGCCACAACCTCACTTACTATATTTTTAGCCGCTGATTTTAAAATGTGGTTTGGCTATGCTGAGGCCTCTCTTCATAAATGGTAAAATCATCCTAAAGAGGTTACGAAATATACCGCCTATCCCCGAACCGTACATGGTCTGGGATCCATAATAGCCGGGAAACCCATTACACACTTGAGCAACATAGTATGAGACATAGGATTAGGGTCAAGATGTTGGTGGTCCATAACCCTTTTAATTTATTTGTATTATGTTTATAAAAATATATAATACTAATAATATATTATATGTATAGAGGTTTTGGTGGGTCAAGTGGAGTTTTACAATCGTTTTACCATAAGTAAATTCAATGTTTTCGTTCTGATCCGTTTTAAGCTCAACCAGAATGATTTCAATATTTCTTGCTTACAGGTACGTAGTGTGGCTTGTCGTAGTTAAGAGTGACTATATCGCCATCCTTTCCCTCTATATGAACTGGTCTCAGGAGGGGCACACAACTGTTGTCACGTCCTGACCTTAGTTCCTTTTTTTATGTCTCTATTTTAGGTTGGTCAGGGCGTGAATTGGGGTGGGCATTCTGTTTTGTTCTATGTTTGTATTTCTATGTGTTTGGCCTGGTATGGTTCCCAATCAGAGGCAGCTGTCAATCGTTGTCTCTGATTGAGAACCATACTTAGGCAGCCTGGTTTCGCCCTTGAGTTGTGGGTAGTTGTTTTCTGTCTCTGTCCCAGACAGGACTGTTTCGTTTGTTCCGTTTTGTTCTAGTGTAATTAAAAAGATCATGAACATGTACCACGCTGCACCTTGGTCCTCTCCTTCTTCCACCAATGACAGCTGTTACAACTGTCTCATACCCTTTGATAGGATATGATGTCGGTATACACAAATATGTTGTAAAATCCTGCATGTATATCCGCAGGAAATTGTAATAATTTATCTTTCACTTACGTCCATTTATTGGGACCCATCCCCAACATGTAGGCTAAATTACCACTGGTCTTTATACCCCTGTCAGCATCCCCTGAGATTTGTACACGTTTAGGTGTACATGTATAGGGTTGTAGATCAAGAGTATTTCCATATTGTTCAGAGTTAGGAGTTCATTCAACTCTGAGACGATCTTGTCGACGGTTCTATAGAACCCTTTTTTAAGCTTAATAAGTTTCGCAGGTTCTAATATCCTTTTGCAATAAAAATCATGGTCCTTCTCCTTGATATTATACCAACTATGGGGGTATGTAATCTTGCTGAGACCTACTTCCCAGGCCTCTAACTCTATAGGCTTTGGAAAATTGGTTGTATAATTAGAACTCTGATTATTACGATATAAATGTGCAGACGCATTACTGGAGAGAGTCAGGTAGAAGCCGCTGTGTTCCATGATGCACTTCTGTGTACACGCGAATGATGGGGTATTTATCATGCATGAGGGTTTAAGTTAACCCCCGATGCCTCCACCACATCGTGCACTAATACCCTGTTGAAGTTTTGGGGCCAGTTTTTCCAGCGGACCAGCACCATTTTTGACCCTTTTATCTCTTTTGATCTGGAATCTCCTCCACGTGAAAGACTTTGTCTTTCCTCAACTGTACCTTCTGTAATTCCTTCTCATAAAAAGATCCCTCTATAAGCAACCCATCATAATATTTTAACTTGTAGACGGGGGGTATGCGCGGCAGACATTCGGTAACGGTGAACACCTCATCGCTGTAACCTTGCTCTTATTTTTTGTCGAAAACACCCCTCAACTTGTATATATGTACCAAGTCCCCCACTATGAATTTAAAATTATGTTTTTCTAATTGCGAAGGGGGAACAAACCATACAGATTTTTAAAGAGTTTTCAGAAGAGACCTCGGAGGGCTTCATCCGTATACTCTTATAGTAACTGTTGTTGTACCCCTTTACTAAATCTTGAACTATATCGATATATCTATGCGTGCTGTGAGCTGTAAAATATCGCCACATCCGCTCCTTCAGAGTTCTATTAAAGCGTTCAACAACTGAAGCTTTCAAATCCGAGCCTGAAGCAAAATGCACAATATTGTGCTTCTTCATGAGTTTCTGAAAAGTATTATAAAAAAAAAAAATCCACCATCAGTCTGGGGCTCCTCCTTCCTTCAAGATAGTCATATGCCCGGGTCACCTCTGCCCCGCTCTTATTTTTTAAGACCCTTACACATGCTATTTTAGAGAATATCTATAACCGTTAGCATGTAGCGATTTCCATCATTTTTATCTGCAAGGGCCTGCATGTCACATAGATCCGCCTGAAATTGGGACGAGGGATGAGTAGAAAAAAACCTCTATTTGTTTTCGTACAGGTTTATGTAGAGTATGAGCATCTTGCTCTGCTAACCACTCATTCACTTGAGCAGTGCTTAACCGGCTACCTGTTTCTTCCGCTATAGCTCTCTGTGAACGCTCCTTACCCCCATAAGACCCGGGGTTAGAGGGGGTATAATAAATGTTTTTCAACATCTGCTCCGCCATCCTTCTTGCCTCTCTGAGGTACAATAACGTTAATGAGCCCCTTTCAAATAACTACAACATTTCATTTTTGTGCAAACATCAAGTATTACGTATACAGACAATTCAGGATTCGTTGCAGGATACTTGTCCCCGTTTTCTCAACGATCCCAGCATGCAACACCTTGCATATTTGGTTTAGATTTACAGGCTTGTGTCGCTGAATTTTTAAAACACACACATCTGCAATTTAAGTATATAAACAACAAATATGATACATGTTACAATTAAAAGGTGTTTCAAACAAATAAAGTAAAATCTTAGACAAGGTTGTTTCTAGTTCTTCAGAATCATCCACAAGACGGGATACCATGTGTCCATTGTAGACTCTCGCCCGTATGTCGTACATGATTCATGATTTGCTCCATTTTTAGCACACGCTCTACATTAGCCCAGGTATTGTGTGTTGTGTAGAACGATACATTGTTCACTTTATTTTCAATAATTTGAGGCATAACATTTATGTTCTCTCAAAATATTTTATTTATTTATTCTCTCTAACATCGTATGCATATAGTTACTCATTGCTTTACATCTAAATAACAAATATGTATTGTCACTCGGTCTCTTGGGGTTTATTGAGCCAGAAAGTCATCACATCAGCCAGCACAGCTTCCCTGTATTTGTTGTCATCCACCAGGGTGTGTCAGATTTCTTTTGAGTTTCTCGTGGATGTAGATCGCCTTCTTCAGTTCATGTAGGAAAGCCTTGGTTACCCCGTAAACTCTGGAGATAGACGGCACAAGACCCATAGACTCCAGGGCTCTGACCAGCGAAGGTATAAACCTACAGGAATACAGTCTTTTCACCAGCGCCTCAAAATGGTTGAAGAAGTAGTATCTTGGGGGCTCGTATAGGCATGGATGACGGCGCTGGCTGGGGTGATTGATCTCACAACCGATGCATTTTTCTCTTATATATTCTCCAATCACCACGTCTAAAAACAAAGTGTGGCTACAGAGGCCTTGATGGTGTCCACAAAAATAGTACTGACCACCCCATCAAACACATCCTCAGGCTGTGTACATGTAGGAGGTGTCGGGGGTCTTGCCTGGGGGGAGTAGAATGGTAGGCTGCGAGGCATAGAGTCCTTAGGGTCTGGCCCCCATGACGTATCGGAGTCCTGGAATGTTGTATGAATATCCATGGTATATGCTGAAATGAAGAACCGGAGGCTTTATGGGCACTCCTTTTATTGTTGAACCAGTCCTTTGGCTATCAGGGCGTGCTTAATTAACGCAGCCGCGTACTTAGTTGTCTTCGGGGGCTGACCCTTCTGAGGATGTACCTTCTTGGGGTTCCTTTGAATCATAATCCTCAGGATTCATATACATTATGCACTTCCTTAGCTGAATAATGCTCTGCCACTGTTGGCTCTGTACAAAAAGAGCGTCCAATAACTCTAGCATCTTCAATTCCATTAGATCCCAACTTTCAAAAGGAATAAGCATGCGCAACCTAAAATCCCCAGTCAGGCCACCATCACAAATTATTTGGTTGCGGGTTTCCTCGTTGCTGATATACAACTCCACGCATCCACATGGAAGTCCATTCTTTCTTCGTATTTTCACCCTGTGAAATACTCTTCTTGAGGAGTCAGGGGTACCTTCCCAACGGGTCTCGTAGCCCGTGAACACGCTATAACCCTTTGTGATAACTCTCAGTTCGGGACACACAACCTTGCGAAAAACCGGCCAGTCTTCAAGCCCGTAGTCCACTCCTAAAGTCTGGTCTGTATATTCTTCTCCTTCAGCTACCGTATAGAGTTTCACTCTACAGGCCTGGTAATCAAAATGATACCCCCATTGGGGCTGTTTTTCATGGTTGGGGCTAGGCCCCCTAGTTCCAGTGAAGGGAAATCTTAACGTTACAGCATAAAATGACATTCTAGACAATTCTGTGCTTCCAACTTGGCAACAGTTTGGAGAAGGCCCTTTCCTTTTTCAACATGAATGCCCCTGTGCTCAAAGTGAGGTTCATACAGAAATTGTTTGTCGAGATCGGTGTGGAAGAACACTGGCCTAAACAGAGCCCTGACTGCAACCTCATAGAACACCTTATCGAACACTTTTAAATTGGAGTGCCGACTGCGAGCCAGGTCTAATCGCCCAACATCAGTGCCCAACCTCACTAATGCTCTTGTGGCTGAATGGAAGCAGTTCCCCGCAGTAATGTTCCAACATATAGTGGAAAACCTTCACAGAAGAGTGGAGGCTGTTAAAGCATCAAACTCCATATTAATGCCCATGATTTTGGAATGAGATGTTTGACGAGCCGGTGTCCACATACTTTTGGTCATGTAATCTATTACATTATTACAACCCCCCCTATTACAACCCCCCTCATGACTCATGAGGTGGATGGATAGAGGGATGGTTAGACAGATGGTGTCTTGAAGGGTTATAAACATTCTCCCTTCGAGAAGTTTGTTTGTGTGTCTCGTGTGGGGTGAGCCTCTGTCAGAACAGATGTTAGATGTAGCAGGCTCCTGTCCTCAGGGCCAGCGGGGGATCAGGAGGATCTCTGGCTGCTGCACAGATCAAAGTCATGATCAAGCAGAACTGGAGAAACACCCCACAGAGAACTGCAGACGCATCCCAATACAATCTGCGTGTGTGTGCGTGGCAGTTTGTGTTTGTGTGTGCAAGGTGTGTGTGTGCACATTGATAGGTATATGAGGAGCAAGTCTGTTGTGTGTGTGTGTGCGTGCAAGGTGTGTGTACTGTTTGTGGTGGGCATATGTGTGTGATCGCACTATTGCAAGTGATTAGAGCATAAGCAGGAGATGCGCCCCAGAGAGAAACACCTCTAAATCCCTTTGTATCACACACACACACCTACTTTTCTATTCAGGGGAATCTACCTTCTCATAGTCAGCATTCCTGTCTCTGCACACACACGGAGGTGGGCTCAGTTTCACTCTAGCTCCTGCCAGAATAAAGCTACCTGCTCTCCCCACCCCTCTCATCTCTCTTTCTCTCTCTGCACACCTGATCCGATGATGAAATACTGCAGGTGTGAAGGAGGGACAAAGAATGATACAATCTCTTTAGACACCAGAGGAGGCTAGTTGGAGGAGCTATAGGAGGACAGGCTCATTGTAATGGCTGGAATGGAGTCAAACATTTGGTTTCCATATGTTTGATTCCTGAAATGACTGGAATGGCCATTTCTGGCACACACCATAGGTTAGAGGTCAAATGCCTTAGTTCCAGTGGCGACCAGTCATTCTGTTTTAAGACCCACATTTTTGGAACAAAAACAGGGCTTGCCTGTTTTGCATGTTATTTTGGCATTAATACGTGTCACATATCAGTTTTCAAACAATGTAAAATATATATATCATTGTGTTAATAAAGCTGCATACAAACATGGTCTCTTTGTTTTCTTGAGTAAGGCAGCTCCAAAATGCAAGTGTTTCAGCCTAGCTCAGTGCTTTCTGTAGTGGTGTGGCAAGCCTGCAGAAAATAGAGCGTTGCGCCGTGATTGGCTCAGTGTTTTGTCACTGATGGGGACACTATGTAACTGCAGTTAAATTAGAAGTGCCAATCCAAGAAGGCTCAAGGTCATTGGCCACAGATAAAATGTATAGTATTTTTGAATAGACTGATGTCAAAATCATATTTTCTAAATCTTAATCTAGCAGTAATCATCAAGAATAAAGTTGACATTCTAATGGAAAATCCTTTTTAATCCTTATCATATTAAGAGATATTATAGATAAAATGTATCGGTGCTCATCGGCCATTGCACATAAACATTACAAAAGTTGGAAATCACAAATTTACCAATCACTGGCCTGCTATTCAGTGGAGTGGCTGTATGGTCCCAAATCTGGGATTAAGGGTCTCTTTTCCAAGCTTAAAATGAGAAACATTCAATATTGGCCATGCTGTCAATGAAGCATGATTTGTGCCACGCTCAAAACAACTTAACTCGGAACTGCGAAAACTTCATTTCAGTGAGTTCAAGACAACTGGGAAGTCACAAATAAATTACTGGGAAAATCCGTTTTGAACAGCCATCCAACTCGGAATTGTAAATCCGGCCTCTTTCTAGAGCTACGACCTGAAGATCAATGACGTCATCGTGATTCAACCTTGTTTTTTTTCTTCGAGTTCCCAGTTGTCTTGAAAGCACCATAAATCCAGAGAATGACAGACTTGAATGACAAAATTTGATCACGAAGGCCCACCGCGCCACCTCACTGTTCAAGTGAGCACTTCACAAGGTGAGTCCAAAAATGTATTGTATGCTGCTGCATAAACAATGCAATATGCCAGGGAGATATGTACAGTGGGGCTAAAAAGTATTTGGTCAGCCACCAATTGTGCAAGTTCTCCCACTTAAAAAGATGAGGCCTGTAATTTATCATAGGTACACTTCAACTATGACAGACAAAATTAGAAAAAAAAAACATCTAGAAAATCACATTGTAGGATTTTTTATGAATTTATTTGCAAATTATTGTGGAAAATTAAGTATTTGGTCAATAACAAAAGTTTCTCAATACTTTTATATACCCTTTGTTGGCAATGACAGAGGTCAAACGTTTTCTGTAAGTCTTCACAAGGTTTTCACACACTGTTGCTGGTATTTTGGCCCATTCCTCCATGCAGATCTCCTCTAGAGCAGTGATGTTTTGGAGCTGTTGCTGGAGAACACGGACTTTCAACTCCCTCCAAAGGTTTTCTATGGGGTTGAGATCTGGAGACTGGCTAGGCCACTCCAGGACCTTGAAATGCTTCTTACGAAGCCACTCCTTCATTGCCCGGGCGGTGTGTTTGGAATCATTGCTGAAAGACCCCGCCACGTTTCATCTTCAATGCCCTTGCTGATGGAAGGAAGTTTTCACTCAAAATCTCACGATACATGGCCCCATTCATTCTTTCCTTTACACGGATCAGTCTTCCTGGTCCCTTTGCAGAAAAACAGCCCCAAAGCATGATGTTTCCACCCCCATGCTTCACAGTAGGTATGGTGTTCTTTGGATGCAACTCAGCATTCTTTGTCCTCCAAACAGGACGAGTTGAGTTTTTACCAAAAAGTTATATTTTGGTTTCATCTGACCATATGACATTCTCCCATTCTTCTTCTGGATCATCCAAATGCTCTCAAGCAAACTTCAGACGGGCCTGGACATGTACTGGCTTTAAGCAGGGGGACACTGGCACTGCAGGATTTGAGTCCCTAGCGGCGTAGTGTGTTACGGATGGTAGGCTTTGTTACTTTTGTCCCAGCTCTCTGCAGGTCATTCACTAGGTCCCCCCGTGTGGTTCTGGGATTTTTGCTCACCGTTCTTGTGATCAATTTGACCCCACGGGGTGAGATCTTGCATGGAGCCCCAGATCGAGGGAGATTATCAGTGGTCTTGTATGTCTTCCATTTCCTAATAATTGCTCCCACAGTTGATTTCTTCAAACCAAGCTGCTTACCTATTGCAGATTCAGTCTTCCCAGCCTGGTGCAGGTCTACAATTTTGTTTCTGGTGTCCTTCGACAGCTGTTTGGTCTTGGCCATAGTGGAGTTTGGACTGTGACTGTTTGAGGTTGTGGACAGGTGTCTTTTATACTGATAACAAGTTCAAACAGGTGCCATTAATACAGGTAACGAGTGGAGGACAGAGGAGCCTCTTAAAGAAGTTACAGGTCTGTGAGAGCCAGAAATCTTGCTTGTTTGTAGGTCACCAAATACTTATTTTCCACCATCATTTGCAAATAAATTCATTAAAAAATCCTACAATGTGATTTTCTGGATTTTTTTTCTCATTTTGTCTGTCATAGTTGAAGTGTACCTATGATGAAAATTAACAGGCCTCATCTTTTTAAGTGGGAGAACTTGCACAATTGGTGGCTGACTAACTACTTTTTTGCCCCACTGTATACTGTAGCTAAGTAAGTATTACTAAGTGTATGTTGTGTAGCAAGCTGTTAGTAGCCCATGTGCCTCACCCTAATAATTTGATCCTTTTTCCACTCTTAATTTATCCTACTGTTCTGACTTGGTGGTGCACATGTAGCCTACAGCCTGTTTTGGAGAAATGTAATCATTGAATATTGTAAGAGCTTTCATTATCTACTTATATGCCTCATTTATTTATCCTATGGTTCTGAGTTGGTATACAGGGAGAACACTAAGTGTGGCCCATGTTCTGAATTCTGTCGCTGTACATTTCAAAAGTGCTAAACAAATAGTTATATTGACTACGTCCATCCTAGTTTACTCATTGTCTTAATCGAAATTACAGATGGCCTCTTATCCGCTTGTCGTCCCCTCAATTGTCATTAGAAAACACATTTGTTTAAACCATGTTTGTTTTTTTAAAGGCAGTAACTGAAGATGAACTGTTTCGCTGCCAGACAAGGCTCAGCTGATAGCTAGGTGTAGTAGTGGTAAGATGTTGGGGCTGCTTTTGGGACAGTGTTATGTAGGCCCTAACAGTTTGTGGGCACCGTTTGTCACTGTTTCAGTGAAATTCATGTGTTGTTTAGTATTGTGTAGTGGCTTTGCTGGCATGCATCCCACTTTATTTATTTTCTGCCCCACAAATATTTACACGCTAAAACCGCCACTGCTAAGGTCCAAGGGTTGGAACCGATTCAGGGAACAAAACCGTAAACTGGAACATAATGAAATTATTAGAGGAACAGAATCCAAACAGGAAATGAAAGGGATCTATACTGTTCTGGAACAGTATAGATATAACAATCGTTATTTTAAAAGCATGGGGACCAGTTGATTGGTTGGATGAGGTATTGCAGAGTGTGATATGTGGATCTGTCTTGGTTAAATGGGTGCTATGGGAAGAAGGGGAGATGAGGTGGATATTAGTAAAGTGATGTGAGATGGGTTGTTGGACATCATCTCTCAATTCAATGGGCTTTATTGGCATGGCCAACATGTTTACATTGATAAAGCAGGTGAAATAGATAAGTGAAATACTCCCCCTCTCTCTCCTCTGTCTATCAGACAGAAGCCATGGCTGCTCAGCTTCCCTCTGTACCTCACCTGCTCAATCGTGCAGAAAGAGTGAGTCTGTAGGAATTGTGATGCCCATCTCAAGAGTGGTAAAGAGGAAGATGAGATAGGGAGGAAGGAAGGAAAGTGATGGTAGCTGAAGAGAGCAGATAGAGGGATGGTAGAAGAGTGAAAGAGAGGGAGTCTGGGGGGGTGTTATGCTCATCTCAATGCGCCTCTGGCTTCTCACTGCTCAGATCACTGTACTTAGAGAAAGGGGGAGAGGGTAGAGAGTGACCAGAGCAGAGGGAGGAAGGGGAACTTTTCAGCGATTGGAAGGAAGGAGAGGTTGTATAGGGAGAGCAGAGAGATGAAGGGACTTCACTGACCGTATGAACTGGTGTTTATACAGGTTGCAGAGAGATGAAGGGACTTCACTGACCGTATGAACTGGTGTTTATACAGGTTGCAGAGAGATGGTATTTTATTAGGATCGCCATTAGCTGTTGCGAAATCAGCAGCTACTGTTCACGGGATCCACGCAAAACAGAACATTAAACGTCTCAAGGACAAGAACTACATCAATTTATGTAGGCTAAGTGTGCCTTTAAAAATGTATGTAGTTCTGTCCTTGAGCTGTTTAATAGTCGGTACCGTCATGTATCTGGACCCCAGGAACAGTAGCTGCTGCTTGCGCAACAGCTAATTGGGATCCTAATAACATTTCCCAAGCCTGCTAAGCAATCACTAGCTTGCTATTTAGTGGAGTGGCTGTGTGGTCCCAAATCTGGGATTAAGGGACTCTTTTCTTAGTTCAAAATAAACATTCAACATTGGCCATGCTGTCAATGAAGCATGATTTGTGCCACTCAAAACTGTTAGCTCGGAACTGCGAAAACTTGATTTCAGTGAGTTCAAGACAACTGGGAAGTCGAATAAATGAGCTCTGACTGGGAAAAGTTTTGAATGGTCATGTGCCTCACCCTAATAAATTGGGTATATTTATCTTAATTTCACCTACTGTTCTGACTTGGTGGTGTACATGTAGCCTATAACCTGTAATGTAATCTTCAAATATTGTAAGAGCTTTCAATGTCTGCTTATATGCCCCCTTTATTTATCCTACGGTTTTGACTTGGTGTACAGGGAGAACACTAAGAACGGCCCATGTTCTGAATTCTATCACTATACATTTACAAAAAAATGCTGAACAAATTTAGACTACATCCGTTCTTAGCTCGCTTAAATCGAAATTACGGATTGCCTCTTATCCACTTGTACAAACTATGGTATAAGGGGACGACATCTCAATTGTCATTAGAAACCACATTTGTTTAAGCAAGTCAGCCATATTAGATATGCATTTACATGCTAAAATCGCCACTGCTTATATCCAAGGTTTGGAACCGATTCAGGGAACTGAACCGAAAAATAATTCAATTTGAGGAACAGAAGTGGAACCGGAAACAAAAGTGATCTATACTGTTTCGGAACAGACCGTTATTTTAAAAGCATGGGAACCGGTTAATAACATTATTTTAAGTTCCGGTCATATTTTATTCAGTCCAACAAAATTCACAAAGACCTAGGCAAAGCCCTCACTATCACTCAGAAATGCATTCCAGTGTCTGTCTGCCAGTGAAGGCGTGTGTAGGCTACCTGCGTTTGTCTTTCAGTGTTGCCAACTCCTCAGTAAGGAAAGCAGCTATTGGCTGTCCTAAAAAGAAAAATTGCTAAATGACGTCATCACTTAATTTGCAGAATTGGTCATGTGCATGTAATTGTAATGGATGCTGTAGAAGAGAGAAATCACGGTGGGAGGGACAAAAGGGAGTAAAAAAATAAATAAATAAAAAACCTAAATATGTCGTGGAAATTTCCTCTATTTACCAAATCATGAGAGCAAACCACACACAAGTCATCAAAGTTCATCTTTAATTATATGAGCTCTCTCACAACCCTGTGACTCTCAGATCAATTCAGTGTCTATCAATGAATTCTCTGAGAGTCCCCTCCACATTTAAACTGAGATCCTTTATAGCAAAGACACACACAGGATAAGACAGCATCGGCATAATTCAGCTTTGTCTCCTAAACTATGTTCTTTTCTCAAACTCAGAACCATAAACAAATCCTCCATACATCAAATCCATCCTATCTTGACAAGATCACAGAGACACACTGACTGGCACACAGACATTGTGGAGCCAAGAGATACACGCTTGACCTCTCCCCTCTCTCTGGCCCAAGCAACTTAGTCTTGACAGAACAGATACTGCAACCCCGCCTCAGTATTATACAAAAATAACATTCTGATGAGAAGTAACTTACAAACATATGATGAATATAAAACATCTTACCTATGTTACCAACCAATTCTGATTATTCCCCAACAATGTATTGAACTACAAATGAACTTTGTCGATTCTTGTTTTTTTAAATATCACAATTCCAACCCTCCTTTATCCGGGACCGGCACGTGACCCAAAAGAGACTCTGGAGGAGTTACTTTTCTTAATTTGGTTTTTAACTTTATGGTCCAACAACAAGTCACAATAAAACATTTTTTGTATACAATCTAAATTGACCAAAAAGAGAGAACAGAAAAAGACTGTCAATGGCAATGAGAAAATTATGGTAACTCGTCTGGCCCTAATTCAGGTAGAAATAAATAATTAAATGTAAACCAGGGCGGGATCAGCCAGGGGTGGCTTCCCGCATGCGCAATTCATTTTCAGTCTGGACGCGGAGGGTTGAACATCTCCTGCTCTGAATGCAGCTGGGAGGGACTGCTGCGTGAGGACTGGGCAGCCTGTGAGTGCTTTGGGACCGGGTGGGACCCAAGTTGAAAAGTCGCTTTTTTGAAAATGTGTCGCTAGAGGGGTCTGAATACTCGCTAAATATAGCGAGTCAAAGTTGGCAACACTGGTCTTTCATTATCATTAAACCATGCAGTTAAGGCAAAATACAATTTGCTCTTAACGACTTTCCTGTACAGATTAAATTGCTTACCCACTCCATAGCAAGCTGCTAATTGGTGAAGTAATTATGTTGAGCTAAATGTAAAAATAAATACAAATTCAGAGGTTTGAAAAGGAATAGAAAGGAAATATATAAATCTGTACTTTTTTGGAGTTTCAAACCAGTTTATAACTTTATTTTGCTGGTCGTAACAGTGGAATAGCGCAGAATAAATGGTTCTGTACAGAACGAAACGATTGGAAAATAAAAGTTTCAACTTCCTGCTTAGGTCATTCTATGGGGCTGTTGTTTTTTCGTTGGTTGTTTGTAAGACCTGGCCCAGGCTCACATTTTATGACTTAGGTTTTATGGTACATACGGTATCCGCATTAGGGGAAACGGCACCATTGTCCGCCCCAGCATCTTTGCTATTGTTTTTGTTTTGTGAACAAACCGGTGGAGAGGTGCGTGGAGCAGTGTGGTCCCCAAACAATCTGTGCATATTCTGCTGTTCTATCGCGCGTGCAGTGATGTCTGGGGGGGGGGGGGGGGAAACAGTGTTAGTTGCTTGCATTGACTACTGTTGTTGTACTACGTTTCACGGTCAGCATTAGGGAGTTCATCCAGCATTAAAGCTCTGACCGTTAAAGTAATGACATTTATTTGTGTTGCAGAAAAGAGACCGCAGCTCAAGTACATAATAAAATAGATTTTAAAAAACAAAAGGACTGATGATTACAAAATGTGTATTAAAGGCCAAAATAAGGGGGTCTGTTCCTAAAGGCAATGATGCTTTCCTGGAGTGTTTTAGATGGAAATGAGAAACCCCCCAAAGGTAAACTCATGACAGCCTCCCAGTAAGATGTTTTAATCTCTGACAACATTCCTGGCCTCATGGTTGGAGACAGAACCACTAATAGGATGATTGTGTGCAATGCTGACGATATGCTGGTGTTTGTGCGTGCATGCATGGGTTTGTGTGTGTGTGTGTGACTGTGTGCGTCTGTGTGTTCTCTAGCTGACTCATACAATAACTACAGTACTCCAACCCCAGCCTCCATTACCTATATTAAAGCAGATCTTCAGACAGTCAAATCTCTTCCTACTAATTCGATTTCCCAAGCCTGTCCCTCGAGCCCTGAGTGTTTTGGGTAAGCTGCACTGCTGAGTTTCAGTACATATTAATATTTAGGTGTGTTTTGATGATTATATTACAGCAGTAGGATTAGTAGGATCATTAGTGTCTTTTCTGCTCTTTTATGGACCCGTATTGTGTGGAGGGTTTTGTTCAAGCCCAGTACCAACACTCCTAATTCAAATAATCAAGACGGACATAACTGCTGTAGTCAATCTAATCAAGAGGGCCTGATGAATGCTAGTTGAACCAGGTGTGCACCTTGCCAAAGTAACGGTAGCGGAAGCACTGCTGTGGTGTTGCCAGTAATCTTAAAGCTGCTATACCATCGTTTTTAACCTGATGACGTGTCAGGTAGTCTGTGGTACCCTGTGTGGTGACCACAGTTCTTCCAGTCCATCTGCCGCTATCCCAGGGGGCCATGCTCCAGATGGCCTCTGATTGGGTTCTCACAAGCCCAGGATGGGGCCACTGACAGGCAATATTAATATCACACACGCGCATGCGTGAGTGGGACTGGAGAGGTATGTTCATTATAATTTAGCCTACACAGACGCTGGAGTCATTAAAACTCATTTTTCAACCACTCCACAAATTTGTTGCCAAAAACTATAGTTAAGTCGGTTAGGACATCTACTTCGTGCATGACACAAGGCATTTTTCCATCAATTGTTTACAGACAGATTATTTTACTTAAATCACAATTCCAGTGGGTCAGAAATGTACATACACTAAGTTGACTGTGCAATTAAACAGCTTTGAAAATTCCAGAAAATGATGTCATGGCTTGAGAAGCTTCTGATAAATGATGTCAATTAGCCTGAGTCAATTGGAGGTGTACACGTGGATGTATTTCAAGGCCTACCTTCAAACTCAGTGTCTCTTTGCTTGACATCATGGGAAAATCAAAACTCAGCCAAGTCCTCAGGGAAAAAAAAAAAAAAAAGTGTAGACCTCCACAAGTCTGGTTCATCCTTGGGAGTAATTTCTAAATGCCTGAAGGTACCACGTTCATCTGTACAAACAAGTGCGCAAGTATAAACACAATGGGACCACGCAGCCATCATACCGCTCAGGAAGGAGACGCGTTCTGTCTCCTAGAGATGTACTTGTGCAAATCAATTCCAGAACAAAAGCAAAGAACCTTGTGAAGATGCTTGAGGAAACAAAAGTATCTATTTCCACAGTAAAACGAGTCCGAAACTCTTTTTCCCCTCCATCCCTTTTTCAGGACCCTGTCTTTCAAAGATGATTGGTAAAAATCCAAATAACTTCAGATCTTCATTGTAAAGGGTTTAAACACTGTTTCCAATGCTTGTTCAATGAACAATTAATGAACATGCACCTGCGGAATGGCCATTAAGACACTAACAGCTTACAAATGGTAGGCAATTAAGGTCACAGTTCTGAAAACTTAGGACACTAAAGAGGCCTTTCTACTGACCCTACAAAACACCTAAAGAAAGATGCCCAGGGTCCCTGCTCATCTGCATGAACATGCCTTAGGCATGCTGCAAGGAAGCATGAGGACTGCAGATGTGGCCAGGGCAATAAATTGCAATGTCCGTAATGTGAGACGCCTAAGACAGAGCTATAGGGAGACAGGACAGACAGCTGATCCTCAGTGTCAGACCACGTGTAACACCTGCACAGGATCGGTACATCCGGACATCACACCTGCGGGTCAGGTACAGGATGGCAACAACTGCCCGAGTTACACCAGGAACGCACAAACCCTCCATCAGTGCTCAGACTGTCCGCAATAGGCTGAGAGAGGCTGGACTGAGGGCTTGTAGATCTGTTGTAAGGCAAGTCCTCACCAAACATCACCAGCAACAACGTTGCCTATGGGCACAAACCCACAAACCCAGTGCTTTTCACTGACGAGTCGCAGTTTTGTATCAAGGCTGATGGTCGGATTCGCAATTATCGTTGACGGAATGAGCATTACACCGAGGCCTGTACTCTGGAGCGGGATCGATTGAGGTAGAGGGTCCGTCGTGGTCTGGGGCAGTGTCACAGCATCATCGAACTGAGCTTGTCGTCATTGCAAGCAATCTCAATGCTGTGCGTTACAGGACGACATCCTTCTCCTTCCTGCAGGCTCATCCTGACATGACCCTCCAGCATGACAATACCACCAGCCAGACTGCTCGTTCTGTGCGTGATTTCTTGCAAGACAGGAATGTCAGTGTTCTGCCATGGCCAGCGAAGAGCCCGGATCTTAATCCTATTGAGCACGTCTGGGACCGGTTGGATTGGAGGGTGAGGGCTAGGGCCATTCCCCCCAGAAATTGGGGAAGAGTGGGATAACATCTCACAGCAAGAACTAACAAATCTAGTGCAGTCCATGAGATGCACTGCAGTACTTAATACAGTATCTGGTGTGGCCACCAGCTGACTTACTTTTGATTCGATCCCCTTTGTTCAGAGACACAATTCCATTTGTTAGTCACAGTGGAACTTGTTGAATCTTATTGTCAAGCTTATGTTCATACAATTATTTGCACATGTTACGTATGCTGAAAATAAACGCAGTTGACAGTAAGAGGCTTATTTTTTTGCTGAGTTTATATCTACATGACTGGAAAGGCCGCTTAGCAAGGAATACGCGACTGTTCCAAAACCGCCATTAAAAAAAGATAGACTACGGTTTGCAACTGCACATGGGGACAAATATCGTTCTTGGAGAAATGTCCTCTGGTCTGATGAAACAAAAATAAAACTGTTTGGCCATAATGACCATTATGTTTGGAGGAAAAAGGGGGAGGCTTGCAAGCCGAAAACACCCTCCAACCGTGAAGCACGGGGGTTGCAGCGTCATGTTGGGGCGCTTTGCTGCAGGAGGGACTGATGCGCTTCACAAAAGATGGCATCATGACACAAGGAAATTGTGGATATATTGAAGCAACATGAAGACAGTTGGGAAGTTAAAGCTTGGTCACAAATGAGTCTTCCAAATTAACAATGACCCCAAGCATACTTCCAAAGTTGTGGCAAAATGGCTTAAGGACAACAAAGTCAAGGTATTGGAGTGGCTATCACAAAGCTCTGACCTCAATCCTACAG
This sequence comes from Oncorhynchus masou masou, assembly GCF_036934945.1. NCBI lineage: Eukaryota > Metazoa > Chordata > Actinopteri > Salmoniformes > Salmonidae > Oncorhynchus > Oncorhynchus masou. The sequence goes on along the minus strand of NC_088228.1, from coordinate 16,736,270 downwards.
AGAATGTGTGGGCAGAACTGAAAAAGCATGTGCGAGCAAGGAGGCCTACAAACCTGACTCCGTTACACCAGCTCTGTCAGGAGGAATGGGCCAAAATTGACCCAAGTAAAATGTAAAGGCAATGCTACCAAATACTAATTGAGTGCATGTAAACTTCTGCCCCACTGGGAATGTGATTAAAGAAATCACTATTATTTCACATTCTTAAAGGTGGTGATCCTGACCTAAGACAGGATCATTTACTAGGATTAAATGTCAGGAATTATAAAAAATTAGTTTACATTTATTTGGCTAAGGCGTATGTAAACTTCAACTATCACATATACGTGTTTCCACAAACGTCAGCCAGTGTGTGTTTTGTCAGGTTGTAACTGGCTGTCTACACAGTAGTGGACTTGGGTTGGATGAGGTATTGCAGTGTGCTCGGTGGAGCTGCTTCAGTTAAATGGGAGCTATGGGAAGGAGTGGAACGGTAGTAAAGTTATGAGATGTGCTGTTGGACAACTCAATGGGCTTTAATGGCATGGAAAACATGTTTACATTGACAAAGTGAAATACTCCCCCTTTCAGACAGAAGCCAGGGATGCCCAGTTTCCCTCTGTACCTCACCTGCCATAGTGAGCACAAAGGGATTCTGGAGGAATTGTGATGCCCATTAAGAGTGGTAAAGACAAATATGAATGATCACGTTAGTTAATTAAGTGATGGTAGCTGACGAGCTGATAGGGATTGTAGAGAGTCTGGCTTCACTACTTAGAAAGGGAGAGTAGTGAACAGAGCGGGGGGGATGAAGGGACTGCACTGACCGTATGAACTCGTGTTTATACAGGTTGCAGAGATTGGGTTTTATTAGGATCCCCATTAGCTGTTGCTAAAGCAGCAGCTGTTCCTTCACATTACAGAACATTAACCCGCTCAAGGACAGATCAATTTAAAAGACACACGTGGCCTACATACGAGTACACGGTCAAATAGGGGAGAGGTTATGAAACCAGGGTTGCTGTTCATTTGAGCTGGGAGTTCCATGCAATAATGCTCTACATACTGAAAGGGACTGCACTGACCCAATGAACTGCACCCAGGTTGCATAGAACACGTCAACATTAAGACACTTGAAAACGCCAGGCAATAGGTGATGAAAGGATAACCTGTGTAGGTGCAGTCATGTGACATTAGGTAGTGTGGTCATATGCAGTGGGTGGGTACATATGTGAAAGCCAGATGCTATGGCAGGTACAGTAGGCTCTCCATATACATCCCTCTCCACATGACCCCTAATATTATTATCTGCAGGATCTTGCCCTCAAGCTACCTCTGCTATACTGAATCACCCTGTTAGACATGTCACTGATTCAAATATACTCCGCTCGTAGAGCGTTCCCTTTGCTTGGTCTCAGCCGATGCCGGGACACAGCACATGTGAAGCTACCATCCACATACACTGTAGATCAGTGGTTACAGAAATTGTTTCCATTTCTTGCAATTGCTTAGAAATTATTCCTGAAGTAGTGAAGGCATTGACAAATGACCCTTATATGAAATGCTAGTGGCATGCAGATGTCAAGATATCTGGTGAAAGCAGACAGCCAAGGTTATTGAAAGGATGCCAGAACCAGATTTTAGAGCAACAAGCCTCCACTCAAAATGTAGAAAACAATTCTCTAGTCAAGTCATAACTCAGATATTTCAAAGTCAAGCATTGTATTAAACAAGCCAAAGGATTACAAGTATATGTATTGTGTGTATGCTACAAGGTCAAAGAGTGAGGCCTTCATCCCAAGCTGAAGTAGATCAGACGTATTTCTTCAGGCCTGACAGGTGGAAGGTAGTTATGGTCAGGTCAGAATGAGCTCCCCACTGGACACACGGTCTCGCCAGCCACAGAATTCACTGCAGCCACATCTCTCCCTAATGGAGCAACAGGAGATCATGAGGCTTGACACTAAGGCCCTAAAGCCCAACTTGATTCACAACATTAGCACTTACAGTCACCAACACTGGTCAAAGGTATAGCTATTGCATTCTCATGCTGGGATGGAGCCAAGGCCTATACAGCCCATCGCCCTATATGACCAGGGTCAATGACACCTTTACAAAATGAGGCATGATGAACAGCAAGTTGTACATCAACGCCAACTGGAAAATACAAAAAAAAGCTACTTACTTTGCCTGTTGCACCTCTGTTGACAGGAGTGGGTCCTAGTAGGGTGGCACACCTCTGTACTACAGTGGATGAAAACCTGATAGAAAGCAAACGTTAAATGTATCAACTACATTAGCCATTTAAACCAAGAGCCATTTCAAACTGGTTTGAGGTTAGCAGCACTGCTTTTCAACATAGTGACAGATTCAGCCTTTAGGGCAGACTTCCTGGCAAATCCATCAGGCATCAGGGTGAAAACCCCAGCAGAAGACCATGAGACCCTGATTAGAGTACTCCTGCTGTAATAGAGTAAGTACAGTACCCTGTCCTTCAAAGGGGCCAAAGTGTCTGCATCCACAAAGGTGAACATCTTGACCATGAAGCGTTTGTAGTGGGTCAGGAACTCAAGGCCAGAGGAGCCATCCACAGGGATTACATTGGTCAGGTAACGGTCATCCTGGTACGGACACCTGGAGAAGATAATTGTTAGGAATAAGGTGGGACAATTGCAGAAACCTTCCCTTCCCTTTCAGAAATCGTGGTTGGAAGATTGCAGTTGGTTTACAGGTTACATGTAAGCACCAGTTGAACGTTGCTCTAACACATCAAGTAGCAAGGTAACCATCTTGTTTCTCTAGTTACCCATCAACCAGGAGGTCCCACTTGGGCAAGCTGAGGGGACTGGGGGTGGAGGTGGCCCAGCAGTAGTCCAGATTCAGGACCAGGTTAGAGTCGGTCCTCCCCAAGATGTGAACCTCTGCATACACTGGATCCTTCAGGAGCTTGGCAACTGGGTAGTCTGCCTCACTGTAGTAGGACCTGTAGGCTTCCACTTCTGTGGACAAAGGTTAGCATTCACAGAAAAATCTGAAGTGCAGCAGTTTCAGAACAGTGCTGGCCATCTTAAACAGATAGGTGGAACAAATGCCTGTTCCAACTAAGTAGTAACCCATCGGATGCAACAAAGCCAGAACTTAATACTAGGATTTGTAGAATCAGGTGTTAGTTTGGCTTGAGTCAAAGCCTGCACCCACCCCTTGTATGACAAATCAATTTCCTGTCAGGGATAAGCTATCACAGCAAGATTTTAATCTTAAACCATCTCTCCAGTTTACCTTCCACACATCCCTTATTGTAACATTTCCGCTGGCCAGTCGGAGCTCTACACGGACAAGTCCAGTAGCAGCGACAGGAGCAGGGGGAGGAAGAGCATTCACCTCAACCACCAAAAACTCCACCGCAGTGTCAGAGTACTTACACTGGAACTGCAGCCTAGAAGAAAACATGTTGACAGTGATGTAAAGGCCAGAATTGTGTTGTTCCACAGACTCAGGGTGGGCTAGTACATTCTGACTCAAGCTGTGAATCAATACTAACAGAAAATTCCTTTAAGAAATAATTCAGTATGAAAATAATTCTAAAAATATTGTACTGGCCATTTCACTTAAGCCTCAAGTGGAATTGGCCAAAGGGAACTTCATTTCAGGAGGGAAGACTCACTTAAAGTGGCTGTCTTTAGTGATTGAGCCTCGAGGTCCAATCTCCACTTCATAGGAAGATATCATCTTGTTTTCATAGACTACATAGCCACTTTCCTCCTGTAAGTGACAAAACATAACATTCAGCATTGGCCAATGGGTCTAACATCCAGGCTTTGCCTGTTGAATTGGACTGATTTACATGTTCTTTGAAAAATGTAATTCATTTAAAATCAGATTGTCATAAGGTTCCATGACTTTGTCCACACAGGGCATTGATGATTAAATTATGTTTAAAAAAACTTTTGTACACCTGTGGTGTTCCTGATCGAAAATGCCAAGCAAGCCGTCTAAATATGGACTAAAGATCTGGGCAGCATGTGATGCCAGGACAAGTTACGCCTGGAAGATGCAGGGTTACACCGGGAAACCTGCTGATGGTGTTCCTGAAAGGAACCAGGGAAACCAGGTGGTTCCGGAAGTGACTGAAGTGACTGAAGGTCTCCAGGGGCACAACATAACATGTGACAATTTCATCCCCTCATATGCTCTTGGTCAGGAGCTGCTCCAAAAAAAATGACCATGGTGGGGACAGTCAGAAGGAACAAGCCCGAGTTACCGCCTGCCTTACTACCAAGGACAGGGATTGTTTTTCCTCTAAATATGCCGTCAACACTTGTGTCCTACTGCCCAAAGGAAAAAAAGTGCTCCTGATGACAATTGCACAGGGATGCCACTGTGCTGGATTACAACAGGAAACAAGTGGGAGTTGACAACCTTGATAAGGTATGTTACCATCTTTCAAATCTCGTGTACTTTTTCCCCTTACCAGATTGTTTAAGCTGCACAATAAGAGATATGTTTGGCAAAATTCTCATTGAATTTGTGAACAATATAGAGTCAATTCTATTCATTTGAATATGTAAAAATGTTTTAGATGTGATAAGTGTTTTAATTTAAGAAATTTCTCAAATTACTATGACGTATCACTTGTATGTACTCATTTGATTTATGGATTGTTGCACTCAGGTTACATACTAAGAGGATGACGGCACGTTGGCCCATGGTGTTCTTCAACATCCTGGCTGTGTCGGCCTAAAACGAGTCTGGTGTGAATACAGGCTGGAAGCAGGGAAATTCTTCAAGGGGAGACTATTCCATTCAAAGGCAAATACCTTGCACCAACACCAGCCTTTGCTGGATTGGTGAGAGATACAAGGGCCAGAAGCAAGAGCTACAGCTGCCAGAGACAGAAGGAAGAGGTGCAATCTGTGTGCACCAAGAGATGTCATAACGAGCAGCATGTGCCATAAATGCAGTGCATATATTTGCAAGGCACATGCAACAACCACGTATTGTCCAACATGTGCATGAGAACACAACGGAACCGTTGATTAAAGAACAAACATTGTTCACATTCTGTTAAAGGGTTTAGACATTAATTTTGTATTATGGTAAAGTTCCCATATCCTTTCTTTACTATCATGTCAGTGTTAACCTGGAACAGGTTATTTTGCCACTATTTAAAAAATGTGAAACAGTATCAAAACAAATGTCCTTGATAAAAGTGACAAAGTAGTCTGATAATTAGCACTGTTTCTATGAGAATTTGATACAGTCAACATTATCCATAAATTATGCTTTTTTTAGTCAAACGAGTTGTATGAGCTCAGGTCAATGAGGCCTACAGGCCACAAATAGAATTCCAAACTTGTAATGTTCACAAGAACTTACAGTAACGAAAACATGTGTCTAACAGATTTATAATCAGCTATAATGTGGCAGTCATTTTGGACAGGGAACACAGAATTAACATGAAATGAACAGGAGGGTTAAATCAATGCAGGGCCCTGCATTCTCTAGATTATTGTTTTTCTATCAGATGGGATTAAATTCCTGAAAACAGACAAATCATGGATTTGGACTAGAGTCAAATTCTGTGGGGGGGGGGGGGGGTGAGACCAGGTGAGAGGACTCAAACTACCGGGCAGAATAGAACCCCAGCAGCATTGACCAAGGCCTAAATATGAAAACCCACTGGAAACAATGGATTGGGTTCATATAACACTACCTCACCTGGTTGTCTAGGTTGAAAGGAAAAAACAAAAACCTGCAGGCACCCAGCCGTCCGTGGAAGGAGTTGGACACCCCTGCTTTTTAATACTATTGAAATGCAACTGCTATTTCTCATTCCTTCCCCTCTCTGTCTCTTAACCTCCCCCCTCTGTCCTTCTCTCTCCCATGGATTAATGTATTATATTAAACAGGACTCAGGAGCTGGTTGAGTAGAATGAGGGTTCGTTTCAATACTTGAAAATGAATAATATTCTCTCTCCCTCCTTCCCCACCCCTCTTGTTCAGATGTATGGGCGTTACACACAGGAGCTCGGTGTGTATGCCAAGGAGGAGGCGGCCCGCCTGCGTGATGGCGGGGGACTGCGGAGGTCCACCAGCGTTCGCAGCCGGTCGGCAGAGCTGCTAGAGTATGAGAAAGACCCCTGCGCCAAGTGTCATGGTGAGTGACCAACTGACCTCAACATGACCACTCATATTTACCAACCTAATGACCACTCATATTTACTGACCTGTCTAATGACCTCAATATGACCACTCATATTTACTGACCTGTCTAATGACCTCAATAGGACCACTCATATTTACTGACCTGTCTAATGACCTCAATAGGACCACTCATTTACTGTCCTGTGTAATGAGTGAGTGATCACTGTGATCCAATGACCTCTCCTATGAGTGCACCACCACCGAACTGACAGCGTTGACCTACGCTGAGTGTACAAAACATTATGAACACCTGCTCTTTCCATGACATGGACTGACCAAGTGAATCCAGGTGAAAGCTATCCCTTATTGATGTCTCTTGTTAAATCCACTTCAATAAGTGTAGATGAAGAAGAGGAGACAGGTTAAAGGAGGTTTTGTATGCCTTGAGACATGGATTGTGTGTGTGCCATTGAGGGGTTGACTGGGGTATGGTAGTAGGTGCCAGAACTGCAACGCTGCTGGGTTTTTCACACTCAACAGTTTCCCGTGTGTATCAAGAATGGTCATCCATCCAAACGACATCCAGCCAACTTGACACAATTTGGGAAGCAAATGAACTTTTAACAAGGCACACCTGTTAATTGAAATGCATTCCAAGGTGACTACCTCATGAAGCTAGTTGAGAGAATGCCAAGAGTGTGCAAACCTGCCATCAAGGCAAAGGGTGGCTAATTTTGAAGAATCTCAAATATAAAATATATTTTGATTTGTTTGGTTACTACATGATTACATATGTTATTTCATAGTTTTGATGTCTTCACTATTATTCTACAATGATAAATCTTTCCAGCTGTAGATAGTTTACTTAACTTCATAACGCAACATATTTGGTTGCCAGACATAATGTCTTATTACAGAGGTTCTGAATCTAAGTGGGAACAATTTCGAAGGTATCTCGAAAAAGCGGGTGGGGACCACAGACCACTTCTCAGTTCCTATGCTTCCTGGCTGATGTTTTGGTCACTTTTGAATGCTGGCGGTGCTTTCACTCTAGTGGTAGCATGAGACGGAGTCTACAACCCACACAAGTGGCTCAGGTAGTGCAGCTCATCCAGGATGGCACATCAATGCGAGCTGTGGCAAGAAGGTTTGCTATGTCTGTCAGCGTAGTGTCCAGAGTATGGAGGCGCTACCAGGAGACAGGCCAGTACATCAGGAGACATGGAGGAGGCAGTAGGAGGGCAACAACCCAGCAGCAGGACCGCTACCTCCACCTTTGTGCAAGGAGGAGCAGGAGGAGCACTGCCAGAGCCCTGCAAAATGACCTCCAGCAGGCCACAAATGTGCATGTGTCTGCTCAAACGGTCAGAAACAGACTCCATGAGGGTGGTATGAGGGCCTGACGTCCACAGGTGGGGGTTGTGCTTATAGCCCAACACCGTGCAGGATGTTTTTCATTTGCCAGAGAACACCAAGATTGGCAAATTCGCCACTGGCGCCCTGTGCTCTTCACAGATGAAAGCAGGTTCACACTGAGCACATGTGACATGAGACGCCGTGGAGAACGTTCTGCTGCCTGCAACATCCTCCAGCATGCCCGGTTTGGCGGTGGGTCAGTCATGGTGTGGCATTTCTTTGGGGGGCCGCACAGCCCTCCATGTGCTCGCAGAGGTTGCCTGACTGACATTAGGTACCGAGATGAGATCCTCAGACCCCTTGTGAGACCATATGCTGGTGTGGTTGGCCCTGGGTTCCTCCTAATGCAAGACAATGCTAGACCTCATGTGGCTGGAGTGTGTCAGCAGTTCCTGCAAGAGGAAGGCATTGTTGCTATGGACTGGCCCGCCCGTTCCCCAGACCTGAATCCAATTGAGCACATCTGAGACCTCATGTCTCGCTCCATCCACCAACGCCACGTTGCACCACAGACTGTCCAGGAGTTGGCGGATGCTTTAGCTCAGGTCCAACGGGACATCAAAAACTGTAATATCCTATGTTTCACGGAATCGTGGCTGAATGACGACGTGGATATTCAGCTAGCGGGATACGCGCTGCACCGGCAGGATAGAACAGCACACTCCGGTAAGACGAGGGGGGGGGGGGGGGCGGTCTGTGCATATTTGTGAACAACAGCTGGTGCACGAAATCTAAGGAAGTCTTTAGATTTTTCTCACCTGAAGTGGAGTATATTGGGATAAATTGCAGCCACACTACTTGCCTAAACTTTTCGTGGCTGTTTATTTACCACCACAGACAGATGCTGGCCCTAAGACAGCACTCAGTCAGCTGTATAAGGACATAAGCAAACAGGAAACCACTCACCCAGAGGAGGTGCTCCTAGTGGCCGGAGACATCAATGCAGGGAAACTTAAATTATAGATCACCCGTACTCCACAGACACGTACAAAGCTCTCCTTCGCCTTCCATTTGGTAAATCTGACCACAACCCTATCCTCCTAATTTCTGCTTCCAAGCTAAAATTAGAGCAGGAAGCACCAGTGAGTCAGTCTATAAAAAAAGTGGTCAGATGAAGCAGATGCTAAACAGGACTGTTTTGCTATCACAGACTGGAACATGTTCCGGGATTCTTCCGATGGCATTGAGGAATACATCACATCAGTCACTGGCTTTATCAATAAGTGCATCGAGGACGTCGTCCCCACAGTGACTGTACGTAGATGCCCCAACCAGAAGCCATGGATTACAGGTAACATTCGCACTGAGCTAAAGGGTAGAGCTGCCGCTTTCAAGGTGCGGGACTCTAACCCGGAAGCTTACAAGAAATCCTGCGATGAACCATCAAACAGGCAAAGCGTCGATACAGGGCTAAGATTGAATCCTACTACACCGGCTGCGATGCTCGACTTATGTGGCAGGGCTTGCAAACTATTACAGACTACAAAGGGAAGCTGCCCAGTGACACGAGCCTACCAGACGAGCTAAATCACTTCTATGCTCACTTCGAGGCAAGCAACACTGAAGAATACATGAGAGCATCAGCTGTTCCGGATGACTGTGTGATCATGCTCTCTGTAGCCGACGTGAGTAAGACCTTTAAACAGGTCAACATGCACAAGGCTGCGGGGCTAGAGGGATTACTAGGACGTCTGTGCCGGGCATGTGCTGACCAACTGGCAGGTGTCTTCACTGACATTTTCAACATGTCCTTGATTGAGTCTGTAATACCAACATGTTTCAAGCAGACCACCATAGTCCCTGTGCCCAAGAACACAAAGGCAACCTGCCTAAATGACTTCAGACCCGTAGCACTCACGTCCGTAGCCATGAAGTACTTTGAAAAGTTGGTAATGGCTCACATCAACACCATTATCCCAAAAACCCTAGACCCACTCCAATTTGCATACTGCCCAAACAGATCCACAGATGATGCAATCTGTATTGCACTCCACACTGCCCTTTCCCACCTGGACAAAAGAAACACTTATGTGAGAATGCTATTCATTGACTACAGCTCAGCGTTCAACACCATAGTACACTCAAAGCTCATCACTAAGCTAAGGATCCTGGGACTAAACACCTACCTCTGCAACTGGATCCTGGACTTCCTGACAGGCCACCCCCAGGTGGTGAGGGTAGGTAGCATCAGCTCTGCCACGCTGATCCTCAACACTGGAGCTCCCCAGGGGTGCGTGCTCAGTCCCCTTCTGTACTCCCTGTTCACACACGACTGCATGGCCAAGCACGACTCCAACACCATCATTAAGTTTGCAGACGACACAACAGTGGTATGCCTGATCACCGACAATGACAAGACAGCCTATAGGGAGGAGGTCAGAGACCTGGCCGGGTGGTGCCAGAATAACAACCTATCCCACAACGTAACCAAGATTAAGGAGATGTTTGTGGATTACAGGAAAAGGAGGACTGAGCACGCCCCCATTCTCATCGACGGAGCTGTAGTGGAGCAGGTTGTTCCTTGATGTCCACATCAACAACAAACTAGACTGGTCCAAACACACCAAGACAGTTGTGAAGAGGGCACGACAAAGCCCCCTCAGGAGACTAAAACGATTTGGCATGGGTCCTGAGATCCTCAAAAGGTTCTACAGCTGCAACATCGAGAGCATCCTGACTGATTGCATCACTGTCTGGTACGGCAATTGCTTGGCCTCTGACCGCAAGGCACTACAGAAGGTAGTGCGTACTGCCCAGTACATCACCAGGGCCTAAAAATTGTCAAAGACCCCAGCCACCCCAGTCATAGACTATTCTCTCTACTCTCTCTACTAGCGGTACCAGAGTGCCAAGTCTAGGTCAAAAAGGCTTCTCAACAGTTATTACCCCCAAGCCATAAGATTCCAGAACATGTAATCAAATGGCTACCCAGATTAGTTGCAATGTGTGCCATCCCCAACCCCTCTTTTTACGCTGCTGCTACTCTCTGTTTACCGTATATGCATAGTCACTTTAACTATACATTCATGTACATACAACCTCAATTGGGCCGACCAACCAGTGCTCCCAGACATTGGTTAACCGGGCTATCTGCATTGTTTCCCACCCACCAACCCCTCTTTTACGCTACTGCTACTCTCTGTTCACCATATCTACATGTACATACTACCTTAAACAGCCTGACTAACCGGTGTCTGAATGTAGCCTCACTACTTTTATAGCCTCGCTACTGTATATAGCCTGTCTTTTTACTGTTGTTTTATTTCTTTACCTACCTATTGTTCACCTAATACCTTTTTTGCACTATTGGTTAGAACCTGTAAGTAAGGATTTCACTGTAAGGTCTACACCTGTTGTATTCGGCGCACTTGACAAATAAACTTTGATTTGATTTGGAATGGATTCTACAAGATGGCTCATGTTGATATTCCGTTCAAAGGCACTTAAATCTTTGACACCTTCACAACGGCACAAACAATCCATGTCTCAATTGTCTCAAGGCTTAAAAATCCTTCTTTAACTTGTCTCCTCCCCTTCAGCTACACTGATTTGAAGTGGGTTTTTAACAAGTGACATCAATAAGGGATAATAGTTTTCACCTGGATTGACTTGGTCAGTCTGTCATGGAAAGAGCAGGTGTTCATAATGTTTTGTACACTCAGCGTCAGTCAACGCTGTCAGTTCGGTGGTGGTGCACTCATAGGAGAAGTCATTGGATCACAGTGATCACTCACTCATTACACAGGTCAGTAAATGAGTGGTCATATTGAGGTCATTACACAGGTCAGTAAATATGAGTGGTCATATTGAGGTCATTACACAGGTCAGTAAATATGAGTGGTCATATTGAGGTCATTACACAGGTCAGTAAATATGAGTGGTCATATTGAGGTCATTTCACAGGTTAGTAAATATGAGTGGTCATATTGAGGTCATTTCACAGGTTAGTAAATATGAGTGGTCATTAGGTTGGTAAATATGAGTGGTCATTACACAGGTCAGTAAATATGAGTGGTCATATTCTTGGAGATTTTGTTTGAGATGTGGCAGTGCCTTGTCATAAAATAGGCTTTTCCCATTTTGTGCACTGCTTGCTAGTGACTGTTCTGCTGAGGGAGATTACACTCACTTTTGTTTTGGTATCTTTGGCCTAAATATCATTGTATAATTTACAGTATGTTTGTACGATTCATATCCCGAAACAAAAATAAGCAATTCATTACACTGTGTATCTGGCAGACTGTCTGTTTTGGCTTTTGGGTTGAGAAGAAGACTGAAGACTGTCACACTACTGTGGCTGCGAATATAAGGAGAGCCAAGTTGCCCGGGCAGAGGAGAGCCAAGCACCGGGCAGAGGGCCACCCACCACATGCCAAACTTGTGTGTGTGTACAGTATGCCTGTGTCCAGTGGCGGTTCTAGCTTGTATGGCTCCCTGGGCCCACCCTTCACCCCCCCCTGTAACAAAAAAAACCTATTTTTTTATTCAGACATTGGAACAACACTAATAAATAATCATAACATTTAAAACTATATAAATATAAAAATATATACAAAAATAAGACTCATAAATATTAAGAAGAAGTAACAAAGACATGTTTATTTGACCCTTGAGCATCAATACATTACCCATCCCCCAATACTGTCAACCAAGACTCAAGACTAAACAAATTCAGCTTGATGGTGTGCAGACTGGTTTTCTATTATTTTTAACCATCAATCAATCAAATGTATTTATAAAGCCCTTCTTACATCAGCTGATGTCACAAAGTGCTGTACAGAAACCCAGCCTAAAACCCCAGACAACAAACAATGCAGGTGTAGTCGAACAATTTTGCATAAACCAGAAAAAAATGCAACAATATGTATATGAAACTTTTTACTAATTGCATTAGTACTGTACAAAGTCAAAGGTGCGCTATTTGATAGTTCCCCCACTCCCCCAACATCGGGCTTCCAGTGGGGAGACCGGAGGTCAACCTACCCCCGTCCCCCTACCCATCTCATACTTCTGATTGGGAGACTTTCCCAGGCAGTAGACTGTCTAGCTCACAAACTAGAATCAAGGCGCCCACGGAAGGTCATGTGGTCTGATGAGACAAAAATAGAGCTTTTTGGTCTAAATTCCACTCGCCGTGTTTGGAGGAAGTAGAAGGATGAGTACAACCCCAAGAACACCATCCCAACCGTGAAGCACGGAGATGAAAACATCTTTCTTTGGGGATGCTTTTCTGCAAAGGGGACAGGACGACTGCACCGTATTGAGGGGAGGATGGATGGGGCCATGTATCGCGAGATCTTGGCCAACAACCTCCTTCCCTCAGTAAGAGCATTGAAGATGGTTCGTGGCTGGGTCTTCCAGCATGACAACGACCCGAAACACACAGCCAGGGCAACTAAGGAGTGGCTCCGTAAGAAGCATCTCAAGGTCCTGGAGTGGCCTAGCCAGACTCCAGACCTGAACCCAATAGAAAATCTTTGTAGGGAGCTGAAAGTCCATATTGCCCAGCGACAGCCCCGAAATCTGAAGGATCTGGAGAAGGTCGGTATGGAGGAGTGGACCAAATTCCCTGCTGCAGTGTGTGCAAACCTGGTCAAGAACTACAGGAAACGCTTGACCTCTGTAATTGCAAACAAAGGTCTCTGTAGCAAATATTAAGTTCTGCTTTTCTGATGTATCAAATACTTATGTCATGCAATAAAATGCAAATTAATTACTTAAAAATCATACAATGTGATTTTCTGGATTTCTGTTTTAGATTCCGTCTCTCGCAGTTGAAGTGTACCTCTGATAAAAATGACAGACCTCTACATGCTTTGTAAGTAGGAAAACCTGCAAAATCAGCAGTATATCAAATACTTGTTCTCCCCACTGTATGTAAATGAGATTTTTATTTTTTATAAATTTGCAAAAAAATCCTAAAACCCGTTTTTGCTTTGTCATTCATTATGAGGTACTGTGTGTAGATTTTGATTTCATTTTTTTTTGAATAAGGCTGTAACGTAACAAAATGTGGAAAAAGTCAAGGGGTCTGAATACTTTCCGAAGGCACTGTCGGCACTACCTCTGCTGTGGACTTTCAGTGCTGTCAAAGTATTCACAAAAGTTGTTGTGTTAAAAATGAATTAAATGAATTATGAATGAATTACAAATGCATAAAATGTAGATTTCTTATTTTTTTTGTCTCTGGCATACCCATAATGTCAAAGTGGAATCATATTTTTACATTACATTTACATTTAAGTCATTTGGCAGACGCTCTTATCCAGAGCGACTTACAAATTAATTTTCCAAATTAATTAAATATTAAAAGCTGAAATGTCCTGAGTCTAAGTATTCAACCTCTTTGTTAGCAAGCCTAAATAAGTTCAGGAGTAAAAATGTGCTTAACAAGTTGCATGGACTAACTCTGTATGTGTAGCTAGCTTTTGAGGTGGCGCGGCCGGCTAAGACTCTTGAGGGAGGACAGTCACTTGTGTTTGATGAGCATGACGTCCTTTTTACATGCAATAATAGTGTTTAACAGGATTTTTGAGTGACTACCTCATCTCTATACTCCACACATACTTATTTTACACCATAATTTGCAAATAAATTCATAAAAATCCTACAATATGATTTTCTGGATTTTTTTTTTCTTCTCATTTTGTCTGTCATAGTTGAAGTGTACCTATGATAACTACAGGCCTCATCTTTTTAAGTGGGAGAACTTGCACAATTGGTGGCTGACTAAATACTTTTTTGCCCCACTGTACCTACAGTGAAGCCGCTCAACAACTACATCATACCAGTCATCCAACAGACTCCCAACCCCCCCAAGATCCCCCACAGTTCCCCAATAGTTGTCCCTCGATCATTCCAGACCCCTCCCACAGCCCCCCCCCAGAAGAAAAAACAAACAATTAATTCCATTCCCAACCCCAAGAACCCCACAATGGACCAACAACCAAGAGAATGAACTAAAGAGAAAAAAGAAAGACAGAAGAAAACAGCAAACAACAATGCAAAAAAATAAATAATAATAAATCAAAAAATTAAACAAACATCAAGGACAACTAAAATCATAACAGCAATGCCAACTGTATACAGTGCCTTGCGAAAGTATTCGGCCCCCTTGAACTTTGCGACCTTTTGCCACATTTCAGGCTTCAAACATAAAGATATAAAACTGTATTTTTTGTGAAGAATCAACAACAAGTGGGACACAATCATGAAGTGGAACGACATTTATTGGATATTTCAAACTTTTTTAACAAATCAAAAACTGAAAAATTGGGCGTGCAAAATTATTCAGCCCCTTTACTTTCAGTGCAGCAAACTCTCTCCAGAAGTTCAGTGAGGATCTCTGAATGATCCAATGTTGACCTAAATGACTAATGATGATAAATACAATCCACCTGTGTGTAATCAAGTCTCCGTATAAATGCACCTGCACTGTGATAGACTCAGAGGTCCGTTAAAAGCGCAGAGAGCATCATGAAGAACAAGGAACACACCAGGCAGGTCCGAGATACTGTTGTGAAGAAGTTTCAAGCCGAATTTGGATACAAAAAGATTTCCCAAGCTTTAAACATCCCAAGGAGCACTGTGCAAGCGATAATATTGAAATGGAAGGAGTATGTGTATTCTTGTATGCATTTCTTTGCATGAGTGTGTGTATAAGCATGTGTACAAACACCTGCACGGCATCAGCCAAACTTTTTATTATGTTTAATTTTTACTTAAAAAAAATACTTTGACCATCATTCTCGCACAGAAACTCCACTCCCACATGTCTCCAATTCCACATCCCAAAACTCCGCTCCCCTCAGCCCATCCCATCTATCTCTGCTGGCCACCCACTTCGGGTTTCTACGCAACACATATCTTTCAACTATGCTGTGATGTTTAACATGCAGTTTCAATCTATCTAATCGAATAGAATCCACAGATTGCGAGTTGAAGATAAATACTTTAAGAGTATTAGTATATTAGTAATTGACTGACCCGGTCTCTCCAGATCTCCTAACAGTACTATTTCTAGGGTCAATTTAAGATCGATGCTATGCATTTTCAGCCATTCCTGAACCTGAGACCAGAAACAGGCTACCTGAGGACAATACCAAAATAAATGGTCTATTGATTCTGTATCCTCACAACAAAATCTGCAGAGCTTCGATGATTTTATGCCTCAAATATTCAACATTTTGTTGGTGGCAAGAATTCTAAATAATAACTTTAGCTTAAAAACAAAGGTCTTGAATCTTGTGTTATACTGTATATATCAACTCAAGCACCATGGAATCAAAAATCTCTTCCCAACTATTTTGCAATCTGTATGACACAGTTGTCAACATCCTGGTCCTCAAATGAAACTGGTATACTTTCCTATTTATGCTATTTTTATTCCTCCGCCAGTTTTGATCCTTTATATTGGGCAGTTCCCTAGCTCCTCCCGCTGCCACCTGCCTCCTCCATTTTTAGGATAATGCTGTAATCATTTGGTTGTACTCTTGGATTGAGCAGTTATGAAGGCATAACTCTACCATTCCAATTTACAATATAATTTAATAACAAAATACCATTTTCAAACATCTTTCCCATAAATACAGGTATTTTATCAACCAGCACATTTGAGTTCAGCCATAATATTTGTTCTATCTTTTCAGGGGGATGAAATTGAAATTGTAGCCAGCTCTGCAATGCGTTTGAAAAAGAGATTCTTCGGAAAAAAGTATCATTTTCAATTAATCGAAAATGAGACATGACAATCTGCACAAAGGCAAAAAGGCCATTTTTAAACAATGGATGAGCTTTTCTTAGTAATCTACTTGAGAACCATTTAGGGTTCAAGTAAAACTTTTGAATAAGTGAAGCTTTTAGAGAGAGGTTTAGTACTTTTATATTTAATAATCTCAACCCACCCAATTCACATTCATTATATAGATAGGCACTCTTTATTTTTATTGGTTTGGCGTCCCAGATAAAGCAAAATATTTTTTGCTCATATGATCTGAAAAACAAATTGTCAGGAGTATGCAGCACAATAAGTAAATGAGTAAACTGAGATTTGACTAAGGAGTTAATCAGGGCAATTTCTTCATAAATAGTCAGGTCCATGGTTGCAGGCTCTTGTCTATTTTACAAGTTTTCTATTGAAAATCATTGGAGAGCTTATTTGTATCTTTTGTGATATGAATTCACAAGTATGTCTACTTCACCATCAGCCCATTTTATAGGTAAACTGCAGGGTAATGTAAAAGTTGTATTTTTTAAAGATCCAATATGTAATATTGTACACATTGGTTTTAGTCCAGAGAGTACAGAAAAGTTATCTAGATCTTCAATGAGACATTGCAGGGATCTAGCTTGTGGACTTAATATAAAACGTGAATCATCGGCACTCATGGACACCTTTTTGTTTTTAAGCCTTGGGTTTCTATTCCTCTATAATGTTGTTATTGGATCTGATTTTAATAGCTAGCATTTCGATGGCCATAACGAATAGATATGGTGACAGCGGACACCCTTGTTTAACTCCTCTTGATAATTCAAAACTCGGAGAAGCCGTCATTTACTATTTTACACCTGGGGTTGCTATACATTATTTTTACCCATTTTATATTAGAATTACCGAAATTGAAAAAAGTCATTTATAAATCAAATCCAGTCTTTATCAAATGCCTTTTCAAAATCCACTATAAATACCAGGCCTGGCTTAGATGTTTCATGATGTTCTATTATTTCTAGTAGTTGTCGTATATCATCTCCAATGTATCGTCCATGTAAAAAAACCTGTCTGATCAGGATGAACAACGCCTGTTAAAACCCTTTTAATTGTGCTGGAGTTAATTTAATTGGAGTGCTATGCATTTCACAAGTATTTTTCCATCACAACATTTAAGTGTAAGGGGCCTCCAGTTTTTTAGATAGAAGTGATCTTTATATTTGCCATCTGGGTCTTGTTTTAATAGAGAAATCAGACCTTCCTGCTAAGTACCTGACAGACTACCATTAGTTAAAACTAACAATGGAGCTTTTAGTATATCAAAAAAGGCTTCGCACTGATCTTTCTGTACATTTGTTAATTTTCCATTTTTTTTAATTATTTGTTGGAATCGTGGATTTTTATCTTGGCTGTTGGTGCCTTGTTTTCTCCTTGGAGCGTACGAATTTCTTTCGGGCTGTACTCCAAACACCCCCTCAGCCCTGCTACCTCCTCACACACCTTTTCCAGTGTTGCATGGATTCCAGCCAGAGCACTAGCCTCTACTTCAACGGTAAGTAAATTGTCTGTGTCTGTAGATAAATCTGTTTTTCTTTTTTTGTCGGGTTAAAGATATTTTGTGAAGTAGTCAGATCTTTCCATGATGGAGTATGTTGCTCCTCCACAGCGTAAAGGTGTTGGTACTCGTCGATTTCCCTCAGGATCTCCTTAGTATACAGGTTGGCTCTTGACTGCAACCAGATGTTTTACGAAAAGATAACAATGAGTCCCCAATAAATGCCTTAAATTGCACCAACAGCATCATCAAGATGAAATGTATTTCAAATTTTGTTCCAGCAATACGGTGCATTAAAACTAAAAGCAGATTTACCTAGCTCGTTGAAGACCCTAGGAACCTCAAGAATGATCCAATCCTGTGAACAGCAAAGTTAGATAATATGGACATTTATGAGTAGGGCCTTGTAAACAAAAAGGGAGTGGGTTTACATACACTAAGTTGACTGTGCCTTTAAACAGCTTGGAAAATTCCAGAAAATGATGTCATGGCTTTAGAAGCTTCTGATAGGCTAATTGACATTTGAGTCAATTGGAGGTGTACTTGAGGATGTATTTCAAGGCCTACCTTCAAACTCAATGCATCTTTGCTTGGCATCATGGGAAAATCAAAAGAAATCAGCCAAGACCTCAGAATCAGCCAAGACCTCCACAAGTCTGGTTCATCCTTGGGAGCAATTTCCAAACGCCTGAAGGTACTACGTTCATCTGTATAAACAGTAGTATGCAAGTATAAACACAATGGGACCACGCAGCCGTCATACTGTTCAGGAAGGAGATGCATTCTGTCTCCTAGAGATGAACGTCCTGAAAAGTGAAAATCAAATCAATCCCAGAACAACAGCAAAGGACCTTGAGAAGATGCTGGAGGAAACAGGTACAAAAGTATCTATATCCACAGTAAAACGAGTCCTATATCGACATAACCTGAAAGGCCGCTCAGCAAGGAAGAAGCCACTGCTCCAAAACCGCCATTAAAAAAGCCAGACTATGGTTTGCAACTGCACATGGGGACAAAGATCGTACTTTTTGGAGAAATGTCCTCTGGGAGGAACCAAAAATAGAACTGTTTGGCCATAATGACCATTATGTTTGGAGGAAAAAGAGGGAGGCTTGCAAGCCGAAGAACACCATCCCAAACGTGAAGCACGGGGATGGCAGTATCATGTTGTGGGGGTGCTTTGCTGCAGGCGGGACTGGTGCGCTTCACAGAATGGATGGCATCATGAGGCAGTAAAATTATGTGGATATATTGAAGCAACATCTCAAGACATCAGTTAGGAAGTTAAAGCGTGGCCGCAAATGGCTCTTCCAAATGGACAATGACTCCAAGCATACTTGTGCGAGCAAGGAGGCCTGCAAACCTGACTCAGTTACACCAGCTCTGTGAGGAGGAATGGGCCAAACTTCACCCAACTTATTGTGGGAAGGTTGTGGAAGGCTACCTGAAACATTTGACCCAAGTTAAACAATTTAAAGGCAATGCTACCAAATACTAATTGAGTGGATGTAAACTTCTGACCCACTAGGAATGTGATGAAAGAAATAAAAGCTGAAATAAATCCATTGTCTCTATTATTATTCTGACATTTCACATTCTTAAAATAAAGTGGTGATCCTAACTGATCTAAGACAGGGAATTTTTACTCGGCTTAAATGTCAGGAATTGTGAAAAACTGAGTTTAAATGTATTTGGGTAAGGTGTATGTAAACTTCTGACTTCAACTGTTTAAAGCACTCAAGAAACATTTAAGAAACAAAGTTAGGTCAGCTAAAATAAGCTTCATTGGACCCAATTTATTCTCTTTTTTATGTGAACTGGAAGTCTGGAATTCCACCGGTTGTCACAACTTCCCCCGAAGTCGGCCCCTCCCCCTGAAGTCGGCCCCTCCCCCTGAAGTCGGCCCCTCCCCTTGAAGTCGGGGCCTCTCCTTGTTCGGGTGGTGTTCAGCGGTCGACGTCACCGGCTTTCTAGTCACCACCGATCCATGTTTCATTTTTGTTTTGTCTGTATTACACACACCTGGTTTCAATTCCCATATCATGTTCCTTATTTAACCCTCTGGCATACATTTCTGTTCTGTCCGTGATTGTTGGTGTCTTAGTGGTTGTTGTAGGTGTTAGTTTGTATGCATTTTCCTATTTGGAATCTTGCTTGAATTTTTGTGAGTAAACTCAGTTGTGTTGCTCAGCGATTTGGTGCCAGAGATGTAGCACCTGACTCCGCTACATCTCTGGCACCAAATCGCTGACACCGGTTCAGTATCTAGAGCATTCATAGACAGTGTCCCTCAAGACACTGTGTTCTCTTCGATGTTTGATTTGGTCTTCGGGGACATCCAGTTACTCCTATTTCATCCACCTGAGAGCAACCATTCACATTTCCTCCTTCTCTCCACACATCCCTTTTATCTCTCTATCGTCACTTGCTTCCTGGGTCTTTAGCGGCCTTATATCTCTCTTTCCACCTATCTCTAAGTCCACTCGTTCCTTTATTCATTCAGCTCAACAAGTCGTGATGCATTTCTATCCGTCTCTCCACCCCACTTGCTTTTCACACAGTGTTCCTTCTCCATTTCTCATCACTCCATGTCTTTTTTTAATGCTCTCTGTCTTGTTACAGTGACTATTTCTCTTATTTTAAGCTGTTGTCTTTTTAATCTTCCTCTCTCCTCTCTCCCACCCCCTCTCTCCTTTCTCCAGTGTGTACGTCTCGCTGTCAGAAGTTCCTGATCTCTCGTGTGGGCGAGGACTGGATCTTTCTCATCCTCCTGGGTCTGGTCATGGCCCTGGTCAGCTGGGTGATGGACTACGCTATAGCCTTCTGTCAACAAGGTGAGGGAGGGAGGGAGAGATATTCCTGGGTCTGTTGGGTAGTGGACAACACCATAGGGAATGGAAGGAGGGAGAGAGAGAGGGTGAGATACTCCTGGGTCTGTTGGGTAGTGGACAACACCATAGGGAATGGAAGGAGGGAGAGAGAGAGGGTGAGATACTCCTGGGTCTGTTGGGTAGTGGACAACACCATAGGGAATGGAAGGAGGGAGAGAGAGAGGGTGAGATACTCCTGGGTCTGTTGGGTAGTGGACAACACCATAGGGAATGGAAGGAGGGAGAGAGAGAGGGTGAGATATTCCTGGGTCTGTTGGGTAGTGGACAACACCATAGGGAATGGAAGGAGGGAGAGAGAGAGGGTGAGATACTCCTGGGTCTGTTGGGTAGTGGACAACACCATAGGGAATGGAAGGAGGAGAGAGAGAGGGTGAGATACTCCTGGGTCTGTTGGGTAGTGGACAACACCATAGGGAATGGAAGGAGGGAGAGAGAGAGGGTGAGATACTCCTGGGTCTGTTGGGTAGTGGACAACACCATAGGGAATGGAAGGAGGGAGAGAGAGAGGGTGAGATACTCCTGGGTCTGTTGGGTAGTGGACAACACCATAGGGAATGGAAGGAGGGAGAGAGAGAGGGAGAGATATTCCTGGGTCTGTTGGGTAGTGGACAACACCATAGGGAATGGAAGGAGGGAGAGAGAGAGGGTGAGATACTCCTGGGTCTGTTGGGTAGTGGACAACACCATAGGGAATGGAAGGAGGGAGAGAGAGAGGGTGAGATACTCCTGGGTCTGTTGGGTAGTGGACAACACCATAGGGAATGGAAGGAGGGAGAGAGAGAGGGTGAGATACTCCTGGGTCTGTTGGGTAGTGGACAACACCATAGGGAATGGAAGGAGGGGAGAGAGAGAGGGTGAGATACTCCTGGGTCTGTTGGGTAGTGGACAACACCATAGGGAATGGAAGGAGGAGAGAGAGAGGGTGAGATACTCCTGGGTCTGTTGGGTAGTGGACAACACCATAGGGAATGGAAGGAGGGAGAGAGAGAGGGTGAGATACTCCTGGGTCTGTTGGGTAGTGGACAACACCATAGGGAATGGAAGGAGGGAGAGAGAGAGGGTGAGATACTCCTGGGTCTGTTGGGTAGTGGACAACACCATAGGGAATGGAAGGAGGGAGAGAGAGAGGGTGAGATACTCCTGGGTCTGTTGGGTAGTGGACAACACCATAGGGAATGGAAGGAGGGAGAGAGAGAGGGTGAGATACTCCTGGGTCTGTTGGGTAGTGGACAACACCATAGGGAATGGAAGGAGGGAGAGAGAGAGGGTGAGATACTCCTGGGTCTGTTGGGTAGTGGACAACACCATAGGGAATGGAAGGAGGGAGAGAGAGAGGGTGAGATACTCCTGGGTCTGTTGGGTAGTGGACAACACCATAGGGAATGGAAGGAGGGAGAGAGAGAGGGTGAGATACTCCTGGGTCTGTTGGGTAGTGGACAACACCATAGGGAATGGAAGGAGGGAGAGAGAGAGGGTGAGATACTCCTGGGTCTGTTGGGTAGTGGACAACACCATAGGGAATGGAAGGAGGGAGAGAGAGAGGGTGAGATACTCCTGGGTCTGTTGGGTAGTGGACAACACCATAGGGAATGGAAGGAGGGAGAGAGAGAGGGTGAGATACTCCTAGCTCTCCTTGTGTAAAACGTTTTGGAATGTGCCCTTTAATAGGTTTTATTTATCTGTGTGTGTCTCTGCGCTGTAGCTCAGAAGTGGATGTACGGGGGACTGAACAGTAACATGCTCCTGCAGTACCTGGCCTGGGTCACCTACCCAGTGGTGCTCATCACTTTCTCAGCAGGGTTCACACAGATACTGGCCCCGCAGGCTGTGGGTAAGATACTCAAGTGTGGAACGCACACACACTCATTCAATGTAATCTTACAACTACATTTATTCCTAATCATGCTCACTCGCATATATTTAAATAGCTAATTTGCATACAGAATGAAACACTGCAATATTATTTAAAGGTCACAGATGTATGGCATCAACTCAGTCCACATGGGTAGTTGACAGAAGTTATACAACTTCAGGACATCCTTGACAATATCCTTGCAACCACTAGTAATGACTGCCTTGAATTCATAAATAATCTTGAAGTGGATCTCTGAATATACATTTTACCGCACTCTCCGTCCTCGCCCTCCTCCTATCCCACCTCCCTCACCCTCCTCTCTTCCACCCCCCCCCCCCCCCTCTCACCTCCTCCTTTTCCTCAGGTTCGGGTATCCCAGAGATGAAGACCATTCTTAGAGGTGTGGTACTTAAGGAGTATCTCACCTTTAAAACCTTTGTGGCCAAGGTTATCGGGCTGACCTGTGCTCTGGGCAGTGGCATGCCCCTGGGAAAGGAGGTGGGAAACCCCTAGTGGACTGTTACGGGAAAAAGTGAAATGTTTGAAATTCCTGGGCTCGAATTTATAAAGTGCTGATCTAGGAGCAGTTTTGCCATAAGATCATTATGAATATGGTTATATGGACAGGGGAGCTTTATTCTGGTTCAGCACTCTTACTCTGAGACACTTGATGAATACGGGCCCTGGTCTGAAATTGCTTTAGTTCTGCCTTCTTTTCCCTCTATTACTAACTCTGCATTCCATGTTCTTCCTCTTCGTCATCCTTTGACCCCTACATCTCTCTTTCTCGTTTCTCCAATCTCTCACTCAGGGCCCGTTCGTTCATGTGGCCAGTCTGTGTGCAGCTCTCCTGAGTAAATTCATGGCTGCGTTGTTTGGTGGGATTTACATGGTGAGAGACAGTCCCACCCCCCCCCCCCCACGCACACACACTCAATTTGGTTTTAGTATCTGTGTGATATCTGTCTGACCAGCCTGCCACCCTCCAGGACACACACTCACCCCCACTCACCTGAGCCCGACCCTGGGCTCCAGCACACAGTACGACTCCTGTCTATGGTTCTCAGTCTGCCAAGAGATTACTCTCTCTGCCATACACCACCCAATACCTGGAGGAGGTGAGGGGGAGGCGGGGGAGGAGGAAAAGGGAGATGGAGGAAGAACATTTCAAGTCAGCAAGCATCAAATCAGACGGTCTACTTTAGAACAATTTCATAATGATCAGGGTTGAGGTTCATCCTGTTTGAAACCAATCATTATAGGAGATTGAATACATTTTCTGTCCAAAAAATATAGCAATAAATATAATTTCTCCCAACAGATTTTGGTCTCTGCTTTTCTTCAATTTAACTCTCAGGTACTCACACAGATTTCTGTCTTTCCCACTTACTGCTTAAGGAAGAGCCCTTTGAGGGAAACAAGGTACGAGTGCACGTGTGTCTAAGTATGTACACGTCTCAGGGTCCACTTGTTTCATGTTTGTTGGGGCGTCATGTGAGCGCCTTTCCATTTCAAGTCAAGCATTTCTATTCTGTTCTATGTGAATGCCATCATGACACATACGACAAATGGTACATGACATCTCCCTTTACTTCATGTTATTCTGTTCATCTGAATTCCAACATTACTCTCTGTAATTCCATTATGTATTTCTATGTGTGTCTATGTGTGTACTATGTGTGCTTGCACATATGTGTTTATGTATGTGTGGGTGTTTGTGAGTGTGCGTATGTTCCTATTACAGAATGAGTTGAGGAACACAGAGATGCTATCAGCAGCGTGTGCAGTAGGGGTGGGATGCTGCTTTGCTGCCCCTATTGGAGGTACGTAACCATGGGAAGTCCATGTACTCTACAATATACATTGGGGAGAAATGCAGTAAAATACAGTAAGTGACGAATAGTGTTACTGCAACAGTGACTGTGTGTGTGTGCTGCAGGTGTGCTCTTCAGCATTGAGGTAACGTCAACGTTCTTTGCGGTGAGGAACTACTGGAGGGGCTTCTTCGCTGCCACCTTCAGCGCCTTCATCTTCAGAGTACTGGCTGTGTGGAACCAGGACGAAGGTGAGGAGGTGTGTGTGTGTGTGTGTGTGTGCGGGGGGTCATTGAACCAATAGTTAGTCAGAGCTGACTGGTGTTATTCTCTCTCTCTCTCTCAGAGACCATCACGGCTCTTTTTAAGACACGTTTCCGTCTGGACTTCCCCTTTGACCTCCAGGAGTTGCCAGCCTTCGCCATCCTGGGGTACATGTGTGTTTACTGTATCCTGTGTGTTCTACACACCCTGCTCAAACTCCTCAGTATCGTCACTGTAAATGGCTATTAACCTAGAACTGTGTGTGACTCTGTCCCCTGTCCTGCTCAGGATTGCGTGTGGTTTTGGTGGGGCCCTATTTGTCTACCTGAACAGACTGATAGTAGAGTGTATGAGGAAACAGAAGACCATCAACAAGTTCCTGCTTAGGAAGTGAGTCTGTGAATATTATACTATTGAACTGTTATATATTGTACACACACAAACATGTGGAGGACCAAATCTGCAATAATTATAGATAAATGCCCAAATTAAATAGATGAATAAATAAATGGATGAATGCACACATAGATAAATCATTATTTTAATAATTAATCCCACTCTCATTTGATTAATTTATATTATTTCTTAATTTATTTATTTATGTCTTCCTTCAATATGATAATGAGGTGTCAATCAAACGTATGTGGGTGGTATCTAACACACCATTGGTGAATCAATGCCAAAGCACCTTGCATGATTGCACTTGCCGGGGCTGCATTCAGTATAACCGATTAGCCTCCCTTCCCAACAAGTAATGTGCAGTGCATATCTATCAGTGGTGGGCCGTCAGGGCCAGCATGGCCTTCTCTGCAGGCCTAAACATCATCAGAATATATATATTTTTTAAATATATTTTCCCACAAATATTTATTAAATTATTCCCTAGAGTAAGAGTTATACACTTCATTTCATAGCTTTCCTCTTGGTTGCACTGCTTCCAGCCCCAGGTTGAGATTTGGAGGGCTGATCTTTGTTAGATCTTTTATCCAATCATATTCAGCCATCATGTGTTGCCAGGGGTCTAAAATCTGCCCTCAGGCCTTCAGAATCAACAGTGCGGGCGCTTGTAGCTTAAAGTGAATGGAAATGAAACTTTAGTGTCAACCAATCAGCTTTAGAGTTGGCTATTGTAGTCTGCTGGCTGGCTCCAGTGTTACACAGGAGCCAGCTAGCAGGCGTAGTGCGTGCTCGTCTTTTGATTGGATTGCCAATATTGAGAGGCAGGTCCTATGGGCAGGTATGTGCAGAACCTTTGAACTAGGAAACTGAATTTGATAAACAAATTAATTTGCGTACTACTAAGCTGTTTTTTCAACCCACAATGGCGGAAGGAGGGGAAGATATCGATTTGGTCGAGGATATAATTATAACGCCATTCTCAAGACAAACTTTTCAAGAAAAGTTAGACATTGTAAGGAGAGGTCGCCCGACGCCGACGCTACAAAGCCTGTCACAGGTGGGAAAGGGGTTCGTTCGCCACTTTCAAAGTTCCAACTACGAGCGCTATCAATGGCTCACAGGCTCCGAGAAGCACTGCAAACTGTACTGCTGGGAATGCCTATTATTTGCAAGTGATCGATTTGGTGTTTGGAGCCACACTGGCTTTGCAAACTTGAGTTGTCTAAGCAAGGCAGCAACGAGACACCAAAGTACGGCTGGGCACTTACAAGCAATGGTGCTTTTGAAAGCTTTTGGGGACACCCGAGTGGATCTACAGCTCAACGAACAAGCGCGCAGGGCAACGGAGCTGCACAATGAAAAGGTGAAGAAAAGTAGGGAAACATTGAAAAGACTCATTGATTGTGTCATGTTTTTGGGTAAACAGGAACTTTCATTTAGGGGACACGATGAAAGTGCTGACTCCACAAACAAAGTGAACGACGTGGAGCTTCTTTCTTTTCTTTCTGAAAGCAACACAGATTTACAATACCACCTGTCCACTAACAAAGTGTTCATTGGGACGTCAGGCAAAATACAAAATGACCTAATTTATGCTATTGCTGAAGTGATGGGAGAAGAGATCAAAATGGAGATTAAAAGAGCTCCCTTTGTTGCTGTTATGGTGGACGAGACAACAGATGTGGGAAATGCAGCACAGCTCCCTCGTCCTGCGTTATGACACAGGACACAGGAGTCAAGGAGCGATTTATCCGTTTTGAAGATGTGACAAGCGGCAAGCGAGCTGATGACATTGCCGCTCTTATTTTCCGTTTCTTGGAGGAAAATGAATGTAGTCTGGATAAAGTTGTGGCACAGTGTTTTGATGGCGCGGCAGTCATGGCATCTGGACTCAATGGGGTGCAGGCTAAAGTTAAGGAGAGGGCACCGATGGCCTTATTCATTCACTAATATGCACATCGACTAAATTTAGTACTGACTCAAGGAGCCTCAAAGCTTAAAGAATGCAAGGTCTTCTTTGCCAACATCAATGGCCTTGCAGCATTTTTCTCACGATCCCCTACACGCACGCAACTGCTGGATGACATCTGCAAGCGTCGTCTTCCTAAGGTTGCACCAACGAGGTGGCAATATACATCTAGATTGGTCAATGCAGTCTTTGAAAAGAGAGTTGCCCTAAAGGAGCTGTTTAACCACTTACTGGAACATCATGATGACCATGACGGGGATACTGTGCTTATGGCTGATGGATTTAATGCACGTTTGGATGATTTTGAGTTTTGTTTTTTGCTTGAAACATTCAATGGGATTTTTAATTATTCGGATGTGCTTTTTGGAATTCTACAGAAACATACTTTGGATGTACAATTCTGCCTGACAAAGGTGAACGAGTTTTGTGACACAATTGAGCGAGAGAGGCGCAGGTTCAGTCAAATCTACGATGACACAGCGCGCATCTCAAGTTCACCCAGCGCACGCAGAGGCCCAGCACAAGGAGACCCTCGCACATACTACCAACAACTCCACAGCAATATTCTGGACAAAATTCTTTGCCAGATACGAAACAGGTTTCAAGACCACGAAAAATTAATGTTTCTCTCCCTCCTGGACCCCCAGCACTTTCAGACCTACCGGAAAAAAATCACGCAAACAGCCTTCTCCAGCTTAACAGAGAGTCACGGAACACTGTTCCACCTATCCAAGCTAAAAACAGAACTGACTGTAATGTTTGCTATGACTGATTTTGAAGGGAAAAGTCCCTCTGATCTCCTTGATTTCCTTAAGCAGAAAAATCTGAATGAGGACGTGGGGCAACTTTACACATTGGCATGTGTGACAGTGACCATCCCTGTGTCATCGGCTTCTGTCAAGCGGTCATTCTCGGCCTTAAAGCGAATCAAAACGTATTCCAGAAATGCTACTGGACAGACTCGGCTGTCAGCATTAGCCTCCATGTCGATAGAAAAGGACTTATTGGTGGAACTAAAACGCACAGATAGACTGTACAACAGAGTCATTGAAGTCTTCTTGGGGAAAGAAAGGAGGAAGGATTTTTAGTGAGTAGGCATACAATGCATTTTATTTTTTATTAAATGTGTATGTATGTTTCGCATTTTATTTCATTAATATTAAATAGCCTATATATTAACAAAATAAAATGGCAAATAGCCTATGTTGCAAATTATTTGTTTTCTTTCTTTTATTTTCAGTGAATAGTTATGTCTTTATCATCACGGTGAAACTGCTTTGGGTGCAACAATGCGCTGTTTAGTGAACACATTGTATTTTTTTGGGGGGGGGGCTTAAAGCACAAAGTTTGTGGACCAGAAATGGATAGAAGAATATTAATATAACTCTGTTGCACTCTACTATGTTCTTGCCTATTAGTTGAACTGTACTGTATTGTACTCTTCCCCTGCAATTCTTGGAATAAAAATGTCAATTTCAAGGTGACGCAACACCTGGTTATACTGCGTTTCTGTCTAAATGTATAGTGTCTAGAGCCATGGCATCATAATGATGGTAATAAGAGGTGGATTAATTTGGGTGGGACTGTGTAGGACCTCACTGAAGGCCCAGGCCCCAGGCCCACGGCACGCTACTGATATCTATCTATTAATATCTGTTAATATTATATGTCACCGTTTTTTGGGCTGAAGTTGGAGATAAAAATCGATTATATGCAGCTGTGCCACCATAAAACATTGCTCTTCCTTGATTTTAGAAGCAGGTGAGCAGTTGTAGAACACTGAGCCGTTGACTGCGTTACTTTTGACAATAAGCCACCGGACTACAGTCATATTGTTTTGAACCTAGAAGAAGACCAAGAGACGGGAGTAGGAAGGACTTGACCGGGATTGCCCAGAAAACCATGTTACTGTCAACGAACGTTACTGAGTGAGTATCAAGCTCGCTAGCTTGGCTACATATAATTAATTCGAGTTGGCTAGCTAGCTGCGTTTAACAGCCAGACTCACACTTAGTTAGTTAGCTAATGAACTAAACTGCATTATCATAAATCATTATTATCTAGCTAGCTACAGTACAGAAATATTTGTCAAATGTAAAGCAAGCAGTGCCATGGCATGACAGAAGTAATGCATGTTGGCTAGATCACTTAATATAGAATGCATACTTAATTAATAGGGATGTCATTTAGTTAGCTACATACCTAGGCTAATTCTTGACATAATACATATTTGAAGCAGTTTGGTTGCAATATTAGGTCTTAAACACTGGCATCTAAACGAGCAACTAAGCTAACTACAATCAAATGAGGAGCATGATGTCATGATGGAAATCAACTATGTGAAGGTAGCCACAGTACAGATTAGCCACAATAGTGGAATTGCTTTTTGCATTAGCAATTCTTAGTGAGATGAGAAGTGGTGCCATAAAATAGTTTATCTAGCTATAAATTCACATGTAAACCATGTCATTTGTTGTAGCCATTTTAAATCAGCTCCTATTGTCATTTATGAATCCTAAATACAGGTACCATTTTAATTGTGTTAATCTCTGCAATTTGTCATCTGATCTCTTGAAGCCTGGTGGAGGCAGAACATTTTTCTACATCTAGGTTGAGGCTTGTTACCAGCAGGAACATGGAGCACTCTCTGTCAGTAAGTCATGATATTGTTTTCCTTTCCATTGCATAATGCTAGGCAAGAGGTGCTGGGCCAGTGGGAGGTCCAAGTTCTCATTCTAGCAAACTACCTCTATTACTCTCCAGGTGCTACAGAGACAGAATTGTCCTGCGAGCCTTCTGACCAACTACCTTTCATCTCTCCAGAGCACAGAGAAGTAAGCTACACTCATAAAAGTATACTATGTAAACCTCCTTCACTGTGACGGTCTGCCTGTGTGACAGCATAGCATATTATACAGGGCCACTGGTTGGGTTGGATTTACTGTACACACAAACTCATTCGCTCACCTCCTTGTAATAGTCCCAGACTTTTATCAAAACTAACATATCCATCCCCCTAATCTCCAGGTGAGTCTGCTGGGCAATGGAACTCTAGAGCAGTACATCCAAAAAACCTTCCACCCTGTTGTCAGCTATCTGCAGATAGTTCCCTCAACAAAGACAACACATAGGCTGTGTTCAAAGGCAGCCCAATTCTGGTATTTTCTTCACTAATTGGTGTTTCAACATCAGATGTTGTTCACAGCTGATATGAGTGGTCAAAAGACCAATTAGTGAAAAACAAAACATAATTGGGCTGCCTGTGTGAACGCAGCCTTAGTTTATGCTTCAAAAGGCCTAGAGTAAAAGAGTCATGTCTAGATTAATACATTTTTATTCATGTATATGATATATATCTATCCCTGACAAGATTGAAGAATGGGACAACTAGACAAAGTGAATGTCTGTAGCATAATTTGAGTGGTTACATACAATCCATGTTGACAGAATGGCTGTGAGACAGTGTTGCTGTACTCCCAGGTAAGACCCTTTCTTTCGGTACCACGGAAGGCCATAGTTTACATTCAGGCTGCTTTGACGAAGTGTCACCATGTCTAAGGCACAGCATCTCTTTGTGCTTGAGGTGTCACTACAGACCCTGGTTCTATCCAGGGCTGTATCACAACCGTCCGGGATCGGGAGTCCTATAGGGCGTCTCACAATTGGCCCAGCGTCGTTAGGGGAGGATTTGGCCAGGGTAGGCTGTAAAATGAGAATTTGTTCATAACTGACTTGCCTGGTTAAATAAAAAGGTTTGTCTGCTCTAGGGTCCTGTGGTGAAGTGACTGCTGTGCAAGGTATTGGGCAACAGCTTTCTTCCTGGGCCCATATTCACAAAACATCTGAGTGATCTAGGATAACCTCCTTGTCAATGTAATTGTAGTCAATGTGAAGACAATCCTACTCTACTCTGAGATTCTTTGTGAATATGGTCCCTGGCCTGTCAACACTGCACCTGAAATTCAACAAAAATATGAATAATTAGCTCAGTAACTTAGCTAACTAGCCAATGAAACACTTGTAAATGTGCACAAGCCTAATAAAGCAGGTGTATATGAAAACAGCCTATTTGCTGTGAAATTAAGAGGCATTTATCTTGCTAACTTTCTCACCAATCGATAAACTACTTTGTTCCCCTGCCTGTTTAACAAAAACTGCAAAATAGTCTAACTAGCTAGTCTTTCAAATACAGCTACCAATATATCTAGTTAATTGCTATTTTCTAGAAACCAAGCCACAGTCTGTTTAGCTAGCTAAGGTGAACTCTGATGGTGGGAGTAAACTAACGTTAGCTAGTTTGGCCCCTGCATTTAAGGTAGCTGGCTAGTTACATTTTTTATCAAGTTTATTAATTGTATGAATAGCTAGCAAAGATATTCGTTCACACATGTCTCTTGTAGCAGCTAGTTGCCCCAAATTGTCGATGCATACCTCCACACGGAAAAGCAGATAATATGGAGATTCGTCGTTTTCAACAGCGGCCAGCACTGCCAGAGCAACCCACTGTACAGTGTTGCCAACTCCTCAGTAAGGAAAGTAGCTATTGGCTGTCCTAAAAGTCGCCATGTGCATGTAATTGTGATGGACGCTGTAGGAGAGAGGAATAACGTTGTGGGAAAGACAAAGTGAGTTAAAAAAAACACCCTATATATGTTTAGAACTACAAAGGGATTTTCTGTCGATTTTGTGTTGTTTTTTTTCACAATTCCAACCCTCCTCCTTTATTCAGACTTGGGACAGGCAGAAGTGACCCAAAAGAGACACTAGTGGAGTTACTTCGTTTTTGGGGGGTTTTAGTTTAGTTTTCTTAAGGTTAAAAAACATTATGGTCCACAAGTCACGGTAAAACATGAACATTTTTAACCATAATGTGTTATACATTTTTTGTATACAATCTAAATGGACCAAAAGGAGACAATAGAAAAAACTGTCAATGGCAATGTGAGAAAATTATGGAAACTAGTCTGGCCATAATTCAGGTTAATTGTTTTTTGTTTTTTTTCAGACCCCCCTCCACACACACACAGGCTGTGCTGGCTCACAGAAAGAGTGGGTCATTGTCATTTTGGTCAAGGCTCTCTATGGCAGGTTCAGTAACTGAAGGAGCTGACTTAAATGAGTAAGCAGCTGATGTGCCAAAAAGCTGCTCATAGCAAGCCTCATTAGACAGCTTCAGTCCATATCTAATGTACAGGATGGAGTTAAGGGTCTGCAAGGACATCCGATTTCTAAGTTTGTTTTTTACCACACTCTGGCTGAATACTCTCTGGACTTCAGCATTCGAGTGTGGCAAGGACAACACAGACACAGCAGCCATGGCAAGTTCTTGAAACGGGTTGATATCAGCTGCATCCCTGAACTTCCAAATCTCACTCCAGAAGCCCAGTGTGCTTTTTTTTTTGTCCCATTCCATTTACTAAGATGGATGGCACACCATTGCTAGACAATCTTGTCTACCAAGGTGCTTGGCTATTTTTTTCTATTTCACCAGGGCTCTTATTGTGCTTTAGTTTCCTCCACATTGAAGACTGACATGTACTGCAATGCTTCGATGTTGTCTGGCAGTCACCCTCAACTCATCATTAGTGAGGGAGATGGTGAATGCTACACATTGTTTTCATCCTCAGGTGCAAGGTGGAGCTCAGCTGCCTTTGACTCAAAAAGGTAACCAAGGTACGGTTTGGGACTGATGTATCCATTATTGGCCCTTTTAGTACATCAACATTTGCCAGCGGATTCAGCACCCTGGAGCCAATGTGTGGCACACACCTTGGTTATCTGTAAAGGTTTCTCCCAACAGTTGATGGTCTCATATATGGCCTTGTAGGCCAGTTATAAGACCAGTTATAAGTCTCATACCCAGTACTCCACACTACAGGGGATAGTGTCATTGGAAGCATGACTTACAGCAAGCTGCAGAGTGGCACACACGGCGAATAAGAACCAGATATTTGAGGCCATACTTCTTCAGCACTTTATGAACCCCATTGTTAATCCCCGTCATAACAGAGGCATTGTCAGTCCCCATCCCCAGGAGTTTCTCTTTAAGACAACACTTCTTGAGGAAAGCCACAACAGCACGGGGCTATAGATTTAGCATCTCCTCCCTCCAACTCAATAAGCCCCAGAAATGGTGATACAATTGTCTGCTTGGTGTCACTAAAGTACCTTATCACAACCCCCAGGTACTTAGAAACACTTCAATTCGTGAACTCATTGAAGAGGATGCTGCAACTCTGGTCACCCACACCGGCGACCAACTTTTTCAGAAAGTATGGTGCTAGAACAGCATTAATCATTTCTGTGCACTTTGTCCTGTGCATGTTGAAGTGGTAGCAGCAGTGGAGTCTGAGAAAGCAGCTCTACATGCTCCTCCAATGTGATCACATGCCAGCATGGAACAGTGTTCAGCGATAGCTAAATGCCATGGTGGCCTCAGCCTTTTTTGCAGTCAATTTCTTTTAACCATAAATGGCAGCTTGTTTTGGGTGGAACTGTTATAAGGCTTTTGAGTATGTTTCTGAGTTGTCATGTTTTTTTACATCACTAAGTTTGGTGTAGAAATCAGCCTTATAATACAGGCAGTGTGCCTGTGTATCATCTCCAATAAACGGCTTCAACCAGCCTTTCAATTCAGGGTTTCATTCCCACTCCTTTCTGTATTTTTGAGTGTACATTGTAGAGAGATAGCCAGCTAGATGTTTAGCTTATGTCACAGAGAGGCGCACACAGTGGACAAGGTGAGTAACTGATTTATTTTTGTACAAGATCAAAGTATGAGTTTGCTTATATAAGTAATATTTGTTTTACTGGTAAATGTGTGCTTAGTATTGTTTTCTTTGGTAACTGTGATATAAGTGGGATAAACAGCTTAAACAAATGCAACGCAATAAACGTTTCTGGCTGCGTTGCGTTTGTTTACGCTGTTTATCCCGCTTATATCAGTTACCAAAGAGAACAATACTAAGCACACATTTACTGGTAAAATAAATATTTATATAAGCAGACTCATACTTTCATCTTTTGATTGCTAAAGATGCAACCCAGTCGGTCCTTTGATATTTATGGATGCGATCCAATCGTTCTTTCTTTTATGTTCTGTTTTTTCTTTTGACATTCATTTGAAAACAGGGCCTTGTAAAAGTATTCATCCCCCTTGGCGTTTTTCCTATTTTGTTGCATTACAACCTGTAATTGAAATGTATTTATTTGGATTTCATGTAATGGACATACACAAGAGTCAATTGGTGAAGTAAAATGAAAAAACAATTAAAAACCAAAGTGGTGTGTGCATATCTATTCACCCGCTTTGCTACGAAGCCCCTAAATAAGATCTGGTGCAATCAATTACCTTCAGAAGTCATATAGTTAGTTCGATTGCACACAGGAGGACTTTAAGTGTCACATGATCTCAGTATATGTTCTGAAAGGCCCCAGAGTCTGCAACACCCCTAAGCAAAGGGCACCACCAAGCAAGCGGCACCGTGAAGACCAAGGAGCTCTCCAAACAGGCCAGGGACGAAGTTGTGGAAAAGTACAGATCAGGGTTGGGTTATAAATAAATATCAGAAACTTTGAACATCCCACTGAGCACCAATACATCCATTATTAAAAAATGAAAAGAATATGGCACCACAGCAAACCTGCCAAGAAAGGGCCACCCAGCAAAACTCACGAACCAGGCAAGGAGGGAGTATATGTCCGTAGGACCACTTTAAGCCGTACACTCCACAGAGCTGGGCTTTACAGAAGAGTGGGCAGAAAAAGACATTGCTTAAAATTAAAGAAAAAAATAAGCAAACATGTTTGGTGTTCACCAAAAGGCATGTGGGACAATCCCCAAACATATGGAAGAAGATACTCTGGTCAGGTGAGACAAAAAAAATGTTTGCCATCAAGGACAACACTATGTCTGGCACTAACCCAACACCTTTCACCACCCAGAGACCACCATCCCCACAGTGAAACATGGTGGTGGCAGCATCATGCTGGGGGGATTTTATTCATCGGCAGGGACTGAGAAACAGGTCAGAATTGAAGGAATGATGGATGGCGCTAAATATAGGGAAATACTTAAGGGAAACCTGTTTGTCTTCCAGAGGTTTGAGACTGGGACGGAGGTTCACCTTCCAGCAGGACAATGACCCAAAGCACACTGCTAAAGCAACACTCGAGTGGTTTAAGCAAAAATATTTAAATGTTTTGGAATGGCCTAGTCAAAGCCCAGACCTCAATCCAATTGGGAATCTGTGGTATGACTTAAAGATTGCTGTACACCAGCGGAACCCATCCAACTTGAAGGATCTGGAGCAGTTTTGCCTTGATGAATGGGCAAAAATCCCAGTGGCTGGATGTGACAAGCTTACAACATTGCTGCAAAGGTGGCTCTACAAAGTATTCACTTTGGGGTACTGCATGCTAAAGTTTTGTTGTATTGTTTAGATTTCTTTTATTGTGAAACAATGATACAAACCTCCAAAAATGTATTTTAATTCCAGTTTGTAAGGCAAGAAAATAGGAAAAATGCCAAGGGGGGTGAATACTTTTGCAAGCCACTGTATATCCATAACAATGAGCTGATAATGCCTGATTTTTGTCTGGCATAGCTAGAAAAGTCTGCATTCTTGTCAGGACACTCAACACTGTTCATTATGAGGAAATCGCATTGCATATCAAACACTAGGCGAGAAGCTAGCTAAATAGTTTGTTGCTAGCAAACCTGCCAATATGACAACCGAATTCAAAAATACCAGTTGCTGAAAACAGTTGCTCCCAAACTAGAAACGTGGGAGGATTTGACAGTATAGTGCCACTTGCGTCAAGACTGCAACATAGGGACCAGAGAAATGTATGTTTGTCACTCACCACGTTAGGTCGTCAGATGCTAAAAAAAAAAATGTCCTCCTTGGAGCTGCTTTTACAATGAATCCCATTTCAGTTTGTGGTTGTTGGTTTAACTTTCTGTAACTTTGTAGCTTTGTAGGTCTGCATGTGTAGGTGCAAATTGCATCATGATTGCAAGGTGTCCCAATATCTTTTCCAACTCTCCCGTTATCTGGTTTTAGTGTCTATTCTAGAATGCCCTTCTAGCCAATCAGAAACGAGTATTCAACAATGCTGTGTTATAATTAAGCAATAGGCAAAAGGCCCAAGGAAGTGTGGTATATGGTCAATTGAATATGCACGACACATCGCAGAGTGCCTGGACACAGACCTTAAGCGCCTTATTGCTATTATAAACTGGTTACCAATGTAATTGTCATACCCGTGGTATACATTCTGAAATACAACAGCTTTCAGCCAATCAGCATTCAGGGCTTGAACCACCCAGTTTATCATGTTATATGAATTCAACAAAAAACAATAATTAATTTGACAAAAAAATGACAGAAGTTTAATACATCCACAGTGCGATTTTGACTTCATAATTGCATACTTATATTTCACTGTACAATATGTGGACACCCCTTCATATTAGTAGATTTGGCTATTTCAGCCACACCAGTTGCTGACCGGTGTATAAAAAGCAAGCACACAGCCATGCAATCTCTAAAGACAAACATTGTCAGTAGAATGGCCTTACTGAAGGGCTCAGTGACTTTCAATGTGCCACTGTCATAGGAGGCCACCTTTCCAACAAGTCAGTTCATCAAATTTGTGCCCTGCTAGTACTTCTCCGGTCAACTGTAACTGCTGTTATTGTGAAGTAGAAACATCTAGGAGCAACAATGGCTCAGCCGTTAAGTGGTAGGCCACACAAACTCACAGAACGGGACCGCTGAAGGCTGAAAAGCGTAGCGCGTACAAATCTTCTGTCATCGGTTGCAGCACTCACTACCAAGCTCCAAACTACCTCAAGAAGCAACGTCAGCACAAGAACCTTTCGTACAGAGCTTCATGAAATGGGTTTCCATGGCTGCACTCAAGCCTAAGGTCACCATGCGCAATTTCAAGTGTCGGCAGGAGTGGTGTAAACTTTGCCGCCATTGGACTCTATATAAATACAACAAGACTGACTTTTTTAAACAACATTCCAAACCTGTAAAGCATTATCTAGTCTAAATATGGCATGATTCCAATATTTGTATTGGTTTGCGTCAGTTTCATGGGGTACTTTCATTTTCAAGATGAAAACAAATTCCACTATTGTGGCTCATAGTTATTGTGACCGATCAACCAATGGTGTGTTATATTCCACCCACAGACGTTTGATTGATGTTACCATATTGGAGAAAAAACTACATGAATGAATAAAGATAAAAAAAATATTAAAATTAATTACATTTCGAGTAATTAGATAATACATACAGATATGTAGAGAAAATGTATTCATTTTAGTCAGTATATTGTATTTCCTTGCTCATTTAATTGTGTGGATTTATTTATCTGTTTCTGTGTGTATTTATTTATAATTGTGGCAGGTTTAGTTCTCTACACACACAGTAGATGAGACTTATATGTGAACCCCACGCTGCATCCCCCCAGGAAAACACTGTTGAGAGTTTGAATAGTACAACGTTCAATTTCGACATTTGGTAGTGCATCAGCAGTTCTCCCAAGTCCAGTTTGGATCCATTTAAAAGCTGCTTTGCTGCAAGGCATCGTCTCTATAATTTCCCTAGCGGCCTGAGATCTTTCATACCTGAACAGCAGTGTATTATATAAAAGATGAACAGAAAGGGAGAGACAACTTGTAAAAGTTGGACACCGTTCCTTTAAGAGCAGCCGTGTCAGTTGATTGGGAGGGTCTTTGTAAGGCCACATTGCTGAAGTGAAACCAAACTGGAAACCTGAATGTTATGAACAGGAACAATCCTTTAGACTTATTCACAAAGCTACATCTACTCTCCAGTAAATGTTGACTTTTTTCTAATCATAAGAAGAGAAAGAGCAAAGTCAACACATGCTGAGGTGAGTAGAAAGAAAGAAGAGATAATTGTTTGACATGTCCCATGATGATTGGTGTAGCTACCAGTCAAAAGTTTGGACACACTGACTCATTCAAGGGTTTTTCTTTATTTGTACTATTTTCTACATTGTAGAATAATAGCTAAGACATCGAAAATATGGTCAGACTTCTGCAAAGAAACCACCTCTAAAGGACACCAATCATAAGAAGAAACTTGATAGGGCCAAGAAACACGAGCAATGGACATTAGACCAGTGTAAATCTGTCCTTTGGTCTGATGAGTCCAAATTTGAGATTTTTGGTTACAACCGATATGTCTTTTTGAGATTTTTTATTTAGCTAGGCAAGTCATTTAAGAACAAATTCTTATTTTCAATGACGGCCTAGAAACAGTGGGTTAACTGCCTTGTTCAGGGGCAGAACGACAGATTTGTACCTTATCAGCTCGGGGATTTGAACTTGCAACCTTTCAGTTACTAGTCCAATGCTAACCACTGGGCTACGCTGGGGCTGGCAGGGTAGCCTAGTGGTTAACTGACTTGCCTAGTTAAATAAAAAATCACAAAAAGACACCGGTTAAAATAATAGACAGTAGATCTAGCTGGTCTGTCATAATATAATAGAGAATAGATTTAGCTGGTCTGTCATAATATAGTAGAGACAGTAAATCTAGATGGTCTTTCGTAAAATAATAGAGACAGTAGATCTAACTC
Source organism: Oncorhynchus masou masou (assembly GCF_036934945.1). Lineage (NCBI taxonomy): Eukaryota > Metazoa > Chordata > Actinopteri > Salmoniformes > Salmonidae > Oncorhynchus > Oncorhynchus masou. Next base: position 16,697,655 of record NC_088228.1, on the reverse strand, counting down.
GTCTGTCATAACATAATAGAGACAGTAGATCAAGTTGATCTGTCATAATATAATTGAGACAGTAGATCTAGCTGGTCTGTCATAATAAAATAGAGACAGCACATCTAGCCTGGTCTGTCTTAATATAATAAAGACAATAGATGTAGATGGTCTGCCATAACATAATAGAGACAGTAGATGTAGCTGGTTTGTCATAATTGAGACAATAAATATAGCTGGTCTGTCATAATATAAATGAGACAGCTTTGCTGGTGACACTGTCAGTGTGGGCAAGCTACTTTTGAAGAGTCTATAATATGTTTTGATTTGACTACCACTTTTGGTTACTACATGATTCCATATGTGTTATTTCATAGTTTTGATGTCTTCACTATTATTATACAATGTAGAAAATAGTAAAAAAGAAAAACCCTTGAATGAGTAGGTGTGTCCTAACTTTTGACTGGTACTGTATGAAGCAGTGTATTATTATATTGTTCACACTGACAAACAATTCAATGATAAAAATAAAAACATTTTTTAAAGAATGACTTATTTCAGAGGGGCCAAAACAGATGTAGTTTTCTTTGGTCTGTTCTCAGCTATAGCTTCCTCTGAAGAGCAGCTCCAGTGTTCTATCTGTCTGGATGTGTTCGCTGAGCCAGTCACCATTCCCTGTGGACACAACTTCTGCAGGGCCTGTATCAGAGGATACTGGGATAGCACTGACGTGTGCAAGTGTCCCACATGTAAAAATACAGTTTATAAGAGACCAGATCCCTTTTTCAATACTTTCACTTCTGTGAAGGCTGCTCAAGTCAAGGAGTTAGCTCCAGTTCATGTCACACATCACCCCAGGACAAGCCCAAACCACAACCCTCAACAAATCTGAAGTACCACCATGTGACATCTGCACTGAGACAAAGCACATGGCCCTGAAGTCCTGTCTGGTGTGTCTGACCTCTTATTGTGAGGCTCACCTGGAGCATCATCGGATAGCGGCGTCTTTAAAGAAGCACAAGCTGATTGACCCTGTGGAGAACCTGGAAGACAGCGTGTGTAAGAAGCATGAGAGACCCCTGGAGCTGTTCTGTAAGATAGACTAAGCATGTGTGTCAGTTCTGCACCGAGACAGACCTCAAGACTCATAAGACTGTCCCCATAGAGGAAGAGTATGGAGAGAGGAAAGCTCAGATGGGGAAAAGTAAGGATACATTTCAGAAGATGATCCAGGAGAGACTGAAGAAGGTTAAGGAGATTGAACAGGCAGTAGTGCTCAGCAAGAGAGATGCAGAGAGAGAGATAGCAGACAGTTTGCAGGTCTTCGCTGCTCTGGTTCGTTCAATTGAGAGAAACCAGGCTGAGCTCATTGAGGTGGTTGAGGAGAAGCAGAAAGCAGCCGAGAGACAGGCTGAAAGGCTCATTGAAGAGCTGGAGCAAGAAATCACTGAACTAAAGAGCAGAAGCACTGAGCTGGAGCAGCTCTCAGATATTAAGGACCACCTCCACCTCCTTCAGAGCTCCACATCCCTCTATACCACCCTTCCACCTACCAAGAACTGGTCTGAGATCAGTGTTCACAGCGATCTGTGTGTTGGGACTGTGAGGAGAGCTGTGTCTCAACTGGAGGAGACACTCAATAAAGAGATGGAGATGTTTCCTCAAATCAAGCTGAAGAGGATGCAGCAGTGTGCAGTGGATGTGACGCTGGACCCTGAAACAGCATGTCCTTATCTTATCCTCTCTGAGGACCGGAAAGAAGTGAGATATGGAGCCATAAAGCAGGAACTCCCTGACAACCCAGAGAGGTTTGATTGTCATCCCCGTGTGTTAGGAATGGAGGGGTTCTCTTCAGGGATATTCTACTATGAGGTACAGGTAAAGGAGAAGACTTGGTGGGCCTTAGGAGTGGCTAGAGAGTCCATCAACAGGAAGGGGATGAATGTACTGAGTCCTGAATTTGGAGCCTGGACTATAGAGCTGAGGAATAGGAATGAGTATGGAGCTCGCACTGAGCTTGTAGTTCCCCTCACCATGAGAGAGAAGCCCCAGAAAGTGGGCGTGTTTGTAGATTATAAGAAGGGTCAGGTCTCCTTTTACAATGTGGAGGCCAGGTCTCATATCTACTCTTTCACGGACTGCACCTTCACTGAGAGACTCTACCCACTGTTGTCTTTACCTGATCCTTCTGGTGATAACTCAGCTCCACTTATCTTCTCTCCCATCATGTCTGAGTTTAGTCAATAGGAAATTCAGTCACAGGAAAGCACAGCGATGTGCCCTAATGAATGTGTTTATAGATTGTTATCTATGGTCAGATTGTATAATTAAGCAGTAAGGCTCGAGGTGTGGTTTATTGGACAATATTTTTGTCTTATTTACAATGATGACCTGTCAAACACTTACAGTATGTATAGTGTAACTACATACACATCAATAACACAATACATGAAGAGCAAACACAAAAAGCTAAACATAATGATACAAACACATTCTTCAGTAAAAAAATACAGAAGCAGCCTTTAGCAGTGGTATATTGGCCATATGCCAAAAGGGAAATGGGATACCTGGTCAGTTACACAGCTAAATGAATTCAACTGAAATGATGGATGCTTCTCCGATGTCTTAACTGTAAATTGCTATGAAAAAAAATAAAAACAAGTTGTCTCTAGTCCATGTGCCAATATTTTCTTCTTGTACAAAATACATATGCCCCTCATTCCTCCCCTCATTGTATAAAGAGTTAAGGCCAGCTCGCTGTCATGCCAAAATGTCCCCCGGCCAAAAGTATCCCCCTCTGCGTTACAATGGGGTTCTATAAACTACGTCCGTTGCTATATCAACGGTGTGATGGCAAAATTATTAACATTTTGGATATCATTACAGCCTAAATGATGTTCTTTTCATCATCACTATGCAAACAAGGCTGATTTCCATTACAATTTCTCTGTTTAAACAAGTTTTTTAGCTAATAAAATGAAAACATTACTTCTAACTACTTTTGGGTACCTTGCTAACATTGCATGAAATCCAATGCTTAAACGTTGCTACGTTTTGGAAATGTCAAATAAAACATGTAATCTGCTTGACACATTTAAGTTACCTTACAAATCATGAAGTCGGATCATTTCCACGCCATTCATATGCAAATCCATTTGAGTCATTCACTGGCTTGTCTGGCTGTTTTATTTTCACCTGCCCTTCCCTACACTGAAATATCATTTCAGTAGTCCTCAATCTTGTTTTTAAAAAAACTCTAACTCACATAGCTCATTAGTACACCCTTGGGGTTGAAAATATATGTATCTATTGTCGGTCCTAGGATACAACAATGAAAACCAACCTGGCAATATTTAAGATTGTAATACATAAACTTTGATATTTTTTGGTAAAGTTGTGTTATTCATTTATTTGCAGATGTTTTTGTATGCTCACATGGTAATCAGACTAAATTACTGAATTCTGGTGTGTGGGATATTGAGATGGTTGCTGTGTGTGTGGGATATTGAGGAGATGGTTGTTGTGTGTGTGTGGGATATTGAGGAGGTGGTTGCTGTGTGTGTGGGGGATATTGAGGTGGTGGTTGTTGTGTGTGTGTGGGATATTGAGGAGGTGGTTGCTGTGTGTGTGGGGGATATTGAGGTGGTGGTTGTTGCTGTGTGTGTGGGATATTGAGGTGGTGGTTGTTGCTGTGTGTGTGGGATATTGAGGTGGTGGTTGTTGCTGTGTGGGGGGGATATTGAGGTGGTGGTTGTTGCTGTGTGGGGGGGATATTGAGGTGGTGGTTGTTGCTGTGTGTGTGGGATATTGAGGTGGTGGTTGTTGCTGTGTGTGTGGGATATTGAGGAGGTGGTTGTTGCTGTGTGTGTGGGATATTGAGATGGCATGGCTGTGTGTGTGGGATATTGAGGTGGTGGTTGTTGCTGTGTGTGTGGGATATTGAGGAGGTGGTTGTTGCTGTGTGTGTGGGATATTGAGGAGGTGGTTGCTGTGTGTGTGGGGGATATTGAGGAGGTGGTTGTTGCTGTGTGTGTGGGATATTGAGGTGGTGGTTGTTGCTGTGTGTGTGGGATATTGAGGTGGTGGTTGTTGCTGTGTGTGTGGGATATTGAGGAGGTGGTTGCTGTGTGTGTGTGGGATATTGAGGAGGTGGTTGCTGTGTGTGTGGGGGATATTGAGGTGGTGGTTGTTGCTGTGTGTGTGGGATATTGAGGTGGTGGTTGTTGCTGTGTGTGTGGGATATTGAGGAGGTGGTTGCTGTGTGTGTGTGGGATATTGAGGTGGTGGTTGTTGCTGTGTGTGTGGGATATTGAGGTGGTGGTTGTTGCTGTGTGTGTGGGATATTGAGGTGGTGGTTGTTGCTGTGTGTGTGGGATATTGAGGAGGTGGTTGCTGCTGTGTGTGTGGGATATTGAGGAGGTGGTGGTTGCTGTGTGGGGGGGATATTGAGGAGGTGGTTGCTGTGTGTGTGTGGGATATTGAGGAGGTGGTTGCTGCTGTGTGGGGGGGATATTGAGGAGGTGGTTGCTGTGTGGGGGGGATATTGAGGAGGTGGTTGCTGTGGGAATGTTCTGCCTGTCACTTGTTCTCAACAGGCAGCCCGTTTCGGAAGGGGGACTTGACTGCAAAGTCCAGGCACTGCTGCTCTGAGTGTTTGCAGTGCTTGTGTTTTTAGTTAATCTGTGTATCTCACATATGATGTGCCCAGTATGATAGTTGTCTTGCTCTTTCTTAGCAGATAATGACAACTTGACAATAACAGTAGCTGATGTAATGAAAAGCTGGAGGGTGGTTGGTAATGGAGAACATCAGGTGGATCCACATCTGGGTGTTGAGCTGAACCCCTAGGCCCTGGAGAACAGGAGCAGAGTAAAGGGAACAGAGTAGGAGACAACGATGTAAACAGTAAAGTTACACTTTACTGTGTGAAAATGTGATGGATTAGTGCAGTGTTATAAATGGGAGATATGTACTTTTCAACACTTGGAAAGGCATTTGGAGAGAAATTGAAGATATACATTTTTATAAGCTCAGCATAACTACCCTTTCTTGCTTTCTCTAATGTCAACCAAACTTAACATACTTTGTCTATTGGACTTCAGCGAAGTGTAGGGCGTCAGTGGTCGACCGGCCAACTGGAGAAGTTGTTGGCTTCCACCGAGGTAACCAGAAGATAATGAGAAAAATATCAGTGTTAGGGAAACTAAAACAAGCTTCAGTTTATTTTATGTGCAAATACAAATAGTTATATGAGATTTGTTATATTCACTTTAATAGATGGTGACCCCAGCTAGGAGGTGAAAGAGCAGTGAGGTTTCCCAGGTCTCGCCTTCCTTTGGTCCTTCTTCCAAACCAAGTCATTCGCTCACATGTCGTAGCGCTTGGTGCCCTTCTTGATTCTGCTCCGGTAGCTCTCCTGTTTCTCCTGCGCCTTGTCCATGTTCAGTCTCACCTTGATTAAGAAGAATAAGTGAAATTATATTTCATATTACAAATACATTTCTTACATATCTCTTGGAGGGCCAGAAAAAAAGTTAAACAGTGGACAACCATTTTTACCTCGTCAAAAAAACTCCACATCCTTCTCAGTCCGTGCCTGAATGTGGTCCTCAAAGGCGTTCTGATCTGGATCGACAACTTCCACCACATCAGGTGTGGTGATCTGAAAGGACGTTATACAAAAATAGCAATAGACAAACACTAAGTCGATTACACATTTGAAAGACAGTATATGCAGTGCTTGTACATTACATACAATTACATTGTTTATCAGCTGTGGCTCCCGTCCATACTCTGCCTGGATGCTGCTGTTGTGTGCAAAGAGAATTACCTTCAGGTTGTTCTCCCACTCTTCCTGGTACCAATCAAGGGACTTATCCATAGCAGTCTTGAGGGTCTGGTTGGTCCATTCACCAAACCATGTACCATGGAAAAACAAACAAATTGTAAAAAATCAAAATAAAACACTGGTGACAGAATATAACTTAAACATCCGCACCTTGTTCCAGCATTCATGACCTCGGTCCCACAAGATGACCTCAGGAGAACCGTGGATGTTGAAGATGTCCATCATTACCTTGTAGGTGGCATCGCCAGTCCACCTCCTTGATCAGTATCATAACTAGCAACATGTGGATAGCCTTTTAGAGTGTTCGGCCAGTAACCGCAAGGTTGCTGGATCGAATCCCTGAGCTGACAAGCTAAGAATCTGTCGTTCTGCCCCTGAGTAAGGCAGTCAACCCATTGTTCCCCTGGCGCCAAAGATGTGGATGTCGATTATGGCAGCCACCCACACCTCTCTGATTCAGAGGGGTTGGGTTAAATGCAGAAGACACATTTCAGTTGAATACATTCAGTTGGACAACTGACTAGGTATCTCCCTTTCCCTGTATGGAAAATGGTTGTTGAAAAATGGTTGTACATAGTTAAATCCGTCCAGTTATCTAATAGAAGTTAACTGCTTAACGTTACCCTGAATTGTGAATTTCTCTGAATGTTGCGCCTCTTGTCGAGACCAGTGGTGCCTTCATAGTACTTCGCCTGGTTGGAAAGATACAAGAAAATCTCAGTGGGATACCATTGAAGTGCAAGCTACATAGAAACAGAAAGCTACAATAATAGTTACAGTAGCTAGCTAACGTTAGCTAAATAAAACTATTTTAGCTAACGTTAGCTGGGGGGGGACACTTTTTGGCAGTGGGACATGACAGGCCCAATAGAGGGGCACCCAGTAAAAAAAAATTTGCTTGGGGCCACTGAAAAGGCTAGAGCTGGCCACACACACACATTAATGAACCCACAGCTCCTCTCTCCCTGTCAGACGTCTGGTGTTTCCTGCCATGGTCACCTTGATCATCTCAACCCTTACCTTCCCCCCTGGGTTTGGACAGTTCATGGCTGGACAGGTCAGTAGTTCCATTTTTTAAATATCTGTGTCTGTTAACAACAATGTATGATACACCTTTCAAAGTATTGGAACAGGGATGCATCTCAATTGTCTAAAGCAGCCTCTTCTCCTCGTGGAGGCTACTTCATTTTCTCTGTGAAAGGACGTGTCCTGTGTGGTCTTCACCTATCCTCTTCGATCAGTGAAGGGAAGGAGATAAGGAAAGGAAGCCAATTTAAGCTATTGAGATTGATACAGTATATGCCAATCCTAACAGTTGTCTCTCCTTGTCTCCTCAGCTGACGCAGCATGAGTCACTGGTGGCGTTGTTGGACAACCGCACGTGGTCTCGCCAGGGTGTTGCCGAGGAGTTTGACTACATCAGCCACTCCCATGCCTGGAAACACCCCCAGGTCAATGTCTTCATCACTCTCATCTTCTTCATTGTGATGAAGGTACGTGTGTGTTTTAAACTAGAGAGAGTTTTTGTGTGTGGGTTTGGGAGAAGCGAGTCAGATTTGTTTGTGATTGTGTTGGTGTGAAAATTAGGATACTATGCCTCTATTCTGTGTTTCTTTTTTTTCTTTTCTTTTCCTCTTGTACACTTCTGACTTTCTCTCTAGTTCTGGATGTCTGCAGTAGCTACCACCATGCCTGTACCATGTGGGGCCTTCATGCCAGTTTTCCTCATTGGTAAGTAACTTGCTGTGTGTGAGAACTTGTAAAAAAAACACCTGCATGTTTACAACCAATATATTTGTGTGATGTGCAGGTGCAGCATTTGGGCGTCTGGTAGGCGAGACCATGGCAGTCATGTTCCCTGATGGCATCCATGCTGATGGCAGTGTCTATCCCATAGTGCCTGGTGGCTATGCTGTTGTGGGTGAGTAATGGGTGTCTCCGTATCACACTTCACCAGTTGCATTAAAAATAATACCTTTTCTTAACCTTTAGGCTCCATTACGGCTCTAACGTGTCTGCTTATCACTGAAACCAAACGTGAGACTGAGCTTCTCCATAGGCTCCATCTTGGCTCTCTGAAGTGATCGAAACTAGAGGCTGGTGTGATGCCCAAGCTATTTTCAATTGTGCCATCTTGTTGAATGTGACTGATGAATGAATTCTGCTACGATAGAGAAGTCAGCAGGTTTTGGGGTGTAATAAAAACAAATGTGGTCCTCATTGATTTTCTTGTTTAGTGGGCCATGAGCGGTACATGACCTTGAACAATTCATTAAACATTTGACCTGAAATACTTGTTGGCTAAATGTGACTATTGAATTCACAAATCACTAGCTTGTGTTTTCATTTGTTGCGTTGTTTAGAACAGTGAAGATAACAAATACACATTAAAACATCTGAGGGATAGGCGTCCCGTCAACGGGACCGTTCTAAATTCTGCAGCTCCTTGTCACAATTGCTGATTCTAGAGAAACAACAAATGTCGGTACATATAAGAGTCTTATATCGGCTGAAAGCTTAAATTCTTGTTAATATAACTGCACTGTCCAATTTACAGTAGCTATTACTGCGAAAAACTGCCATGCTATTGTTTGTGGAGAGCTCCTAACAACAAAACACTTTTCACAGCGATAGGTTTGATAAATTCACATCTGAAGGTGAAATGGGTACTTGCATTCTGAAATCGTACTCTGATTTATCATCCAAAGTGTCCCAGAGATAATATGAAGTGTCCTTTAGTTAGATAAAATCCTTTTTCATATCCTAAGAAGATCCATATAGCACGATCGATTTTGTATTTCCACTCGTTCAATTTGCAAAGAAAGGAATCTGTGAAAATCTAACCGTAAACGTTGTTTCAACCAGTCAAATCACGTTCATATTTATTCCTCAGAGATCCTAGAACATAACAAGACTTGACTATATGATTAGGTGTGTAGTATATCTTATAGGACACCAAATTTGGTCAAAGAGCGACGCCTTCATGGCACGCTGATGACGCGGGTGGTTTTCACTTGATCGACTGTAACTGTCAAATAAGCACCAATCGGGGTCAAACAAAGCTAGCTAGATAGCCAATGAGCTGGGCTTTACGGGAGTATCCGGAAACCCTGTATCTGTCGCAAAGTGTAGCTGCTAACCTTGTACGACAGCCAGCCTTTTCCTTTTGGACAGAAATGATAAGAATATGGAGAGTTATGAAGTTATGAAAACTGGGTGTTTTGCAAATGTTGTACTTATAATATGGCTACTAATACTGGAAAAGCTAAATCAAAGTCCAAGTACACAGATTTGACGATATTCTTGCAGAAAAATGTAATATGAATGTAAATGTCTCCTTCACGATTTGCCCAAATGTACCTGCCTGACTTCCTACTAAATGTCATGTAGTGTGCTCATACTTCAAGTTATGTTTGCACAGACACTGCTACCATCTTGTGGACACCACCATAATTACAACCAGAGTGACGGCTAGGTGTGGGAACATTGTTGCATTTCAAAGATGGTGGAAGAGAAAAAAAAAGTTATCTTTGTATTTTCTTCTACCAGAGCTATTATTTTACATTCTACATTCAATTCACATTTCCACAAACGTCAAAGTAGTTCTGTCGAGGTAGGTTCCTTGTCAATCGTTTGCTTATTAGTGAAATCAGGAATCAGACAATATCTTTAAGTAAATCAATCATTAATTTATTTATGCAATTCAAGACAGAAGTTGACAACGGGAACATAACGTGCATGTTTCCGAGTAAGTTTGCACCCCACCTAAGGGCACAACTGATTTTATACATGTGATCACTCCCTAGTGATATGATCACCTACGTCAATGTAGGTGTGTACCAATAAGCTGAGTTTACCTTATAAGGCAACCTAGTACAGTAGCTTCTCTGAATTTATTAGCATTGTCCACTGTCACACAAGATCAAAATGTCAAAACCAGACAGTGGTTCTGTCTCTTTATCTAGTTTCGGTCGGACTCAAACCTAGACTGCAAGCATACTCTCACAACAGCCAGGGCTTAACCAGAAAGACTCATATATATGCTTGTGCAACGTATAGTGGCAGAGTTTAGACACATAGCAACAGTATCTTATTATAAGGCCTACAGCAAAACATATAAATCTTAAGGTCCCCTTAATCAATAATGGGGAGTGTCTTTGGGACCCACCACCTACAGTTCTTTTCAAATGGTACCAAGAATATGAAAATCCTTGAGCTACAGGCAGTTAGATTTGGGTATGTCATTTTAGTCGAAAATTGGGAAAAAATGACTAGCCTATTCAACCTCTCTTTCGTATCATCTGAGATCCCCAAAGATTGGATAGCTCTTCAAAGGGGGAGGCACTCTAGACCCAAACTGTTATAGACCTACATCCATCCTGCCCTGTCTTTCTAAAATCTTCTAAAGCCAAGTTAATAAACAGATCACCGACCATTTCGAATCCCACCGTACCTTCTCCACTATGCAATCTGGTTTCCGAGCTGGTCATGGATGCACCTCAGCAACGCTCAAGGTCAGAAACTATATCATAACAGCCATTGATAAAAGACAGTACTTGTTGAAATTATTATGGATAAATGAATAAACAATATCCCCATTTTAAATAGAATTGTAACTAAGTAAACTTATACTCTGTTTTATAAGTAATTAACAATATGAGTTCATAAGAAGGGATTGTGTGACACGGGCAAGGAGTAATAAAAAGTTAATGAACACCATTCCAACTAGGCAGAAACAAATGGGTTGGGGACTGTGTAAACACATAAGGTCATTAGCCTATGGTTGACCCTACAGAAACTTAGCTCTGGGGTTTTTAGATAAGGCAGTGAGTGCACTCCTAGGTTTTCTGTTAATTAAAACTGTCAGTTCAGTGGTGATCGATAATGTTGAGGGGTCAAAAGTTATCTGGGAGTATGTTAGTAAGTTAGAATGAACTTTTTACCTTACTTTGTCCCGGTCGAGAGGAGGGGATTCTGTTAAAGCAATGAAATGACGTCATGATCTGTATATAAACTGCTGCACGTGATTAAGTGGTAGCGCACTCCGAGAATAAATTCTATTACCTATTATTGAAAGACTGGTCTGCGTCTATTTTATGCAAACAAGAAATCTTACAAATTCTCATAAAATAGATTAAGGGCTTTCAATTGATGAAAGCACATTGGCATAATTAAATTACGGTAACAGTACTGTGCAGCCGTCTTTAACCTGGCCAAGGCTTTCGACTCTGTCAATCACCGCATTCTTATGGAAAGACTCAAATGACTGCCTCGCTTGGTTCACCAACTACTTCTCAGATAGAGTTCAGTGTGTCAAATCGGAGGGCCTGTTGTCCGGACCTCTGGCAGTCTCTGAGGGTGCCACAGGGTTCAATTCTCGGGCCGACTCTCTACTCTGAATTTATCAATGATGTCGCTCTTGCTGCTGGTGATTCTCTGATCCACCTCTACGCAGACGACACCCTTCTGTATACATCTGGCCCTTCTTTGAACACTGTGCTAACAAACAAAACGAGCTTCAACGCCATACAACACTCCTTCCGTGGCCTCCAACTTCTTTTAAATGCTAGTAAAACTAAGTGCATGCTCTTCAACCGATTTCTGCCCGCACCCTCCCGCCCGACTAGCATCACTGCTCTGGACGGTTCTGGCCTATAATATGTGGACAACTACAAATACCTAGGTGTCTGGTTAGACTGTAAACTCTCCTTCCAGACTCACATTAAGCATCTCCAATCCAAAATTAAATGTAGAATTGGCTTCCTATTTCACAACAAAACCTCCTTCACTCATGCTGCCAAAAAAAAACACCGTAAAACTGACTATCCTACCGATCCTTGACTTTGGCAATGTCATTTACAAAATAGCCTCCAACACTCTACTCAGCAAACTGGATGTAGTCTATCACAGTGCCATCCGTTTGATCACCAAAGCCCCATATACTACCCACCACTGCGACCAGCTTACCGAGATCCTGTACACAGCCAATCTGTAAATAGCCCATCCAATCTACCTCATCCCCATATTATTACTTACCCTCTTGCACCCCAGTATCTCTACCTGCACATCTATCACTCCAGTATTAATGCTAAATTGTAATTGTTTCACCTCCTATGGCTTATTTATTGCCTACCTCCCTAATCTTCTACTTTTGCACACACTGTATATAGATGTTTCTATTTTTCTTTTCTTTTGTGTTATTGACTGTACGTTTATTTATGTGTAACTCTGTTGTTTTTGTCGCACTGCTTTGCTTTACCTTGGCCAGGTTGCAGTTGTAAATGAGAACTTGTTCTCAACTGGGCCTACCTGGTTAAATCAATAAAATAAAATAAATGGGAACAGGATGCATCTGAGCTCAATTTCAAATCTCATCTCAAAGGGTCTTAATACTTATGTAAATAAAGTATTTCTGTTTATTTTTTTATACATTTGCAAAAATTTATAAAAACATGTTTTCTTTTTGTCATTATGGGGTCGTTTGTATAGATTGCTGAAGATGTATTTATATTTAATCCGTTGAAAATGCAGGATTGCATCGAGGCACGGATCTGGGGAGGGGTACCAAAACATTTCTTAAATGGAAGAAGTTTGGAACCACCAAGGCTCTTCCTAGAACTGGCCGCCCGGCCAAACTGAGCAATCAGGGGAGAATGGCCTTGATCAAGGAGGTGACCAAGAACCCGATGGTCACCCTGACAGAGCTCTAGAGTTCCTCTATGGAGATGGGAGAAACTTCCAAAAGGACAACCATCTCTGCAGCACTCCACCTATCAGTCCTTTATGGTAGAGTGGCAAGACGGAAGCCACTCCTCAGTAAAAGGCACATGACAGCCTGGTTGGAGTTTGCCAAAAGGCACCTAAAGACTCTCAGACCATGAGAAACAAGATTCTCTGGTCTGATGAAACTAAGATTGAACTCTTTGGCCTGAATGCCAAGTGTCACATCTGGAGGAAACCTGGCACCATCCCTGCGGTGAAGCATGGTGGTACCAGCATCACGCTATGAGATGTTTTTCAGCGGCAGGGACTGGGAGACTAGTCAGGATCGAGGCAAAGATGAACTGAGAAAAGTACAGAGAGATCCTTGATTAACACCTGATCCAGAGCGCTCAGGACCTCCGACAGGACAACGACCCTAGGCACATAGCCATGACAACGCAGGAGTGGCTTCGGGACAAGTCTCTGAATGTCCTGGAGTGGCCCAGTCAGAGCCCGGACTTGAATCCGATCGAACATCTCTGGAGAGACCTGAAAATAGCTGTGCAGCAACACTCCCCATCCAACCTGACAGAGCTTGAGAGGATCTGCAGAGAAAAATGGAAAGAAATCCTCAAATACAGGGGTGCCAAGCTTGTAGCGTCATACCCAAGAAGACTCAATGCTGTAATTGCTGCCAAAGGTGCTTCAACAAAGTACTGAGTAAAGGTTCTGAATACTTACTTAAATGTGATATTTCAGTTTTTTTATTTGCCTATAAATGTGCAAAATTTTCAAAACTATTTTTGCTTTGTCATTATGGGGTATTGTGTATAGATTGATGAGGGGAAAAAACTATTTAAACAATTTTAGAATAAGGCTATAACATTACAAAATGTGGAAAATGTCAAGGGGTCTGAACTTTCCGAAGACACTGTATGTCTAGGGAGGCTGTGGAAAGCAAAAAGATAAATGTCGCTTTCCACCACATTAGACGATAAAATCCATATTCATCTTCATCATCCAGACTCTCTGTATCCCTCCTCCCCAGGTGCGGCAGCGTTGTCGGGGGCTGTGACTCACACAGTGTCGACGGCAGTCATTGTGTTTGAACTGACGGGTCAGATCAGCCACATCCTGCCGGTGATGATAGCGGTGATCCTGGCCAACGCCGTAGCCCAGTCCCTCCAGCCCTCGCTATATGACTCTATCATCAGGATCAAGAAACTACCCTACCTCCCTGAGCTTGGTATGGGGCACCACGAGTGAGTCTCTGTCCATCTGTTCGTGTCTCAATCTCCCTCACTTTATATTATACTCCCTCTATTCTTTGTTCTCTTTTTTTCCATCTTTCTTCCGGACATTTCATTCTCCCCTCTTCTCCTTCTCTCCTCCTTCAGGAAGTATAACGTCCGTGTGGAGGACATTATGGTTAGAGACGTGCGTTACATCACTCTCTCCTCCTCCTATCGAGACGTACAGGAGGTCCTGCTGATTGGACAGCTCAAAACACTGGCCCTGGTCGAGTCCACGGGTAAGGATGTGTGTATAGTCTGCTATAATTTCAAGATGCATCCTTCCTCCATTACACATAGTCATTCTCTACTGCTTCCCTTTTTCTCTCCCACGTCTTCCAGCTTTTTGACTTTCTGTCCTATTCCATCTCTTCTGTACTCTGCTTAGTACTCTCCCTTACTGTTTCCTCTTTTTTCTCCCCTTTCCCCTGCACCCCTTTTCTCTTTCTCGGTCTTCTCTTCCTTATTATCCTCTGCTAATTTCTCTCCCATTTTCCCCTCTCTTTCTTTTCCCCTCTTTATCATCCTATCCCTCTCTCCCTCTTTCTCCCTGTCCTCCAGATTCTATGATCCTGTTGGGTTCTATAGAGCGCTCTCAGCTCCAGTCACTCCTGTCCCTCCAGCTAGGTCCATTGCGCAGGCTAGACCACCTCCGGAAGCACGCCAAGGACAATGACACACATACACTGGACACACACACACACCTGTCAAACCTGGGCACCATGGACAAACCCCTAAGCCCACCCTGCACACACACACATTCCACCAGTACCAGCGCACGCCATGGGGTCCGCTTCGTGGTGAGTGTGGCGGAGGTGAGTCGGACTCACGCTCGCGTGATGAGGTAGCACTGCCTGCGACTTAGTCAGTGTCACCCTCGAGGGTGGAGGGGTAGGTAGGGAAGCTATGTTTAAAGTTCATTACACATAATGTGTGGATAGGTGTTGGGACTTACATTGGTTACAGTAAATGTGTGAGTTAAGTAAGTGTTTTACGGTGTATTACAGAGTGTGGGCTGGTTTGGTATGTTTGGTAAAGGACAACTGTGAAGGTTGTCTGATTTCAATATGAAATCAAATCAAATGTTATTGGTCACATACACATATTTAGCAGATGTTATTGCAGGTGTAGTGAAATGCTTGTGTTCCTAGCTCCAACAGTGCAGTGATATTCACAATAATACACACATCTACAAGTAAAAGAATGGAATTAAGAAATATATAAATATTAGGACGAGCAATGTCGGATAGGCATTGACTAAAATACAGTAGAGTAGAATAAGGTATATACATATGAGATGAGTATGAGATGAGTAAAGAAGTATGTGAACATTATTAAAGTGACTAGTGTTCCATTATTAAAGTGCCCAGTGATTCCACGTCTATGTATATAGGGCAGCAGCCTCTAAGATCAGGGTTGAGTAACCGGGTTGGTAGCCAGCTAGTGGTGGCTATTTAACAGTTTGATGGCCTTGATATAGAAGCTGTTATTCAGTCTCTCAGTTCCAACTTTGATGCATCTGTACTGACCTCGCATTCTG
This sequence comes from Oncorhynchus masou masou, assembly GCF_036934945.1. Lineage (NCBI taxonomy): Eukaryota > Metazoa > Chordata > Actinopteri > Salmoniformes > Salmonidae > Oncorhynchus > Oncorhynchus masou. Next base: position 16,682,294 of record NC_088228.1, on the reverse strand, counting down.
GTTGATAACGGGGTGAACAGGCCGTGGCTTGGGTGTGTGATGTCCTTGATCTCTTTGGCCTTCCTGTGACATTGGGTGCTGTAGGTGTCCTGGAGGGCAGGCAGTGTGCCCTCTGTGATGCGTTGGGCAGACTGCACCACCCTCTTGAGAGCCCTGCGGTTGCGGGTGGTGCAGTTGCCGTACCAGGCGGTGATACAGCCCGACAGGAGGCTCTCAATTGTGCATCTGTAAAAGTTTGTGAGGGTCTTAGGGGCCAAGCTAAATTTCTTCAGCCTCCTGAGGCACTGTTGCACCTTCTTCACCACACTCTGTGTGGATGGACCATTTCAGATTGTCAGTGATGTGTACGCTGAGGAACGTGAAGCTTTTCACCTTCTCCACTGCTGTCCCTTCGATGTTGATAGGGGTGTGCTCCCTGTGCTGTTTCTTGAAGTCCACGATCAGCTCTTTAATTTTGTTGACATTGAGGGAGAGGTTATTTTCCTGGCACCACTCCACTAGGGCCCTTACCTCCTCCCTGTAGGCTGTCTCATCATTGTTGTTATTCAGGCCTACTACTGTTGTGTAGTCTGCAAACTTGATGATTGAGTTGGAGGCGTGTTTGGCCACGCAGTCATGGGTGAACAGGGAGTACAGGAGGGGGCTGAGCACTCACCCTTGTGGGACCCCTGTGTTGAGGATCAGCGGGAACAGGGAGTACAGGAGGGAGCTGAGCACTCACCCTTGTGGGACCCCTGTGTTGAGGATCAGCGGGGTGGAGATGTTGTTTCCTACCTTCAGCCCATCAGGAACTCCAGGAGCCAGTTGCACAGGGCGTAGTTTAGCCCCAAGGTCCCAAGCTTAATGATGAGCTTGGAGAGTACTATAGTGTTGAAGGCTGAGTTATAGTCAATGACCAGCATTCTTACATAGGTATTCCTCTTGTCCAGATGGGATAGGGAAGTGTGCAGTGCAATGGCATCGTCTGTTGCTCTATTGGGACGGTAAGCAAATTGAAGTGGGTCTAGGGTGTCAGGGAAGGTGGAGGTGATCCTTAACTAGCTTCTCAAAGCACTTCATGATGACAGAAGTGAGTGCTACGAGGCGATAGTCATTCAGTTCAGTTACCTTTGTTCTTTTTTTTACCCCCTTTTTCTCCCCAATTTTGTGGTATCCAATTGGTAGTTACAGTCTTATCTCTGAAACTCCCGTACGGACTCGGGAGAGGCAACGGTAGAGAGTCGTGCGTCCTCTGAAACACAACCCAACCAAGCCACACTGCTTCTTGACAATGCCCACCTAACCTGGAAGCTAGCCGCACCAATGTGTCAGAGGAAACACCATACACCTGGTGACCTTTGTCAGCGTGCACTGTGCCCGGCCTGTCACAGGAGTCGCTAGTGCACGATGGGACAAGGACATCCCTGCCGGCTAAACCCTCCCCTCACCCGGACGACGGGGGGTCAATTGTGCGCCACCCCAGGGGTCTCCTGGTCGAGGCCGGCTGTGACAGAGCCTGGACTCGAACCCAGAATCTCTAGTGACACAGCTAGCACTGCAATGCAGTGCCTTAGACCACCGTGCCATTCAGGTGGACATCTTGAAGCAAGTGGGGACAGCAGACTGGGATCACGTTGGCCAAAGAGAACGAGACCCCACATTCCTTGGGGGAGGGCCGCATTGGTGGCACCGTGTTATCCTTAAAGCAGACAAAGAAGATGTTTGGCTTGTCCGGGAGCAAGACTTCGGTGTCCGCAATATGGATGGTTTTCCCTTTGTAATCCGTTATTGCCTGTAGGCCCTGCAGCATACGTCTCATGTCTGAGCTGTTGAATTGTGACTTCACTTTGTCTCTGTGCTGATGTTTTGCCATATTCCCAGTAATCTTGCCATGGTTAAATGCCATGGTTTGCGCTTTCAGTTTTGTGTGAATGCTGCCGTCTATCCATGGTTTCTGGTTTGGGTAGGTTTTAATAATCACAGTTGGAACAACTTCCCCTATACACTTCCTAATGAACTCAGTCACCGTGTCCGTGTATACATCAATGTTATTCAAAGAAGCTACCCGGAACATATCCCAGTCTGTGATATCAAAACAATCTTCAAGCATGGATTCTGATTGGTCAGACCAGCGTTGAGAAGACTTTAGCATGGGTATTTCCTGTTTGAGTTTCTGCCTATAGGAAGGGAGGAGCAAAATGGAGTTGTGATCTGATTTGCCGAGAGGGAGGGCTTGGGAGGCCTTGTAGGCATCTCAAAAGGGGGAGTAGCAAAGGTCAAGTGTTTTTCCAGAGCGAGTACAACAGTCAATGTGTTGATAGAATTTCGATAACGTTTTCCTTTTCTTTGTTAAAATCGACATGAACAATAAATGTGGCCTCAGGATATGTAGTTTCCAGTTTGCATAAAGTCGAGTGTAGTTCCTTGATGACCGTTGTGGTATCGGCTTGAGGGGGAATATGAACGGCTGTGACTATAACCGAAGATAATTCTCTTTGATTGTGAGGTATTCTAGGTTGGGTGAACAAAAGGACTTGAGTTTCTGTGCGTTATCACACAATCAAATCAAATCATAGTTTATTTGTCACTTGTGCCGAATACGACAGGTGTAGACCTTACAGCTTACTTACAGGCTCTAACCAATAGTGCAAAAACGGTATTAGGTGAACAATAGGTAGGTAAAGAAATAAAACAACAGTAAAAAGACATTGAAAAACACTGACTGAACATTAGCGAGTAATATACTCGGAATACCTCTGCCGGCGCCGTCTTGGAGCAGCCTCTGGGATAAGTTCAGTTGCCCTGGGGGTTACGAACACAGGATCCAAATCAGGAAAGTCGTATTCCTGGTTGTAATACTGGTGAGTTACCGCCGCTGTGATATCCAAAAGTTATTTTCGGCTTTATGTAATAACACAAACTTCTGGGTTAATAATGTCAGAAATAACACACAAAAAACAATATACTGCAAGTTGCTTAGGAGCTAGAAGCAGAGCTGCCATGTCTGTCCGCGCCATCGTACTTCAGCATGCCTTCTACTCTCTAGAGTACCTCTAACCACTGTGTACCTGTGCTTTGTGTGCTTACGTCTGTGCCTGTACGTGTGCGTGCTTGCGTGTGTTTACGCATGTATCACGTGTAGAGCTGTGGGGGTCATGACTGCCGGTCTCATGGTAATTGACTGATATTTAACCAACACATTTAGCATCTCCAGGCCTCCACACATACAAGCCGCTGATGCGTGCCTTTGGAACATCCTACATTCATCTACATTTTTAAAAAGTATAATAAATCCATTTAATATAGCCTAAGCCATCACAATAAATCCATTTAATATAGCCTAAGCCATCACAATAAATCCATTTAATATAGCCTAAGCCATCACAATAAATCCATTTAATATAGCCTACGCCATCACAATAAATCCATTTAATATAGCCTACGCCATCACAATAAATCCATTTAATATAGCCTACGCCATCACAATAAATCCATTTAATATAGCCTACACCATGACAATAAATCCATTTAATATAGCCTACGCCATCACAATAAATCCATTTAATATAGCCTACACCATCACAATAAATCCATTTAATATAGCCTACGCCATCACAATAAATCCATTTAATATAGCCTACACCATCACAATAAATCCGTTTAATATAGCCTACGCCATCACAATAAATCAATTTAATATAGCCTACACCATCACAATAAATCCATGTAATATAGCCTATGCCATCACAATAAATCCATTTAATATAGCCTATACCATCACAATAAATCCATTTAATATAGCCTACACCATCACAATAAATCCATTTAATATAGCCTACACCATCACAATAAATCCATTTAATATAGCCTATGCCATCACTGGAAAGCAGCTGCGATTGGAAAGCAGCTGCGGTCATCCCCCTCTTCAAGGGGGGGGGGGGCACTCTTGACCCAAACTGCTACAGACCTATATCTATCCTACCATGCCTTTCTAAGGTCTTCGAAAGCCAAGTCAACAAACAGATTACCGACCATTTCGAATCTCACCATACCTTCTCTGCTATGCAATCTGGTTTCAGAGCTGGTCATGGGTGCAACTCAGCCACACTCAAGGTCCTAAATGATATCTTAACCGCCATCGATAAGAAACATTACTGTGCAGCCGTGTTCATTGATCTGGCCAAGGCTTTTGACTCTGTCAATCACCACATCCTCATCGGCAGACTCGACAGCCTTGGTTTCTCAAATGATTGCCTCGCCTGGTTCACCAACTACTTCTCTGATAGAGTTCAGTGTGTCAAATCGGAGGGTCTGCTGTCCGGACCTCTGGCAGTCTCTATGGGGGTGCCACAGGGTTCAATTCTTGGACCGACTCTCTTCTCTGTATACATCAATGAGGTCGCTCTTGCTGCTGGTGAGTCTCTGATCCACCTCTACGCAGATGACACCATTCTGTATACTTCTGGCCCTTCTTTGGACACTGTGTTAACAACCCTCCAGGCAAGCTTCAATGCCATACAACACTCCTTCCGTGGCCTCCAATTGCTCTTAAATACAAGTAAAACTAAATGCATGCTCTTCAACCGATCGCTACCCGCACCTACCCGCCTGTCCAACATCACTACTCTGGACGGCTCTGATTTAGAATACGTGGACAACTACAAATACTTAGGTGTCTGGTTAGACTGTAAACTCTCCTTCCAGACCCATATCAAATATCTCCAATCCAAAGTTAAATCTAGAATTGGCTTCCTATTTCGCAACAAAGCATCCTTCACTCATGCTGCCAAACATACCCTTGTAAAACTGACCATCCTACCAATCCTCGACTTTGGCTATGTCATTTACAAAATAGCCTCCAATACCCTACTCAACAAATTGGATGCAGTCTATCACAGTGCAATCCGTTTTGTCACCAAAGCCCCATATACTACCCACCATTGCGACCTGTACGCTTTCATGGCTGGCCCTCGCTTCATACTCGTCACCAAACCCACTGGCTCTATGTCATCTACAAGATCCTGCTAGGTAAAGTCCCCCCTTATCTCAGCTCGCTGGTCACCATAGCATCTCCCACCTGTAGCACACGCTCCAGCAGGTATATCTCTCGTCACCCCCAAAACCAATTCTTTCTTTGGCCGCCTCTCCTTCCAGTTCTCTGCTGCCAATGACTGGAACGAACTACAAAAAGCACTGAAACTGGAAACACTTATCTCCCTCACTAGCTTTAAGCACCAACTGTCAGAGCAGCTCACAGATTACTGCACCTGAACATAGCCCACCTATATTTTAGCCCAAACAACTACCTCTTTCCCTACTGTATTTAATTTATTTATTTATTTTGCTCCTTTGCACCCCATTATTTTTATTTCTACTTTGCACATTCTTCCATTGCAAATCTACCATTCCAGTGTTTTACTTGCTATATTGTATTTACTTTGCCACCATGGCCTTTTTTTGCCTATACCTCCCTTATCTCACCTCATTTGCTCACATCGTATATAGACTTGTTTATACTGTATTATTGACTGTATGTTTGTTTTGCTCCATGTGTAACTCTGTGTCGTTGTATGTGTCGAACTGCTTTGCTTTATCTTGGCCAGGTCGCAATTGTAAATGAGAACTTGTTCTCAACTTGCCTACCTGGTTAAATAAAGGTGAAATAAAAATAAATAAATAAATCACAATAAATCCATGATTTATAATTGACAGGTCTAAAGAAACATTACTATATGAAGAAAATGTATTTCAGAAGATCAGAATATGAGTTGGCCTACTATATGTTATCTTGCTGTGGGCCATGCCATAGGCTGTAGGCTTGTTCATTTATCAAACAACATATGCTAAAAGCTCCATGCCATTATGTTATATTATATGATTTTATAGTAAGAATAATATAATTGAACTTTGAATAAAATAGAAAGGATATTTTTCCCATTCTGGAGCGAGTGTATTTGAAGTGGCTATATGTTGAGCGTAAAAGTGTTCATTTGAAACTGGTCCTATATGCTAGATTTAGAGTAATTTGGCAACTTTAGTTGTAAATGATACAAACCATAGAATGTCTTAGAAATCAAAACATTTGGGTCTGCATGATGCGACTATAGGCTACTGATGATTAGAGAAAGTCACATAAAAAGCTTGCGCTTTGTTCCTTGCCTCAGGCTGCTGTTCTCTCATCAAGTGATCATATTTTCACCCATCAGACTGTTCTCAATTTGACTTTGTATGTCAAATTTGTTTGGATTTAGAATGGTGTTTTTAACAAATGGACAGGAATAGGAGCAGGGGAAAAGTACATGTCATCTGTATGCACTCAAATAGCAAATAGAGGCTCCGCAGTTGGTTTTTCAATCATGCCAGGTAGGGTACTCCGGTCTTATAATGGAGCATGTGCTTAATATTAGCAGCTGAGAAATAAATATAGTGACAGCTGAGAAATAAATAGTGTGAGGTGTGTGTGTGGGTCTTACCTCTGCGGCAGACATGGAGTCGTTGGAGGCGATGCTGACGGAGTCTTTGAGACAGGACACATCATCCAGATCATCTCTACAAAACACACGAGTTTTATCTGAAACAAAACATCAAAAGTTTATTGGTTGCGTACACAGGTTTAGTATATGTTATAGTGAGTGCAGCAAAAGGCTTACGTTACTAGCTCCTAACAAAGTATAATGTCAAACAAGTACACACATAATTAAAAATACAATAATCTAGAAATGTCCGAACAAATCCAATAACCAACCCAAATTGTACTGTAACAGTAATCCAAATGCATTATGTATGTATGTATGTATGTATGTATGTATGTATGTATGTATGTATGTATGTATGTATGTATGTATGTATGTATGTATGTATATATGTATATATATATATATAGCAGCTGAGAAATAAATATAGTAGCGGCTGGGTTCCTTTTTTTAGTGGCAACCCTCAAAACTCTGCTTTCACACAGGATTGCATATAGAAATGTCTGGGCTATAGAAATGTCTGGGCATATAGAAATGTCTGGGCGTAAAGAAATGTCTGGGCGTGTAGAAATGTCTGGGCTTATAAGAACACTTACTTCAGTGAGGTGAGTTTTAAAAGCATGATACAATTTGGTGATAAGTGTTTGATGTGATTTTAGATTGCATTTGCATTGATGTCAGAGTAGTTTGAGGGACAATACAGTGCTGAGTACCAGACCATTAGGACCTGATGGTCATTAGCCAGTTGGGTGAGTGCATAAGAGGAGATTACCGTGACTCAACGGTCACGTGGAATTTGATTGTGGTCTTAACTCATGAATGCCGCTGTGGCGGTAATACGGTAACCGCAACAGCCCTAATCATGTCTCTCTATCTAGATCTCAACAGAGGAGTCCGCCTTTAGCCAAGCTGTGTCCATCTCTCAGCTGCCCCTCAAGTCGGCTATGAAAAGTGTCCCTACTATTCACAACACAGAGGCACCCAACAGGATGCACACACTCTCAACTAATAGAGACGCGCTGACTCCGTCTCCTCTCTCAGGCTCTCAGCAGACCCTCTCCTGTGGTGACCCTGAAAGAGAGCTACTCGAGGTGTGTGTGTGTGTGCGTGTCTATTCTTGTATCCTCATATGCTACCTCAACCTCTACTTTCTCCTCAGAGAATCTTAATGTTGTCCTAACATTGTGCTAATGATGTGTTTGCTACTCCCTTCCCTCCCTGACTGTAAGAGCCTGGCAGAGCTGGAGGCTCCTGAAAGCAGGGGGCCCAAACGCGTCAGGATCTCCATGGCGGCGGTAAGACTGCCACCCTTCTTAGAGACAGTTGCTAAGTAACCGTTGCCTAGCGACCTAGCATTGAGCAAGTGACCGATCCAAATCATTTTGAATACTTCTACCAACCCAAAATATACTGTAGCTTCATAGCACTTGCGAGAGAGAGAGGGAATGAGTAATGAAGGGAGAGATTGGTGTAGGAATGGAGAGAAAGCGAGGGAGAGAAGGAGAGTTGACCGAACCTGAGTTGAAACCAGAGTCATTTTAGTGATTCATCTGATTTCTTTAGCCAAAAAGCTCAATCAACAGTGAGTAGTTACAGGGGCAGAAGCATGCACTTCTGAATGTGGTTATGTGTTAGGTGTTGTTGTTTGTTATGTGTTCATTTTTCATTGTCGTATGCAGTGGTGGTATGTTAGTTAAGGAAATATTGTATATTTGTGCGTGTGCTGGTTCCGCATGTATGTATGCTGGTGTAACCTAGATATAGTTAGAGGATGCAACATTGTATCTGTTCCATTTGTGGTGTCTGTGAGAGCATGGGCAGTGCAATTGAAGTCATCTCCAAAGAGCTCGCCAGCTTGTAGTCCTGGCCATTCCTATGGGGAAATTAACGGGGAAAGAATGTTGTTTTATGATATACGCCGAAAAGAAGGCCTGAGGTTAACACAGGCTTAGGAGCTCTTATACGTTTGGTTATCAAATTTTATTAGTCACATGCTCTGAATACAACCGGTGTAGACCTTACAGTGAAATGCTTACTTACGAGCCCATAACCGACAGTGCAGTTTCAAAAAATATGGATAAAAGTAACAAGTAAATAAGGAGGAGCAGTAAAAAAAAAATATATATATATATATATATATAGTTGAAGTCGGAAGTTTACATACACCTTAGCCAAATACATTTAAACTCAGTTTTTGACAATTCCTAACATTTAATCCTAGTAAAAATTCCCTGTCTTAGGTCAGTTAGGATCACCACTTTATTTTAACAATGTGAAATGTCAGAATAATAATAGAGAGAATGATTTATTTCAGCTTTTATTTCTTTATTCACATTCCCAGTGGGTCAGAAGTTTACATCCACTCAATTAGTATTTGGTAGAATTGCCTTTAAATTGTTTAACTTGGGTCAAATGTTTTAGGTAGCCTTCCACAATTTTCCCACAATAAGTTGGGTAAATTTTGTCCCATTCCTCCTGACAGAGCTGGTGTAACGGAGTCAGGTTTGTAAGCCTCCTTGCTCGCACACACTTTTTCAGTTCTGCCTACAATTTTTCTAAAGGATTGAGGTCAGGGCTTTGTGATGGCCACTCCAATACCTTGACTTTGTTGTCCTTTATCCATTTTGCCACAACTTTGGAAGTATGCTTGGGGTCATTGTCCATTTGGAAGACCCATTTGCAACCAAGCTTTAACTTCCTGACTGATGTCTTGAGATGTTGTTTCAATATATTCACATACTTTTCCATCCTCATGATGCCCTCTATTTTGTGAAGTGCGCCAGTCCCTCCTGCAGTAAATGACCCCCACAACATGCCACCCCCATGCTTCACAGGTGTGATGGTGTTTTTCGGCTTGCAAGTATCTCTCTTTTTCCTCTAAACATAACAATGATCATTATGGCCAAACAGTTCTATTTTTGTTTCATCAAACTTGAGGACATTTCTCCAAAAAGTACAGTCTTTGTCCCCATGTGCAGTTGCAAACCGTAGTCTGGCTTTTTTTATGGCAGTTTTGGAGCAGTGGCTTCTTCCTTGCTGAGCGGCCTTTCAGGTTATGTCGATATAGAACTCGTTTTACTTTGGATATAGATACTTTTGTACCTGTTTCCTCCAGCATCTTCACAAGGTATATTGCTGTTGTTCTGGGATCGATTTTCACTTTTCACACCAGTACGTTCATCTCTAGGAGACAGAACGTGTCTCCTTCCTGAGTGGTATGACGGCTACGTGGTCCCATGGTGTTTAAACTTGGGCACTACTGTTTGTACAGATGAACGTGGTACCTTCAGGAGTTTGGAAATTGCTCCCAAGGATGAACCAGACTTGTGGAGGTCTACAATATTTTTTTCTGAGGTCTTGGCTGATGTCTTTTGATTTTCCCATGATGTCAAGCAAAGAGGCACTGAGTTTGAAGGTAGACCTTGAAATACATCCACAGGTACACCTCCAATTGACTCAAATTATGTCTATTAGCCTATCAGAAGCTTCTAAAGCCATGAGATAATTTTCTGGAATTTTCCAAGCTGTTTAAAGGCACAGTCAACTTAGTGTATGTAAACTTCTGACCCACTGGAATTGTGATACAGTGAATTATAAGTGAAATAATTTGTCTGTAAACAATTGTTGGAAAAAATACTTATCATGCACAAAGTAGATGTCCTAACTGACTTGCCAAAACTATAACAAGAAATTTGTGGAGTGGTTGATAAACGAGTTTTAATGACTCCAACCTAAGTGTAGTACACTATACCGCCTGGTATAGAGGTCCTGGATGGCAGGAGGCTTGGGCCGTTTGTACTACACTCTGTAGTGCCTTGCGGTCGGAGGCCGAGCAGTTGCCATACCAGGCAGTGATGCAACCTCTCGATGGTGCAGCTATAGAACCTTTTGAGTATCTGAGGACCCATGCCAAATTTTTTCCCATCTCCTGAGGGGGATTAGGTTTTGTCGTGCCCGCTTCACGACTGTCATGGTGTGCTTGGACCATGTTAGTTTGTTGTTGATGTGGACACCAAGGAACTTGAAGCTCTCAACCTGCTCTACTGCAGCCCCGTCGATGAGAATGGGGGCGTGCTCGGTCCTCTTTTTCTATGAGATAATATCAGTCAGTTAACATGACGTTTAGTAATTATGAAGCCTTTATGTGCTTGTCTTGATTACATAAATGCAAATTCACAAAAAGTGATGTTAGCTGAGGAAGATTATCTCATAGAACAAAACGTATAAGATCTCTTAAGCCTTTGTTTACCACAGACCTGATTTTCAGCATTTATTTTAAAAATAATACAAAAATAAAAAGAATCATTTCCTCATAGGCTTTGGCCAACGAGCCATAGCAGAGTTAGCCTCCGTTAGTGCCTACAAAAAGATGCCATTACTATTGCTCTCTAATTTTGAAGTAGTCCATTTTCTTCTTCTACTACTTCTATTCGTTTTTTGTTGTTGTATTTATTAGGTATCCCCATTAGCTGTTGCCAAGGCAGCAGCTACTCTTCCTGGTGTCCAAACACATTAAGGCAGTTACATTTCATATAAAACAAAAGATAAACAGTACATCCTACTTGGTAAACAAACTGAAAGGGTGCATAATGCTCCCTCGAGTGTGTTGTTTGAACAGGTAAAAAACAAGGTTGGCGATTTACTGCCTCCTGCAGTTATGGAATGTTTTATCACACGTATAATTAATTGGCTGATCCCTCCTGAGGACCTGGATGGAATTATGTGATTCTTCTGGAAGTCCCACCCAGTTGACTACTTAAACAGGGTGAAAGTACTCAATGGTGGTGCCCATGCTAAAACCGGCTTTTGGGCAGTAGAATCCTCTCTGGGGTGTCACCACTGTCTCTCTTTGTTTTCAGGAGTCTCCTGAAGTCGAGGATGACATGACCACAAACGAAGTAAGACTGAACACTAGTTGATTAACTGTCAATAACTTAAAAATGCAGTGATTGGTTGTATGAGTTTTTAGACGGTCATCATTGAGGGATTTTGTCAACAAGGCAGCGTGGTGTATTGTCCAGAGTCGTACAAGATCTCTTTTCCATCAAATAAATGTTAGAATTTTCTGACACATTTTCATTGGGAAGGCAGATAAAACATATTTGATCCAAAGCGATCCCTTTAGCATGGGAAAACACAAACTAATCACTACACGTTTTATTTATCACCTTTGTCTTGAGCCCACTTCACCGTCGGACAGAGCGGGGCACAATGGCTCACACCCGGCAGGCAACCCGGTTCCAAATTGAATGTAATTAAGTTTCAGCCGGTGCAAAGCATTCCAACACGGGCGCCCGGCGAAGTTAATCTAGCCCACTCATTGGTTGAGAGTTCTGAATCCCCTACCACAGATAGCGGAGTGGGAGGAGCAACAGTTGGACGAGCCAGTGGATTTCAACAACTGCAAGATCGACCCAGCCCCTTTTCAGCTGGTGGAGCGGACGTCTCTGCATAAGGTGTGTCATCATCAGTTCACCTGTCAATCAACCCTTATCAATCTGCACAACCGACCGAGCTGTCATCCGTTATTTTTGGAGGAACTCTTTAATTTATAATGCTTAAGTGTATCCACTGGATAAGTGTCTGCTAAATGACTCAAATCTAATATCAGGCAACAAGTAAATTGTTAATTGACGTCCCTTTAAATTGATGGGGTTGGTGACAGAAATGTGATGGCACGCAGCTCCACTAGACCAGAGCCTTCCATTACAAATAGAAGGCTCTGCACTAGACTGACATTTTTTGAATAGTCCATTTGTTCTCATTGACATTTTAATGGATGTCATCTATTGCTCTCTCTCTCTCGTTCTCTCTTTGTCTCCATATCCCCATATGAATGTAGCTACCATGTACACTGCCGTTCAAAAGCTTGGGGTCACTTAGAAATGTCCTTGTTTTTGAAAGAAAAGTCATTTTCTTTGTTCCAATGGCATGTTGTGTTAGCTAATCCAAGTTGATCATTTTAAAAGGCTAATTGATCATTAGAAAATCCTTTTACAATTATGTTAGCACAGCTGAAAACTGTTGTTCTGATTAAGGAATCAATAAATCTGTCCTTCTTTAGACTAGTTGAGTATCTGGAGCATCAGCATTTGTAGCATTTGCATTTGTAGCATTTGTTTCGATTACAGGCTCAAAATGGCCAGAAACAAAGACCTTTCTTCTGAAACACTTCAGTCTATTCTTGTTCTGAGAAATGAGGCTATTCCATGCGAGAAATTGCCAATAAACTGAAGATCTCGTACAACGCTGTGTACTACTCCTTTCACAGAACAGCGCAAACTGGCCCTAACCAGAATAGAAAGAGGAGTGGAAGGCCCCGGTGCACAACTGAGCAAGAGGACAAGTACATTAGTGTCTAGTTTGAGAAACAGACGCCTCACAAGTCCTCAACTGGCAGCTTCATTAAATAGTACCCGCAAAACACCCGTCTCAACGTCCACAGCGAAGAGGCAACTCCGGGATGCTGGCCTTCTAGGCAGAGTTCGTATGTCCTGTGTCTGTGTTATTTTGCCCAGCTTAATCTTTTCTTTTTATTGGCCATTCTGAGATATTGCCTTTTCTTTGCAACTCTGCCTAGAAGGCCAGAATCCCAGAGTCGCCTCCTCACTTCACTAAACTTGGATTAGCGAACACAATGTGCCTTTGGAACACAGAAGTGATGGTTGCTGACAATGGGCCTCTACGCCTATGCAGATATTCCATTACAAAAACTGCCTTTTCTAGCTACAATAATCATTTACAACATTAGCAATGTCTACACTGTATTTCTGATCAATTTGATGTTATTGTAATGAACAAAAAATGTGCTTTTCTTTCAAAAACATTACTAAGTGACCACAAACTTTTGAACGGCAGTGTAAATACAGCACATACAGATTTTATAGGCCATTTAATCTAAAGTGGGACCTTCCTTTCTCTTCCCTATCTCCTTTGTTTTATCCCTCTATCTGGTCATGTTGTTCCTTCTAATCTGCTCTACCCTCTCTGTCTCGTGCTCTCTCTCCTTCTTCAGACTCACACCATATTCTCTTTGCTGGGGCTGGACCATGCCTATGTGACCAGTACTGGACGACTGGTGGGAGTCGTCTCCCTCAGAGAGGTGGGTGTTTCTGTGCACTAGAACTCTGATGTCACTGTGATGTCATGTAGTTTGATTAGTTTCTATTTTCACACTGTTGTCAACATGCTATGGGTGATTGAGGGCAGCTCATCTTAAAATCCCGACAAGCACATCACAGGAAACCTTCCTGTTTACATTGGCTGTGATTGTGTTTGAATATTGTCATCACCTTAGATCAGTTCTAAGGACAATATTGCACTTCATGAATCAGCAGTAACTTCAGGCTAATCAATTTGCTCATTACAGAAATTGCTGCAGATTAAGGTTGCCTTGGCAACAATCCTGTAAATTTGAAGATCTAATCAAGTGTAATATGAATCACATTAATGACTCCATAATGTTCCATCCTCTCTCTCCGCTCTTCTTTCAATCCTCTCCCTCATCTATTGTCATCCTTGCTCCTTATATTATTCCTCCATCTCTACCTCTCCTCTCTCTGTCCAATATCTAGCTTCGTAAGGCCATAGAAGGCTCAGTGACCGTGACAGGAGTGAAAGTTCGCCCCCCACTGGCCAGTTTTCGTGACAGCGGCAACAACACCACCAACGTTTCGGAGGTGACAGAGCTACACAAGCTTTGGCACCGCCACAGGGGCCTCTCATTACCACGGGACCCCACCCCGCCTGACATGGAGGACCAATTGAACGATATGTATGAGGAGAGTCCTGTCCACTTCACACAGGACCAATCGGATTTGGAGTTTGAAACCAGCCCCGCTGACAATACGGACCTGCCATCGGAATTGGTTCTTCAGGAAAGCCTCTCACTAACAGAGGACCAAACAGAAGAGTTTATCTTAGAGTGCAGCCCTTCCCACACTGACGAATCAGAGCTAGCCTGTGATTTTGACCAACCCCACCTCCCTGAGACTTATCAATCGGAGCCGGCGAAGGAACATGGAACCTCGCCCGAGAACATACAGCAAATGGACCAATCAGAACTGCAGTGTGAGCGAAGTACCACTGAGGACCAATCGGTATGACAGAAGGGGTGACGGACGATTCAATGGTTTGTTGAGGTTTCTACAACCTTACAGGTCATTTTCACCTCAACCTCCAAGCTGGATGTCTGTGTCCACTATGTATTGGTGTGTGTTTGTGTGGACGTGTTTAGAGACCAGAAATCCTCACAACAATAGTAAACGAACGAAAATATGACCAACTGGGGACATTTTGTTAGTCCCCACAAGGTCAAGTGCTATTTCTACAGGGTTTAGGATTGTTAGAATTGCCCATGCAGCCATCTGGTATTGACACTACTTTCCCCCAAATGAGTGAGAGAGAGGGTGAGAAGGAACAACATGACCAGACAAAGGGATAGAGCAGAGGAGAGAGAGAGGGAAGAGAAAGGAGGGTCCCACTTTGGATTAAATGGCCTATAAAATCTAAGTGCTGTATTTACATGGTAGCTACATTCATATCTGAGGAAAGGACTTTAAAGTGGGATAGAAAAGGGATATTTAAGACAAAATGTTAAGTAACCACCTTAAGGCAGCTGAGAAAAGACCAATGCATTGGCATCGCTCAGTCATAAAATGCACAGGGTTAAGAACATTTGTGAAGCACATTGTAATTAACATGCATTTAACTCAAAGTACATGTAGCCTTGTCTGGCGTTAAGGTCGTAGGACAGAAGTTAGAGAGTTTCTTGTAACAGTGTTTTGGTCACAGTACATTTTGTATCATTACGTTCCTAGCGATAGGTAATGATTTTTCACACAACATCGTTCCTACTGTACAACATGTCTCTGGAATGATTTGTGTTAATGACAGGAAACTTTGGTTATGTGGAGAGACAACAGTGAAACTCAGAATACATCAAAGTTAAGCACACACACACTCTCACATAGTAATACATATTTGTTCACCAACATACAACATAATATTCCTAAGACACACACTGAAAATGATTTATGCAGTCTGCCTGGCATCACAACCATTTTAGAAATATGTACTACCAACTTAGAAGCACAGTCATAACTCTCCCCGTCCACAGATAAGCAATAAAAGCCTTGGTTGAAAGATTAAACTGTGTGTGTGACTGTTCTCCACTGTCATTCAAGACGCATGTTAAATCATTAATCACTTCAGTAGAATTAAAATGTATTATGGCTCAAAACTATGCTATCACAACTGGTACATTTTCATCTTAAAGAATAATCATTGTGCAATAATTTGTCTTTTGTATGCAGATAGAATGTGAAGTAGTGCTCGCCATGTAAAATATGTAAAAATAGTTTAATGTAGAGTGTAATTAGCTAATTAACAGAACATCTAGTTAAGCAATAAGTCCGACGTTTCTCTCTTTATAATGCCCCGGCCTGTATATGCATTGTACATATGAAAATAGATTGACGGATATCTACGCACACTCTTGTGCATAGAAGAATATGCATTTGAGATTAACAGCCATTGTTATTTTTCAGAGAACATGACAATTTGTTTTTTTGTACATCAGTGATGGATTAAATTAACAAAACTTTGAGATGTAACTCTGTTCTGTGTGTTGGGCAAATGATCAAAGAGTGAAAATCTTTTATTGTATTTTTTAAATCATGTTGATTTATCCAGGACAAACCCCATGACATGACTTCACAGCATGGTCTAACAATCCAGAGAACCAATTAAATAAAACTTCACAGAAATATTCAAATCTTTTCTCAGTAATCCAGTTTCAACACTCAAATACATAGTAACATCGGCAAAGATAGTGAGAAAGTGGGAGAAAACGGAGAGGGAAAGTGCAGGGAGACGAGAGCTGAGACAAAGGGAAGGAAGGATGATAAGTAAAGGCCAGACATCACTAAATTACATAGTGTTTTCAAGCTCTGTCAAGTTGGTTGTTGATCATTGCTAGGGCAGCCATTTTCAAGTCTTGCCATGGATTTTCTCAGGAACATTCAATTCCAGTATATATTTGGCATTATGTTTTAAGTTATTGTCCTGCTGAAAGGTGAATTTGTCTCTCAGTGTCTGGAAATCAGACAACCAGGTTTTCCTCTAGGATTTTGCCTGTGCTTAGCTCTATTCCATTTTTTTATCCTAAAAAAAACCTCCCTAGTCCTTGCTGATGACAAGCATACCCTTAACATGACGCAGCCACAACCATGCTTGAAAATACTCAGTAATGTGCATTTGTATTCAGGACATAAAGTTCATTTCTTTGCCACATTTCTTGCAGTTTTACTTTACTGCCGTATTACAAACAGGATGTTTTGGAATATTTGAGGATGGATCAACTATAATTGTAACTACAATATTGTTGATCCATCCTCAGTTTTCTCCTTTCACAACCATTAACTGTTTTAAAGTTACCAATGGCCTCATGGTAGAATCCCTGAGCGCTTTCCTTCCTCTCCGGCAACGGAGTTAAGGACACGTGTATCTTTGTATTGACTGGGTGTATTGTACACCATCCAAAGTGTAATTAAAAACTTCACCAGGCTCAAAGGGATATTCAATGTCTGCTTTTTTATTACCCATCTACCAATAGTGGCCTTTCTTTGTGAGGCATTGGAACACCTCTTTGGTCTTTGTGGTTGAATCTGCTTTTGAAATTCACTGCTCGACTGAGGGACCTTACAATTAATTTTATGCTTGGGGTACAGAGATGAGGTAGTCATTCAAAGCATGTTAAACACTATTATTGCACATAGAGTCCAGAGATGGAGGGATGAGGGGAGGGTGAGTAACAGAGGGAAAGAAGAGAGATTTTGGGGAACAGTCTAGGTGGCACTGATGACTGAAAACACAATGAGTATGACAAAGGTAAGGAATATTGGGTGATGTGTACTGTATGCATGTGTTTACCTGAGCTGTGGGTAGAGAGTGTGTTTCTATTGTTCTGGAGGAACTCCTAGTCATCGTCTTTCTGGTCATCAGCCACAGAGGTTCAGCTTTGCCTCAGCGATAGCAAACTGCTCTGCCACTCCTGGAGAAGGACACACACACAAACCTTACAGGTGGTAATCAAATACACCAAGCACAGGAAAGAGTGACAGACAGTAGTCTCAGAGACAGTTAGGGAGTGAACAGTAGAGGCTGTATCACCATGGGGACAGTGAAGTGACAGTTGGAGGAGAGTCTAATTGGGCTCTCATAGGACAGGCCGTCATCGCTTAGGTGGCAGCAGGAGGGGGCAGGGCACAGATCTGAGCTGTGACATGCAGGGGTTAGAGGAGCGGTGGAACAGGTGTAGGGATGAGAGAGGGGGGGCACGACACACGTGCACACAAAAACATGGTGGTGGTCCACTTTATATTTGACCCACAAATCATATGCTAATGATTCTAAAATCCACAGAGTGTATTAGCCCACTGTCAGCAGCATACCACCCTGCATCCCACTACATATATACCAGCAGCATACCACCCTGCATCCCACTGCATATATACCAGCAGCATACCACCCTGCATCCCACTACATATATACCAGCAGCATACCACCCTGCATCCCACTACATATATACCAGCAGCATACCACCCTGCATCCCACCACATATATACCAGCAGCATACCACCCTGCATCACACCACATATATACCAGCAGCATACCACCCTGCATCCCACCACATATATACCAGCAGCATACCACCCTGCATCCCACTACATATATACCAGCAGCATACCACCCTGCATCCCACTGCATATATACCAGCAGCATACCACCCTGCATCCCACTACATATATACCAGCAGCATACCACCCTGCATCCCACTGCATATATACCAGCAGCATACCACCCTGCATCACACCGCATATATACCAGCAGCATACCACCCTGCATCCCACTACATATATACCAGCAGCATACCACCCTGCATCCCACTACATATATACCAGCAGCATACCACCCTGCATCCCACCACATATATACCAGCAGCATACCACCCTGCATCACACCACATATATACCAGCAGCATACCACCCTGCATCCCACTACATATATACCAGCAGCATACCACCCTGCATCCCACTGCATATATACCAGCAGCATACCACCCTGCATCCCACTGCATATATACCAGCAGCATACCACCCTGCATCACACCACATATATACCAGTAGCATACCACCCTGCATCCCACTACATATATACCAGCAGCATACCACCCTGCATCCCACTACATATATACCAGCAGCATACCACCCTGCATCCCACTGCATATATACCAGCAGCATACCACCCTGCATCCCACTGCATATATACCAGCAGCATACCACCCTGCATCACACCACATATATACCAGCAGCATACCACCCTGCATCCCACTACATATATACCAGCAGCATACCACCCTGCATCCCACTACATATATACCAGCAGCATACCACCCTGCATCCCACCACATATATACCAGCAGCATACCACCCTGCATCACACCACATATATACCAGCAGCATACCACCCTGCATCCCACTACATATATACCAGCAGCATACCACCCTGCATCCCACTGCATATATACCAGCAGCATACCACCCTGCATCCCACTACATATATACCAGCAGCATACCACCCTGCATCCCACTACATATATACCAGCAGCATACCACCCTGCATCCCACTACATATATACCAGCAGCATACCACCCTGCATCCCACTACATATATACCAGCAGCATACCACCCTGCATCCCACTACATATATACCAGCAGCATACCACCCTGCATCCCACCACATATATACCAGCAGCATCCCACTACATATATACCAGCAGCATACCACCCTGCATCCCACCACATATATACCAGCAGCATACCACCCTGCATCCCACTACATATATACCAGCAGCATACCACCCTGCATCCCACTACATATATACCAGCAGCATACCACCCTGCATCCCACCACATATATACCAGCAGCATACCACTGCATATATACCAGCAGCATACCACCCTGCATCCCACTACATATATACCAGCAGCATACCACCCTGCATCCCACTGCATATATACCAGCAGCATACCACCCTGCATATATACCAGCAGCATACCACCCTGCATCACACCACATATATACCAGCAGCATACCACCCTGCATCCCACTACATATATACCAGCAGCATACCACCCTGCATCCCACTGCATATATACCAGCAGCATACCACCCTGCATCCCACTGCATATATACCAGCAGCATACCACCCTGCATCCCACTACATATATACCAGCAGCATACCACCCTGCATCCCACCGCATATATACCAGCAGCATACCACCCTGCATCCCACCACATATATACCAGCAGCATACCACCCTGCATCCCACCACATATATACCAGCAGCATACCACCCTGCATCCCACTACATATATACCAGCAGCATACCACCCTGCATCCCACTACATATATACCAGCAGCATACCACCCTGCATCCCACTACATATATACCAGCAGCATACCACCCTGCATCCCACTACATATATACCAGCAGCATACCACCCTGCATCCCACTGCATATATACCAGCAGCATACCACCCTGCATCACACCACATATATACCAGCAGCATACCACCCTGCATCCCACTACATATATACCAGCAGCATACCACCCTGCATCCCACTACATATATACCAGCAGCATACCACCCTGCATCCCACCACATATATACCAGCAGCATACCACCCTGCATCCCACCACATATATACCAGCAGCATACCACCCTGCATCCCACTACATATATACCAGCAGCATACCACCCTGCATCCCACTACATATATACCAGCAGCATACCACCCTGCATCCCACCACATATATACCAGCAGCATACCACCCTGCATCCCACTACATATATACCAGCAGCATCCCACTACATATATACTAGCAGCATACCACCCTGCATCCCACTACATATATACCAGCAGCATACCACCCTGCATCCCACTACATATATACCAGCAGCATACCACCCTGCATCCCACTACATATATACCAGCAGCATACCACCCTGCATCCCACTGCATATATACCAGCAGCATACCACCCTGCATCCCACTACATATATACCAGCAGCATACCACCCTGCATCCCACCACATATATACCAGCAGCATACCACTACATATATACCAGCAGCATACCACCCTGCATCCCACTACATATATACCAGCAGCATACCACCCTGCATCCCACCACATATATACCAGCAGCATACCACTGCATATATACCAGCAGCATACCACCCTGCATCCCACCACCTATATACCAGCAGCATACCAACCTGCATCCCACTACATATATACCAGCAGCATACCACCCTGCATCCCACCACATATATACCAGCAGCATACCACCCTGCATCCCACCACATATATACCAGCAGCATACCACCCTGCATCCCACCACATATATACCAGCAGCATACCACCCTGCATCCCACCACATATATACCAGCAGCATACCACCCTGCATCCCACTACATATATACCAGCAGCATACCACCCTGCATCACACCACATATATACCAGCAGCATACCACCCTGCATCACACCACATATATACCAGCAGCATACCACCCTGCATCCCACCACATATATACCAGCAGCATACCACCCTGCATCCCACCACATATATACCAGCAGCATACCACCCTGCATCCCACTGCTGGCTTTCCTCAGAAGCTAAGCAGGGTTGGTCCTAGTCGGTCCCTAAATGGGAGACCAAATGCTGCTGGAAGTGGTGTAGGTCTAAAAAATTATCCCAATGCACCAGGCCAGTGATTGGGGACATGTGTAGGGTGCTGTATTTCAGATGGACGTTAAACGGGTGTCTTGGCTCTCTGTCGTCACTAAAAGATCCCATGCCACTTATCGTAAGAGTAGAGGTGTTAACCCCGGTGTCCTGGCTAAATTCCCAATCTGACCCTCATACCATCATGGTCACCTAATCATCCCCAGCTTACAATTGGCTCATTCATCCCCCTTCCTCTCCCCTGTAACTATTCCCCAGGTCATTGCTGTAAATGAGATGAGATCATATTCTGAGCTATTGATGACTAAAAACAAATTGATGGCAGAATTAGTTGGACAATAGAATCACCAAGGTGTAAACATTACTCTTAAAATATAAAATAGATGAGAAAATGTATTAAAAGAGCACAACATTCAATTAGTATTAATTGGTCTGTATCTCTGCCACCGGCTCTACTTTACTAGCTGAGCTAGCGGAGGGACATGCACCTGTGGCGAAGCGAGCTTCCTGTAGAGAGTTGCGGAGGGGGTTGGTGGGTTTGGGCCAACCCTTCCACTTGAGGTGGATGACCCTGCAGGGATGTTGGCTTGGTCACATGGTCCTTCATCGCCTGGGAAATGCCTGGAGAAAGAAAAGTAGGAGGCCTGGGTTAGAGAGATGGTCCGTGTGTGTCTTTCTGACCCTTACCATTTAAGGAGGATCTGGACAGAGCAGCAATCTCTTGGATGCTGACTGCCTTTCTTGACTTTGAGATCATTTCACAATCCTCAAATTTACCCTGGAAAAAAAGCAGTCATGCTCAGTATGTAACTAACACTACAGAGCTTGAGTGTTTTCAATATTCGTGTGGTCTGCTATACGCCTCAAATGTTGCTCACAGCCCAGATAAAGAACATGAAATCGATGTGTGAATAGCGAGAGAAAAAACAGACAATCCTGCGTGTGTTTCAGCACCTGGACACTTGACAGCTCCCCAGAGCATGTGATGGTGCAGATCTAGCCCTTGATAATGACTCAGTTCCATTACACATAAGAGCCATGCCATTACACATAAGAGCCATGCCATTACACATAAGAGCCATGCCATTACACATAAGAGCCATTCCATTACACATAAGAGCCATTCCATTACACATAAGAGCCATGCCATTACACATAAGAGCCATGCCATTACACATAAGAGCCATTCCATTACACATAAGAGCCATTCCATTACACATAAGAGCCATGCCATTACACATAAGCCATGCCATTACACATAAGAGCCATGCCATTACACATAAGAGCCATGCCATTACACATAAGAGCCATTCCATTACACATAAGAGCCATGCCATTACACATAAGAGCCATGCCATTACACATAAGAGCCATGCCATTACACATAAGAGCCATTCCATTACACATAAGAGCCATGCCATTACACATAAGAGCCATGCCATTACACATAAGAGCCATTCATTTACACATAAGAGCCATTGGACGAAGGCATCTTCTGTTGGGGGGAGTTTCATTAAGAGCAGCAACGCTCGGTCTGAACATTAACAGGCATTGTAAGTGGTACAGTTCTGGAAGCATAAGGAACTTATCTCAGCTAGAAATCATGTTCAAAATCAAAAAGTTAAATACGGCCATATTTCTCCTCTAGTCGCCCCCTTACCCTGCTGTCCCCTCCTCTCGTCGTCACCCCCCTCCCTTACCCTCCTCTCGCCATCGACTCTCTCTCTCCCTTACCCAGTAGTCCAGACAGGAGATGACAAGGGCCTGGATTAGGACCTGAGCCGCTTCCTGTGTGATGTAGGGTCGTACTCTTAAGGATGTTGTACGAGCCTACAGGAGCGAGTCCCTGCTTTGATGTTTGCAGAGAATGACTAGGTGTTTCCCATCCCCTTCCTAAAAACACAATTAAATAAGTATAGTATAGAATACCGATAAAATTGCAACACATACAGCTGCATGTCTATCGAATCGATGAAAGGCTTGTTTATTGGTAGGCCTATATGGTCATCATTTTCTCAGGTTTAGCCTAACATTTCATGAAGCTATACACGGTGTAGCAATGCTGCTATTTTTTGACTGCTGGCTGGCGGTAATAATTTAATTACTTGTTCAGTAATTACAGTTGGAAATTCAACATTGCAGATTGTCAAGTACTTTTTCCAATATAACAGCATACTAATCTGCTTTTGTTGTTGTTGAATATAGGCCTACAACTACTCTATATAGGTTACCTGAACCTACATCACGACTCGTCTTTGCGCTCTCTCCCAGCTTGGATAGAAAGTTGTGCGCAAAACCAAATAATATAGCCAGTCCACCCTCAATACACTAGGGATTGTTTCATTATGCAGTATACTGTCTATAGATATATACAGTATTTAGCTTCTATTTATAAACAAAAATAGCCTAACAATGAGGGAAAAGGTAGTTGCCTTGAGGATAAATTCAAACACTAAATTCAGTAATTTATTGTTGAACTCAGCAGGTTTTGTCTGGCTAACAGCCTACACAAATGGGCTGCAATATTGAGGTAAATTCAATTAAATCCAACTTGAGACTCCCCTGGGTGCTGAAGTCCTCCTTTTTTGTGTGCAAATGTTTCCACCACGGCCTGTAGGTCCAGGTTACACCTCGACTGTTTTCTATACTGAGTATTGGCAGCCCAGACTTTCCTGAGACATTGTGAATTAGGTCTATTGCGCTGCACACTATTTAAACGAAGTCTTGATTGATTCATGCCAAGATATACCAAAGATAAGGGACTGTTGATATTGCAACCACACAACTCAAACGCCTGTTCACCAGTTTGAACGAAATTGCAAACAGCTTTATTTTTTCAAGCCCTCAAGAACTGGTGTCTGCTAAAGATGCTAATCTGTTTGCGTCTGCCAATTTATTGGCTGTCCAGTGTCTAGACGACCTTTCCCCAGAACTTCCTGTGCAGCTCATCTCTTTCCGTAACATAAAAGACAATGAGAGGCTCAATTAAAGATGTTGCAGAACTGCTGTATTTGAAGCCCTCTCCCTTCTGACTAGTTCCCTTGAAGTTGCTACGGTAATTAAGCTGCTTTTACCTCTGTAAGTATCGCTTCTGCAGAGAGATTGTTTTCTAAACTTAAACTCATAAAGAACTATAAGAAGCATGAGGCTCTCGTTCTGCAATGGCTTTTGAACACCTGAGTAAAGCTCCACTCATTGCACTGGTGTCGTCGTAGCCTTGACCACAGCATTTCTTCACTGATATTCCCTTATACTTTCCATCAGTATTTTCTCTCTTTTTCAGTCACATTCCTGAATCACAAGAAACAAAAACTTTGTTTCATAGTACTTACGTAAATTAAAAAGGGTTATGAATGACTTGGAGGTTTGCTGTCAAAATGAATTATTCAACAACAACAAAAATAGACAATGACAGGAGCATGGGCCACCAGAGATCGTGGACCACACCGCCCTGTGGGGGTGTCTGCTAACCAGTGGGGCTTTTCTCTTTGAGACTGCGGGGACTGTTTTATCTGCCAGAGAAAGGGATATAGGCTAAGCAAGCATGCAGTCTCTTGGATAGGAGTATTTTACTGTAAGGCCATGTCAAATACGCGTCTGCTCACCGGTGATGTGACATGGCTGAGACCGACACCAGCTAAAATAATGATGGGGTTAGTAATGTTCTCTAGTTGCACCGTGATTGGCTCAGTGTTCTGTCACTCATGGATCCAAGGCAGCTCAAGGTCATTGGCCACAGATAAAATGACATCAAATCACGTTATATCCATCTATCTTAGCTTTGATTGGACTGATCATGTTATCATACTTTCAAAATCTTAGCTAGCAAGCTAGACGTCATCAAGTCAGCAATCTACTGGAAAATCCTTTTCAATCCTTGTAATATGAAGAAAAATTATAGATAAAACGTATCGGTGCTCATCGGCCATTACCATTACACAACAAGTTGGAAATCGCTAAATCAACAATGAGTGCTAAGGTGCAACTGCAGCCCTGGGTTCGATCCCGGATGTCCTTGTCTCATCGTGCTCTAGCAACTCGTGGCGGGCCGGAAGGTCGACGTCGGTTTGACAGTGTTTCCTCAGACACATTGATGTGGCTGGCTTCCGGGTTAAGCGAGCAGTGTGTCAAGAAGCAATGTACTTGGCTCTCGACCTTCACCGAGTCCGTAGGGGAATTGCAGCGATGAGACAAGATCATAACTACCAATTGGATATCACGAAAAAGGGGGTAACACCATGGGCCAGAAGAGTGTGAATACATTGTCCTGTCAATCCAGCATGACTTCTGCCGCGTTCAAAACAACTGGAAACTAGAAATCAAAGGCTTCAGTGAATTCAAGGCAATTGGGAACTCGGATAACATTGGCTCCGATTTGGAAAATAATTTAACGGTCATCCAACTCGGAATTCCAAGTTGGGATTTTGGGCCTCTTTCTAGAGCGCCACCTTCCTGTTCAAATGAGCACTGCACAACAAGGTGAGTCCAAAAAATATGGTATGCTGCTGCATAAATGTAATATGCCAGGAAGATAGTGTATTTGGGAAGTATTCAGACCCCTTGACTTTTCCCCCACATTCTGTTACGTTACAGCCTTAAATGGATTAAATCTCCCCCCCCCCGATCAATCTACATACAATACCCTAATGACAGAGAGAACAGATCGTGAAATTTTGCAAAATGTATTAAAAATGTAAAAACAATACCTTATTTACCTAAGTATTCAGACCCTTTGCTGGGAGACTCCAAATTGAGCTCAAGTGCATCCTGTTTCCATTGATCATCCTTGAGATGTTTCTACAACTTGATTGGAGTCCCCCTGAAGTAAATTCAATTGATTGGACATGATTTTGAAAAGGCACACACAGGCCCATATAAGGTCCCACAGTTGACAGTGCATGTCAGAGCAAAAACCAAACCACGAGGTTGAAGTAATTGTCTGTAGAGTTCCGAAACAGGACTGTGTCGAGGCACAGAAAAGTACCAAAACATTTATTCAGCATTGAAGATCCCCAAGAACACAGACGCCAGAGACGCCAGACAGAAGCCATTCATCAGTAAAAGGCATGACAGCCCTCTTGGAGTTTGCCAACAGGCACCTAAAAGAACATACTCTCAGACCATAAGAAACAAGATTCTCTGGTTTGATGAAACCAAGATTGAATTATTTGGCCTGAATGCCAAGTGTCACGTCGGGAGGAAACCTGGCATCATCCCTAAGGTGAAGCATTGTGGTAGCAGCATCATGCTGTGGGGATGCTTTTTAGCAGCACGGACTGGGAGACTAGTCAGAATTGAGGGAAAGATGAACGGTGAAAAGTACAGAGAGATCCTTGATGAAAACCTGCTCCAGAGCACTCAGGACCTCAGACTGGGGCGAAGGTTCACCTTCCAACAGGACAACGACCCTAAAATACACAGCCAAGACAATGCAGGAGTGGCTTTGGAACAAGTCTCAAAGTGCTTGAGTGGCCCTGCCAGAGCCCGAAATTGAACCCGATCGAACATCTCTGGAGAGACCTGAAAATAGCTGTGCAGACGCTCCCCATCCAACATGACCGAGCGTCTCTGCACAGCTATTTTCACGTCTCTCCAGAAATGTTCGATCGGAGAGATGCTCCCCATCCAACCTGACAGAGTTTGAGATGATCTGCAGAGGAGAATGTGCGAAACTCTCCAAATACAGGTGTGCCAAGCTTGTAGCATCATACCCAAGAAGACTTGAAGCTGTAATCATTGCCAAAGGTGATTCAACAAAGATCCGAATAAAGAATCTGAATACTCATGTTAATAAGATATCTTTTAATTTTTACATTTGCAACAATTTATAAAACCTGCTTTTGAGTCACCATTATGGGGTATTGTGTGTCGATTGAGGGAAAAAAATAATTTCATCCATTTTACAATAAGGATTTAATGTAATAAAATGTGGACAAATTCAAGGGGTCTGAATTCTTACTGAATGCACTGTACAGTCGTGGCCAAAAGTTGAGAATGACACAAATATGACATTTTCAGGACTGGAGTAAAGTCATTTTCTCTGATGAATCCCCGTTCCGATTGTTTGGGGCATCCTGAAAAAAGCTTGTCCGGAGAAGACAAGGTGAGCGCTACCATCAGTCCTGTGTCTTGCCAACAGTAAATCATTCTGAGACCATTCATGTGTGGGGTTGCTTCTCAGCCAAGGGAGTGGGCTCACTCACAATTTTACCTAAGAACACAGCCATGAACAAAGAATAGGTACCATCCTCCGAGAGCAACTTCTCCCAACCATCCAGGAACAGTTTGGTGAAGAACAATGCCTTTTCCAGCATGATGGAGCACCTTGCCATAAGGCAAAGTGATAAGTAAGTGGCTCGGGGAACAAAACATCGATATTTTGGGTCCATGGCCAGGAAACTCCCCAGACCTTAATCCCAATGAGAACTTGTGGTCAATCCTCAAGAGGCGGGCGGACAAACAAATTCTGACAAACTTCAAGCATTGATTATGCAAGAATGGGCTGCCATCAGTCAGGATGCGGCCTGGAAGTTAATGGACAGCATGCCAGGGTAGATTGCAGAGGTCTTGAAAAAGAAGGGGCAACACTGCAAATATTGCCTCTTTGCATCAACTTCATGGAATTGTCAATAAAAGCATTTGACACTTATGAAATGCTTGTAATTATACTTCAGTATTCTATAATAACATCTGACAAAAATATCTAGACACTGAAGCAGCAAACATTGTGGAAATGAATATGTCATTCTCAAAACTTTTGGCCACGACTGTTTACTGTTGCTAAGAAAGTAATACTAAGTGTATGTTGTGTAGTAAGCTGTTAGTAGCCCATGTGCCTCACACTAATAATTTGATCCCTTGTCACCTTATAAATGTAGCCTATAGTTCTGACTTGGCGGTGCACATTTAGCCTATAGCCTGTTTTAGAGAAATGTAATCATAGAATATTGCAAGAGCTTTCATTGTATGGTTATATATCTCCTTTATTTATCCAATGGTTCTAAGTTGGTGTACAGGGAGAACACCGTAAGAACGGCCCATGTTCTTTATTCTGTAGCTGAACATTTCAGAAGTGCAGAACAAATAGTTATTGACTATGCCTGTCCTAGCTCGCTCATTAGTCTTAATCTAAATTATGGATTGCCTCATCCGCTCGTCGTCACTTTATACCATATTTTGTACATCTCAATTGTCATTAGAAACCACATTTGTTTAACCTCTTGAAACTCTAGGGGCGCTATTTCATTTTTGGATGAAAAACGTTCCCATTTTAAACAAGATATTTTGTCACAAAAAGATGCTCGACTATGCATATAATTGATAGCTTTGGAAAGAAAACACTCTGAATTTTCCAGAACTGCAAAGATATTGTCTGTGGGTGCCCTAGAACGGGAGCTACAGGCAAAACCAAGATGAAACGGCAACCAGGAAATCAGCAGGATTTTTGAGGCTCCGTTTTCCATTGTCTCCTTATATGGCTGTGAATGCGAGAGGAGTGAGTCAGCCCTTTCTGTCGTTTCCCCAAGGTGTCTGCAGCATTGTGACGTATTTGTAGGCATATCATTGGAAGATTGACCATAAGAGACTACATTTTCCAGGTGTCCGCCCGGTGTCCTCCGTCGAAATTGGTGCGTCTTTTTCAGCTGCTGGTATTTTTCCATGCGATTCTGAGGGGAAAGCAGGCTTCCACGAACTGCATATCAATGAAGAGATATGTGAAAAAACACCTTGAGGATTGATTCTAAACAACGTTTGCCATGTTTCGGTCAATATTATGGAGTTAATTCGGAAAAGGTTTGACGTTTTGGTGACTGAATTTTCGGTTCGTTTCGGTAGCCAAATGTGATGTACAAAACGGAGCGATTTCTCCTACAAAGATTCTTTCAGGAAAAACTGAACATTTGCTATGTAACAGAGTCTCCGCATTGAAAAGTCAGCCAAATCAGCTATGTAAAAAAAAAGGCAGTAAATGAGACTGAATTAATTGTTTCACTGTCAGACAAGGCTCCGCTGATAGCCAGGTGTGTAGCAGTGATGGAACAGCTTTATGTAGGCCCTAACAGTTTGTTGTCACCGTTATTGTGCAATTAATGTATTGTTTTTGCTGGCATGCATTAAAAAAAATGTTTTGTTACCCAACCAAGATTTACCTGCTAAAATCAGCCACTGCCTGCAAACCAAATGGAGGTGGTGGCATCGTCGAGTATCGCACATGATCACAATGCGCTGGTCTCAAATCCCATCAACAGATGCTACCATGGTGCCCCGTGCGGTTTAGTTCCCCCGATACTTGTAGTTCAAAAAGTCCTGCTTTCACACTTC
This sequence comes from Oncorhynchus masou masou, assembly GCF_036934945.1. Lineage (NCBI taxonomy): Eukaryota > Metazoa > Chordata > Actinopteri > Salmoniformes > Salmonidae > Oncorhynchus > Oncorhynchus masou. Next base: position 16,652,703 of record NC_088228.1, on the reverse strand, counting down.
AAACATATGCGCTCTGTCAAAATGGTTCCCTCTGTTGGGAGGCGTCATTAACGCAAGACATTGTCTTCACCAATTCTGTTCCCCCCATTGATCACATCTCGCGAATTGTTCGTTGTTGCCTATTACTTGTGGTACGTCTGTCAATGTAGGCTATCTAGTCCGCATATAGTCCTTTAGAAAGTATTCAGACCCCTAGAATGTTTCCACATTGTGTTAGTCTTTTTCTAAAATGGATTTAATACGTCCCCCCCCCCCCCCCTCAATAATTACCGAATGCTCTGTAATTGGAGACTAAATTAGGCTATTAATCATTATAGGCTACCATTATTTTTTATTTAACTAGCCAAGTCAGTCAAGAACAAATTCTTATTTACAATGACCGCCTACCCCTTGCCAAACCCGGACGATGCTGGGCCAATTGTGCGTCGCCCTATGGGACTCCCAATAACGGCCGGTTGCGATACATCCTGGAATCAAACTAGGGTCTGTAGTGACGCCTCTAGCAATGAGATGCAATGCCTTAGACTGTTGCACCACTCGGGACCCATCCTAACCACCTGCAAACCTGTGAACCCGACGGTTGATTGACCTAAATTTCCCAAATCCCAACACGTGCACCACCTGATGCACCGTCAATGTTAATCCCACAGGGAATGAGAAAGCTACCCATGTTCTGTCAATAATGGAGTGCTTGAGCCTTTGATAAACCCCTGATGTGGCTCTCTGATAGACATTTCAACCCTATACAAAAATGCTACACCTAGTGGGCATGTACAATCCTTCTGGCAGGCTAAACTAGAGAAGAAAAATAAGTATACTAGTGACCATACAAACACTATTTCTGCTACAAACTCCACCCAGGTATTTTATTTGCAATGCTCTGTTTCCTCATCTTTTCCAGTTTCCGATGCAAAAAGAAGCAGTTATTCCTTAAATAATAAAATAGGGGAAAAAATATTTACAAAATTCCAATAAAACTAATGAATGGAACACCCCTTTCTGCATCTCATCAACCTGCCATTTCTGTTGGAAAAAGATACATGGCATTTTAAAGTTTACAGTACATCAGCAATTTATTTTTATTATTTCTGAAAAATAAAACAGAAAAAAAGTGTAATATATATATGTACAGAACGCTCCTGAAATGTGATTCTACTCAGAGTAGAAAAGGCTTTCGGATCATTTCTGTTTTTCATCAAGTTGATTTCTGTAGGTTTCAAGTTTTAAATGGTGACCTTGTCATTAAGTTTCCTCTAGTTAGGTGTTTCTTTACCGATATGACAGGGGTCTCGAGAGAGAGAGAAAGCACCCAACAGTTCATCATGTAAGTACAAGAAAGGTAAAAGATGAAGAATCTCAGTCAGGATTGACTACTGGGGGTGGAAGTGAAAGGATGGGTTTAAGGAAGCATACAGAAGACCCCCCTCTCCGTCCCCTCAGTAGCCATGGTCAGAGGCTAATGGTCATAGGTCACAATCAGTCCTCCATTGTGTTTCTGTCCTCACACAGGTCCTAGTACAGCGGTAAACTGGAAGTGGGGGAAAAGGTACAGACAAACTTCGCTCAGAACTCCAATCAGCGGCTCCATACAGTCAGCCACATAAATTTGATGTCAGCTGATCAGCCAACATACCATGTCTGCTGCTTCTCCTTTCCACATGAATCACCAATAGAAACACTTAAACCATGCTGTACGCTCCATAAACAAGATAGTGTTGGATCGGACATGATACCCCACTCCTGGGGAAAAGCATGCTACATGACACCTCTACCATTGTCTCTATGCGTTTTGCGTGTCATATAGTATGTTGCATAATAGAATTGTGTCTAGAACCATAAAGAGAGCAGCGTGGTGGCTTACGTTTTTCAAGAACATAAAGTTAAAAGGGTTTTATACACAATGACCGTAGTAGTTATCCCACGCGTTTACACAAGCAAAATCCGGCAGAATAATTTTTCAGATTTATTTCATTTTCGGCGGACACTTGCCATCACAAAACTGGGAAAGGAGAGAGAATGACGAAGTGAGAGTGAGAGAAAGAGAGAGAAAGTGATTGTATGTCCCGCTCTCAATAGCCTCGTTGAGGATTGGTATCAGTCCGCAACATTAAAGAGCCAGAGTCCAAATCCCTCCTTGGCCCCCCTTGCAATACCCCTCCCTGGCCATAGAGGGGTTGTTTTAGAGTGAGGCCCGTTTAGTCTTTGTCGGACTCTTCTTCGGCATCACGGAGCCAGGTGAAGAAGGCGGTGACCGACTTGAGGGCCACACCCTTTCCAGTCTGCTCGGCTGGGTCTTTGCTGGACTCCCACCTGTAAAAGGCCTCCTCTTTGATCACGTCCTCGTCGTAAAGCGTGTCAAAGAACATCCGCAGCAGATCTGGTGAAGGGAGGGTGACAGGAAGAGATGATGGTTAAGCTTCATAATCATGACTCATGAACATTGATAGAGAATAGCCACAACACATTAGCTAGGCAGAGAAAAGCAAATCAATATATACTCCCTCCATCCCATTTCTTACTCACACAAACCACCAAAGCTCATTTAAAAACAAAAAAAAAGTATCTATATATATATATTTTTTTTTTTTATAAGACTAGACAGTTGGCTGGAATGTGAAAGACAAACTCTACACAAATGTGAAGAAACTGCCACGATGTGGATATTCACTATAAAAAACAACAACATTCGAATGGAGGTTCTGAGCCTCCCGAGTGGCGTTCTAAGGAACTACATCGCAGTGCTTGAGGTGTCACTATAGACCCGGGTTAAATCCCAGGCTGTGTTGCAGCCTGCCGCGACGGGGAGACCAATGAGGCAGTGCACAATTGGCCCACCGTCGTCCGGGTAAGGGGAGGGTTTGGCCGGCCGGGATGTCCTACGAGCTCTAGCGATTGCTTGTGGCGGGCTGGGCTCATGCACGCTGACTTCGGTCGCCAGCTGTACGGTGATTCCTCCGACACATTGGTGTGGCTGGCCTCCAGGGTTAAGCGAGCAGTGTGTCAAGAAGCAGTGCAGCTTTGGAGGGTCGTATTTCGGAGGACACACGGCTCTCGACATTCGCCTCTCCCAAGTCCATAGGGGAGTTGCAGCGATGAGACAAGACTAACTAACAATTGGATATCACAAAATTGGGAAGAAAAAAGGGTAAAAGTACAAAAAAAACATACAAATGTAGGTTCTGTATCGGAGCTGGTGATTGGCTGGGTCAGAAGAGACTACAGCCAATGAATAGGCAAATATGTTTACTTTACGAGCACTCTAGCACACCAGGACAATGAGGTTGTAAAGGCGTGACTCTAGCCTCGCTATCCACAATCATACACAACCTCACAGAACTGAGGTGAGAGACACTGCGGTGCTATACTGTACTCACTGGCCGGTTGCTCCATGTGCACCATGAGGGCCTGGAGGGCATAGAGGGCCTGCAGTTCCTTCTTCTCATCACTCAGGTACCGCTGCAGCAGTTTTGCCCTCTGGGTAATCTGCTCCACGTCCACCTTGTATGGGTTCTCACCTGGACGGAGGGAAGCAAGGAGAGATGGAGAGTGAGTGCCTAGAGAAACTAAGATTCAGAGTGCTTAGTCACAGTTACAGGGTTGCCGGTGTTAGGGTACAGTGAAAGTCGAAGGTTCCGAGCACTAACATGCAGGACTAAGTGACATACAAAGGGAGAAAGGATGGATGTGTTTTTCCTCCTTAGTCTCCAACCAGTTAACCCTTTTCTTAGGGATATTAACCCAAAGTTAGACTGGCACAAACTACCAACACTCATTCTACACCCAAATTGATACCCTCATTGCCAATCAGACATAGATATCAGCAATTGAGGATAGAACCAGGAAATGGAAACGTTCTGCCACTGAAGACAAAGCACTGGACTTTATGTCCCTGCATAACACAGAGGACAGGAAGACAGCGTGCATGCCAAGAAAGGAGGTTGGCGTTGTTAAGCTATGCAGTAGTTTATGTGTCGGGGAGCTAGGGTCAGTTTGTTATATCTGGAGTACTTCTCCTGTCCTATTCGGTGTCCTGTGTGAATTTAAGTTTGCTCGCTCGCTCTAATTCTCTCTTTCTTTCTCTCTCTCGGAGGACCTGAGCCCTAGGACCATGCCTCAGGACTACCTGACATGATGACTCCTTGCTGTCCCCAGTCCACCTGGCCGTGCTGCTGCTCCAGTTTCAACTGTTCTGCCTTATTATTATTGGACCATGCTGGTCATTTATGAACATTTGAACATCTTGGCCATGTTCTGTTATAATCTCCACCCGGCACAGCCAGAAGAGGACTGGCCACCCCACATAGCCTGGTTCCTCTCTAGGTTTCTTCCTAGGTTTGGGCCTTTCTAGGGAGTTTTTCCAAGCCACCGTGCTTCTACACCTGCATTGCTTGCTGTTTGGGGTTTTAGGCTGGGTTTCTGTACAGCACTTTGAGATATCAGCTGATGTACGAAGGGCTATATAAATACATTTGATTTGAAACAGAAGGGCCCGAGATATGTGCTCGGAATGCATACTCACATATAACGGCTGACTGGCAAATGGATGTCATCAGAGAGCGCACAAATTGGTTGGCTGACGTCTGCTGTTCGTCCAGGTTGGCCTGTAGGTGAGATGATAAACAGTTACCACACAGAGACTGGTTTCCCAAGAGTAAAATGGTGGTGCCTAGAATGCAAGTCAAACTCATTCAATTTACCTGTTGATACTCAGACAGTTGCATACGCACACACACACACACACACACACACACACACACACACACACACACACACACACACACACACACACACACACACACACACACACACACACACACACACACACACACACAAACCCCCCACCACGAACGGACGGACGGACGGACACACACACACACACCCGCCACCACGGACACACACAAAACCCCTCACCACGGACACACACAAACACCCCCACCACACCAGGACACACACAGGAGAAGACAGACCTGGACCCAGTCTCTGATACGCTGGTTGTTAGCCTTGTCCTGGATCAGTCTGTCAAGCTGTTTGCTAAGCTCCTCCCCACTCATGGTTGTCTTCTGATTGGTCCCGTCTGACTTCTCCCCAAGGGTAAACTCAATTTTCTGGAAAGAGAACACACCATAGGATGGCATTAAGAACACTATCTCTATGGAACACACACTCATAGAACGATACAGTAAACCCCTTCACCTCATCAATGTTTCCTCTCATTTATAAAGGACATATTTTCAGTCGTCCATCCTTAAATGGCACAGTCAGATTGCGTGGCCCCAACTAAACATTTCATTAGCAAATACTTACAACAGATCAGCAATAAACCCCATTGTCCCCCACTGACCTGTTCAGTCACAAACTTGTTGACATCCTCGTCCTCTGGCAGGAAGTCTCTCCAGTTGAGCCCCGCCTCCATCCACATACCACCCACCTTCTTATGGGTCTAACACAGAAACAATATTTATATACACACACAGCATATAAAACATAAGGAACACCTGCTCTTTCCATGACAGACTGACCAGGTGAAAGCTATGATCCCTTATTGATGTCACTTGTTAAATCCACTTCAAATCAATGTAGATGAAGGAGGGGAGACAGGTTAAACAAGGGTTTTAAAGCCTTGAGACAATGAAGACATGGATTGTGTATAGGTTCCATTCAGAGGGTGAATGGGCAAGACACAAAATGTCAGTGCCTTTGAACGGTTGGGTAGAAGACACATAGGTTAGACTGTCAAGAAGAGCAACGCTTCTGGAGTTTTCATGCTCAACAGTTTCCCGTGTATCAAGAATGGCCCACCACCCACAGGATATCCAGCCAACTTGACAACTGTGGGAAGCATTGGCGTCAACACGGTTCAGCATCCCAGTGGAACACTATACCTTGTAGAGTCCATGCCCTGACGAACTGAGGCTGTTCTGGGGCAAGGGTTCCAAATGTGCCTCCAGAAAATATTCATATCCCTTGACTTACTTCACATTTTGTTGTTAGCCTGAATTCAAAATGGATTAAACAGATGTTTCTCACCCATCTACCATATTGCCAAAGTGAAAACATGTTTTTAGAAATTCTAGCAAGCAAATGGATTGAAAATGAAATAGAAATCTCATTTACATAAGTATTCATACCCTTGAGTCAATACTGGGGCGGCAGGTTAGCCTAGTGGTTAGAGCGTTGGACTAGTAACCGGAAGGTTGTGAGTTCAAACCCCCGAGCTGACAAGGTACAAATCTGTCGTTCTGCTCCTGAACAGGCAGTTAACCCACTGTTCCCAGGCTGTCATTGAAAATAAGAATGTGTTCTTAACTGACTTGCCTGGTTAAATAAAGGTAAAATTAAAAAAATTAAAATTAAAATATGTTAGTCACCTTTGGCAGCAATTACAGTTGTGAGTCTCAAAGAGCTTTACACATCTGGATTGTACAATATTTGCCCATTATTCCTTTCAAAATTCTGCTCTGTCAAAACTTGTTGTGGATCATTGCTAGATTTTCAAGCAGATTTGAGTAAAAACTGTAGCTTGGCCACTCAAACCACTGTCTTCTTGGTAAGCAACTCCTGTGTAGATTTGGCCTTGTGTTTTAGGTTATTGTCCTGCTGAAAGGTGAATTTATCTCGCCTTTTAACTTTGTAGCGACTGTGTATTGATACACTATCTAAAGTGTAAAATGAATAACTGCACCATGCTCTAAGGGTTATTCGCTTCTTCTTCTTTTACCCATCTATCAATAGGTGCCCTTCTATGCAAGGATTTTTTTACTCCTGAACTTAGACTTGCCATAACAAAAGGGGTTGAATACTTATTGACTCACAACATTTCAGCTTAAAATGTTTTATTAATATATATACATATTTTTAAATAATTCCATGTTGACATTATGGGGTATCATGGCCAGTGACAAAAATCTCAATGTAGTCCATTTCTTATTCAGGCTGTAACACCAAAATGTGGAACAAGTCAAGGGGTGTGAATACTTTCTGAAGGCGCTGTGTGTGTGTGGTCAACACATACAGACATCTTCAAATGTGCACAATGCACCACTCATGGACATGGTTACACACATTTCAAATACATACAAAGTTGTATATCTATCTGGTACAGGGTTTTTTAACCCTACCGTCCTGTAGGTTCACTACAACCATAATCTAGTGCACTGGATTCTAATAATTAGCTGGTTGATAAGCTGAATCAGGTCAGTTACAACTGGGGTTGGATTGAACACCTACAGGTCTCCAGGAACAGTGTTTGAGAGCCCTGATCGAGTAAAACACACATGGCGTTCATACAGACACTCACCATTTCTTTACAGAGTAAGTTGAGGATGTGCACCAGCAGCACACCGGCCTTACGCAGGGGAATCAGGGGCTTGGAGATCTCTCTGTAGACACACATACAGCAGCAAGGTTATTGGGCACACTCTTCCAGTAGAACTGACAGCGTTTTAACTACTTTGCAGATATGAAACAAACAGACAATCTTAATCAGTCAAAAATATAAAATTCCCAATGTATGCTACAAAACCAACTTCATAAGAGGTTTTAAAAATAGGTTCTATTTGACTCAAAATGTCTAATTACAAATTCACCAATAAATATCTTGGAACCCAACAAATATTGCTATCAGGTTGTAAATCCATCTGTCCTGGTACATCGCTAACTTCCTTTAGCCATTCAGGATGCTGTTTCAGGTTCAATTACTCAATATTTTGGACAAAAAGGGACAAATGTAACCAGGGCTGGGTATGTCTATACAATCAAACTAGCATAGGCAGGCAATGATCACAAGTCAGTTATAACATGGGCAATAGGCTAGCTTATCTATTTATGGAGCCATTTATTTTGCAAGCTCAAAACACAGAGCCCAACGTTAGCTAGCTAGCTGTTGGGAGGGTGTTATTGGACGAGTGGGTTCGTGGCTACCTTTTCCCCCCATAATGTTTTTCCAAGGCTACAGCTAGAGATGTAGGTGTCATGTGGTAAGCTGGCAAGAAATGTGAATTAATTTATCTAGCTTTACTGAACTTGAATGTTTGTACAAACTACGGCAATTACATTTGGATTTTTAAAATTTATTTTTATTTTTACTTTGGCTATTTTAAATGAAATGTCAAAATAAAACGTAAATAGCGTGCAACCTCTATCACCGCACAATCTACAGTAATTACATTTGTATTTAACTTCGGCCTTTTTCTATGACATTTCTTTCATATGTAAAAAAAATAAATGTTGCCTGAGATTGTATTGATGAGGCCCCTGAAACAGTAACAGTTGGTTTAATTCATGCAAGTGATATGGGGTGGAAACACACAGTCCAGTTTTTTATACATGAAGTAAAGTTTAAAAAATACAATAGCAATTGCCATAGATTGGACAGGTGAGGTCCCTGAACTACTCATGGAAGCAATTGAAGTTCTCTGTAAAGTGAAATAAAAGGTCAAAAAAATGAATTGCTGTGGATTCTAGAGCAGAGGTCTCTGAACAAAGTCATACTTATTTGAGAGCTATATGTCATGTAGGTGCTGCAGTTTTAAGACGGTCCCTTAACCCTCTGAGCGGGGGAGAGCAACGTTTTACGAATCTACTGTTCCCTCGGTAGCGTTTAGCTCATCTCGCTCTGGCTAAGAGTTGTTGCACAGGTAACTGAGGGAGAGCGCCTACCGTTTCATGGTTGTTTGATCAATATGACTGTTAAGTTCCCAAATATAAGAGGACTCCCAAGTGGTATTGACATATTTGCAGAAATCCATTCAGGTGTATTTTGGCAAATGTGTTCTATTGATCTAAAGTCGGCTGTTGCTACTGCCTGTAAACACACAGTCCAGTTCAAAGTGAATGATGACAGGCCCTACTGCCTGTAAACACACAGTCCAGTTCAAAGTGAATGATGACAGGCCCTACTGCCTGTAAACACACAGTCCAGTTCAAAGTGAATGATGACAGGCCCTACTGCCTGTAAACACACAGTCCAGTTCAAAGTGAATGATGACAGGCCCTACTGTCTGTAAACACACAGTCCAGTTCAAAGTGAATGATGACAGGCCCTACTGCCTGTAAACACACAGTCCAGTTCAAAGTGAATGATGACAGGCCCTACTGCCTGTAAACACACAGTCCAGTTCAAAGTGAATGATGACAGGCCCTACTGCCTGTAAACACACAGTCCAGTTCAAAGTGAATGATGACAGGCCCTACTGCCTGTAAACACACAGTCCAGTTCAAAGTGAATGATGACAGGCCCAACTGCCTGTAAACACACAGTCCAGTTCAAAGTGAATGATGACAGGCCCTACTGCCTGTAAACACACAGTCCAGTTCAAAATGAATGATGACAGGCCCTACTGCCTGTAAACACACAGTCCAGTTCAAAGTGAATGATGACAGGCCCTACTGTCTGTAAACACACAGTCCAGTTCAAAGTGAATGATGACAGGCCCTACTGCCTGTAAACACACAGTCCAGTTCAAAGTGAATGATGACAGGCCCTACTGCCTGTAAACACACAGTCCAGTTCAAAGTGAATGATGACAGGCCCTACTGCCTGTAAACACACAGTCCAGTTCAAAGTGAATGATGACAGGCCCTACTGCCTGTAAACACACAGTCCAGTTCAAAGTGAATGATGACAGGCCCAACTGCCTGTAAACACACAGTCCAGTTCAAAGTGAATGATGACAGGCCCTACTGCCTGTAAACACACAGTCCAGTTCAAAGTGAATGATGACAGGCCCTACTGCCTGTAAACACACAGTCCAGTTCAAAGTGAATGATGACAGGCCCTACTGCCTGTAAACACACAGTCCAGTTCAAAGTGAATGATGACAGGCCCTACTGCCTGTAAACACACAGTCCAGTTCAAAGTGAATGATGACGTGCCCGTGTAAGTAGCTTCATTTGTCGCTAGAATCTTTTACCAATAGAAGTCGCTGGAGGGGTCTGAAAACTTGCTAAATATTGTAGGCAACACTTGCCGTGTGTCAAATGGCTTAGTAGCATATAAGCCTACAGTAGCTCTGATTGGCTATGGCGCACTGGTCTACGTGGACTCCAGTCCTGGACAAGACAGATGTTTTTATTAGGATGTATTTACAGCAGTATCTATTCATTGTCCAAACACAGGTCAGCTATCTCATTCTATATTGCTATAGACTTTTTCACAAATTACTATCATTCCCAAACAACTATGAATTTATGAAAAGTGAAAATTACCATCTCTTGTCAGAGAACTATTCATCAATAAGTGAAGCATCAGTCAAAGCCTTCTGGCATCAACACTTACATGACAGTGACCTCCAGAGTTTGGGCCTACGCAGCCTATAAAGTCTGGGCCTCACCTGAAGAGCTGTCCCATGGGGATGCCTCCCTCGTGGAGCATGGGGTTGATGAGCTCAGACAGGTATTGCCAGATGTGGGGGATGTCTATGGCCATGTCCTCAGCCACTTCCAGGATCTCTTGGAGCCTATGATGAAAACACACAACCAGGTGAAAACCTTACTCATAGCATACACACATGCACTAACATGGACTCTTCTAAATTATTTTCTCTAACAAGCACACAGTACATTTGTGGCACTGCTCTGTCGACACCCAATAGATGTGGGAGTTTATCAAAATTGGGTTTGTTTTCAAAATTCTTTGTGGGTCTGTGTAATCTGAGGAAAATATGTCTCTCTAATATGGTCATACATTTGGCAGGAGGTTAGGAAGTGCAGCTCAGCTTCCACCTCATTTTGTGGGCAGTGAGCACATAGCCTGTCTTCTCTTGAGAGCCATGTCTGCCTACTGCGGCCTTTCTCAATAGCAATGCTATGTTCACTGAGTCTATACATAGTCAAAGATTTCCATAAATTTTGGGTCAGTCACAGTGGTCAGGTATTCTGACACTGTGTACTCTGTTTAGGGCCATATAGCATTCTAGTTTGCTCTGATTTTTTGTTAATTCATTCTAATGTGTCAAGTAATTATCTTTTTGTTTTCTCATGATTTGTTTGGATCTAATTGTGTTGCGGTCCTAGGGCTCTGTGGGGTGTGTTTGTGAACAGAGCCCAAGGACCAGCTTGCTTAGGGGACTCTTCTCCAGGTTCATCTCTGTAGGTGATGGTTTTGTTATGAAGGTTTGGGAATCGCTTCCTTTTCGGTGGTTGTAGAATTTAATGTCTCTTTCCTGGATATTGATCATTAGCGGGTTTGGGCCTAATTGTGACTCGTTTCAGGAAACTAGGCGTATGTCGGGCGTCACTACTTCACATTTGAAAGTAAACTTAATTTTTTTTAAATCAAAATGTGTTTATTGGCAGAAATGCCTTCTGGAACATATGAACTTCCATGTGCCTTAATAACAAACCTGTAACACATCTGTAAAAACAAATACAATTGTTAAAATTACGAGCCTAGTTGGTTTAGCCACAGAATAAAGGACGCAACCTTCCCGCTAGCCATGATTGGTTGAGATAATGAGTGGGCTGGACATGCCAAGAGACGAGTTCGGATTGGTCTGCCATGTAAAACGCTTCTGCCTAGAATGAGCTGGTCAGTATGTGTAGGTAATACTTTCTGACGCAGCTTTAAAAAATATATATATCACGTAGTAGAACTGCATAAGTGTTGCTCTCCACTTTCTGGAGGACCGAGTTTTAAAATCAGTGGAATTAGAGTATCGTAGCTAAGGAGAAAATTCTAGCGTTTGATTGCAAATATGCAGACGGAGTCGAACATACAGAAGGCTGTGTTGTATAAACACCTGTCTCCGGATTACATCTTCAAACTAAGGGCAATCATGGCATCTGTGACAGAGAGGGAGAAGCATTCATCCATGTATAACAGGTAAGAGAGTCTAGCTGGCTACATTTTCAGATATTACGCGTTTAAAATTGTCAGAAAGTGGTTTTCTTTTTAAATTTCTCCCTCCCTCCCACCCAGCCCTCTCTCTCCCTACCCCCCTCCCTCGCTCTTCCCCTGACCTCCCCAGTCTGTCTCTCTCTCTAGCACACAACCTGGTCTCTAGGGAAGTACTACACATACTCCCCCTTACCCTTTGTAGTACTCTGTTGTGGGCAGGGTGCCAGCCTTGATGAGCTGGTGCAGCAGCAGGCCCATGCGTTCTCTGGCGATGGCGCTGCGCTCCAGAGTGTTCTCCAGACCGTTCCGCACAAACACAAAGAGCAGCGGGGCGCTGTTCAGCTCCACTACACACTGCAGTGCCTCCTACAGGGCCGGAGGGGGAAGGACAGGAGTTTAGTATACAGCAGTTAGCTTTACTATGGCCTCCAAATGTGTGTGTTTATATTTGTCATTGACATGAAACTGATGATGCGTGAGTGAGCATGTCATTGAGATGGGTGTGTGTGTGTACCTTCATGTCATTGAGATAGGTGTGTGTGTGTGTGTGTGTGTGTGTGTACCTTCATGTCATTGAGATAGGTGTGTGTGTGTGTGTGTGTACCTTCATGTCATTGAGATGGGTGTGTGTGTGTACCTTCATGTCATTGAGATAGGTGTGTGTGTGTGTGTGTACCTTCATGTCATTGAGATGGGTGTGTGTGTGTACCTTCATGTCATTGAGATGGGTGTGTGTGTGTACCTTCATGTCATTGAGATGGGTGTGTGTGTGTACCTTCATGTCATTGAGATGGGTGTGTGTGTGTGTGTGTGTGTGTGTACCTTCATGTCATTGAGATGGGTGTGTGTGTGTGTGTGTGTACCTTCATGTCATTGAGATGGGTGTGTGTGTGTACCTTCATGTCATTGAGATAGGTGTGTGTGTGTGTGTGTGTGTGTACCTTCATGTCATTGAGATAGGTGTGTGTGTGTGTGTACCTTCATGTCATTGAGATGGAGGTACTCCTCGATGATGGCGCTGGATTTCTTCTCCAGCTCCTCCTCGGTCACGGCCGGTTTGGTCGGAGCATCAGGGGGAGGGGTGTGGGCTGTCTCACGCTTCACTGCACAGATACAACACAAAACCATAGTCAGATTAACACACACTAGTATATACTAACACAGACAATTATACATAACCACACAATTATACACTAACACACATCACACACTAAGAGTGTATAAATGTATCCAATGTGAGCGCATGTGTGGATGTGTATGTGTTGTAGTGTGTGTATGCAGTCTGTGTGTATAATCTCCTACCAACAACCTCCTTGCTGGGAGCCCTGTCCCGGCTACCGCTGCCTCCCCGGCTACGGCTGCCTCCCTGGCTACCGCTGCCTCCCCGGTCTCTGCTGCCTCCCTGGTCTCTGCTGCCTCCCTGGTCTCTGCTGCCTCCCCGGTCTCTGTCGTCAGTCATGCTGGCTACGCGCCGGACGGGGGGTTCCGTAGGGGTGCAACTATCGCCCCTACGCTCCTCTGTCTCACGGCTGAAGCTGCGCTTAGTGATAGGGGGGCGGGCGTCGCGACTGCCACCACGCTCGTCGCGACTGCTGTCGTGCCGCTCGAAGCGGTCAAACCTGTCACGGTCACGACTGGAGCTGGACCTACAGAAGGGGGGAGAGAGAGAGCAAGTTTTGCGAGGGGAGAGAGCGAGCTTTATGATGGGGGGAAGAGCGGTACAAGAGAGAGGGGAGAGAGCGATCGTTACGAGAGAGAGAGCGGTCGTTACGAGCGAGAGAAAGCGATTGTTACGAGAGAGAGTGAGATCGTTACGAGAGAGCGATCGTTACGAGAGAGAGCGATCGATCGTTACGAGAGAGAGAGCGCGATCGTTACGAGAGAGAGCGATCGTTACGAGAGAGAGAGCGATTGTTACGAGAGAGAGAAAGCGCGATCGTTACGAGAGAGCGATCGATCGTTACGAGAGAGAGAGCGCGATCGTTACGAGAGAGAGAGCGCGATCGTTACGAGAGAGAGAGCGATCGTTACGAGAGAGAGAGAGCGATCGTTACGAGAGAGAGAGAGCGATCGTTACGAGAGAGAGAGCGATCGTTACGAGAGAGAGCGATCGTTACGCGAGAGAGAGCGATCGTTACGAGCGATCGTACGAGGGGGGCGGTAGAGAGAGAGCGTCGTTGAGAGAGCGATCGTTACGAGAGAGAGCGATCGTTACGAGAGAGAGCGATCGTTACGAGAGAGAGCGATCGTTACGAGAGAGAGCGATCGTTACGAGAGAGAGCGATCGTTACGAGAGAGAGAGCGATCGTTACGAGAGAAGAGCGAGCGATCGTTACGAGAGAAGAGCGAGAGCGATCGTTACGAGAGAGAGAGCGATCGAGAGCGTCGTTACGAAGAGAAGAGAGAGAGCGATCGTTCACGAGAAGAGTCGATCAGAGAGCGTCGTACGAGAGACGAGAGAGAAGATCGATCGTTACGAGAGAGAGAGAGCGATCGTTACGAGAGAGAGCGATCGTTGAGAGAGAGCGATCGTTACGAGAGAGAGTCGATCGTTACGAGAGAGAGCGATCACACATGAGAGAGGGGGCGAAGAGAGAGAGCGATCGTTACGAGAGAGAGAGCGATCGTTCTGAGAGAGAGCGATCGTTACGAGAGAGAGCGATCGTTACGAGAGAGAGCGATCGTTACGAGAGAGAGAGCGATCGTTACGAGAGAGAGCGATCGTTACGAGAGAGAGCGATCGTTACGAGAGAGAGAGCAATCGTTACGAGAGAGCGATCGTTACGAGAAAGCGATCGTTACGAGAGAGAGAAGCGATCGTTACGAGAGAGCGATCGATCGTTAGAGAGAGAGAGCGATCGATCGTTACGAGAGAGAGCGATCGTTACGAGAGAGAAGCGAGCGAGGAGAGAGAAGCGATCGTTACTAGAGAGAGAGCGATCGTTACGAGAGAGCGATCGTTTCTGGCGAGAGAAGCGATCGTTCTGAGCGAGAGAGCGATCGTTACGAGAGAGAGCGATCGTTAGAGAGAAGCGATCGTTAGAGAAAGAGAGCGATCGTTACGAGAGAAGCGATCGTTTGAGAGAGAGAGCGATCGTTACGAAGAGAGAGAGCGATCGTTACGAGAGAGCGATCGTTACGAGAGAGAGAGCGATCGTTATCGAAGAAGAGCGAAGCGATCGTTACGAGAGAGAAGAGAGAAGCGATCGTTAGAGAAGAGCGAGAGCGATCGTTACGAGAGAAGAGCGAGAGCGATCGTTACGAGAGAGAGCGATCGTTACGAGAGAGAGAGCGATCGTTACGAGAGAGAGAGCGATCGTTACGAGAGAGAGCGATCGTTACGAGAGAGAGCGATCGTTACGAGAGAGCGATCGTTACGAGAGAGAGCGATCGTTACGAGAGAGAGCGATCGTTACGAGAGAGAGCGATCGTTACGAGAGAAAAGCGGCGATCGTTACGAGAGAGATCGTTACGAGAGCGAGCGATCGTTACGAGAGAGAGAGTATGTGTAGATCGTTACGAGAGAGAGAGCGATCGTTACGAAGCGGCGTGTAGAGAGGGGGGGAGAGAACGCGTAGAGAGGGGGGAGAGAACGCGTAGAGAGGGGGGAGAGAGCGTTATGGCGAGAGGGGGAGAAAGCGTTACGAGAGAGGGGGAGAGAGCGATCGTTACGAGAGAGAGCGATCGTTACGAGAGAGAGGGGGAGAGAGCGATCGTTACGAGAGAGAGCGATCGTTACGAGAGAGAGAGCAATCGTTACGAGAGAGAGAGAGCGATCGTTACGAGAGAGAGAGAGCGATCGTTACGAGAGAGAGAGATCGTTACGAGAGAGAGAGTGATCGTTACGAGAGAGAGAGCGATTGTTACGAGAGAGAGTGATCGTTAGAGAGAGCGATCGTTACGAGAGAGAGAGCGATCGTTACTAGAGAGAGCGATCGTTACTAGAGAAGCGATCGTTACGAAGAGAGAAGCGATCGTTACTAGAGAGCGATCGTTACGAGAGAGAGAGAGCGATCGTTACGAGAGAGAGCGATCGTTACGAAGAGCGATCGTTAGAAGCGATCGTTACGAGAGAGAGCGATCGTTACGAGAGAGAGCGATCGTTACGAGAGAGAGCGATCGTTACGAGAGAGCGATCGTTACGAGAGAGAGCGATCGTTACGAGAGAGCGATCGTTACGAGAGAGAGCGATCGTTACGAGAGAGAGCGATCGTTACGAGAGAGAGCGATCGTTACGAGAGAGAGCCGAGCGATCGTTACGAGAGAGAGATCGTTACGAGAGAGAGCGATCGTTACGAGAGAGAGAGAGTATGTGTAGATCGTTACGAGAGAGAGCGATCGTTACGGCGTGTAGAGAGGGGGGGAGAACGCGCGAGAGGGGAGAAACGCGTAGAGAGGGGGAGAGCGTTATGAGCGAGAGGGGGAGAGAGAGCGTTAGAGAGCGAGAGGAGAGAGCGATCGTTACGAGAGAGAGAGCGATCGTTACGAGAGAGAGAGCGATCGTTACGAGAGAGAGCGATCGTTACGAGAGAGAGCGATCGTTACGAGAGAGAGAAGCGATCGTTACGAGAGAAAGAGAGAGCGATCGTTACGAGAGAGAGAGAGCGATCGTTACGAGAGAGAGAGAGCGATCGTTACGAGAAAGAGAGAGCGATCGTTACGAGAGAGAGCGATCGTTCGAGAGAGAGAGCGAGAGAGCGATCGTTAGAGAGAGAGCGATCGTTACGAGAGAGAGAGAAGCGATCGTTACGTTAGAGAGCGAGAGAGAGAAGCGATCGTTACGAGAGAGAGAGCGATCGTTACGAGAGAGAGCGATCGTTACGAGAGAGAGAGCGATCGTTACGAGAGAGAGCGACGAGAGAGAGCGATCGTTAGCGATGAAAGGGGGGAGAAAGAGCGATCGTTACGAGAGAGAGAGCGATCGTTACGAGAGAGAGAGCGATCGTTACGAGAGAGAGCGATCGTTACGAGAGAGAGAGCGATCGTTAGAGAGAGAGCGATCGTTACGAGAGAGAGAGCGATCGTTAGAGAGCGAGCGATCGAGAGCGAAAGCGATGCGAGAGAGAGAGAGCGATCGACGAAAGAGAGAGCGATCGTTACGAGAGAGAAGCGATCGTTACGAGAGAGAAGCGATCGTTACGAGAGAGAGATCGATCGAGAGAGAGCGATCGTTACGAGAGAGAGAGCGATCGTTACGAGAGAGAGAGCGATCGTTACGAGAGAGAGCGAGAGAGAGCGAGAGAGAGCGATCGTTACGAGAGAAGCGATCGTTACGAGAGAGAGAGCGATCGATCGAGAGAGAGAGAGAGCGATCGTTAGAGAGAGAGCGATCGTTACGAGAGAGAGAGCGATCGTTACGAGAGAGAGAGCGATCGTTACGAGAGAGAGAGAGAGCGATCGTTACGAGAGAGAGAGCGATCGTTACGAGAGAGAGCGATCGTTACGAGAGAGAGAGCGATCGTTACGAGAGAGAGCGATCGTTACGAGAGAGAGAGCGATCGTTACGAGAGAGAGAGATCGTTACGAGAGAGAGAGCGATCGTTACGAGAGAGCGATCGTTATGAGAGAGAGAGCGATCGCTACGAGAAAGAGCCGAGCGATCGCTACAAGAGAGAGAGCGATCGTTACGAGAGAGAGCGATCGTTACAAGAGAGAGAGCGATCGTTACGAGAGAGAGCGATCGTTATGAGAGAGAGAGAGCGATCGCTACGAGAAAGAGTCGAGCGATCGTTACAAGAGAGAGAGCGATTGTTACGAGAGAGAGAGAGAGCGATTGTTACGAGAGAGAGCGATCGTTACGACGGGGCGTGAAAGAGGGGGAGAGAACGCGTAGAGAGGGGGAGAGAACGCGTAGAGAGGGGGAGAGAACGTGTAGAGAGGGGAGAGAGAACGCGTAGAGAGGGGGAGAGAACGCGTAGAGAGGGGGAGAGAGCGCGTAGAGAGGGGGCGAGAGCGCGTAGAGAGGGGGAGAGAGCGCGTAGAGAGGGGGAGAGAGCGCGTAGAGAGGGGGGAGAGAGAGCGTAGACAGGGGGGAGAGAGCGTAGAGAGGGGGAGAGAGAGCGTAGAGAGGGGGGAGAGAGCGCGTAGAGAGAGGGGAGAGAGCGCGTAGAGAGGGGGGAGAGAGCGCGCGAGAGGGGGAGAGAGCGCGTAGAGAGGGGGAGAGAGCGCGTAGAGAGGGGGAGAGAGCGCGTAGAGAGGGGGAGAGAGCGCGTAGAGAGGGGGAGAGAGCGCGTAGAGAGGGGGAGAGAGCTCGTAGAGAGGGGGAGAGAGCGCGTAGAGAGGGGGAGAGAGCGCGTAGAGAGGGGGGAGAGAGCGCGTAGAGAGGGGGGAGAGAGCGCGTAGAGAGGGGAGAGCGCGTTAGGAGCGAGAGGGGGAGAGCGCGTTAGGAGCGAGAGGGGGAGAGCGCGTTAGGAGCGAGAGGGGGAGAGAGAGCGAGAGGGGGAGAGAGCCGTTACCAGCGAGAGGGGGAGAGTGCGTTGAGGGAATAGGCGAGAGGAGAGAGATATGAAAGAGGAAAGAAATGATGGGGAGAAATAGAAGAGATGGGAAAGTGGGGGAAGAAAGAGAAAGAGGTAGACAATAGGTGTGTAAGCGAGTCGGGCAGAGAGAAAGAGAGAAGTGGTGGAGATTAAGATCAGGAAGAAAAGGAAGGAAGAATGGAGAGAAAAAAGGAAAAATAGAAAGAGCAGTAGTGACCTCTGGGGTACCCTGCGGTCAGCGTCTGAGGAGGATGCTGGTGGAGCTGACTGCTGCAGGGCAGAGAAACGGTTGCCGGTGGCCGGACGGCCAGTCTCCGCTGCGAGAGAGAGAGAGAAATTATAATTCTATACAAAGAATTTGAAACTTTAAAAGCTGAAGAAAAAACTCGAATATTTATTGGGTGAAAAGCCAAAATGTGCAGTTTTGGCAGCCAAATATGTGTCCTCCTGCAACAACCTGAGGGACAGCCAGTGAAAAGTGCAAAGTAAAGTCGATAATATTTCCCATCTTGTTTTGTCTTTCATACCATGTCATGTGTCTTCTCAGTCATGTTGACACTGGTCCACAACCATTGCTTTAATGTATTGTTGTTCATTAATATTGTTGTTGTTAATGGTAATCCCATGTCCACTACTACTATTATTATTATTATTATTGTTGTTGGTTCGACCATTTATTGCTCTCTCTCTCTCTCTCGCGCTCCCCCTCTCTCTCTCGCGCACGCTCCCCCTCTCTCTCTCTCGCACGCTCCCCCTCTCTCTCTCGCACGCTCCCCCTCTCTCTCTCGCACGCTCCCTCTCTCTCTCGCACGCTCCCTCTCTCTCTCGCGCGCTCCTCCCTCTCTCGCGCGCTCCTCCCTCTCTCGCGCGCTCCTCCCTCTCACTCTCTCTCGCGCTCCTCCCCCTCTCTCGCACTCCTCCCCCTCTCTCTCGCGCTCCTCCCCCTCTCTCTCCTGCGCTCCCCCACTCTCTCTCTCGCGCGCTCCCTCCCTCTCTCTCGCTCCCACGCTCCCTCCCTCTCTCTCTCTCTCTCTCCCTCTCTCTCGCTCCCACGCTCCCTCCCTCTCTCTCTCGCTCCCTCCCTCCCTCCCTCGCTCCGCGCGCTCCTCCCCCTCTCTCTCGCGCTCCTCCCCCTCTCTCTCGCGCTCCTCCCCCTCTCGCTCCTCCCCCTCTCTCTCTCGCTCGCTCCTCCCCCTCTCCCTCTCGCTCCTCCCCGCTCCCTCTCGCGCGCTTCCCCTCCCTCTCGCGCGCGCTCCCTCTCTCTCTCGCTCCCTCCCTCTCTCGCTCCCTCCCTCTCTCTCTCGCTCCCTCCCTCTCTCTAACCTCCCCCTCTCTCTCGCGCGCTCCTCCCCCTCTCTCTCTCGCTCCTCTCGCGCGCGCTCCTCCCCCTCCCTCCCTCCCTCCCTCCCTCTCTCGCTCCCTCCCTCTCTCGCTCCTCCCCCTCTCGCTCCTCCCCCTCTCTCTCTCGCTCCTCCCCCTCTCTCTCTCTCTCGCTCCCTCCCTCTCCCTCCCTCTCTCTCCTCCCCCTCTCTCTCTCGCTCCTCCCCGCTCCCTCTCTCCCCCTCCCTCTCGCGCGCGCCCTCCCCCCTCCCTCCCCCTCTCGCTCCCCCCCTCTCGCGCTCCCCCTCTCGCTCCTCCCCCCCCCCCTCGCGCACGCCCCCTCCCTCTCTCTCTCCCTCCCTCCCCCTCTCGCGCTCCTCCCCCTCCCTCTCTCCTCCCCCTCGCGCTCGCTCCCCCCTCCCTCTCTCCCCCTCCCTCTCTTCTCTCGCGCTCGCTCCCTCCCTCTCTCCTTCCCCCCCCCTCGCGCTCTCCCCCTCCGCGCGCTCCCGCGCTCCCCCCTCGCGCTCCCCCTCCTTCCCCCATCTCTCGCTCCCCCTCCCTCTCTCGCTCCCCCTCTCTCCTCCCCCCCTCGCTCCCCCTCCCTCTCTCCTTCCCCCACCTCGCTCCCCCTCCCTTCTCGCGCTCGCTCCCCCCCCTCCCTTCTCGCGCGCTCCCCCTCCCTCGCGCTCCCCCCCTCCCCCTCTCTCTCTCTCGCTCGCGCCCCCTCCTTCTCTCCCGCCCCTCCCTCTCTCCCTCCCCCTCTCTCCTTTCGCTCCCCCTCCCTCACTCGCGCTCCCCCTCCCTCTCTCCTTCCCCCTCTCTCGCACTCCCTCTCTCCTCCCCCCGCGCTCCCCCTCCCTCTCTCGCGCTCCCCCTCCTTCCCCCTCCCTCGCGCTCCCCCTCCCTCCCTCCCTCCCTCCCTCCCTCTCTCGCTCCCCTCCCCCTCCCTCGCGCCCCTCCCTCTCTCCCTCCCCCTCCCTCTCTCCCTCCCCCCCTCTCTCGCACTCCCCCCTCCCCCTCCCTCACTCGCGCTCCCCCTCCCTCTCTCCTTCCCCCTCTCTCGCACTCCCTCTCTCCCCCCTCGCGCTCCCCCTCCTTCCCCCCTCTCTCCCGCCCCCTCCCTCTCTCCCTCCCCCCCCTCTCACTCGCTCCCCCCTCCCTCACTCGCGCTCCCCCTCTCTCGCACTCCCTCTCTCCCCCCTCGCGCTCCCCCTCCCTCTCTCGCGCTCCCCCTCCTTCCCCCTCTCTCTCTCCCCCTCCCCTCTCTCGCGCGCTCTCCCCCCCGCGCTCCCCCTCCCTCTCTCGCGCTCGCTCCCCCTGGCTCGCGCTCCCCCTCCCTCTCTCGCGCTCGCCCTCCCTCGCGCTCCCCCCTCCCTCTCTCCTTCCCCCCTCGCTCCCCCCCTCCCTTCTCCCGCGCTCGCTCCCCCTCCCTCTCTCCTTCCCCCTCTCGCGCTCCCCCTCCCTTTCTCGCTCCCCCTCCCTCTCTCCTTCCCCCCCTCTCGCGCTCCCCCTCCCCTCTCTCGCTCCCCCTCCCCCTCCCTCTCTCCTTCCCCCTCGCGCTCCCCCTCCCTTTCTCCCTCCCCCTCCCTCTCTCCTCCGCGCGCCCCTCCCCCCCCTCGCGCCCCCTCCCCTTCTCACGGCCCCCCTCTCTCTCGCTCTCCCCCTTCTCTCGCTCGCTCGCTCCCCCCATCTCGCTCGCTCCCCCTTCTCTCGCTCGCTCCGCTCCCCCCATCTCGCTCGCTCCCCCTTCTTCTCTCGCTCGCTCGCTCCCCCCATCTCGCTCGCTCCCCCCATCTCGCTCGCTCCCCCTTCTCGCTCGCGCGCTCCCCCTTCTCGCCCCCCTTCGCGCCCCCCTTCTCGCTCCCGCGCGCTCCCCGTTATCTCTCTCGCGCTCGCTCCCCCCTTATCTCTCTCGCGCTCGCTCGCTCCCCCTTATCGCGCTCGCTCGCCCCCTTATCTCTCTTCGCAATCAGTGGTCGCTCCCCCTTATCTCTCTGCGCGCTCCCCCTCTCTCTCGATAACGTCGGCGCGTTTTTCCCCCTCCCCCGCTTCCCCCCTCGCGCGCTCCCCCCTCCCCCGCGCCTCCCCCGCGCGCGCTCTTGGGTTTGAAGTGCTTTAAATTGCAGACTGGAATTTAGATGTAGCCAAAATTTTAATGATCTTTTCTGTATTTTCATTATTACTGGAAAACGGCTCAATTCTGCCCAACATGCATTAGTTGGTGTATTTCTCTGGACTTGTAGGATTTTCCGACAGAATTCTGCATGTAGGGCTTCAATTGGATGTTTGTCCCATATTTTAAGTCCAGTTTATTGAGTGCCCCCAAACCTCACTTCCATAAAGTGCTATTGGTAGGATTACACTGTCAAATATTTTAGTCCAAATTTGAATTGGGATGTTGATTTTGAATAATTTAATTTTTTATTGCATACATTGCTCTGCGAGTGCATTCACTGCCATATTAAAGTTTCCCGATGCAGATATGGTCAGACCAAGGTAGGTGTAATTTTGTGTGTGTTCAATTAAGGTGTTGTTCAGGGTGAATTTATATTTGTGTTTCTGACATGTTTTTTTTTGGAAAATCATGATTTTACTTTTTTGGAAATTTACTGCCAGGGCCCAATTATGGCAATATTGCTCCAGAATATTAATGTTCTGTTGAAGACCTTCTTTGGTTGGTGATAGTAGTACCAAGTCATCAGCATATAGCAGGTATTTCACCTCTATGTCAAATAGTGTGAGTCCTGGGGCTGGAGATTGGTCCAACATGTCTACTAATTCATTGATATAAATGTTGAAAAGATTTGGACTCAAACTGCAGCCTTGTCTCACACCCCAACATTGTGAAAAAAATTATGTTCTTTGGTTTTTGATTTTTATTGCACACTTGTTTTCTGTGTACATACATTTTATTAAGTCATATACCTTACCACCAAGCCCACTTTGTAGAATTCTGTAGAATAGCCATTCGTGCCAAATCGAATCAAATGCTTTTTTAAAGTCAATAAAGCAAAGCAAAGATTTTGCCCTCTTTTTTTTGGTGGACGTGTTTATTAATTAGTGTGTGTAAGGTGTATATATGGTCAGTAGTGCGATGGTTAGGGAGAAAGCCAACTTGACATTTACTTATTACATTTTTTTCTTGAAGAAAGGTTTCAATTCTTGAACTCAAAATGCTACAGAAAATCTTTCCCAAGTTACTGTTTACGCAAATTCCTCTGTAATTATTGGGGTCTGATTTGTCTCCACTTTTGTGGATAGGTGAGATGAGCCCCTGGTTCCAGACATCAGGGAAGCAGCCAGAAGTTAATACCATGTTGAACAATTTTAGCACAGCATTTTGCAACTCAGGTGTGCTGTTTTTCAGCATTTAATTTCTGATGTCTAGACCACAAGCCTTCTTTAATTTAATAGATTTTAGCTTTTCATTTAGTTCTTGTTGGGTTATTGGGTAATCTAATGGATTTTGGTTGCTCTCTCTCGTGCTCGCTCTCTCTCGTGCTCGCTCTCTCGTGCTCGCTCTCTCGTGCTCGCTCTCTCGTGCTCGCTCTCTCGAATGCAAATGAATTACGTAAAAATCATACAATGTGATTTTCTGGATTTTTTTTAGATTCCGTCTCACAGTTGAAGTGTACCTATTATAAAAAAATTACAGACCTCTACATGCTGTGTAAGTAGGAAAACCTGCAAAATCGACAGTGTATAAAATACTTGTTCTCCCCACTGTATATATTTTTTTAAATAGCCAAATCGGTGTCCAGAAATACAGATTTCTAATTGTTATGAAAACTTGAAAAATCGGCTTAAATTATTCGGTCATTCCGATTAATCGGTCAACCTATAGTCTCCAAGAGACTCCATGTTTAGTCTTGCCCGTGTGTGTGTTTGAACGTGCCCCTACCTGGTTCAGCTCCGGTGGCAGGCTTGGCTCCTGTGGTGCCTCCACTGCTGCCCTTGCCCCAGCTGCCCCACATGCCCTTACCCCCGAGCTGGGGAGCAAGAAGCTGGTTGCTGAAGTCCAGAGCACCAGGCTAGTGGGGGAAGAGGTCAAAAGGTTAAGAGAGCAGAGGTGATATACCAAAATGATATCCATCTCAGTGGGTCTTGACTTGGTAAAACATCTGATGAAACATGTCTAATAAAGTAAAGGAAGTCCAACCAGCATGGCATCCAGACAACACAACTCTCCACCTTGTCATGCTCTATATGGCAAATACAAAAAGCATCCTTGTGAGCCACAAAAAGGCAATATGTACGATTTTGTTTACATTCCCACCCAGAATGAGGAACCCCATGTGTTGGTAATGTAGTGAAAACACAGGTTCCTTTAGTAGTTCTAAACATTAAGAAACTCTCCCCTCACCTTAGTGATCTTGCTGAGCCGGCTGGTATCGATGGGTCTGTTCTTGGTGGAGATGGGCACTGTGTTCCAGCCCTCGTCCTGGGGCTGGCTGCCCCTTCCCACCTGCTGGCCCCGCGGCCCACCTGATCCCTTCCTCCTCTGTCTCCCCCCCTCCCGTCTCTTCCCCCTCCACCACCTCCTCGTCCTCCTCCGTCGTTCCTTGACATGAGCTGCTGCTGAACCTTGACCTGCTGCATGTGTTCCTCCTGCTCAGCATCCTTGTGGATCTGGTCAATGGTCTTAGGACCCTGCTCCCCCCGCCGGGGCACCCAGCCACTCTGGTGGAGGGAGAGGGAGGGAGATGACTCTTTAAAGTCTAAGATAAGCAATGCTGCTTCAGGGCCATATGGTTCATTACTATGGTAATTACTGTGATGCCATGATGGTAATGATACTATTTCACAGGAGACAAATAAATGGAAGGAGGAAAAGCGAAAGAAAGCTAGAGAGAGAGAAAGAGAGAGATACTTGAATCAGTTATAGAACCCATTGCACTTCATAGTTGTGAGGTCTGGGGTCCACTCACCAACCAAGAATTCACAAAATGGGACAAACACCAAATTGAGACTCTAGATGCAGTGTACAACATAAAACACCAAATAATGCATTCAGAGCAGAATGAGGCTAATGATCAAAACCCAGATAAGAGCTGTTCAATTCTACAACCAACTAAAAGGAAGCGATTCCCAAACGTCCCTTTTTCAAGACCCTGTCGTTTAAAGACATTTGGAATTTTACGAATTAACTCCAAATAAATCCAATAACTTCACATCTCCATTGTAAAGGGTTTACACACCGTTTCCCATGCTTCCCACCTGTGGGTCATTAAGACACTAACAGCTTGCAAACAGTAGGCACAGTTATGAAAACTTAGGACACTAGAGACGCCTTTCTACTGACTGAAAAACACCAAAAGAAATCTGCGTGAACGTGCCTTAGGTGTGCTGCAATGAGGCTTGAGGAATGCAGATGAGGCCAGGCAAGAAATTGCAATGTGCGTACTGTGAGACGCCTAAGACAGCGCTACGTTGAGACACGACAGACAGCTAATCGTCCTCGCAGTGGCAGACCACATGTAACAACACCTGCACAGGATCGGTACATCCGAACATCACACCTGTGGGACAGGTACAGGATGGCAACAACTGCCCGAGTTACACCAGGAACGCACAATTCCTCCATCAGTGCTCAGACTGTCCGCAATAGGCTGAACTGAGGGCTTGTAGGTCCTCACCAGTGTAGTTCTCACCAGTCCTCACTTGTAGGTCCTCACCAGACATCACCGGCAACGTCACCTATGGGCACAGCCCCACCGTTGCTGGACCAGACAGGACTGGCAAAAAGTGCTTTTCACTGACGAGTCACGGTTTTGCCTCACCATGGGTGAAGGTCGGATTCATGTTTATCATCGAAGGAATGAGCTTTACACCGAGGCCTGTACTCTGGAGCGGGATCGATTTGGAGGTGGAGGGTCCGTCATGGTCTGGGGCGGTGTGTCACAGCATCATCGGACTGAGCTTGTTGTCATTGCAGGCAATCTCAACACTGTGCGCTACAGGGAAGACATCGTTCTCCCTCATGTGGTACCCTTCCTGCAGGCTCATCCTGACATGACCCTCTAGCATGACAAATCCACCAGCCATACTGCTCGTTCTGTGTGTGATTTCCTGCAAGACAGGAATGTCAGTGTTCTGCCATGGCCAGCGAAGATCCCAAATCTCAATCCCATTGAGCTCGTCTGGGACCTGTTGGATCGGAGGGTGAGGGCTAGGGCCATTCCCCCCCAGAAATGTCCGGAAACTTGTTGGTGCCTTGGTGGAAGAGTGGGGTAACATCTCACAGCAAGAACTGGCAAATCTGGTGCAGTCCATTAGAAGATGCACTGCAGTACTTAATGCAGCTGGTGGCCACACCAGATTCTGACTGTTACTTTTGATTTTGAACCTCCCTTTGTTCAGGGACACATTATTCAATTTCTGTTATGTCTGTGGAACTTGTTCAGTTTATGTCTCAGCTGTTGAATCGTGTTATGTTCATACAACTATTTACACATGCTAAGTTTGCTGAGAATAAATGCAGTTGACAATGAGAGGACGTTTCTTTTTTTGTTGCGTTTACAACCCATATTTATGTTTATTTATTTTCCCTTCTGTGCTTTAACGATTTGCAAATCATTAGAACACTATATAGACATATGATCATATGTTCAGTTTTTTTCTTGTTTATTTCACTTTTGTTTATTGTCCATTTCTCTTTTTTTGGCAATTTAAACGTTTCCCATGTCAATAAAGCCCTCTGAAATGAATGAGAGAGATAAAGTGCAAGGAAGATACAGAAAGATGGAGGAAGAGAGAAAGACGGCGAGAAAATGAGTAGAAACGAGGACAACGAGAAAGGAAGAGAACATTGCACAGAGAGGGATGGGGGGGTGTAGTTGTACCCGTCTGAGGTCGATGACGTCCTGCAGCATGAAGCGGATCCGAGATGAGGTCTTCTTCTCCTTGATGATCTTGTCCATCTGGGCAAAGTACTGGTCCATACGGGGCTGAGGGGGGTCAGAGGGACAGTCAGACTGGGGGCGGGTGGGTGTGGCCATTCTAATTTCCGTAAAGGTAATTATGTCAGTGTGAGTGTGTGTCTGCTCCTGTGTGTGTGTGTGCCCATCTAACTGTGTGTGTGTGTGTGTGTGTGTGTGTGTGTGTGTGTGTGTGTGCGCGCGCGTCTCTCGCTCTCTTCCTCTCTCTGCGTACCTTGGCTTTCTCAAAGTCCAGGTCCTTGCCGATGGTGGACAGCAGTCTACAGAGGCACTCCAGCGACTCCTCGTCGTGGTTCTTCAGCAGCTTGACGATGCAGTCGTGCATGATGGCCTCCGTCAGCATCTTCAGCTTGAACAGCTCACCGATGAACTTGATGTTGCCCAGCGACCGCCGCCGCGCCTTGTCTTTGGCCTCCTCCAGCGTCGCCTTCAGACCAGCTTTCTCCTCCTGGGAAACGAGAGGTCCGAGGTTAGTTTGAAAGTTCACAAAGGAGGGTGAAACAGAATGGAAACGCATCTATTACACAGGTTGTCTATCAAAGTAGTTTGTTGAATCTTGAATTATAAAAAAGAATGGCAGCATCTATTTTCAATATTACACATCGAACCCCCCACCCTCCCCAAAAAAGCCACTTCTTGATAATTAATTTGAGGAAAAATGTACTTGAAAGGCTTGTGATGTGTTCTCACCGAGCCATCTTAAGAAGAATGCATGCATGTCGCGTTTGCTAAATGACTATATTGTCATGTGAAATGAATCCTCCCCTACCTCTTTGGCAGCCTCCATCTCCTTCTGTTTGGCCTCAAAGATGACGTCATCATCCTGGTCCTTCTCAAACTCTTTCTGACAGCGGTTGAGCAGCAGCTTGCGGAAGTTTACAGTCACTCCCGGCTTGTCTGTGGTGGGCACTTTCAACTAGAAAGAGCCAATGAAAAGGAAACAAGGAGAAATACTAGTTTACTTCAAGGTCTGTTTGGTTTATGTCCAGTAGAATAAAGACAGAATCAAAGGAAAGCAGAGGGCTTGTCCTCAGCTCCTTGTGTTGTTAAATTTCATCAATAGACTGCAATGGTCCAAACACAAGGCTCAACATAGAGGGAGAGAAAGGAAATAAAAAGACTAAGACGGACTGCCCAAACACTTCACTCACCCCCATAAGGCAGCGGCACATGTTTGCGTAGGCCACAGAGAAGTTGGGCTCGGAGATGGCCTTCTCAAAGATCAGGTCGATCACTCCCTTCAGCCGCTCCTCCGTGTCGATGGTCAGCTCTGTGACCTGTTTCATCAGTTGCTGGAACATCTGGGGGGTCAGCTTGTTGAGGATGGAGCGGACCCTCTTGAACAGCTCCTGGGTCTTGGCCTGCTCGGGGTCGTCGCTCTCCTCATCCTCGGGGGCGGCGCCTCGGCCCCGGGTCACAGCCTTCTTCACTGCGGGCTTCCAGGCCTTCTCCGCCTTGTTGAGCTCCACTTCACCACCTAGCGATGAGGAGATTGTGATGATCTTGCGGGGCTCCTTGCGCTGGCCCTGCTGGGAGCGCCGTGGTCCGGGGGGCTGGGGGAAGATGAGATATAGATTGGAAGGGGAGAGAGAGTGGTAGGGAGAAAGAGGGAGGAGAAAGAGATATAAAGAGGTAGGAGATGAGGTCTATGAACTCAACAAACACACCGGGCTGTCAATCATACACTACCAGAGCACAGTTTTAGACAGAAACAAGGTCGAGAGCAGGGCCAGTTCCACTCAACGGAAGTCTTAGAACACCATTCAATGGTTATCTTTAAATGCTCACAATAAATCATTGGTTGATGATCAAATCAAATCACTTGTTTTAAAGAAACGTGACAAAAAAGGGTGCATCCAATGATATCTCCTTTCTCCTGAAGTGTGCACTAATTCACTACTTCCCACAAATTGAATAGCATTAGATTGTTAGAGGCATGGGCTAGTGGGAGTTTCCACCATATTTTTTACACCAGTAATTTCCTTTCAAATCAGTAAACATGGGAGGAAGGATAGAGAGACATTTGGAGAGTGACGTACTATGTACTATGACTAATGCTCTCCAAGAGACACGGACACACACACACACCAACAGCCCACATACTTAATAAATTCTGACGAACACACACAGAAAACACATAGAACCAACATAAAGAAATAGAACACTATAATGGGCATCCTATTAACATGACCAAACAATCATCCATCTTGGTCCTGAATTATAGGATCTCTATACACTGACCATAGAGTTAGAGGACACTATGCAGACACACACCCAACACACTGCCATACTCACTCCCAGGTGGTCCCTTCCAGGGCCCCGTGGTCCCCCTCCCCCAGAGGACTGTCTACCCAGGTTACCCATGAAGGCGGGGGTGAAGTCTGGCCCGGCGTTCATGTTGCGACCCGGCTCCGCTGGGCGCATGGGGGTCTTATTCGCCTACACAGAGAAAGAGAGAATTATGTACCTATGATTTTGACATTGGATTGTCATTGAAATTAACATTGGGACAGAGATACTAGAAAAGCACATGATTGAGACATGGGAGGTGTTAAAATCCACATAAAAACAAAAAACTAAAATTTGTACTAGAGCATAATCCCTTTAATTTCATAACACTTATTAGAACAATACCTTTAACTGTGTGCCTATAAAATCACCATACTGGATCAGAAAATTTCTTAATTAATTTGATGGTATAGTTTACCTTATCTAGCACAACATCTGTGATGAGAGGCAGGCCCTCAGGCTTGTTCATGCTGGCACTAATGAACTGGCAACCCAGCAGGAACTCCCTGTCATACCTCTTCTTCTCCTCTGGGTCGATAGGCTTCCATTGCTCTGTTGGGAGGAAAGGGTGGAGGAGCGGGAGAGTTTGAATTGGCTACAAAGGACTCTTTATACTGCTTAGGTGTTGTAACACACCCAACCCAAGCTCTCAGACTACTCTTGAAGAGACATATATTTCATTAGGGATAACGCTGGCCATACACATGAGTAATGGGGATCTTTGACAGTAGCTAGGTTTCCATTCAATTTGTGATAGATTTTCATGCAAATATTATAATATCCGCCTTAACAAAATATGTAAATTTTCCTTCCTGAGGTTTGTTTCCATCAGAACAGAACGGCAGATAAAAGGCTGTGCTTGATGACGTAGTGCACGTAAAAACAAATTTTGCACTAAAGTACTCATGTACCGAATAAAAAAACGAAACAAGTTCAATGTGTTTCCATTGCATTTTCCAGTCCATCGATGGTTGTCACAAAAACTGTTTGGGCAAACTTGCCCAATCTGGTTTTTGCACATGCACTCTAGACTAGAGGTCGACCGATTAATCGGCATATGCGATTAAATAGGGCCGATTTCAAGTTTTCATAACAATCGGTAATTGTTATGGACGGCGATTACATTGCAATCCTTGAGGAGACTGTGGCAGGCTGACCACCTGTAACACGAGTGCAGCGTCAAAAGGACCTTGTGGCTGCAATGAGCCAAGGTACGTTGCTAGCTAGCGTTAAATGGATCTTAAAAAAACAATCAATCTTTACATAATCACTAGTTAACCTAGTAATATCATCAACCATGTGTAGTTAACTAGCTTGTCCTGTGCTGCATTTAATCAATGGCTGTTACTTTATCATCGAATCACAGCTTACTTTGCCAAACGGGTGATGATTTAAAAAGCACATTCGTTGCACAAATGTACCTAACCATAAACATCAATGCCCATCTTTAAATCAATACACAGAAGTATATTTTTTTAATCTCCATATTTAGTTAAAAGAAATGCATGTTAGCAGGCAATATTAACGAGGGAAATTGTGTCGCTTCTCTTGCGTTCTGTGCAAGCAGAGTCAGGGTATAATGCAGCAGTTTGGGCCGCCTGGATCGTTGCGAACTGTGTGAAGACCATTTCTTCCTAACAAAGACAGTAATTAATGTCAGAATTGTACATAATTATGACATAAAAGTTGTGCAATGTAATAGCAATATTTAGACTTAGGGTTGCCACCCATTCGATAAAATATGGAATGGTTCCGTATTTCACTTAAAGTATAAACGTTTTGTTTTTCAAAATGATAGTTTCCGGATTTGACCATATTAATGACCAAAGGCTCGTATTTCTGTGGTTATTATATTATTATACTATAATTTGATATTTGATAGAGCAGTCCGAGCGGTGGTAGGCAGCAGCGAGCTCGTAAGCATTAATTCAAACTTTACTGCGTTTGCCAACGCAGCACTTCGCAATGCTTGTTTACAGCGCTGTTTATGACTTCAGGCCTATCAACTCCCGAGATTAGGCTGGAAATACTAAAGTGCCTATAAGAACATCCAATAGTCAAAAGATACATGAAATACGAAGAGAGAAATAGTCGACACGTCATAATTTCTATACTAACTACAACCTAAAACTTCTTAACTGGGAATATTGAAGAACTGGAAATATTGAACCACCAGCTTTCATATGTCCTCATGTTCTGAGCAAGGAACTTAAAACGGTAGCTTTTTTACATGGCACATATTGCAATTTTACTTTCTTCTCCAACACTTTGTTTTTGCATTATTTAAACCAAATTGAACATGCTTCATTATTTATTTGAGGCTAAATTGATTTGATTGATGTATTATATTAAGTTAAAAAAGTGTTCATTCAGTATTGTTGTAATTGTCATTATTATTATTAATATATATACATATATAAAATTAAAATTAAAATCGGTATCTGCTTTTTTTGGTCCTTCAATAAAATGATAATCGGTCGACCTCTACTCTTAACAACAGTATCAATAAAGTGGACAGGTTAAGTTATATGATGAGATTGATTAATTGGCAGTGATCATCATGTCACAAGACACTCAATATTTATTGGAAAGGAAAATCAAGCTAATCACAGCACTTTCACCATAACTTATTTCATCTGTAGCCTTTTAAACTGTGCATGCTTTTTCAAGTCATAGTGGGAGGACCACACAACATAAAATAACTATACAATTTGCAGTCACACAATGCTATCAAACATCACACAAGAAATGGTTTCCGCCGCAATTTGTTGCATAAAACACTTTACCAATAAAAATATCCCGCTATGTCGAATGAACCTATTGTCTGTCGCCATTTTGGTAATTGTACTTCCTTTTTCCATCACAGCTGTTGTGATTTATTTTTATACGGTATGACTTGACTCACATAAAATCCGTGGATGGAAATGTGGTTATAGAAACAGACAGTTTATTGCCCATTTCAACGATGAGACATTTCATATGACGGGAAAAATGAGGACACGTCTCACAAAGAATCAATCAACGAATATTAGATATTCATTGAGTCCGATACAGATCCTTGACTGATATCTTCAGTCATTTCTAAGGGACCACCAACCTCCTTTGTACTGATACTTGAGGTCGCCCGGTTTGAGCGAGGGTGTGTCGGCGTTCTGCTTGTCCTCCTTCTCTTCCCACGTCTCATCTGGCGCGTCGGCGGGCGGCAAGGAGGTCGGGGCCACAGGGCTGGGCTCCGGCGGTGAAGACAACGGCTCGGTGGCATGTGCCGCCGCCTCCTCCTGTACAGACGAGAGGGGAGAAGGGACAGGAAGATTGAAGGGTAAGAGAGTAGACGGAAGTTGAGACCCTATATGCTGACCTCAAGTCAGTTTCGTGGTTAAGGTTAGGGGATTTGGGGTGAGTCACCAGTGGTTTTCCACAAGCACATGGAGTAGCCAATCAGGCTCCCCTGGGCTGTTATGACATTTTTGCAGGATCTTTATTTTGGTGGCCTCTGGTACCTTCGAATGCCTTGATTACATCCAAAATACACAGTGAAATTGTTGAGTACATGATTGGGTTTACCTCACAGATTTGAAAAATGTGGTGTGGGATTGTACTTACAATTTAAGTTACTGTAAATGTCTGAATTCAGTGTATTGTTAGTCATAATTGGATATTGTCTAGGACTATGACCTTAAACCTTCCTCCTCTTGAGATTAAAATATTTTTGGTTGTTCTTTAAATTAATGTATTTTATTAAAAACAGAAAAATGAAGTGGCCAAATTATCTTTAAAATTATTTAAGGTACAATTTTAAACCAAAGAAATTGTGTGATTCGTCACTGAAAAAAGTGCCAAATGGGTCTAGAATAAAAACAGATGCTCAATTAAGAGAGAGAGGGAACGACAATTCAATAACTAAAATAATTTCAACAAGTGTATGCAACTCAATTGCAGAATGTCTTTTTTTTTTTTAAACACTTGTTTAGCAACTGACCCACAGGCTTCAAGCTTCCTAAAGAGGCATTTTCAGCTATCTGCAATATAGGTATGATTGAAAAATAAAGCAGACTGTTGATATGGTATTCACCATCTTTATTGAATGTTATCATTTATCTGCAAATAATTGCACACAAAAAACAAACACTACCAGTATGCAAATTAGGGAGCCAAATGACCGGCTCTCTTACCGATGCGATAGGCTGCTGACAAGCCAATCACTAACGTCACTGTCTGGCAAGTCCTGATGGACTTCATATTGAAAATACAAACTAGATCTTTAGTTTACGATGCCATGGAGATGGCACACTGAGTGCACAAAAAATTAAGAACACCTTCCTAATATTGAGTTGCACCCCATTTTGCGCTCAGAACAGCCTCAATTTGTCCCGGGCATGGACTCTGCAAGGTGTAGAAAGCGTTCCACGTGGATGCCGGCCCATGTTCTCCAATGCTTGCTACAGTTGACATGTTGACTGGATATCCTTTGGGTGGTGGGCCATTCTTGATAAACCGTGGAAACTTAAGCGTAAAAAATGCAGCACTTCATGGTGTTGCACTTCATGACACACTCAAACCGGGGCGCCTTGCACCCACTACCATACCACGTTCAAAAGGCTTGTTGGTCTCGCCTATTCACCCTCAATCCATGTCTCAAAGGCTTAAAAATCCTTCTTTAACCCATCTCCCTCCCTTCATCTACACTGATTAAACTGGTTTTAACAAGAGACATCAATAAGGGATCATAGCTTCACCTGGATTCACCTGGTCAGTCGGTCATGGAAAGAGCAGGTGTTCCTAATGTTTTGTACACAGTGTAACTATTGTTGTATGATTCATGAAGAGCAAAGATATGAGATGGACTATATTCAGTCAGTTGGACACCTTTAATAAAACTATTCAAGCTTGTTGTTAAATCAAAGCACAGTCAATAGCCCATGCCCCACCACCCCGTGGCTGCACCTGAAACAAGCAAAATATTAATTCATGTGCCAGTAAATAGGTTAAGTGGACTTTGACTCATTGTCACCACATTATAATGAGATGTGCAAATACAAATCAGAGACGAAGGATTATCATGCCCTCTCCCTCTGTAAATAAATTTGACTGCAATTATTTCTCCAAAATAAGCACACACACACAGGTACCGAGAGGCAGGATAGACAGCAGACTGTTGATAGGTTTGATTTGAGCTTTAACTATTATTAATGACTAATTCTAAGAGACACGAGGTGCCATAATGAAGCTTGGGAGAGGCTGGGCGCAGGGAAAACTATCACACGTGGCACTACTGAATAGGGGAAGAACTGTTTAAGGAGTCTGTCCGATCAATAGATCGCTAGAAGATGCATATCTTTCCTGAGGGCTCGGCAGACTGTTTTGAGCCAGTCACTTGTTGTGCATCTTACCTTAGTTCCCCAGAACAGTTGAGCCAGTCACTTGTTGTGCATCTTACCTTAGTTCCCCAGAACAGTTGAGCCAGTCACTTGTGCATCTTACCTTAGTTCCCCAGAACAGTTGAGCCAGTCACTTGTGCATCTTACCTTAGTTCCCCACAACAGTTGAGCCAGTCACTTGTTGTGCATCTTACCTTAGTTCCCCAGAACAGTTGAGCCAGTCACTTGTTGTGCATCTTACCTTAGTTCCCCAGAACAGTTGAGCCAGTCACTTGTGCATCTTACCTTAGTTCCCCAGAACAGTTGAGCCAGTCACTTGTGCATCTTACCTTAGTTCCCCAGAACAGTTGAGCCAGTCACTTGTGCATCTTACCTTAGTTCCCCACAACAGTTGAGCCAGTCACTTGTTGTGCATCTTACCTTAGTTCCCCAGAACAGTTGAGCCAGTCACTTGTGCATCTTACCTTAGTTCCCCAGAACAGTTGAGCCAGTCACTTGTGCATCTTACCTTAGTTCCCCACAACAGTTGAGCCAGTCACTTGTTGTGCATCTTACCTTAGTTCCCCAGAACAGTTGAGCCAGTCACTTGTTGTGCATCATACCTTAGTTCCCCACAACAGTTGAGCCAGTCACTTGTTGTGCATCTTACCTTAGTTCCCCAGAACAGTTGAGCCAGTCACTTGTGCATCTTACCTTAGTTCCCCACAACAGTTGAGCCAGTCACTTGTGCATCTTACCTTAGTTCCCCACAACAGTTGAGCCAGTCACTTGTGCATCTTACCTTAGTTCCCCACAACAGTTGAGCCAGTCACTTGTGCATCTTACCTTAGTTCCCCAGAACAGTTGAGCCAGTCACTTGTTGTGCATCTTACCTTAGTTCCCCACAACAGTTGAGCCAGTCACTTGTGCATCTTACCTTAGTTCCCCACAACAGTTGAGCCAGTCACTTGTGCATCTTACCTTAGTTCCCCACAACAGTTGAGCCAGTCACTTGTGCATCTTACCTTAGTTCCCCACAACAGTTGAGCCAGTCACTTGTGCATCTTACCTTAGTTCCCCACAACAGTTGAGCCAGTCACTTGTGCATCTTACCTTAGTTCCCCACAACAGTTGAGCCAGTCACTTGTGCATCTTACCTTAGTTCCCCACAACAGTTGAGCCAGTCACTTGTGCATCTTACCTTAGTTCCCCACAACAGTTGAGCCAGTCACTTGTTGTGCATCTTACCTTAGTTCCCCACAACAGTTGAGCCAGTCACTTGTTGTGCATCTTACCTTAGTTCCCCAGAACAGTTGAGCCAGTCACTTGTTTGTAAATAGCGCAACGGGAGAAAGCGGTAACAGGTGAGTTCAGCTATGAATTTTGTTTAACTTGCTAGTTATCTAAGTGGTTGAATTATATAAGGAGATGGGCCTCATATCGTGTAGCTTTCCACCGTGTTTGAGAAGTCAAAGCGCTTTGGAT
This sequence comes from Oncorhynchus masou masou, assembly GCF_036934945.1. NCBI lineage: Eukaryota > Metazoa > Chordata > Actinopteri > Salmoniformes > Salmonidae > Oncorhynchus > Oncorhynchus masou. The sequence continues at coordinate 16,616,999 of NC_088228.1, read as the reverse complement.
GAGTTCTGTACAGCGGCCACTGCTATCTTGATTTCCTAGCATTTGTTCTCCTCACCATTCTTGGCCCGGTCTGCTCCTACTCCTCTTCTCTGAGCAGAACAGGCAGGACCATTGCCCTAGTGACTCCAGACTCCACACAAACACAGCATGTACACATGCTGCTTCAGAGCCAGTACAGTACTTCCTTCAGACAAGCAAGCATTAAAACGTTCATTTGCAGAGTCTCTCGTTTACATTAGCTTGGAAACGTCCAAACTCGGTATCTCCTACCCATATACAGATGATTCAGAAAGTAGTCAGACCTTCACTTTATCCACATTACAGCAATATTCTAAAATGAATAAAAATTATTTCATCCCTAATCAAACACACCATAACAACAAAGCAAAACAGATTTTTGAAATGTTGGCAAATTTATTACAAATAAAAACTGAAAAATCACATTTACATAAGCATTCAGACCCTTTACTGTGTCTGTGCCAGTTTTAGCTTTGTCATTATGGGGTAGTGTGTAGATTGATGAGGATTTTTTTTTAAATTCTATACATTTTAGTGTAAGGCTGTAACGTAACGTGTGGAAAAAGTGAACGGGTCTGAATGCACTGTATGTATTACTTTATGAGCAGGATTGCCTGCCTTTGCAATTAGTTTATTTTCAGTTGTGCTCGTTAGCATATTTAGCTAGAAGCCTCTATGCAAATTCGCTATTACTTGTTCTAATTTTGTTAGCATTCTGGTCATAGACGCCCAACTGGCCTTTTTGTGTTTTTGGGTGACCCCTTGTGTACTATACCGGTAAAAGCATAAATCCCGGGATGAGAGCAGAACTGTATGACGATATTGAAATTTGGATACCACCCAACCCCAATGAACAGTCAAATCGAAGTAGAGGCTGGCTGCAGATACCATGCAGTGAAAACCTGTAAGATTGTTACTCACAGCAAGGATAGTTTGACTTTATAAGGCTACTCTATTCTATGCACATACACAGACACACACCTCTTTGAAGGCATCCAGCATGTCTCCGATGGCTTCCTTCTTGTTCAGCTCCTTCATGTTCCTCTTCTTCTTTGGCACAGACACAGCAGCTAGAAGCGAGAAGACAAGAATGTTACATTACATTTGTTACATCAAAAACCTGAAGCCACACCAAGAATCCCTGGGTGCCAAGGGTCAAACCTGAAGCCACACCACCAAGAGTCAAACCTGAAGCCACACCACCAAGAACCCCTGGGTGCCTCAGTCACACCAAAACCTTGGTGTAAATACTACAGTTTTTCTGACCAAGTGACCTGACAGGTAAAACTCCTTCCTGCTCACCGTGCATAGACGAGTCCTCTGAAGGGCTGCTGGACAAGGGCACTGGGGATGCATCCTCCTCTTTCCGCTCCTCCTCCTCCTCCTCTTCCTCCTCCTCTTCCTCCTCCTCTTCCTCCTCCACGGCAGCAGCCGCAGGGTTAGCAGTTTCCTGAGGTGGGGGAGCGGCAGGCTCTGTGATTACAGTTGCAATGCGCTCTATTGCAGCAACGGGGGCATCTACCTCATCGGGGTCCTCCTGGGGGAGGCCGTTGGACAGGGGCAGCTGCTCCACCTTCTTTTGGGCCACAGCAGGCTCCGCCTCCGGGACAGAGGGAGTGGCGGCATGAGTGGGGGCAGAAATGGGCTCGGTCATGGCTTTCTGTTTAGGCGCTGGCGGCAACACCACGCACTCAGTTTTAGTGGCCGCTTCCACAGCCGCCACCAACTTCAAGGACGGAACGAAATCGTCGCCCGTTGCCATGGCGATGGGGGTCACAGGTCGTGGGGCGGGTTTAGTGTCTTCTTTAATGACCACAACAGCCACTACTACCTCTGGATTGATGGTAACTGCCAGCTCCTTCTTGACCTTTTCTACCTTCTCCTCCACCACTACTACTTCCTCCGCTACCTGGGCAAGAGGCTTCTCCACAGATGCTGGTGCAGCCAGAGGCTCTACCTGTGTGGAAGGACCTTCCGGGGTCACTGCCTTCACTGCGGGGGTCATACCAGCGCCCACTGTGTGGCTGGCCTGAGCCATGGTGGTGGCAGGGGGTGGAGTCTGTACCTCTGCAGGGGGAGAGGAGGTAGAAGCTGTCAGGGGGGAGGAGGCAGGGGCCTGGTCTTCCCTTTGTGGGATGGGCACCTCGTGCCTCATCCCCGCCACGGGGGCATGTGATTCGCTGATGACCTGTTCGGTAAGCGGGGCAACCTGGCTATCGGTTTCCTGTCTGGCCTCCAGTGGGACAGCTGCAGTGGTAGGCTCTGGAGTTGACAACACTGGAGGCAGGGTTTCGGCGGCCGTCACTGTGCAATCCGCGGGTTCTGCGTTTTCATCTGCAACAAAGAAGGAAATCAGATTGGAACTGTTTTAGACCTTTAATGTACTGCAATCAATCACTGACGATCAAGTCAGTAATTCATGCGGGCAAAATGTGGCTGTATAAACATTGTAGTACCACAAGACCTGAGAGGAGGCTCACCTGTTCTCGTCACGATGGTGATGGGTTTAGTAAATTCCCCGTTGGTCTGGGCAGGACCTTCTTCCTCTGTGGTGGAGGACTAGAGGCCGAAAACAGGAAGCAACATCAAAACTAGCATTGCAAAAATATACTTGGTACAAAATATGATGTTTTTTTCAAATGCTATCCTTTTGCCTGGTTGATCAAAACCAGCCAAGTTGAGAGTTGGCGAGAACACACAACCATAAAAATAAACACTGAATGGAACATCTGGCTACTATTCCAAACTTCCTGGTTTCCTTTATGATATCATCGCTGTGGAATCATCTCAAAGCCACAGGATTCCAAACTTGCATTGTGAGGTCATCACTGGGAATGATTCCAATGAGGAGAAATCAGGGGATTTATTAAGTGATGGGAAACACTTAACGTTAAATGTATTCAACTAGGAAGTATAGAACTGATAGATTCCCGGTTCTATCTGACGGACAATCATTTGTTTCATATGATACATTTATGCCTTTTTTTTATCGTTTTATATCCTCATATGATGAATACCAATCAAAGTCTCGGCATGTGAACAGCAAGAAATCTAATTATTGGACAACAAATGTTTATCAGTGCATTCTATAACGTTACATGCTCCAGTGAGTTGTGATGCGTACCTGTGAAGGGGGGGTGGAGGTGGACCTTCCCCCGGACATGATCTCCTCTGTGATATCACGGCCCCCTTGGTTGGGGTCTCGTATTCTGATCTAGAAGGGGTAGGAACAGGGTGGGGGGGGGCGCAGGATGAGGTTAAACAGTCTATACTAAAGTTCTAGAAATTAATTTATTGTATTAAGACAATCACATCGCGCCCCAAGCAGTCATTGTAAATAAATAAAAAATAAGTCATTTTTCAGGACCCTGTCTTTCAAAGATAATTTGTAAAAATCCAAATAACTTCACAGATCTTCATTGTAAAGGCTTTAAACACCGTTTGACATGCTTGTTCAATGAACCATAAACAATTAATGAACATGCAACTGTGGAATGGTCGTTAAGACACTAACAGCTTACAGATGGTAGGCAATTAAGGTCACAGTTATGAAAACTTAGGACACGAAAGAGGCCTTTCTACTGACTCTGAAAAACACCAAAATAAAGAAGCACAGGGTCACTGCTCATCTGCGTGAACATGCCTTAGGCATGCTGCAAGGAGGAATGAGGACTGCAGATGTGGCCAGGGCAATGAATTGCAATGTGCGTACTTTGAGATGCCTAAGACAGCGCTACGTTGAGACACGATGGACAGCTGATCGTCCTCGCAGTGGCAGACCGCGTGTAACAACGCCTGCACAAGATCGGTACATCCGAACATCACACCTGTGGGACAGGTACAGGATGGCAACAACTGCCCGAGTTACACCAGGAACGCACAATTCCTCCATCAATGCTCAGACTGTCCGCAATAGGCTGAGAGAGGCTGGACTGAGGGCTTGAAGGTCCTCACCAGACATCACCGGCATCAACGTCGCCTATGGGCACAAACCCACCGCCGCTGGACCAGACAGGACTGGCAAAAAGTGCTTTTCACTGACGAGTCGTGGTTTTGTCTCACCAGGGGTGATGGTCGGATTCGCGTTTATCGTCGAAGGAATGAGCGTTACACCGAGGCCTGTACTCTGGAGTGGGATTGATTTGGAGGTGGTGGGTCCGTTATGGTCTGGGGCAGTGTGTCACAGCATCTTCGGACTAAGCTTGTTGTCATTGCAGGTGATCTCAATGCTGTGCGTTACAGGGAAAACATCCTCCTCCCTCACGTGGTACACTTCCTGCAGGCTCATCCTGACATGACCCTCCAGCATGACAACGCCACCAGCCATACTGCTCGTTCTGCAAGACAGGAATGTCAGTGTTCTGCAATGGCTAGCGAAGATCCCAAATCTCAATCGCATTGAGCACGTCTGGGATCTGTTGGATCGGAGGGTGAGGGCTAGGGCCATTCCCCCCAGAAATATCCGGCAACTTACAGGTGCCTTGGTGGAAGAGTGGGGTAACATCTCAAGAACAGCAAGAACTGGAAAATCTGGTGCTGTCCATGAGGAGGAGATGCACTGCAGTACTTAATGCAGCTGGTGGCCACACCAGATACTGACTGTTTTTATTCCCCCCTTTATTCAGAGACACATTATTCCATTTCTGTTAGTCACAGGTCTGTGGAACTTGTTCAGTTTATGTCTCAGTTGTTGAATCTTGTTATGTTCATACAAATATTTACACAAGTTTGCTGAAAATAAAACACAGTTGACAGTGAGAGGACGTTTCTTTTTTTGCTGAGTTTAAAAATGTGCTATTAAGATATCGGATCCCGTATCAGCGTTAAGGGGCAACATCTACTCTACCTACTCCTGAACTGCATTGACCTCAGCAGCAAGGTCATAGTACACCCTCCGCCCTTTACAGGGCTTTTCCACTGCTAATATACTAGGGAAATTGTGTTACCATAGCTAGGGCTGAAAAGCAGAATCAACAACCTCAATCGCCTAAACAGATGTTTTTGATAAGGAAAATGATCCAACTGTCCATCTAGCCAGCTGAAGCCAAAGAGAACACAGACTCCTCGTTGATACAAAATCAACAGTGTTACTGTCTGGCCCTATTATGTTAGTGGGTTTATTTAGTTAGTTGGTGCAGATCTATCATTCAAGACATATCCTTGCAGTCATGATGAGAGATGGTTAGCTAGTGAAATTAGAACGTGTGGCTAAAAGTGCACAGCTTTTTCCTGCATTAAAATTCAGTCATGAGCGCATGCCACTTGCAGTTGAAATATATTAGCCAATACATTTTGTATTGAATAACAGTGTCATTTACATCACGGTTTCAGTAAGAAAACATTTTGACAATGAACAGCTGGCGTGTGCGTGTCATGACAAGCTCTTGTTGCAAGGTTGCCATAAAGTGTTTCTTTACATGACCTTTGACTGTTGTACAGCACTGTAGTGAATCTACTAAGTGGTGACATTATGAGCTGCATGTTACAGGATTTCACTGCATAGTTTGTGATTCTTGTGAACAGTGTAGTTTCAGATTACAGGTTAATTCATTCAGCCCTTCTTGTTTATTAGTGCTTCAGCCCAAATACTACTGCCTTCTTATTCACCACCATAGACAGACATCTTTAAGTTGTACCTTAGGAGGTCAACTGAAAGTGTTTTGTATTTACTTTGATTTAGAGGATACATAGTTGTATAAGTAAGATGCATGACAACTAACGAAAATACACACTCGACAATTTAATTCCACTAAATTATGCAAATTGACCGATAAGCATGACCTGTCAAATGTATTTTCGGCAGCTAACATCCCTAGTGGAAACTCGAGTCTGTCGTTAGGCTAAACATCGGGGTAAAGTCTCATAGCGGAAATGCAACAGTGTGTGGTACAGTACCGTTATGCGCTCCCTCTTGGGTGCCGGTGGATGGGTCGGCGGCTGAGGGGGCAAGGCCTGCTGCTGGGGCTGGGCAGGGCTTATGACAGGCGCGGTCTGGACAGGGGGTGTGTGGCTGTACTGGGGCTGGGCCGGGTAGTAGGCACCTGCTGTAGGGGGAGGGAGGGAGAAAGGGAGGTTTGTCAAACACACCCCAAAAAGAGCAAGAGACATTCACACACAGACTGAACATGCACTGAAATACACACATGCATCCGCAGCAAAACAAAACCACGTGCACAAGGGAAAAACACATTATGCAGACATATTAGGCAGACAAAGATGCAGCCCAGCACATACTAAGCAACACACATGCACACGCAATTACACACACACACACACACACACACAGATACTCACCAGGGTAGCGCTGGGAGGTGAGAGGAGCACCGTGGAGAGAGAGACGCCCATTCTCTCGCCCGCCCCCTCTCCTCTCCCTCACAGCCAGAGAGGGCTCTGAACACAACAGGGGGGGAGAGGGAAGAAGGAAGGAAGGGAGCGAGGGAAGGAGAATTAAAGGAAGGAGAGAAGAGAGAACAGGAAGAGACAGATGCAGAGTGAGTGAAGGGAACCGGAAGTAAGCAGGGGGTTAAAGGCAGTGAGAAGCAGCAGGTGAGAAGACTGATAGAGCAGAACCAAAGCCAACACACACACACAGCCTTGGATCCTAAAGAGAGACCAGAGACCATCATACACACAGCCTGCCAGGCCACGCAGCAATGTACCAACCATAAGACCACCTGACTGGCCAACCGTAAGAGCAACTACAAGAGCAATTGTAAGACCAACTAGTGGTCCTTTGTAGCTCAGTTGGTAGAGCATGGAACTTGTCATGCCAGGGTCATGGCTTCGATTCTCGGGACCACCCATATGTAAAATATGCATGACTAAGTGACTTTGGATAAGAGAGTCTGCTACATTTCATATATTGACCAATAAATGTGTGACCGACCAACTGTAGAAGCTGGCTACCACCTGGTAAGCAACGCTGCACCTTAGAGACTGCTGCAATATGTTCACATACTTTTCTACCCACTTCATAACTATATAACTGTATTCTAGTCAAGGCTCATCCTATATAAACTACTGCAGTACATACATGTTCTATTCATGTACTGTCCATACACACCATTATACAGTGCTTTCGGAAAGTATTCAGACCCCTTTCCACATTTTGTAACGTTCCAGCCTTATTCTAAAATGGATTGAATAAATGTTTTGACACATTAATCTACACAACAAACCCCATAATGAGAAATCTAAAACAGGTTTAGAGATTTTTGTAAATGTATAAACAATAAAACAAATACCTTATTTACATTCAGTCCCTTTCCTATGAAAATCTAAATTGAGCTCAGGTGCATCCTGTGTCCAATGACCATCCTTGAGATGCCTCTACAACTTGATTGGAGTACACCTGTGGTAAATTCAATTGATTGGAAATGATTTGGAAAGGCCCACACCTGTCTATATAAAGGTCCCACAGTTGACAGTGCATGTCAGAGCAAAAACCAAGGCATGAGGTCGAAGGAATTGTCCGTAGAGCTCCGAGACAGGATTGTGTCGAGGCACAGATCTGGGGAAGGGTACCAAAAAATGTCTGGCGCATTGAAGGTCCCTAAGAACACAGTGACCTCCATTATTCTTAAATGGAAGAAGTTTGGAACCACCCAGACTTTTCCTAGAGCTGGCCGCCCGGCCAAACTGAGCAATTGGGGTAGAAGGGCCTTGGTCACTGACAGAGCTCCAGAGTTCCTCTGTGGAGATGGGAGAACCTTCCAGAAGGACAACACTCTGCAGCACTCCAATCATGAATTTCTGCCAAAGATGCTTCAACAAAGTACTGCGTAAAGGGTCTGAATACTTATGTAAATGTGATCTTTCCATTTTTTATTTGTAATATATTTGCAAACATTTCTAAAAACCAGTTTTCTCCATGTCATTACGGGTTATTGTGTGTAGATGGATGAGAAATGTTTATTTAAATACATTTTAGAATAAGGCTGTCATGTAACAAAATGTGGAAAAAGTCAAGGGGTCTGAATACTTTCCAAATTCACTGTACTTACACACACATACCAGACTCTGACATTGCAAGTTTTTACTTAATGTATTTTTTTTTTTTGGGGGGGGGGTCGTGTATTACTGCATTTTTTAGGCTAGAAACATAAGCATTTCGCTGCACCTGCAATAACATCTGCAAAATATGTGTATGCAACCAATAACATTTGATTTGATCAACTGACTGACCAATAAGATCGACCGACGGACCCCTAAGAGCGACCCTAAAAACCGACCAGCCAACTGACACAAAGACCAACCGACTAAGATATCTCTGGGTGCATGTGGCCCCAGTTCTTGTCATGGATGTGGTTTTGGTAGTATTTACAGTGATGGTCCTAGGTAAGATCGTGATTGGACCTAGTTTAGCCATGGTTGTGGTTCGATAGGACATCAAACAGTTCAATGGTAGGTTGAGGTTCGCGTTCCAGCTGCTGATCTTGTCGTGCCTGTGATTCTAATCAAGATTATGGTTGCAGTCATGGTGGTTGTGCTTGGCAGGTGGAGCCCGGCTAAGAGCAGGGCCTCTTACCATAGGTGGGGTATTCAGCCGGGCTGGTGCCTGGGTAGAAGCCTGCTGTCCCACTTGTCACAGGGTACTGTGGACTTGGTGGCATGTAGGGAGCCCGATACTACAGAGAGACAGAGAGGACACTTAGGTAACTTGACACAGTTCTGTCTTAAAGGGATCAAGCTCCCCGTTTGCTCTGTTTAGGTATATCTACAATAGTATGTAACATTACCTCTTGACTTTAGACTACCAGCTGGAATACTGCATGAGTGGTGTGATAATTAGGGATGCACCTTTTCTTCTTTTTTTTTACTTTCCAAAAATTCCCAGATTTTTAGAAATTCCAAAAACTTGCAACCATTTATTCTAGTCAAGTTGACCGTTAGCATAACGTGATGCCCAGCTGTGGTACCTGTCCAGGGGGGATGAAGTAGCCCTGAGGGGAGCCAGCAAAGGACAGCTGCTGACCAGGGATCATCATCATCTGGGAGCCGGGCTGGTAGATGTGGGTGGGACCAACCGGACGAGGCCCACTGCTGGTCTGGACCCGGGTGACACTGGTGGGCCTGTTGGCATAGTAAGGCTAGAGAAAAAAATGGGGGAGGGAGAGACAGAAACTGTGAGTATATTTGTGTGTGTGTACACGTGCACCGCAGGGCTAAAATGTCACATACTGAAAGTGTCAGATAGTTGAGACTCCACGGGGGAGGGGGGGGGGGCATATCCATCCAGGTTAGTACATCAAAAGACTGGGAACTACAGGGCCGAGTGGAAAGAAATGTCTGCTACAATTTAACATTGATCACAGCTCGCATCTACCCTAAAAATTGCACAATATCGACTCTGTATGACATGGTTGTTGTGTGGCTGTGTATTCAGCCCTCAGGTTCTATACACTCAGATGAGAAGGAAGAGAGAAGCTGTTACCTGCAGTGCCCTGTATCCACCCTTCAGCCGGACAACACACAAGCAGAGAACAAGGGGGCGGGGTGACAGAAAGGCAAGAGAAAAATAGGAAGATAAGAGTAATAAAATTTTAAAAAAGAGAGCAGAAGGAATGCGAGAGAGAATGTAAGAAGCAAGAGTAAATCACTCAGATATTACAGTTAGCAGTGCAAAACATCAGTCTTTCACATGCAGCTGACCATCAGAAAATATGAAGACGTTGCAGAAATATAAAGCTAGAGGGTAACAGACTTAAATTCCCAAGGGTTTAGCATACGTCTTCTCGTTTCATCGATGCCTCTGTTTGCAGGCCTCGCAAGTGGTTTGGCCAGCACTTTGTTTGATTGGGGTAAGCAATTTACACATATACAGGTGAAATGTAAAACCGGCAGACCATACTGCTGAGGTGCCTAGTACCTTTACTGAACTGCCCTACTGCGGGTGGTGTCATAGTAGGTGTTACCAGGGGTAGCCTATGGGGTTACCAGCCTAGATGTCTTCACTGGGGGAATCCCTGGTCCTGGAGATCCACAAAAGGCTGAGGGACAGATTCTAGCACTCCACTACTCAAGGTCTTAATTGATAAAAAAATATATACATTTCATTCAATCAGGTGGTTTTGGGTGTAGTTACAGCTGGATCTGGTCAGAACTAGAAAAGATTGTTGAGCCTCATCCTTCTCTAAAGTGAAATGTGTATTAATGCACTACGGTCCTATTGAGACGGCAGACATTTTGGGCAAGGTAAGGGGAGTTAGTACCTGTTGGTGTAAAGCACGGGGCCCGGTGCCAAACTGGGAGGGAGGACAGAAAAAGAGAGCAAGAGGTCAAGGTTGGTAGCCAGAGAGTGGTGAGATAGACCTTAAAACACACACACACACACACACACACACAAAACCAAAGCGGTTAAGCAGAAAGACCGTTACACACAGGTTGGACCAAAGCGTTACAGTTGAGCAAGAGTTGGAGTTTAAAGGCCCAGTGCAGCCAAAAACATGATTTGTATGTTACATATACACATACAGTAGTAGTCAAAAGTTTGGACACCTACACATTCAAGGGGTTTTTCTTTAGTTTTACAATTTTCTACATTGTAGAATAATAGTGAATAAATCATAACTATGAAATAACACATATGGAATCATGTAGTAACCAAAAAAAATTAAATATATATATATTTTTTTAAATATTTATTTTATTTGAGATTCTTCAAAGTAGCCACCCTTTGCCTTGATGTCAACTTTTCACACGCTTGGCATTCTCTCAACCAGCTCATGAGGTAGTCACCTGGAATGCTTTTCCAACAATCTTGAAGGAGTTCACACATATGCTGAGCAATTGTTGACTGCTTTTCCTTCACTCTGCGGTCCAACTCATCCCAAAGCATCTCAATTGGGTTGAAGTCGGGTGATTGTGGAGACCAGGTCATCTGATGCAGCACTCCGTCCCTCACCTTCTTGGTCAAATAGCCCTTACACAGCCTGGAGGTGAGTTTTGGGTCATTGTCCTGTTGAAAAACAAATGATAGTCCCACTAAGTGCAAACCAGATGGGATGGCGTATCGCTGCAGAATGCTGTGGTAGACATGCTGGTTAATTGTGCCTTGAATTCTAAATAAAATCACTGACAGTGTCACCAGCAAAGCACCCCACACCACCTCCATGCTTCACAGTGGAAACCACACATGCGGAGCTGATCCGTTCAGTTACTCTGCGTCTCACAAAGACACGGCGTTTGGAAGCAAAAATCTCAAATTAGGACTCAGACGAAAGGACAGATTTCCACCAGTCTAATGTCTATTGCTCGTGTTTCTTGGCCCAAGCAAGTCTCTTCTTATTGGTGTCCTTTAGTAGTGGTTTCTTTGCAGCAATTAGACTATGAATGTCTGACTCATGCAGTCTCCTCTCAACAGTTGATGTTGAGATGAGTCTGTTACTTGAATTCTGAAGCATTTCTTTGGGCTGAAATCTGAGGTGCAATTATTTCCCGATTTCTGAGGTTGGTAACTCTAACGAACTTATCCTCTGCAGCAGAGGTAACTCTGGGTCTTCATTTCCTGTGGTGGTCCTCATGAGAGCCAGTTTCATCATAGTGCTTGATAGTATTTGCAACTGCACTTGAAGAAACTTTCAAAGTTCTTGAAATTTTCTAGATTGACTGACCAATATCTAAAAGTAATGATGGACTGTTGTTTCTCTTTGCTTATTTGAGCTGTTCTTGCCATAGCCCTATTTGGTAAAAAGACCAAGTCCGTACTAACTTCTGTATACCACCCCTACCTTGTCACAACACAACTGATTGGCACAAAATCATTAGAAAGGAATGAAATTCCACAAATTAACTTCAGGCACACCTGTTAATTGAAAGGCATTCCAGGTCATGCAGCTGGTTGAGAGAATACCAAGAGTGTGCAAAGCTGTCATCAAGGCAAAGGGTGGCAACTTTGAAGAATCGCAAATATATTTTGATTTGTGTAACAGTTTTGGTTATGACATGATTCCATATGTGTTATTTCATAGTTTTTATATCTTCACTATTATTCTACAATGTAGAAAATAGCAAAAATAAAGAAAAACCCTGGAATGGGTAGGTGTGTCCAAATGTTTGACTGGTACTGTACATTTCCACACTGAGGTTGGAATAATACTGTGAAAATTATGATAATGCCCTTTGAGTATAAGAGCTGTTTGAAAAGACCGTCTGAAATTTCAGCCTGTTTTGTGGGGAGTTTTGGCCTGCCTAGCGACGTCACAAGGCGGTATAAGTTAATAGAGCAATAACAATGAGTTTCAAACCTCTTGGCCAATAACAGCTAGTTCAGAGGTTTCATATCCCTCCCATTAGGTTCATCCAATTAGGCCCCTAACTCAGACTGTCCTAGCAAATTTCTTGCTTGAGAAAATATATTTTTGTTTTCAATTAAAACAGCAAAAAGAAACAATCATAGTAAGGTACTTAATTGTTACCCAGAAAACATTTGATATTTAGATAAAAACAGCTGCATTGGACCTTTCAGAATTGAAGTAGGGGTCTTACACTCAGCAAGACATAGAAGAGTCGACATTGAAAGAGTGTTGGCAAAAGAGCGGAAAATAAAAGGAGCAATTGAGTAGCAGAAGTAGAGCGCACTACCTGTCGTGGCTGCGGTGCAGAATTCATTTGTTGAGGTGTTTGGGTGGCGAAGACAAGAGAAGTGGGCTGTGCAGAGGCATAGGTAGCCTGGGAAAGAGGGGAGGCAGAAAAACACAACTACATTAGCCAGCTAACTTGCTGCCAAAGATGGGTTGTGTTCAGTAGGATACAATGTAGCAAAACTCTTCAGAAAGGAAAACAAAAATTATCATCCTTATTGGACAAGTTCAGGGGTGTATTTATTAGTCGCAGAACGTTTTGCAAGGGGAAACATTTAGCAGTGCAAAGGGCAGGTAGGACCCTCCCTGTTTGATTCTGTTTTGTTCCTAGAGTAAATGGTAAACAGTTTAATCTTTGTATTCACTAAGAACCAAATGGAACCAAACTGACGCAAACTTGATGAAACGGGGAGGGACTTATAGGAATTTGTCCAATAGAAACTCAGGTTTTTTTTGCAAACTGTTTTCCATTTGGAGTGAACATTTTCTGTTGCAAAACTTTTTGCAAAAGTCTTTGTCTAATGAATAAAACCCATGTAGAATCTCACGGTTTCAAAACATTGTCTCATGTTTTTTTGCCTAAGGAACGCTACTCTGATCTGTCAGAGCGAGCTGGGACTTGTCACTGGGTCTCACCTGTGTCAGACCAGGGGAGGGGGAGGGGAGTGGGACAGAGGTGGGTCCCGTTATAGGCTGCGGTGGTTTGTTCATTTCACGTGGTTCTGCATCAGGGTGGCGCTGAATTGCCAGCCGATCTGAGGAAGAGGAAGAGTGAGTTACCAAAATGAGCAAAAAATTAGGTGAATCAATTTTTAAAAATCCTCCAAGACATTAATCTCCATATTGATACTGGGTCAGCTGGACTAGGCTAGGCACACTAGATGTACAATAATCACCTGGACACCATGCCCAGTGAACGAAAGAGCAGAAAGGTTAGAAAGCCAACTTGGGAAATCCCTGTTTCAACCGCCTAAGAAGTTAACTTGCGGTTGCCCTCACGAAGCTACCCTCAGTACCCAATGACATATTCATGAGAAACCCTGAGTGTTTGTCTGCTGTAGTAGGTCATGGCAGTAAGGCTTAGTGCCAAATAACCCGACACTGGTCACAAGTTGGTGTTACAAAGTAGGAAATATTACAGTAGATAGGTTAGACCTTGTGTTAGAACACCATTTCATGGGCTTCCAGAAGTTCAGTCTAAATATGCCATTCCAGTGACACAATGTTGTTGTGCCGAGTTCCAAAATACCCATAAACCGCTATTTAGACCTTAAACAAAAAGACACCAACTCACCTCTGAGGGTGCATTGGGTTAATGGGAGTTACCACATCACTACAGGGGCAGTTTCACTATGCTACACTCCAGTCACAACAGACAGAACCATCTATTGATCCTCCTGGCAGATGGTGCCAATAAAGAACATGTCACACCATGACTATTATCATCTCAAGGGAATAACTAACATTTCCTTTCAGAATGAGAGACTATTTGGGAGGACTGAGATTGTGATAGAGAGCTGAATTTGACATGACATGTTTGTAAAAAATAAACTGCTCCTGGGTTGTGGAATTCAAATCTCTTCTCTGCACCATTGGGGATTAGGTTCACGCCAGCCTGAGCTTGTACATCTCACTCACTGTTTTAACTTTACGCTCAATTGAACTAACTAGTTATTTAGTATGAATGACTTTCAGGTCAAAGTTCACTTGCCAGTAGCCTCCATTTGCTTATAACAGAGTGTCTCTATTGTGGACATTTTTTTTATACCTTTATTTAACCAGGTAAGTCAGTTAAGAACAAATTCTTATTTTCAATGACGGCCTAGGAACAGTGGGTAAACTGCCTGTTCAGGGGCAGAACGACAGATTTGTACCTTGTCAGCTCGGGGATTTGAACTTGCAACCTTCCGGTTACGAGCCCAACGCTCTACCCTGCCGCCTCAGATTCCTCAGAGATGTCCACATAACATCAGATGACAACTAACAATTTAAATAACAATTATAATTTTACTGGGAAGCAACACACTCCACTTTCGCATTTGAGAAATGTGGAATTGTAGACCAACATGGAATCAGGGTACGTGCATATTGCGGTCTTTATAATGTTTAAGCAATTTCCCGACAGTGTTTTTGACATGCCATTAATTAAAGCATGAAAAGATGTCGTGTCAAACTGATAGCACATGGTCTAAAGAGGACATCTCACATTGGGAAGACGTGTCATATGGCTGGCTAGCTAGCTAGCCGGTGTTAGCCACTATAGTTAGCTTCCATATGTTATCCCATCCCTAGCTAGCCCACTCTGTTTTTGGCGCTAAATAAAACGAAAGACCATTAAATGAACGTATGATAACTTACATGATACGTTTTCCTGTGTAGATTAGGTATAACATTAGTTACTGGTAGATCAAATTGCAAGCAAGGCCTTCTAGCGTGCTAACAATACCGGGGAGGACCACTGATGGTGGATTTCACACACCGCTAGCTAGCCTGTAGTAGCCTACGTGTCTCAATAGTAATGAGTGAGTGAACTTGACTAGCTACAGTAAATTAGTTCGCTAACTTAAGTCCACCTGAAATTCTGCAGTGACATGTCTACACATATATACATTGTGGATTGTAATATTAAATATCACTTTATTTGTACCCAACTGAAATAGATAAGACTTTCAATCACATGTTAATTTCCAAGCCAGTCTTCCAAGGAGTATTCATTCTAGGCCCGACTAAGCCACACATTGAAAGCCCAGCATGACAATTGCTTTGGCTACAGATTTATGGGCAGGTTAACCAACGTTAACAAGCAATTTTAAAACAGTGTGATAAAAATAAACTTACTTGCGAGTAAATTGCCAGATTGGCATCTTGAAGTAAAGCGTGAATCTACACCATTTGTTTCGATGGGAACTGTCAAATTGATGAAAGATTTGCGAAATCTCATTAAATTACCTTGCTAACATTCTAGACTAGCATTAACTCGCTAACTAATTTAACAACAATAAGTTCACCAACTTCAAACACAGACCTGAGCTGGCTAACTAACTTCAATAATGAAATGCTCGAGAGTTGTTCCAACCCAATTTCATGCAAAGGTTAACTAACTAACCAGGCTCGTTTTGACGAGCACAGAGAAACACAGTTAAAGCCAATACTATTTCTAGCCGCTAACATTAGCTAGCTAGTTATTCTTCTGAAAGATAGCAAGCTATTTAGCCAAGTTAGCAAACCTTGTAAAATGGACTGACAGAACAGGGCCTTCATCCGTGCGTTAGTCTTTCACAGCGTAATAACAGGTATCGAACTTTAGCACAATATTCTTACCGGGTATGAAGTGTCTGAGGGATCGAAGGGAAGACTTGAATAAACAATGGAAAAAAGACAGTATTTTATAACCTATTGTCCATTACTTAAAATTGTAGCTAATGTAGTTTCTTGTCCTCTCCTCCAAATAGAAAGTGTGCCTTTATTGACTTAGCAGCTAGCTAGGTGAGTGCTGTCACTTCGTCTTTAAATTCCCAGAACGTGCAAAAGTGACAGGGCAGAAAATGTATTAATATCGCACTTGAAGGTTACTATTGACAACTCCAATGCCTCCTAAAAAAGCCTCTGGACCGGAGGTCCATGATCAAGGCGCCGATGGTAACGGATTGCCGGTAAAATACAATATACTGGGGGTTTCATTCGGTTTACAGCGAGGCCATGGTGCAATGCATTATCGTCCGCTGGAGCCGGCAGGACTGTGCCCGGGTACGCATGGGTACTTCCGGGAAAATTATTATTTGATGCTGCCACCTCCATCACGTGACAGTGGAAACTAAAATACAAATGTTGTGTTATTACTACCTCTGAGGGTTTAGAGCTTGGGGTATTCACCTCATACAAGTACTTGGGAGTATGGCTAGACGGTACATGATCCTTCTCTCAGCACATATCAAATTTTTATTTTTTTACAAAATAAACTAAAGTTAAAAAAATATATAAAATCAAAAAGTAACAGAAGAAAATTACATAACAATAACGAGGCTAGTAAATAAGCATTTGCTCACCAGAATGTGATACATCGATAGAATGAATGCTTCAACGTTGTTGACATTGGTACAGTTTTCTCTTTCATCTCTGCTTCTCTCATGCAGCGAAGACGTTTGGGGCCGTGGAGAAAATGTAATAACAAAAATAAAAATACAGAAAGCTATTCTGTGCAAAATGTCCAAATGGCATCAGTTTAATTGGTTTTAAGGAAATTAATAGCTGTGAAAACTACCCAACATGTTTCTTGTAAGATTTCGGTTAGGCTTGGATGCATATTTTATGCTGTTGAAATATGCTATCAGCTTTTATGCAATGTGGTCTTAGAGCATTTCTTATTATTCTGTACATAAATCCGAGACACTCCATTTAGTATGATTTGTTATGTTTCGTATGGTATGTATTAATTGGTTGATGTCCATCATCCATTTCTTATGATTTGTTAGGAATTGCAAATTGTACAATATTTTACAGATTGCAATTCATACAATATGTTACGAATTTGCAAAACATACATTATGTTACAAATTTGGCTAATGTTAGTGTAACGGATGTGAAACGGCTAGCTAGTTAGCGGTGGTGCGTGCTAAATAGCGTTTCAATCGGTGACGTCACTTTCTGAGACCTTGAAGTAGTGGTTCCCCTTGCTCTGCAAGTGCCGCGGCTTTTGTGGAGCGATGGGTAACGATGCTTCGTGGGTGACTGTAGTCGATGTGTGCAGAGGGTCCTTGGTTTGCACTCGGGTAGGGGCGAGGGGGTGGTCTAAAGTTATACTGTTACATTAGCTCTAGGGGATAAGGGTTAAATTTAGGATTTAGGTTAAAAGGTTAAGGTTGGGTTTAGGGATAGGGTTAGTTAAAATGTTAGGGTTAGGGGAAGAGTTAGCTAAAATGCTAAATAGTTACAAAGTAATTAAAGTAGTAAGTAGTTGCTAATTATGTAAAATGCTTGAGTTTTCCATAATGAGATTCTGAACAAGCAACCTTTGGGTAGCTAGACGTTAACGTTATATTGGCGAGCATACAAGTTAGGCCCTAAAGCTTAGGCATCGACTACACACTAATGCCAGAAAAAACAATGTAAGAAAAACCTCACTGTAGCCTATAGATATGAATTTCACAATAATTATACATTTATGGACTTTTAATGCATTGTTTTGTCTTTATTCAACCAACCCGCCACCCACCCTTCTTCTGAACAATATTTCATGACCCTAAAGCCACCCGCCACTGTTGGATCCTGTGTTTTACATTATAGCCATTACCATATATATGATTGAATATTATCTGCTGTTGGCTTGTGTGGATGTATGTATGTGTTATGCAACATAGCTGACTTGAAACATTGTTAAAAGTTTCAGGGCCATGGGCCTTTCTCATGATGGAAAAAAGACAGGAACTGTGCAATGAGTTACAGGTGGCACATTCAGAGCGTGGGGTTGCAGAACAAGCGGTCTTTTGTTAGATAACAGGAGCCAGGTGCGAGAGAACGGTATCGAGCATGAGAGCCTGGATGTTCTTCACAGCAAAAGTTACATCTATCAACAGAAGCGCCAAGAGGCGGGGACCCGCCTGAGCGCCTGCAATAGGCTGAGCAAGTTTAAACCACGCCCAGTCTCTACTGTGATAGGCCAACAGACGGGTTGGAACTGTCTATCACAGTATAAAGAATACTGTTCACATACATCTTGTCAGTTCTCTGTTCTGCCCTGCGTGGTATTACAGTGAGCCCGTATATACGAAAGTTGCATTTGCCATTTATTACTTAGCTAATAAAAAATACATAGTATAAAATCGGTGACTCATTGTTATATTTATCCTGATACCAGATTCGAATTTACGCAACTCTAACAACACACGGATATAATCACATGACTGCGAGTTATGAGTCAACCTGCGCATCTGTGTAAGGTAGTGACAAATTAAACAGAGACTTGGAAGAACAGAGAAAGAAAGAGTCTCGCCTCTTATCTGAGTATTGGAGGGAGAAACATATCCCTCTGGGGCTTAGAATTAACAAAGCCCCCGCTTTTGGCTTAGAAGACAGTAATTTTATGCAGAGATGGAAGAATGTTTTGAACAATTGCTCTCTAGATCTCATGTTGCTTGTCATTGAAAAGACCAAGCAGAGACAGAGATAATGTGACAGAGTGCTCGCATCAGAAGTTTTTCTCTCGCTGACAGATGAGTAGTTGGTGTCTCGGTTCCTTTGGGACCACATAGGGCTGAACTTGGATCAGTACCTGGATCTGACACTATGCAGGTCATAGACCGTGCCCTTGGAGTAGTGCTCAGTATCCTTCTGGTTTTTCTCCAGTGTGCCTCTTCAGTTATTTTTGAAAGGTGGCGATTTTCTCTGTTAATGTGGCAAACATTTTGATTTATTTTTATTTAAACGGGAAAGTCAGTTAAGAACAAATTCTTATTTACAATGATGGCCTACCCCGGCCAAATCCTAACCTGGATGACACTGGACCAATTGTGTGCTGCCCTATGGGACTCCCAATCATGGCCGGTTGTGATACAGCCTGTAATGACGCCTCTTGCACTGAGATGCAATGCCTTAGACCACTGCGCCACTCGGGAGCCCAAAATCAACTAGCCCATGTCAGCTAATGTTTTTTTATTTAGATTTTTTGCCCATAGATAATGTTGTATTTTTTTTGTCACTCAAATATTACATGAATACACATTAGACATGGCAAAATGTAAAGAATTGCGTGTGATGTTCACGAATGCTGGAAGGTGGGCCCCGAGTGAAACAGTTTGGGAACCCCTGCTTTAGACCAATGCTGGATTGCTGAAAAGGAGAGGGAGTTCCTCATCACCCCTCACCCAGTTTGTCCAGTTTACTATGACCTACCTAAGATTCACAACAAACTATCTGATCCTCCTCTGAGACCTATAGTCTCTGATAATGACAGCCTCACGGAACCCCTATCCCAATTTGTAGATTTTTTCATAAAAAAATTGGTTCCTTCCCTTCCAGCATTATTGGGTGACAACAATGATGTATTAAAGATCCTTGAGAATGTCAAATTTGAATCTAATGATATACTTATAAATATGGATGTTCTTTATACGAACATCCCTCATGCAGGAGGCTTGGAAGCCCTCTCCCACTATCGAGATCAGGCCTGGGCAATTCCAGTCCTAGAGAGTCTGATTGGTGTCACAGTTTTGCCCCAGCCCCAGCTAACACACCTGATTCCAATAATCAACGAATCATGATCTTCAGTTTAGAATGCAATTTGATTAATCAACTGTGTTTGCTAGGGATGGAGAAAAAGTGCGACACCAATCAGGCCCTTGAGGACTGGAGTTGCCCACCCCTGATCTAGAGAAATGCCCTGAAGGTCTGCTGCCCCCTTCTGCTTTTATTTTGACATTAACCAAAATGAACTTTTTAAAGTATGTTGGCTCTTTTTACCTCCAACGCCAGGGAACGGCGATGGAAGCGGCATTTGCTCCAAATTATGCTAATGTATTTATGGTTTTCAGGAAAGAAAAATTATTTTACAATACTCTTATTTTCTAATATTGTCCTTTGGTGTCGATTCATTGATAATAATCTGGTAGTCTGGTGGGGCACAAAGGAGTAGATTTGTCTTGTATGCCAACTCTACTAATCTCCATTTATCATTTACAGAAGAGCATTGTATTGTGCTTCCTCTGTCAATTTCCTCGACTTCACTATTTTTCATGTCGACGGTGATACGCTAGAAATAACCATTTTTCACAAACCTCTCAGTAGGAACATGCTCCTAAGTTAAGATAGTAATCAGTGGCGATTTTAGCATGTGAATTTTGGTGGGGAAAAGTCCCAATTTTCTTTAAGATGCATGCCAGCAAAGCCACTACACAACACTAAACAATACATTAATTGGACTATAACATGCTGACCACAATGCAAAACAAATGTACACATACATGTTATTCAATCATTGCACTGCACCCACACTGCTTGTGCATGTCAGCGAGCATCAGCGTGGCCATGCGCTAAAATAGTCTTCTGCCATGGCCAGTGAAGAGTTCGGATCTCAATCCCATTGAGCACGTCTGGGACCTGTTGGATCGTAGGGTGAGGGCTAGGGCCATTCCCCCTAGAAATGTCTGGGAACTTGTAGGCACCTTCGTGGATGAGTGGGGTAACATCTCACAGCAAGAATGGGCAAATCTGGTGCAGTCCATGAGGAGGAGATGCACTGCAGTACTTAATGCAGCTAGTGGCCACACCAGATACTGACTGTTACTTTTGATTTTGACCCCCCCTTGTTCAGGGACACATTATTCTATTTCTGTTAGTCACATGTCTGTGGAACTTGTTCACTTTATTTCTCAGTTGTTGAATCTTGTTATGTTCATACAAATATTTACACATGTTACGTTTGTTGAAAATAAACGCAGTTGACAGTGAGAGGACGTTTCTTTTTTTGCTGAGTTTATTTGTGATGCTCAACACTTTTTAAGTTCTGCCTCTCAAATCTCCTCATTGGTTTTTAGGAGCATTTATCCTCGTGAATCCTAGTGAATCCTAGTAGTGAATCCTTACCACCGCTACACTTGGCTATCAGCTGAGCCTTGTCTGGCAGCGAAACAGTTCATTCAGCCTCATTTACTGCCTTTTAAAAAAAACATAGCTGATATAGCTGACTTGCTTAAACAAATGTGGTTTCTACTGACAATTGAGATGTACAAACTATCGCATAAGGGAACGATGAGCGGATAAGAGCCAATCCATAATTTAGATTAAGACATTAATGAGCGAGTTAGGACGGGCATAGTCAATATACTATTTGTTCAGCACTTTTGAAATGTACAGCGACAGAATTCAGAACATGGGCCGTTCTTACAGTATTTTCCCTGTACACCAAGTCAGAACCGTAGGATAAATAAAGGGGGCATATAAGCAGACAATGAAATCTCTTACAATATTTGATGATGACATTTCTCTAAAACAGGCTATAGGCTACATGTGCACCACCAAGTCAGAACAGTAGGTGAAATTAAGAGGGGTAAATTTACCAAATTATTATGGTGAGGCACATGTGCTACTAACAGCTTACTATACAACAAAGTATATTACATCATTTATGCAGCAGCAGACAGAGACATTTTTGGACTCACCTTGTTGTGCTGTGCTCAAATGAACAAGAAGGTGGTGCGGCGTTCCTTCTTGTGGGCATATTTTGTTATCAAAATTTGACGTCATAGTCTGGCATTCTCTGGATTTATGGTACTTTCAAGACAACTGGGAACTCGAGAAAGAGGTCCAAGTCCCCGACTTGGAATTCCGAGTTGGATGACTGTTTAAAACGTGTTTTCCCAGTTGTTTTGAACTCACTGAAGTCTGAGCTTTCCCAGTTCCGAGTTTCTAGTTGTTTTGAACTCGGCAGATGTAATTTTGGATTGACAGCATGGCCAATGTATTCAACCATGGTGTTGATTGTTTATCCTTTTAAGCTCGGAAAAGAGACCCTTAAACCCAGACTTGGACACACACCCTCTCCACTGAATAGCAGGCTAGTGATTGCTTTCCAACGCTTGCAGTTAGCCACTGAGTCCTTCCAAACAACTCATCGTTGAATTTGCTATGTCCAACATGTTGTGTAATGTTCATGGCCAATGGCCAATGAGCACGGATACGGTTTTATCTATACTTTCTATTCATATGACAAGGACTGAAAAGGGCTTGCCAGTAGATTGTCGACTTGATTCATGTTGATGACTGCATGTCTAGCTTGCTAGCTACGAGTTTGAAAGTATGATGTTGACATGATCAGTCCAATCAAAGCTAAAGCCATTTTATCTGTGGCCAATGACCCTGATCCTTCTTGGATGGGCACTTCTAATGTAAATCTATGGCAGCACACAAGGGGCTTGAATTTCTGAGCTCTCCCTGTAGATTTTGTTGCGAAGTAGTGTTTTCAGCAAAACAAATATATATATATAAATGTTGGGCTCAAAACAGGTGTGCCCCTGAATACTGTTTGATAGTAAAGATTCTGATATAAATAGTAAGTCTTTGAGGCATTCAAAAGAGCTGTCCCTCTTTACGTATGAAAACTGCGCTGCATTTGCTGGTCCACGCATTTCTACAACTCTTGCTCCGACATTACGCACCATTTCACATTTCCCTCAGCTGGGGCAGCATGCACCGAGGTAAAGACAGATTCAGGTTGGATATTCAATGGATATTTGCATGTAGATTTCCTTATGTCCACCAACCACAGTTAGGGACAAATGAAAAAAATCTAATTTCAATAGCTCTGTAACCATTGCTCTGTAACCAACTTTCAAAACTGGTTCTAGCTAGCCCAATGGCAGAGACACATATTGCACACACTTTATTTGTCGATTTACATCTCATTCTATTTTTTTTATATTTTTTAAATATTTTTTTTATTCTATAGCGCCTTGTTCATGTGACCCACGCACCTCAAACAAGGTTCATAATGTACACTCAGTGGGCCTACAGATTGCAGACCCTTTTGTTTTGTCTATTTGGATCTCATAAGATTTTACGAGAATATTAAAAAGTTTCACATTTCAATAGCTTAGCTCCTTAGTCATATGACCCACAACTAGATTTCAACCGATTATGATTTTTCAATGCTGATACCAATACCGATTATTGGAGGACCAAAAAAAGCCGATACCGATTAATCGGCCGATTTAAAAAAATGTTTTTGTAATAATGACAATTACAACAATACTGAATGAACACCTATTTTAAGTTAATATAATACATCAATAAAATCAATTTAGCCTCAAGTAAATAATGAAACATGTTCAATTTGGTTTAAATAATGCAAAAACAAAGTGTTGGAGAAGAAAGTAAAACTGCAATATGTGCTGTGTAAGAAAGCTAACGTTTCAATTCCTTGCTCAGAACATGAGAACATATAAAAGCTGGTGGTTCCTTTTGTGGGGTTTTGAAAATGTGCTTGGCCTATCATGAGGGTGTCTGTGTGTGCTGGAAGTAACATTTTGCAACATATGGTGTGACTAGCGGGAAGGCTATGGCTAACCTTGGGTGTATCATGAGTTGTTGGGGACACATACAGAGCATAGTGTTGTGAAAACAGACTGTCTTTTGTTAGAACTCAAACTTGGCAATAACGGGAAACAGAGGTGTGGGAATAACAGGAAACAGAGATATTCTGCCCAGCAACAGCTACACCTGCCAATGGGAGCGCCTGGGGGGCTGGGGCCAGCCTGTGCGCCAACGATAGGCTGAGTGAGTCTAAACCACACTCAGCCTCTACTCTGACAGGCCAGCTCAGAAGCGGGAACTACTTTTGTCAGAGTATATTAGAAGAACTTTGTCAAGAACTAGTCAGTTCTCTGTTCTGCCCTGCGTGGTGTTACAGTGAACCCGTATATACGAAAATTGCATTTACCATTTATTGCTTGACTAATAATAAAAAACATAGAAGATTCTCGATGACTCCGTGTCACCTTCTGTCCTGATGCCAGATTCGATTGACGCAACCCTAACACTTTTAACATGAGTCTTCAATATTCCCAGGTAAGACGTTTTAGGTTGTAGTTATTATAGGAATTATAGGACTATTCTCCTCTATACCATTTGTATTTCATTAACCTTTGACTATTGGATGTTCTTATAGGCACTTTAGTATTGCCAGTGTAACAGTATAGCTTCCGTCCCTCTCCTCAGGTCATTATTGCGTTGGACTAGTTAACTGTAAGGTTGCAAGATTGGATCCCCGAGCTGACAAGGTGAAAATCTGTTGTTCTGTCCCTGAACAAGGCAGTTAACCCATTGTTCCTAGGCCGTCATTGAAAATAAGAATGTGTTCTTAACTGACTTGCCTAGTTAATATACAGGTATAAAAAAATAAAAAATAAAAAAATGTAAATAAAAAAAATCGGCAAATCGGCGCCCAAAATAACGATTTCCGATTGTTATGAAAACTTGAAAACAGCCCTAATTAATCGGTCATTCCGATTAATCGGTCGACCTCTACCTCCAACCCTCAAACTACTTTCAAAATATCCACTGTGTATTCTTATATGTAATAAACATTTTGTTTGTCCATTTTCATCTCACATGATTTTACATTCATTTTCAATGTTTTTCTATGTGTTCCGGTTGGAGCGAGCGGCCGCATCTACACTTCGGTCCGCAGGTAGTATAACTTTTTATAACTTTTCATTACATTTCGTTATAGTACAACGGTTTGATTTGTCTAATCTTAGCAATTTCTTCTTAGCCAGCTACATAGCCGTCTTTGTATCAACGACAATTGCATAATTATCGTATTTCGTCGTCCTAACGTATCTGCCCAGCAGCTAGCTAAGCAGCTAGCTAACATCCACTGTCCACTAGCACTGTAGAAACTATTACACTCAACTGAACGACTCGATTAGTGTAGTGTCAGCTAGCTACATAGTTGTCTTCGTATCCAAGATAATTGTGCAGTTTAGAGTGTGTAGACTTAGAGTGATTATCTTAATTTACCGAGGTTAGCTAGCCAGCTATTTGTCGTCCTTAACGTAGGAAATTCTGCTAGCTAGCTAGCCAACAGCTAGCCAACCTCTACCGAATTGAACTCCAACTACCCGGTCAACATTCCGCGTCGTTCCACAGGTAGTATCACATTTTCATTTCACTTCATTACAGTACAACGGTTTGATTTGTTTGATCGTAGCTAGCCAGCTACATAGCCGTCTTTGTATCTAAGACAATTGTGTAGTCTAGAGCGATTTTCTAGGTTAGCTGGCCAGCTATTGTCGTTCTTCTAACGTAGCTAGCCAGCTAGCCCCCAAATAGCAGCACTGTAGTAACTATTACAGTACAACGGTTTGTTTTGTTTGATCGTAGCTAGCTAGCTACATAGCCGTCTTTGTATCTAAGACAATTGTGTAGCCTAGAGCGATTTTCTAGGTTAGCTGGCCAGCTATTGTCGTTCTTCTAACGTAGCTAGCCAGCTAGCCCCCGAATAGCAGCACTGTAGTAACTATTACAGTACAACGGTTTGTTTTGTTTGATCGTAGCTAGCTAGCTACATAGCCGTCTTTGTATCTAAGACAATTGTGTAGCCTAGAGCGATTTTCTAGGTTAGCCAGCCAGCTATTGTCGTTCTTTTAAAGTAACTGAAAAGGGCGGAACGCAATCAACCTTGCTAGCTAGCCAGCTAGCCCCGAATAGCAGCACTGTAGAAACTATTACACTCGACGGAACGACTTGATTAGTGTAGTGTCAACATCGCAGCCACTACCAGCTAGCCTACTCCAGCAGTACTGTTTCATTTCAATCATTTTAGTCAATAAGATTCTTGCTACGTAAGCTTAACTTTCTGAACATTCGAGACGTGTAGTCCACTTGTCATTCCAATCTCCTTTGCATTAGCGTAGCCTCTTCTGTACCCTGTTAACTATGTGTCTATCTATCCCTGTTCTCTCCTCTCTGCACAGACCATACAAACGCTCCACACCGCGTGGCCGCGGCCACCCTAATCTGGTGGTCCCAGCGCGCACGACCCACGTGGAGTTCCTGGTCTCCGGTAGCCTCTGGAACTGCCGATCTGCGGCCAACAAGGCAGAGTTCATCTCAGCCTATGCCTCCCTCCAGTCCTCGACTTCCTGGCACTGACGGAAACATGGATCACCACAGATAACACTGCTACTCCTACTGCTCTCTCTTCGTCCGCCCACGTGTTCTCGCACACCCCGAGAGCTTCTGGTCAGCGGGGTGGTGGCACCGGGATCCTCATCTCTCCCAAGTGGTCATTCTCTCTCTCTCCCCTTACCCATCTATCTATCGCCTCCTTTGAATTCCATGCTGTCACAGTTACCAGCCCTTTCAAGCTTAACATTCTTATCATTTATCGCCCTCCAGGTTCCCTCGGAGAGTTCATCAATGAGCTTGATGCCTTGATAAGCTCCTTTCCTGAGGACGGCTCACCTCTCACAGTCCTGGGCGACTTTAACCTCCCCACGTCTACCTTTGACTCATTCCTCTCTGCCTCCTTCTTTCCACTCCTCTCCTCTTTTGACCTCACCCTCTCACCTTCCCCCCTACTCACAAGGCAGGCAATACGCTCGACCTCATCTTTACTAGATGCTGTTCTTCCACTAACCTCACTGCAACTCCCCTCCAAGTCTCCGACCACTACCTTGTATCCTTTTCCCTCTCGCTCTCATCCAACACTTCCCACACTGCCCCTACTCGGATGGTATCGCGCCGTCCCAACCTTCGCTCTCTCTCCCCCGCTACTCTTTCCTCTTCCATCCTTTCATCTCTTCCCTCTGCTCATACCTTCTCCAACCTTTCTCCTGACTCTGCCTCCTCAACCCTCCTCTCTTCCCTTTCTGCATCCTTTGACTCTCTATGTCCCCTATCCTCCAGGTCGGCTCGGTCCTCCCCTCCCGCTCCGTGGCTCGATGACTCATTGCGAGCTCACAGAACAGAGCTCCGGGCAGCCGAGCGGAAATGGAGGAAAACTCGCCTCCCTGCGGACCTGGCATCCTTTCACTCCCTCCTCTCTACATTTTCCTCCTCTGTCTCTGCTGCTAAAGCCACTTTCTACCACTCTAAATTCCAAGCATCTGCCTCTAACCCTAGGAAGCTCTTTGCCACCTTCTCCTCCCTCCTGAATCCTCCTCCCCCTCCCCCCCTCCTCCCTCTCTGCAGATGACTTCGTCAACCATTTTGAAAAGAAGGTCGACGACATCCGATCCTCGTTTGCTAAGTCAAACGACACCGCTGGTTCTGCTCACACTGCCCTACCCTGTGCTCTGACCTCTTTCTCCCCTCTCTCTCCAGATGAAATCTCGCTTCTTGTGACGGCCGGCCGCCCAACAACCTGCCCGCTCGACCCTATCCCCTCCTCTCTCCTCCAGACCATTTCCGGGGACCTTCTCCCTTACCTCACCTCGCTCATCAACTCATCCCTGACCGCTGGCTACGTCCCTTCCGTCTTCAAGAGAGCGAGAGTTGCACCCCTTCTGAAGAAACCTACACTCGATCCCTCCGATGTCAACAACTACAGACCAGTATCCCTTCTTTCTTTTCTCTCCAAAACTCTTGAACGTGCCGTCCTTGGCCAGCTCTCCCGCTATCTCTCTCAGAATGACCTTCTTGATCCAAATCAGTCAGGTTTCAAGACTAGTCATTCAACTGAGACTGCTCTTCTCTGCATCACGGAGGCGCTCCGCACTGCTAAAGCTAACTCTCTCTCCTCTGCTCTCATCCTTCTAGACCTATCGGCTGCCTTCGATACTGTGAACCATCAGATCCTCCTCTCCACCCTCTCCGAGTTGGGCATCTCCGGCGCGGCCCACGCTTGGATTGCGTCCTACCTGACAGGTCGCTCCTACCAGGTGGCGTGGCGAGAATCTGTCTCCTCGCCACGCGCTCTCACCACTGGTGTCCCCCAGGGCTCTGTTCTAGGCCCTCTCCTATTCTCGCTATACACCAAGTCACTTGGCTCTGTCATAACCTCACATGGTCTCTCCTATCATTGCTATGCAGACGACACACAATTAATCTTCTCCTTTCCCACTTCTGATGACCAGGTGGCGAATCGCATCTCTGCATGTCTGGCAGACATATCAGTGTGGATGACGGATCACCACCTCAAGCTGAACCTCGGCAAGACGGAGCTGCTCTTCCTCCCGGGGAAGGACTGCCCGTTCCATGATCTCGCCATCACGGTTGACAACTCCATTGTGTCCTCCTCCCAGAGCGCTAAGAACCTTGGCGTGATCCTGGACAACACCCTGTCGTTCTCAACCAACATCATGGCGGTGGCCCGTTCCTGTAGGTTCATGCTCTACAACATCCGCAGAGTACGACCCTGCCTCACACAGGAAGCGGCGCAGGTCCTAATCCAGGCACTTGTCATCTCCCGTCTGGATTACTGCAACTCGCTGTTGGCTGGGCTCCCTGCCTGTGCCATTAAACCCCTACAACTCATCCAGAACGCCGCAGCCCGTCTGGTGTTCAACCTTCCCAAGTTCTCTCACGTCACCCCGCTCCTCCGCTCTCTCCACTGGCTTCCAGTTGAAGCTCGCATCCGCTACAAGACCATGGTGCTTGCCTACGGAGCTGTGAGGGGAACGGCACCGCAGTACCTCCAGGCTCTGATCAGGCCCTACACCCAAGCAAGGGCACTGCGTTCATCCACCTCTGGCCTGCTCGCCTCCCTACCATTGAGGAAGTACAGTTCCCGCTCAGCCCAGTCAAAACTGTTCGCTGCTCTGGCCCCCAATGGTGGAACAAACTCCCTCACGACGCCAGGACAGCGGAGTCAATCACCACCTTCCGGAGACACCTGAAACCCCACCTCTTCAAGGAATACCTAGGATAGGATAAGTAATCCTTCTCACCACCCCCCCCCTTAATGATTTAGATGCACTATTGTAAAGTGGCTGTTCCACTGGATGTCAGAAGGTGAATTCACCAATTTGTAAGTCGCTCTGGATAAGAGCGTCTGCTAAATGACTTAAATGTAAATGTAAATGTACTTCAATAGCTCCTTGGTCATGTGACCTAAAACCCTGAAACTGCTTTTAGAACATCCACTTACTAGCCTTATATATTGCATGCCCTTTTGTTCATCAAGTGTCATCTCAGGTGATTTTACGTTAATTTTCCTGTTTTTCTATATTTCTAATTTCAATAACTCCTTGGTCATGTGACCTACTGACCTCAAACAAGGTTCAGAATGTACCTTCAGTCGCCCTACACACTACACACCCTTTAGTTTATACATTTTAATCTCACACGATTTTACATTAATTTGCCTGCTCTGCCCCCCTGAAGGACAGGATCACTCATACACCTATTCTCCCTGGGGCTGTCCTGACCTCCAGGCAGGCCCCCATTTTCCTGGAGACCTCTGACTCTAGGCCTACATTCCCTGTCCGCCTGCCTGCCACCCTCTCCCCGGGCCTGAAAGTGTATAGCTTACTACCTGGAACTATCGACCTCCAGGCCTCCACACCTACTCAGTCAAACACCCCTCTCACTAGGAATCACCCATCTCCGTGTCCCGGCCAGGTCTCAGCCATCTCCATCTCCATAACCTTGCAAACCGGGGCACCCACACTTAAGCACTAAGACTTCAAAATATTCCCGCAGTCAGGAACCTGAAACAGGCTCTGTGCACCTGGTGACCAGCCCGCTTTTTTTCCGCTCAGAGACTAAGTCCCCACTCCAACCTCCACAGCCTGAGTGCTGCCCAGAGTTCGGCCTGGGTTATTTGAGTGCAACCGCGAAAGGTGGGTATGCTCCTTTGAATTTCATCAAGTTGGCATTCAGTGATCCACGCCCAGTGGGAACCTAGGCTTCTACCATACGTTTTATGGGTCCACAGCAAATCAATGGGCATGAATGGTACTACCCACATCAGATGTAGGCCTCCCTCCCCAGACAAACTGGAGATACCTCTCCCCACTTTGTAGGGCATGAGCCAGATCCATCCTATCACTGCGGGGCCAATGGGTTTAGTCTCTGCCTCAAGTCTAGTGTGCGTAGAGGAGACTTCCCCACCTACAATGTGTGGTGTCCCACACTCAGGCAAGCCTGGGCCTGGTAGTGTCAGCTAATGGTAAGGCACATGCCATCTCCACTACATGCTCCAAGGAGCATGGAGGAGAGCTCCCACATAGAATGTGTAGAGTCCCGCACCCTGGCGGATCTGAGACCTAAGCACATTCCATCTCCATTTAGTGCTCCACTGTTAGCGGGTCCAGCCAAAGCCAGCGTTCGATTCAAACCTTTGTTTAAACGTTTCACCACAGCCGCTCTGTGATCAGACTGACGCCAGTACTACACTTTCATCAGCCGTCTTCCAGGACTTAACTCCCCCCTCCCAGCCAAAGCCAGTGATGCAGTCTGGTGGAACCGCCCTCACATGTTCATGCTTGACCGAATGCTCCATATTCCAGGACCGACTGCCGCCTTCCGTGAACGATCAACAGCCGTCACCATCTGCAGGACTCTCTTTGCGTATAGACTAGTACCGCGGTAACTCCCGTTTGGTTTTCATCGTTAGCGACACCTGAAAACAGGTGACATACAGTGAGGGATTGGAAGAGCCCTGCTAGAGAGCTACCTCGTTATCTCCCTTACCCCCATGTACTAACATGCTAGAGACAGTTTGTCTCCTAGCCGTTGGAGAGACTCCCTCAAATAGGTAACACACAGAGTAGGGGTTGGAAGAGCCCTCCAAGGGCTGCGGTAATATTTGAAAGAAGTTATGGATCTGACTTTGCCGTCTTCCCTTACCTACATTGTTCTAACATGCCAGAGGCTGTTCACCTTGGAGACCTGCTACGGATATGGGTACTGCCCGGCACGAGATTTACACCCCCTCCCCCGGAGTTTCAAGGGCCAGCGAGAGCTCACCAGATGCCGCCGGAACCGTGACGCTTTCCAGGGCTTGGGCCCCTCTCTCGCGGTGAACCCATTCCAGGGTGTCCTGCCCTTCACAAAGAAAGAGAACTCTCCCAGGGGCTCCCGCCAGCTTCTCCGGGATTGGTCACGTTACCGCACTGGGCTCCTCACGGCGCCCGTCTCCGCCAGTCCGTGGACATTCTGAAAGTAGTTTGAGGTCAGTAGGTCACATGACCAAGGAGCTATTGAAATAAGAAATTAAAAATTCATGCAAAATCACCTGAGATGTAAAGGGACAAATCAAAGGGTGTGCAATATAAAAGGGTAGTCAGTGGACATTCTGAACCTTGTTTGGGGTCATTAGGTCACATGACCAAGGAGCTCCCGCTCCTCTTTCTATTCTGGTAAGAGGCAGTTTGAGCTGTACTGTGAAGGGAGTAGTACACAGCTTTGTTTGAGATCTTCAGTTTCTTGGCATTTTCTCATATGGAATAGCCTTCATTTCTCAGAATAAGAATAGACTGACGAGTTTCAGAAGAAAGTTCTTTGTTTCTGCCCATTTTGAGCCTGTAATCGAGATACTCAACTAGTCTAAAGAAGGACAGTTGTATTACAGGAGTGATGGTTGCTGATAATGGGCCTTTGTACACCTATGTAGGTATTCCATGAAAAATCTGCTGTTTCTAGCTACAATTGTAATTTCCAAGATGAACGATGTCTACACTGTATTTCTGATCAATTTTGTTATTTTAATGAACAAAAAATAGCTTTTCTTTCATTAACATTTCTAAGCGACCCAAACTTTAAGGGTAGTATAGTCATGGCCAAAAGTTGAGAATGACACAAATATTAATTTTCTCAAAGTCTGCTGCCTCAGTTTGTATGATGGGAATTTGCATATACTCCAGAATGTTATAAAGAGTGATCAGATGAATTGCAAAGTCCCTCTTTGCCATGCAAATGAACTGAATGCCAAAACAAACATTTCCACTGAATTTCAGCCCTTCCACAAAAGGACCAGCTGACATGTCAGTGATTCTCTCGTTAATACAGGTGTGAGTGTTCACGAAGACAAGGCTGGAGATCACTCTGTCATCCTGAGACCAATCATGTGTGGGGTTGCTTCTCAGCCAAGGGAGTGGGCTCTCAGTTTTGCCTAAGATCACAGCCATGAATAAAGAATGGTACCAACACATCCTCTGAGAACAACTTCTCCCAACCATCGCAACCATCCAGGAACAGTTTGGTGACGAACAAAGCCTTTTCCAGCATGATGGAGCACCTTGCCATAAGGCAAAAGTGAAAAGGCTCGGGAAAATTTTTTTAAATAAATTTGGGTCCATGGCCAGGAAACTCCCCAGACCTTAATCCCATTGAGAACTTGTGGTCAAGCCTCAAGAGGCGAGTGGACAAACAAAACCCCACAAATTCTGACAAACTCCGAGCATTGATTATGCAAGAATGGGCTGCCATCAGTCAGGATGTGGCCCAGAAGTTAATTGACAGCATGCCAGGGAGGATTGCAGAAGTCTTGAAAAAGAAGTGTCAACACTGCAAATATTGACTCTTTGCATCAACTTCATGTAATTGTCAATAAAAGCCTTTGACACGTATGAAATGCTTGTAATTATACTTCAGTATTCCATAGTAACATTCTGACAAAAATATCTAGTCACTGAAGCAGCAAACATTGTGGAAATTGATGTGTTATTCTCAACTTTTGCCCACGACTGTATGTATATATATATGCATGAGTGTTCATGAGAAACCAAAGCTGGGTACCATGTCTGACAAACTAATAAAACCTATTACTTTATAGATATACATCAATACAATTATTACAAAAGATAGCTTGTGAAAAAGGGTACACTTTATTTCAAGAAAGTAAGCCAAAGCTGTTGGTTATGGTTTGGTTAACAATTCAACTACAAGGTAAACAGTAGTAGTAATTTAGCGTAATTCATTTAACATTTGTTTTATCAAAGGAATGTAAAGCACATTTTCATACAAGATTGTTTTGTACAAAAATTCTCAACTGAATTCACAGTTTCATCTACAGTCACTGCTTAGGTTTCTTGAGTGTTGAGGGGTTGGGAGAGAGTGTGTGTTTGCCACAAAGGTAAGCTCCACTATTCTTTCTGCTGGCAGGAATGGAAAGTGCATGCCTTCTCCAAATCTGAGGGGAGAATGGGAGAACAGGTTTTAGCTTCAGATGCAGATATGTCCTTTATACAGTGTGTGTGCACATGTGTGTGTAAGGTAGTCACATAATGGGACTCTACCTGAGGTACTGTTGGAGCACTCCCTGAGCGATTGCATGGCGATCATGTACTCTTTCCCAAGGAAATCCTGGAATGTGGTGCTGCTTGGGATCTCCTGGAGACACTTTGTGGAATCCTTGAAGAGCAAGTTCTTTCCATAATCTGGCTGGAACATATTAAATGAGGAATCGCTGCCGCTTGAGCCGAACCTGGCCTAAACACAGGGAGAAAATATTTACTTGGTGGTTAAATTAATGACCCCCCCCCCCCCAAATGAACCAAACCTGATCTTAGATCAGCTTGGGGATCATGGGTGGAAATGGGCGACAGTATGCACAGGTTTATGTTCCAGTGGGTTAGTGCTGGGCTGAGACAAAACCTTCAACTCTGTATCTCTCTAGTACTAGAGTTGCTCATCCTTGGCTGAACTGACTAAGGAGTTGTCTTAAGCAGAAACAGGTCTGGCTATAAGTCTTAACACCTACCTGCTGCTCCAGAAGGATGGACACAACCTCTCCACGGGACTCTGGGCGTGTTATCACAGCATGGGCGGGCACCTTGGCCAGGTGGCAGTCAAGGAAATTTGTGACTGGCTGGGTAGTACCATCCTGGCAGAGTAGTTCAAAGTCAGAGGACATCAGGTTCTGTGCCCAAACTGGACCACTACCTACAGGGAAGGATGGACAGATAGAAAGGAGAGAGTTGAAGACTGTTTTCAGATACAGAGAGCCATAACAATGAGTTGAGATTCATCTCTAGGAGTGAGAGGAGTGAAGCGGAGGAGAGAGAGATGAAAATAGGGCAGCAGAACATCTGTATGTGGATAAGAAACACACTTACCATCAGTGCTCTCTGGTACAATAGTGTGTTTAATGAAGGCAACATCTCCAGCACCTTCAACCAGACATCTGGAAGGATATATCAAGACAGACCATTAGATATATAAAAGAGTGAGAAATATACTATATGCCAACAAATATATTTTGTTTTGTATAGTCCGCCATCACTATTAGAAAGATTGTGGTGAAGGACTCAACTATCAGCTCCACTATTGAATCCACCATTGTGGTGGCGCCTCGTACCTGAATGCTCCGGTATAGCCATAGTACTGCTCTTCAGAGCTGGCTTTGCACTTAGCCTCATCTCCTCCCACAGACTGCCCACTGCCCTTACACTGGGCACAGAAGGGAGAGTTCACCTCAAATCCAGGAGCACAGCCCTTACTGAAGTACTTAGCTGAGTTCAGGAAGGAGACACAGTATGAGATACACTACATTCATAGACATACCAGTACCCAATTATAGAATGACACATTATAAACACACACACACACAGCTGCCCACTCACTGAAGTCGCAGTTTTTAGTCTCCTTATGGATAAGACCCATGGGTATGTTCCAGCCTGCGGTCCTGCCCAAGCCGGTGTGGCATGACCTCTTGCCCTGCAGGGTTGTCCAGGTCAACCCAGATCCCTTCTTTGCCACCGCCACCGCAAAGTAGGATGACGCCTCTGAGACACAGAGGGAAGAGGTGAAAGAGAAAGTCCAGCACTCGGCTTGATCGGGGTCCGGGAAGCCGGCCCAATAAATATTACTGTAGCATTATAGTATGTGTTTGGTGAGGGAGCAGGTGTAAGCGTGTACTTACCACCAGGGGCGCTGCACCGAACTGTGAGGAGAGAGAGACAAATAAGCATGTTAACATTGTTGAGGCAGAGCAAAGAGCAGGAGGATAGAAAGAGAGAGGGGAAAACATATCAATGATGTGTGTGTGTGTGTGTCATACCTGCATCATACTGCTCCACCATGACAGGGACCAGACCACATTTTCCAGCAGTGAACACCTCCCCACCATCCACCGCTATGGCATCTGCCTCTTTACGCTGTGGAAAGAGGAAACAAAATAGAAATAGCGGAAAGGAAAGAAAATTAGATTAAGGGAATTACTTGCGAAAGGACAAACTATGAAGTGCACATAGCACCTTGTTAATAATGTTTTTTATTCACCCCACCCTCTAGTAATAATATTATATATAATTAGCAGACGCTCTTCTCCAAAGCAACTTAGTCATGTGTGTATAAATTGTTTACCTATGGGTGGTCCCTTGAAAGGAACCCACTATCATGTCATGCTCTACCAACAGAGCTAGCGAGGACACAGAGGACATCTCTTCTCCCATAGCCTTACCATGATCTTCTTGATGCATTCATCCACTGTGGGTGCGTCCTGGCATTCGATCCTGGATTCACCATCTGTGATGCTGTTGATTGTCCAGGCATCACACTTGACCTTCTCTTTATGGCCCACGGCACACCATTTGATGGCCCTGGAGGTGGCACCTGTGGCCTGCGCTGAAAAGCAAATGTTGGGGAGATAGCAATGACCTAACAGTCTGAGACGTGTGTGTGTGTGTGCTTGTAAAAGTATGTGTGTGCATGCATGTGTGGCCTCACCTTTTGTCAGGGAGCGTATAGTGCTCATGTACTCAGCTCCCAGGTAGAGGAAGGAGTCGGTGGTCATTGGCAGCTGTACTAGTTTCTGAGTGGAGTCCTTGAACATCAGGTTCTTGGCAGCATAACCATCGGAGGAGAACAGGTTGAAGTCCTGTTGGGGCACAAATGAGTGAACACACATTCTTGTGTGATTTTGTTCATCCTGGTCAGTGTCAGTTGTGATGTTTAGAGCCAAGAGTTTATCCTGAACATGTAACCTGAGGTGGAAACACTCTGGGCCCCAAGGTCACATGGTCAGAAAAGTCTCCAGGGCCCTTATTCAGAAAAATCTCAGCGTAGGAATGCTAATTTGGGACGTGGGGCCTCATTTATCAAGCGTGTGTTAATGTCTCACTAAATTCTGGTGTACGTGGAGCTTCTAGGATTTGTGTGTGCAACAAAGTATTTATCAAACATATGGCATGTTTTCCTTAATAAAGCAGAGCCGTACTATATTTGTGTGTTCGTGAACGAGTGTTACAACCCCGCCTGGAAATGCCCTCTTCGCCTATGATGGTAACAGAAACACCCTCATTTGCTGTATGATTTGGAGATGTTGGAACTGGGCCATGGCTGTTTTTAAAAGCACAATGGCAAATTTGATCACATTTCTGTACAGTTGTGGGGAGAATGTTTAAAACTTATGTGAAAAATTCATGCCACCTATAGCGAGTGTCAAACAATGGCCGAGCATTCTGCGAGACTGATTGTTCAATAAACAATGTAAAAGTAAATGCTGAAAAAGCTTGCTAAATGATACCCATGGTCATATTCATAATGCTCTATAAGGCGCAACTGATCCTAGATCAGTACACGGGTGACAGCGATGACAGGTGACAGTAATGTCCAGTACCCTGAGGGCCATCAGCTTGCTGAAGATGCGATTGGCCAGCTCGGTGTCCTTGCGGCTGACCACAGCGTGGGCGGGTACTCTGGCCAGGTGGCAGGTCTTGTAGCTGTCGATGGGAGCTCTGGTGTCATCCTTGCACAGCAACTCATAGCTTGCCTTCTCTGCGGCTGCAAGCAGGTAATAGGAGGTTGTATAGTAGGTGACGTGTGAGTGGTTTGAACATTTACACTGTAAGCATTAACATAGTTTTGCCACAATTGTAATTCTAGATCCAGAGTTTGCATTTTACAGTTGTAATTCAATATCGGTATGCTAGCTAATGCTTTAAAAACTCACCAGGTACAGTCAGGTGCTTGATGAAGGCAACTTCTCCTGCTCCATCCTTCAGGCACCTCGTGAGGCGAAAATACACAGTTAGTGACCAATCCAGAGCAGGTAGAGGGAGATAGAGAGTACTGATAGAAGGAGAAAGGATACACATATCTGCAGATTCCAAATACGGTAGATTGAGAGGTATGGGTGTACAGAGCATGGAGTTATTCAGAGATGGTAAGGGGTAGGAAAAGACTGGTACTCACTGGAAGGCCCCGCCATAGTCATAGTAGGGCTCGTTGTGAGATCTGGAGCAGTCTCCCTTACACAACTGGCACAGTTGAGAACCCGTATCGGCTCCTGGAACACAGCTGGCATTGAAGAAGTCGCTCACCGCTGCAAAACAAATACACACACGCAGACTATGAAAACCCTATGATTGGATTAAGCATACCAGCACACAGTCCCTGTACGCTATATTCAGAACGTACAGCATATACAACACATATTTAACCAACTGACAGAGAGGAATAAACACAACAATCCAAACATTCCCCACTGGGTAACAATTGACTACGGCAACTGTTTGGGCCAGCAGCATTGGTCCTGATCAGTCCCTGGATGGGAGACCAGATGCTGTTGAAAGTGGTGTTGGAGGGCCAGTAGGAAGCACCCTTTCCTCTGGTCTAAAGAAATATCCAAATGATTGGAGACATTGCCCTGTGTATGGTGCTGTCTTTTGGGTGGGACGTTAAACGGGTGTCCTGACTCTGTGGTCACTATAGATCCCATCGCACTTATCATAAGAGTAGAGGCGTTAACCCCGGTGTCCTGGCTAAATTCCCAATCTGTCCTTCATACCATCATAGTCACCTAATCATCCCCAGTTTACAATTGGCTCATTAATCTCCCCTGTAACTATTCCCCAGGTCATTGCTCTAAATGAGAATGTGTTCTCAGCCAACTTACCTGGTAAAATAAGGGTTAAATAAAATAAAAGATAACTATCAAGTTTGAGATGTTGATTATTACGCATATTAGTCCCTGCTAGATTAATGAAATTAATAAACTACCCAAAAGCACTGCAGCCACTCACCCGACTCCACAGGTCTGTCCTCGATGCCGGCCCATTGAATCTGGCGCACAGTCACCAGGGTACCGATGGGAATGTTCCAGCCTGCAGATTTGCCCAACCCGGTGTGGCAGGACTTCTTGCCACGGAGGTCGAGGAAACCAAATTTAGTGCCCTTTTTGGCCACGGCCACAGCATAATAGCAGGTGTCAGAGTCTGATGGACAGCAGAGGAGCCATCAATACAGCGTTCAGAAACCAGATTCAGACAGAAACCATTTGATCCGATTCAAAGTGCAGACTTTGTTGGCCTATCTTCGCAACTGAAGTGCTAAGGGCCATTGTATACCCAGTCTCTTCCATTCACTAATAGACATAGATTCAACATTTTTCTAAGCCTTATAAAGAACAATATGTATAACATATTCAATTTAACAGAAAAAGGTGAGGAAATCTTGACCTTGGTCTTGAGATGCTTACCCTCACCATAGTCCTCTGCAATGATGGGTTGCAGGTTGTAGTTGTGGAGGCCAGCTATGTAAATATCTCCTCCATCCAGAGTGATTGCATCAGCCTCTTCCCTCTGGCAGGGAGAAAGAGAGACATCCGTGAAGGAGAAAGAGAGAACACTCCAACAACAGACCTGCACCTCACAAGGTTGTTAATGCAAGCGGATCAACTGGTGCTGGCTGGATATTACAGATGGGCTGCTATCTATTCTACATGAGATTTGAACCTTTTGTCAAACTTCAAGAAACTATCCCTCAAAAAGAATTTTAAACTACAACATGCACAAATAAAAGCTCTCTTTACCTTACTGTGACACGAACACACCGACAGCGTCTTGCATTTTGGTACACCAGAACTACATTCACTTCCAATGAAACGCTGCGTTTGCCTTGCAGCATTGCGTTGCAGAGGCAGTTGCAGTGCATTCGGTGTGGTGCATATGTTGGATTTATTGAAAGTATGCGTCGAACTGTATGCGTAGACGGCTTGACAGAAATGGTAGCAGAAGGTGAATGTGGAACTTTTTTTGCCTACATATCCAGATGATGCTGCGTACTATTTTGCTCAAGAACCCGGCGGGTTCAAAGCGTGAGTTACGCGCATGTGCCATGTGCGTAACGATGCAACGCCATTGAGTTTTGTATTCACTGACCTTGCTGGCGCAAAAGTAAAACGCACAAGAACACGAAACAAGTCAGAAATGACAAAAGTCACACATTAAAATACTGTTTAATAGTAGAGATTCTGATATAAGTAGTTAGTCTCTCACCTTGATGGCTTTGATGCATTCAAAAGAGTCGTCCCTCTTCACGCATGAAAACTGCGCCACCTTGGTTGCGAGGTCTTGGCATTTCTTCATCTCTTTTTCCGACTTTACGCACCATCGAACCATTCCCTCAGCTGGGGCAGCATACACCGTAGCTGAGGACAGAATAAATGCTATGATAAAATTGAGAAATATAAATTAAATGTCTATTGATATTTTTCCATGCGTAATTGTCTTTGCATGTATGAACCCACTTACCGAGGCACCCCAGCAGCGCTGAGACGAGAAGCAGTTTCATGTTCTCGAAGTCTCCAAGTCAACAATTCCCGGAGTGAAAAAGCAGGCCGTTTTAGAAGGCAACTCTGGCTTTTATAGAAAACCAATAGGCTGGGATCCACGGTGGGCTGACTTAGCTGAAAAGAGGCCATAGTTTGTTTAGTGTTTCCCAATATGTTACATGGCGCGTTTAATTGTTCACAGGCGGGGTGGGCGCGCGTTGCTCACTCCCTGTTTGTGTGTGTGGTTTTGTGTGTACTCAGACTTCAGACATTTCCACATAATGGAAATTCACAAAATAAATAGTCCTACATTAAGCAATATCTCATGTTTTTCAACTGTTATTTCAAAGCAGTCTTCCAATCTATGTGTTTGCAGCATAGTCATCATCACTAATTAAAATGTTGAGCAATGTGTAGTTCAGGCAAAAAAAGGCACAGGTGTATCTTTTTTTGAGAATTAGGGCAAAAATAGATTAAATTGAGTGTATATCTTCCCAGCTCCACAACGCAGGTAGCCTAGTGGTTCGATCGTTGGACTAGTAAACCAAAAGGTTGCAATATTGAATCCCTGAGCTGACAAGGTAAAAATATGTATTTCTGTCCCTGAACAAGGCAGTTTATTAACCCACTGTTCCTAAGCCGTCATTGAAAATAAGAATTTGTCTTTAACTGACTTGCCTAGTTAAATAAAGATAAAATAAATACATTCAGAAGAAGAAAAAATGTGGAGAAAACAACCAAGGGTTTGTTGTGTTCCCAAAAGCTTCTTGGCACTAAATCCTCACTTCTGAGGATGAGCCTTTTCTTATCCAGCTTTTTCAGACTGGTGAGGTACAGCAGATGAAGTAGAGGGGGCAAGCATGTGGACACACAGATCCACGAGCAACTGCTGCACCTCATGATGAGTTCATATTTTTTGTGGCTCCCACCCCCATCAAAGTTGCCCATCCATGTTCTAAACTCAGCAAAAAAAGAAACATCCCTTTTTCAGGACCCTGTCTTTCAAAGATAATTTGTAAAAATCCAAATAACTTCACAGATCTTCATTGTAAAGGCTTTAAACACTGTTTCCCATGCTCAATGAACCATAAACAATGAATGAACATGCACCTGTGGAACGGTCATTAAGACACTAAGAGCTTACAGATGGTAGGCAATTAAGGTCACAGTTATGAAAACTTAGGACACGAAAGAGGCCTTTCTACTGACTCTGAAAAACACCAAAAGAAAGATGCCCAGGGTCCCTGCTCATCTGCGTGAACATGCCTTAGGCATGCTGCAAGGAGGCATGAGGACTGCAGATGTGGCCAGGGCAATACATTGCAATGTCTGTACTGTGAGACTCCTAAGACAGAACTACAGGGAGACAGGACGGACAGCAGATCGTCCGCGTAGTGGCAGACCACATGTAACAACACCTGCACAGGATCGGTACAACCAAACATCAGACAGGACTGGCAAAAAGTGCTCTTCACTGATGAATCGCAGTTTTGTCTCACCAGGGGTGATGGTCAGATTTACGTTTAACGTCTAAGGAATGAGCGTTACACCGAGGCCTGTACTCTGGAACGGGATCGATTTGGAGGTGGAGGGTCCGTCATGGTCTGGGGCGGTGTGTCACAGCATCATCTGACTGAGCTTGTTGTCATTGCAGGTGTAACAGTATAACTTTAGACAGTCCCCTCGCCCATACCCGGGCGCGAACCAGGGACCCTCTCCACACATCAACAACAGTCACCCACGAAGCAACGTTACCCATCGCCCCACACGTTACCCATCGCCGCGGCCCTTGCAGAGCAAGGGGAACCACTACTTCAAGGTCTCAGAGCAAGTGACGTCACCGATTGAAACGCTATTTAGCGCGCACCACCGCTAACTAGCTAGCAGTTTCACATCCGTTACACAGGCAATCTCAATGCTGTGCATTACAGGGAAGACATCCTCTCTCATGTGGTACCCTTCCTGCAGGCTCATCCTGACATAAATCTCCAGCATGACAATTCCACCAGCCATACTGCTCGTTCTGTGCTTGATTTCCTGCAAGACAGGAATGTCAGTGTTCTGCCATGGTCAACGAAGAGTTCGGATCTCAATGCCATTGAGC
The DNA here is from genome assembly GCF_036934945.1 of Oncorhynchus masou masou. NCBI lineage: Eukaryota > Metazoa > Chordata > Actinopteri > Salmoniformes > Salmonidae > Oncorhynchus > Oncorhynchus masou. Next base: position 16,575,364 of record NC_088228.1, on the reverse strand, counting down.
ACGTCTGGGACCTGTTGGATTGGAGGGTGAGGGCTAGGGCCATTCCCCCCAGAAATGTCTGGGAACTTGCAGGTGCCTTTGTGGAAGAGTGGGGTAACATCTCACAGCAAGAACTGGCAAATCTGGTGCAGTCCATGAGGAGGAGATGCACTGCAGTACTTAATGCAGCTGGTGGCCACACCAGATACTGACTGTTACTTTTGATTTTGACCCTCCCTTTGTTCAGGGACACATTATTCAATTTCTGTTAGTCACATGTCTGTGGAACTTGTTCAGTTTATGTCTGTTGTTGAATCTTGCTATCTTCATACAAATATTTACACATGTTAAGTTTGCTGAAAATAAACGGAGTTGACAGTGAGAGGACGTTTCTTATTTTCGCTGAGTTTACATATAGGCTACCTGCCTGATGGACTCCATATACATTACAACAGGTGCTATAGGTGAAAAATTGGTGTCTCAAGCAGCAGTTTAGCTTCCCCCATAGATAGCACCTGCTCACAATATAGCACTGATCAAATAACATGAACAGTAATCTTCTGTTACCTCAATTCATGCTCATGACATCGTTTTTTTATGTCATTGTCATGAATAGTAGTTGTCAAGCAAGCACAGCAGATAGTGCCGCAATGCACAAGTGCATGGTTGCACCTTTGTTGTAGGCAGTTGATTGCTCAGTTTCATGTCTCCACTCTGTATTCTACCATATCTATGTCGCTACTGTTAATCTTGAATTGAGAGTTAATTCTCTACAGCCCATCTTGACTCAAAGGAAAGTCATATTTTTCATCAATAGAACAATGTTTTTTAAGCATTAGACTTGACTTAAACTCTTGGTAGTACTATAAATATGGTTCTCAAATGTAAAATACGCTTTGAAGAAAAGCTATCATACCGATAAAATTATATTAACATCATTGATGAATCAATTGATGAATCAATTGTATGAAATATGATTGACAGAAACGCTGAGCGAGTATAGAGATTTTTTTCTTTTTGTCAGTTTAACTGCCAAGCAAACATATTTGACTGGTGTTTGTACAGTCAACATTACCCAACACAGGAGTTAAAGTACAGGCCGCTCTCCGAATGAGACCTAGCAAAGAACACAAGAGATTAGCCTGCCTTTGTTAATGTTACTTGTCCTTTTCAGCCAACACGTACCTGTTAAAATCAAATATTATTTTAATCCTTTCACAATAAACCACTGTTATTGTAGCCTCCGATGACTGGAAGTAATATTATTTCCCTGATCTTACAGTAAGAATGTATGGGAGTGTATTAGAAGGGGTTGTCATGGCTACATTTTGGAATCTCCAAGTCATGTGATTTTAAGGTAGTCTGCATCCCAAAGAGAAATAACAGCATTCTCCATGCACTGTCATTTATTACTTGATAAGAGCTATTCATAATATATAGGGAAATTAGTAACCCATTTGGATAAGAGAATTCTAAAAAATAAATGACACTTGTTTTAGATATATTTGACCTTCTAATAGCTGGAGACAAATGTGAAACCAGTCAAACTGAAGCATATCAACATATCAACTTTCCCACTGAAAAGTTTATGAAATGCTGTGCCATTATGCAGAATTTGAATTGTACAGCCTTTTAACTTGCAGGGATGAGCACTCTCGAATGTCTTAATTATAGGCTACCATGACTTTCTGATAGTCGATACTGATAGTGGGGGTAGCCTATCATTATTTCCTAATAACCACACATATTCAACTGCCAATGTACTGTTAGTTCCCTTCAGTTGGTATAGACTTATCATTCCATTTAATTACATTGTTTTGTTTACCTTTTAGTTCTCTCTGTAAACGCCGTCACGGCAGTGTGGTTGTTGCTGAGGATCATTAGCGACAGTTGGTAATATAAAAAAAGACATGTAGGCTAATTAAATCGTTATGAAGGGGAGGGCTTACCAAGCCGTACCCCACACATGGCACATTATAGGCTACTGTGGTACACTATTTTCCCTATTATAATTCTATATATGCACACCAATCTTCCAACATTACCGTGGGTTAAAGAACTGAATGTGGTAATTTTCAGAAGGAATCAAACAACTAGATTTTAGATTCATCAATATATTTACTGCAGAATGCTCTTCAAACTAGTTTTTTTAATGATTCATACCATCCTAACCCAAAAAGTTGCCTAAATAATCTATAAAATTTGAGTATTTTTTAATCTACCAGTTGGTGTTGAAACGGAAACGAATATACATATCATTTTAAAAAATTATTTCATTGATCCCTATTTTTGGAACTTGTTCTCTCTATGTATTCTAGTCTGTCAACAACATTTTTATTAAAGATACACCGTATTTAAAGTGTTGGTTTAAGATAAATGTACTGAAAACCCTATTGAATGAAAACTCTACAAGATAATCTGTTGGCCAGCAAGTGGGAGGGTTTTCAGTGTGCAAGGGAACCACGCCTGCAAATCACGTTACGAGCCTTTATAAGGTAAGTCGGAATAACAAGAATTGAGAAGTGAGTAGGAAAGGCATGTGTAGGAAACGCATGAATTCGTAAGTCTAAATCAGGCCCAAAGAGTCTCATAGTAGGAGTACTGATATAGTATCAGTTTGACCTTTTAGATCAGAATGAATAGGATTATATGGGCTTGGGGGACCTGGTCCTAGAACAGCACCCTATGGGCCCTGAAATGAGATGGGGTGTCCTGCTTTCCATTCTAGCCTCAGAACAATGGAGGCGAGTTTCATTCAAACAACTGGTACATTTTAATAATCCAATCCAAGTGGCCAGTGGCAATGGATATTTATTTACTCATGCCCTACTTGCTGATTCATGCAGAGAACTGGACAGTGAAGGGCCTATCACAAAATTAGATAGGTCCAGGAATCTTTAGAGTAAGGTAGTTTAAAGGTTAGAGGCAGACCACCAATCAGACATTTGCCAGATGCCAATGGCTTTTTAAAAGGTCAAACTTTTGTGCAAAATTGCACCCTGTGCGCTGCACTGTGACTGTACTCCACCCTCTCCATGGGTTTGTTTCTCAGGGGTTTGGGATAACAAAGGGTCTGCAGTGCACTCTGTGCATTTGACAAAGAAACACTCTAAAACTAAGAAACATTCTGACAAGGACATGACCATTGATTTGAATCAGGTGGCTGGTCATATGCATAACCACAGCTGGACACACACACCCACAAACGCACACTCTCTATCTCTGACACACACACCCACAAATGCACACTCTCTATCTCTGACACACACACACACAGTATCATGTGAACTTTGACCCCATGATCTGAGTCAGTAGTGTCAGAGTGCAGTAACAGCGATAAAGACTGCTACGTTAGTTGCTGGGCCAAGTTGCACAAGTTCACACCGTTATTGGTGCAATGCTCTGGGTCAACATAGAGAGCAGCCTTTCCATTTATATAACCAGAAATTCAGTGGAGCCATTAACCAGATCTTCATTCTTGGTCCGTGTATCTTTCGTTCATTGGTTATTCCATTCAAATCAGGAAGTGTAAAAACTGTAAATAAATTAAGTTTCTGAATTTTAAGAACGAAAATCGAAAATCAGATAGCAACTCCTTTTCTGGTTTATGGGTCTGTGTACTTTTTGGCCTATTAGATAACAAGATTTAAAAAACAAGTAAAGGGTCATTCCTCTTTTTATTTGATTTGAATCTGAAATTAAACAACACATGAACGGTTATGTTATTTTCATTGTCTAAAGGAAATATAAAAAAATGAGAAACTGAATAATTATTTTATTATTCAAATGTTGTGTTTTTAGTTATCTGTTCTGGTTTGACCTGTGCACCGTACGTTTTGGCTAATTAACAGTCATGGCTTCTTGACAACACAAAACATTATAAATGGGTCTTTCTACATGCTTTTGATCTTATATATTATGCAATCCATTAAACAGATTAAAGTTATTTATAGATTTGTTTGTTTGTCATTCCAATGATTTGATGTTTGACATTCACTGCAGTGGGTCGTGTGCGCAATCCAAATTGGCCTAGGTCAGTGAGGACACCACTTCCACTTCCACTTTTACAGACTTAAGCACTTTAACCTGTAGTTTCTATACTTGTGGAGAGGCTCAATAACATGCAACTGATCATCACAAGCTTCAGTGCTTACGAGCTTAGATAACATAACCACTTGATTATATAGGAAAGCATGAATGTCATTCGATATTGCATAATAGAGGCATTTAATCATGGGCAGGCAGCTGCTGTCTGGTGAACTTTGCCGTTATGATCAATGATCTACACAGTGGTTATGATCAATGATCTACACAGTGGTTATGATCAATGGCGGCAGGGTAGCCTAGTGGTTAGAGCGTTAGACTAGTAACCGCAAGGTTGCAAGTTCAAACCCCCGAGTTGACAAGGTACAAATCTGTCATTCTGCCCCTGAACAGGCAGTTAACCTACTGTTCCCAGGCCGTCATTGAAAATAAGAATGTGTTCTTAACTGACTTGCCTGGTTAAATAAAGGTAAAATTAAAAAATTAAAATGATCTACACAGTGGTTATGATCAATGATCTAAACAGTGGTTATGATCAATGATCTACACAGTGGTTATGACCCATGATCTACACAGTGGTTATGATCAATGATCTACACAGTGGTTATGACCCATGGAGAAGAGTTTCTTCGTTTTGCATATTTCAGGATCTGGACATTTCTGATGAGCCTGTATGAACTACATCAATAATTAGGTAGATGTAAAAACTGAGCTTTGTCCACAGACCTACGAACATATTGAAACTCTCAGATGTAAAACCAAGCTTTTAAGACCTGACCTGTCCGGCGTCTCCTGGACTGAGTCACCTTCAGTGACAGTCCCAGGGAAAAGAGCCTCACAGTTCAACAACCAAGTTGGAAATGCTATTAGGCTATGGTTTACAATGTTTACTTATCAAGATATGTGGGATACTATGCCATTACTATGCCATATAGATTACTTTGACTAGACAATTAGCCTATGATACGAAAAACGACTATTGAATAGGCCAAAAGAATAGCATATCTGTAATGGGTGCGTGCTGGTGGCAGGGAAGTCAGGCGCAGGAGAGTGAACTTGGTATAAATGGAGCTGTTTAATAAATGCTAAAAAAAAAAACCCGTAGCACACCAGAACATACTCGCACAATAACATACAACAAACAATCACTGACAAGGACATGAGGGGAAACAGAGGGTTAAATTAAATACACAAGATTTAATTGATGGGATTGGAACCAGGTGTGATGGACAAAACAACAAGACAAAACAAATGAAAAATGGATCAGTGATGGCTAGAAGGTCGGTGACATCTACCGCCGAACACTGCCCGAACAAGAAGAGGGACCAACTTAGGCGGAAGTCATGACACTATTCATTTAGTGAAATGAATGATTGAGCATGGGTTTATGCAGTATTCCATGGTGTCTGTCTCTATACCAGTGGTTTTGGAGAACTTATTCCCTCTGCAGGTCTCAACAAGGAAGTACGGTCATCAGACTTTCACCTGACGTCTCCACATTGATTGGTTACCTGCATTAAAAGGCAGCGTTTCGAAACAGAGGCGCAAAACTGCAGGGAGGAGAAACATGACCACTGCTCTGAGTCCAATAAATGCAAGATGAGAGGCTACAGGATACAAAGCTCTCCAGCTCTGCTGTTGAGACATGGTCATGTCCGAAGCTAACTACTAACTGCTAAATGGGATATATTTTAATACAGCGTGAGTTATTTAGGCTATGTCATCCTGTTGACTTTTATACCCCACTTTTCGCTGTCCCTCTAGCCTCCGCATTGCTTGCTACTCTATTGTCGAGGATGTCGACCTACAAACGCGCAAACAGGCAATCTGTCCAACACCCAGACATGGATCTTCACCACTTCTACCCATGACAGCAGCCTTCCTGACAACGCTCTATAGCTCTGTTAAAAAGGACGATCTCAATTAGGCCTACCTCAAACATTGGCGCGAGTGAACTTAAGTAGCATTTTGAGTCCATCAGGACATGTGCACAGTGTTGATAAGCCTATGGACACAATTAGGCCTATAGCTTGACCGACACTACTAGTAGGCTATAGAAACATGCGGGAGGAGTGGGAGGCCCCGGTGCACAACGTTGAGACTGGTGTTTTGAGGGTACTATTTAATGAAGCTGCCAGTTGAGGACTTGTGTTACTCAAACTAGACACTCTAATGAACTTGTCTTCTTGCTCAGTTGTACACCGGGGCCTCCCACTTCTCTTTCTATTCTGGTTAGAGGCAGTTTGAGCTGTTCTGTGGAGGGAGTAGTACACAGCGTTGTACGAGATCTTCAGTTTCTTGGCAATTCCTCACATTGAATAGCCTTAATTTCTCAGAACAAGAATAGACTGACGAGTTTCAAAAGAAAGTTCTTTGTTTCTGGCCATTTTGAGCCGGTAATCAAACCCACAAATGCTGTTGCTCCAGATACTCAACTAGTCTAAAGAAGGCCAGTTTTATTGCTTCTTTAATCAGAACAACAGTTTTCAGCTGTGCTAACATAATTGCAAAAGGGTTTTCTAATTATCAATTAGCATTTTAAAATTATAAACTTGGATTAGCTAACACAACCTGCCATTGGAACACAGGAGTGATGGTTGCTGATAATGGGCCTCTGTACGCCTATGTAGATATTCCATTAAAAATCAGCTGTTTCCAGCTACAATAGTAATTTCCAACATTAACAATGTCTACACTGTATTTCTGATCAATTTGATGTTAATAAAATGGACAAAAAAATTGCTTTTCTTTGAAAAACAAAGTCATTTCTAAGTGACCCCAAACTTTTGAACAGTAGTGTACAGTGGGGGAAAAAGTAGAACTTGTGGGGCAAAAAACATAAAACTTAAGATATATCAAACATCTGAACAATTCTAAATGAAACATTACAAGTTGTTGTGGAGTCATAGTTAATTACAATAATGCACTTGGTTTCATTAGTGAATTAACTAAGTGAACGAACAAAGCTTCCAGTCAGGTTTTAATCCTGCAAGTCTCTAACGAGTGAAGTTCGGAGTTCAATAGTGACATTGACCCTGACACTTTGCTGCTCAGGACGTGTGAACAAAATATTTGAAATGTATTGGTTGAGAAAATATTTAAAATGTGTAGTGTGAGAAAATATTTGAAATGCAATTTTAGACAACTGTATTAAGCCCCTTACAAAAATGTAATGTTGTCCAAAACATTTCACTGGCCTCAAAACAAACACAGGTGTAAGTACTGGTCATGAGAACACCTGAGAAAACTGAACAAACATTCATAACTATATAGGCATGCCCAGTCTACCTACCTGGGCAAAGACGCAACATCCACTAGACATTATCACACTGTGATTAGAAAAGGTCAACAAGAAAATATATACACATCTGAGCATCTTTAGTTGGTATCCTGATAAGAGCTTGGTTGTCCTAAAGTGTTATGGGTTAGAATGTCTCTGGGCCTCCTCTGCTGAACGGCGGGGCAAGGTCATGGGTGACCCCAATGAATCAGTGTCCACTTCAT